>NC_086330.1:155760538-156377204 GCF_032445375.1 Bacillus rossius redtenbacheri
GAAATACCAGACATATGTTGTGATTTCTCTGACATTTCCTGGCATTCTCTGACTTTTCACCGGATTTATAGTCGTGAAGCAACCATGTAAATGCAAATCAGCAAAAGGATGCTGGAAAATAAATTTTATATTTCCAAAATCCAGTCCAATTTCCTTAATTTTTTTTAATTGTGTGACCTGTGGACACCGTATATAAATACATTATTTTCTAAGCAGCACACATTCTCATTTATCACAGTGATAGCAGTAAATGGTGATGGAACCTGATTTGCCATAATCAAAATTAGTTCAATTATTTTGAACATTCAACTAAGTTAAGTCCTGTCATTAAGTTGCATTCTAAAAAGTTTATTTGAATAAAACTTTGTTATACAAATATTAACCCCCTCCTAAACACAAGTACACATGAACACACACTGCCACTATCAAGGGGGAAAAAACCTGAAGTGTGAGAACCAATGGATCACATCCACATTTTACACACTCAGCCAATATTGTGACAATGCATGCAGCTATAAGCAGGCACATACCTAAAATTTATCACACAGCAATAAACCAACAAAAAAATTAAAATGAAAGTATCACCTGGCAGCTTATTAATATCGAGACTGAGTTGCCTCTTCTCATCATAGGACATGGGTTTAGCATTGTCCTCGTCCTCAGAGTCGAAAGCAATAGGAGGAGGTACGGCGGCATTTTTCTTCTTGCCAGCGACGGAACGAGGGTTGGGTTTAGGCCGTTTTTGTTGCGCGTTAGCACCCGTCGCCCTGCCCGCGCCTCGCGTCGCTTTGCTCTTTGCAGTCTTGGCGGGCGCAGGTAGAATGGTCGAAGCGGCAGAGGTCATGTTGGTCGCATGATGGCCCGCTGCGGGCTTACCACTACTACCACTGTGATGAAGGTCAGTCGGCATTTTCACGTCCCCTGCCCCGAGGGCCACACTCGCAATGCTTGCACCCACAGTGTCATTCACTAGTGAAGTGCGTGCGTCCTTTACACCCACACCCCCACCCGTACTACCACCAGCACTGTGCTTCTCTGGTTTCTTTTTCTTCTTCTCTTTCTCTTCTTTCTTTTTCTTCCCCCTTTTCCCAGTGCTCTCCTCAACTAGCTTTCGCATTTCATCCTGCATTATTTTCAACTGCAAAACAGAAAAAGATATCTTAGCACAAAACATATAAATATAAATTATTGTAGGTACATACATGAAACTAAATAGTATGTGGAAAATCAAAAAACCAATGCACTCTTAAGAGCTATTAGTCAATTTGTTTCATAAATATTATGGACTTATAAATACCTTTCTTGTAAATTGTTACACTGGTATTTTTGAGACTTTATTAATCTTTGTTGTGCCCCAGTTTTTTTGTTATGGGTTGATTTTATTATTAAGATCTGTATTGGTTGAGGTTCAAGTCGACAGGTGAGTGGTTGTGGCGTGGCTGAGTGATGCAGTTTTACAGCACCAACCCAAACCTCACTGTGTGCAAACAGTTTATGTGCTGGCTTCCCAGAGGAAGGGTGTGATGGAGGAAATATAGGACAGTACAAAATAAAAATCGAATCACGGGTGGGAGTTAGCTGGGATGTTTTTTTTTAAAGTACATGGATGAGTGGGGCCAATATGGACGAGGTTTTGTGGTCGGTGGCATGGCGTGGGTTTGGAGACATGGAGACGCTTGCGGGATTAGGGTAGTTTTGGTAGTTTTCGGCGTGAGGTTTCGAGGAGGAGCATGGCTGGAGACGTGAGTTTGGAACAAAGATAATTTCTGCTGTCATAATTCCTTGGGAGAGCAGAGTACCCTTTGATCTGGATCATCATGTTATAGTAAGTAGTAGTGTTTAAGTTAAATGTAGTTGAGATATTGCTTGTCTTGACCACTACCATTATTAATTATTGTATTTGACTAAGTATTTAGTAAATTTGTTATATTTTTTATCAGCTGTTCTGTCATTAAAATTTTTGGTACAAATTCATGTTATATAAACATGGCTAGAAAAGGACAGGTACAGTTAGCCAAAGAGTAAACAAATACATTAATCTGATATGAAATGTGAGAACTTAACGTAAATTTTTTATAAACTTAATGCTGTGTGATGAAAGAATCCCAACTTTGTATTGTTAAGGAGTTCATGAAGAACTGATCAAATCTTGTGCCCTGCCAACCAAATTTCTGGAAATTTAATTTTTATATTATTTTAATTTATGTTCCTTGGTAGTTATATTGTGTTGCTTAAGTTAATTTATTGTTTCTACTCAGCATTCTGACAATGGTCCATGTAGATACTGTTACAAACAAGACCTCCGGCTATCTCAAAAGTGGCCTCGATTGCACATACATAAAAACAAAACAAAAGTGTTCCCAATTAAACACTCGCAACAAGGGTATTCCTGTAAAAAATAAAACACAAATATTTTTCTGATTAGCTGATGTAACATGATAATTTCACCATCTCCTGTGGGAGTGAAGCATTGCTGATTTTCCCATTGAGAAATACATACTAAAACTGCCAGGAAGTCTCGGAACAGGAGAAAAAAAAGTTAAAAAAAAAACAAACAGGCGTTGCGAGTTTCCTCCTTCCTTTCACCAATGTTTTAGAAACACAACTACAGCTTCCAAACAAATCCAAGTGTAAAATATAGGCATAAAACCAATATTGAAATAAAATGCTGAAAATTACTTTTACACAAATAAAACCTAGCACACAAATTTAAAACCAGAAAAAACATTGTTATATGGCTTTTTGAACTAAATATCAAAATGACTCACAAGAACATAAGAATAATAAAATACAAATATGAAGAACAAGGTCACTGTGATCTGTAACTACTTAATTAGCTGATATACTATCTTACTGGAAAATATCATGAGACAGGAATACACTGCAAAGCTGGGGAGGTCTGGAGTCTGCAGTGCTACAGTACTTCTTGAGCAGAGCGAGGTAAATGTTATAATTTGTAGCTATACCTTCTGGTATTATTTAAATTTATGTGTTGCTTTGGGTAACTTCCAGTTACTATTTGGTTATAAGTAGAGCTGTACTGATTCACAAAATTTACCGATACAACTATTTCATATTCACTTATTCCTAACCTATACATAAAAAAACTTATTTTAGTTAAAATCTTTTTTACAAATTTATTAAATGACCTGAAATAACTCATTTTCGGAAAAGCATCCAATGAAAATGCAAATGTAATTTCGTTGTAAACTGAAAATAGCCTCTCTTTTTTTTAACTCTCATTTCTAGCTTGTTATCATTTGTTTGTTGATGACCTGCTAGTTGCTTAATGAAATGTGAATTTATTAATGGAAGCTAAAAAATTTAATTATTTAATATGTTATATAAAATAATATTATTTAATAATAGACCATTATCAAATACATTGATTCACAAAATACAAAGTTATAAAAAATAATTCCAAATGTGCAAAACTGTGCCTTTGCACATGTTTACAATTCAAGAACGGGAATTCTAATACCATCTAAACAGGTGTGGTGGCAAAAATTTACGGTATCAAATATTTTAACAGAAATGCATTTCATGTGGTCGCTTTACACAGGAAACAGTAAAAGTAATTTACGTTATGTGAACTCCTATATTATTTGGCCATTATTTTTTTTATACAATTTTATAAACTACTTTAGGTAAATTAATTAAAAAAACTCTAGGTCACAATATTACGAACATTTCTTTGCAGTTCGAGAAGTTGGTATTTTCCATTGTTTGTAGTGATAGTCATGCTCTAAATAAAGCAAATTTTTGTTCTCATATAACTTTACTGTGCTGGTGATATATTTATTTACCATGCTTTATGTTCAAAAACATTATTAAAACATAGGATGTTTAATTTTGCTATGTACAGCTGGCACATGTAGCTAAGAAAAGATGCAAGTTCAAAGTATGTAGTAGTATGATAAGTGAAAAGGGTACTTGTGGATATTTATGTAATGACAGACACTTTTCATTTTTCAGTAATATCAGCCCAAAATTAACAAGCGTATGATGAATAATCAGAAACATAGATTCAACAAAATCAGCTTCTGCCAATTTGTATCGGCACAGCTCTAGTTATAAGTACACAACAAATACTGGGGTGGTGGGTGAGTCCCCTTGGCTGATTGAAGTGTTGCATCCAGAGTATGTTTGTTTAAAGATTGCATTTCTCGGTACACCTCTGAATTTCTACTCATCGTCATCCATTGTTCATTCTATTTCATATAAATTCATCCTGTTTTCATTTCCACAACCTTATCATAAAATCACCCCAGTACTGTGTACTTTCCTTTCACAAATAATAAATTTGGCCTCCTAAATTATGGTTTCTGTCAATTTACTCAAACATTTTAAGCCATATTCCCACAGGCATAAAAAATAATGTTTAACATATAATAAACAGCAAAGAATTTTGGCACTCTTAGAACGTACAAAAAATAAAAATCTGTCAGCACATGTTTTCAAATTCAAAATAAAATAATTTTTTTTTAATGTTGTAATTAATATTGCCAACATACTTGTTCCTGGAGCAATGCCAACTTCCGCACTCTCTCAGATTCCGAATCTTCCGACTCCGAAGAGGACTCCGAGCTAGAATCGCTTGCAGATGATCCAGATGAGGACTTCTCCAAACTTATCACTCCAGTCAGGGGCTCATCAGGAATCTTGGCGTACCTACAAGTGAAACTTAAAATAAGGCAAAAATCAAACACAATTGAAAGCAAAAACCACAACACAAATTACATAATATATATAGTAAATTATGATAAAAATAATTAACAATGCTGTAAAACAGAGAACAGAGTAGTGCAAGGATGTTGGAATGTTTACCGGAATGCATGTGCATGTGTGCGCGCGCACATGCACATGGTAGAGGTATTTTGAGGTGATTTTTTTTTTACTTCAGAGAAAAGAACTCCATAAATTTTTTTTAATCACATAAAGCCAAACATTCCAAAAATTTGTATCGCAGTAGTTTATGACTAATGACTACAAATTAAAAATTTTATCTTTTCACAGTACAAAGTGAACTTTAGATGCACTTTTCTTTATAAGTACTTATTTTGATTTCTTTTTACCATGTTATGTTTCATAGAATAAGTTTTGGAGGAAAAGGGTGTAACCTCAAGCAAAAGAAAATTAATGCAGGGAGTGAGGGACTAATTTCCCTAGCTGTTCCAACACCCCTGCAGTAGTAATAAAATCAAACTTGACAAACCACCATAGGTGTCGATAGAGGAGAGCACAGTGAAAGGCTACTGGAAAAAAGGAAAAAAGGAAAAAGAATCCTTTTGGTAAGCATAAAAGACAGGTGTGAATGAGACATACTGAACTTAAGATTTTTATTAGGACTGCTAAAAAAAAAGTACACCGAGACATTGCAAGGACTGACAAGAGAAGATTAAAATCTATGCCGCTGAATGAAATTTTCCAAGCTTGAGTTCTAACCAGAAAACACAAGTTAAAAGCTTCTTTAAAAATAATGTAATAATATAGATACCATTTGAATTGAAAGCAGCCACTTAAATTCGTTAAGTAACCTAAATAAGAAGTGAATTTTAGCAACTTTGTGAATTTTATTAGTTGCGTGAAACAAAATTAAGTACCCCAAATGTAGAAAATTACGTAATCAGCAACACAGAAGCAAAGAAAATTTCAATGGGAGGAAATTACTTGAATTGGAACAAAAATAATATTTACTCATTAAAACAGAGCTGATAGTGATAGGTTAGCACTAAAAATGTTAAGTTTTGAACACTAATGTGACTAATACACCAAAAATATTTTGAATTTTTACAATACGTTTTCTGGCACATTAAAAGAAAGCGTTGAAAAACAGTGAGGTACATTTTAACTTAATACAGGGTGGCCACTCTTCTGGGATAATAAAATTCCTGGTTTTTTCCAGGTTTTTTCAAGGGTGGGTTTTATCAATATTTGCATACAATTTGTATTTTTGTTACACAAAGCACACACAATATGATGTTTTATTGGCGTTAAACAATAGACAACTTAACTATAGGCTTAAAAATTAAATCAATGAACTTGCTTTAAACAAAACCTACCACCAACAAAAAAAAATTATAATCTCACGTCACAAAAATTACTTGACACCAAACGCACGTGTTTTGCCCCTCTTGCGTGGCTGGCAAATGCTGTTCTTCCCATCCATGCTACCGATCTTGATTTTAACATTACACAAATTGCAAATAGCGTTTGTCCTGCACTTTGGATCTTTCTCCACCCATTCAAACTCTTCCGTATATTTGTCATTGTATGTGGTGACCGAACTCGTTGACATTTTGATATTCTGCGCCAATTACATGTTAGATTAAAAAATTCAAAACAATGTCCCGCACAACTAAACTTTTAAAAAAACTCGAGAAAAGTATCCGTGATACCGTGACGCAACAACATGAGCGCAAAGTAAAAACAAATATACCTACATAAAAAACTAGTGCTACCAACATGCCGTGCGAGAAATTACTACCACCCTACAACATTTTCAGCCAAAATGCTGTTGCTTTTGAATACAGAAACATAATAAGTATGGAAGTCTGAATTGTTAACGGTTTCTTACGTAATACAAAAGTTTTTAAATGCAATATTAACAAATTAACTTTCACAAAATATAGCTCACGAGCATACTGCCGTGCTTTGACGGGTGGTGAACGTGCTCATTTAACAGCCGTATGTTATTACGATCGTTACTTCATAAAAAAAATTCCCGGTTCTAATAAAAATTCCTGGTTGATTCCAGGTATTCCTGGTTTTTTTAAGAAATCCTGGCTATTTCCCGTATTTCCCGATTTCCCGGTTGGCTGGCCACCCTGTAATAATTATAACTTGGGAGTTGCAAATTATTAATATTGCAAAATGGTTATTTACAAAAATAAATTATGGATGTACAAAGGGGCTTTTTCCAGATTCATCTATCTGATTCTGATATTGAGTGACAAGAAATGTTTCTAGATTCTTGGTAATTATGTGATCCTTGCTTTGATGTTTGGTTCAAATCAGAGTTGAACTAATGTAAAATAGTTAAGGGGCTCGCCTACCTGGGCACACATACGGTGTGGAGAGCTTAAGGAAAAACTACACAAATTTAAAAACTGCTCAAGATATGCGAGTGGGGTCTGGTAACGAAAAGAATTTCAGAATTCACTGAGGGCGGACAAGTAGTTTCTTTTCTGGATTAAGTTTTTTAACTGTATTTTTAGAAAAATTAAAATGCCTAAAATGCATGTTCTCAAGAGTAATTTTTAGGCATTAACAAACTGGTAGAGATTCTTGAAAACACGTAAGAAACTTATATTACACCTGTATTTTCATTTATTCGCTATAAATGTTATGGTTACCGCTCAAATATGTATGACGAGAAGACTGCGCGCCAGTCCACAGACTTGTGCTTAGAGGAGATACCACGCTAGAAGCACCAGCGACTGTTGAACTTATCATCTCGACTCACTAACACAGATACACCCCTAACTAGGCAGGCCCCTTAAAAATCTGTTCAAATCAGTTTTGATTCTCTCTTATGTTTTAATTTTTCTAATCCTACAGCAAAAGCAAATAGGTAGTGTTGTGTATGTTGTGAGGTTGGTAATACGAGACAGTTGAGGGAGAGAGCAGTTTCAAGATGGACACTGGTGAAGGACGAACTAAGTTATGTATGTGACATGTAAATGTTATAATAAACGAGTTTTAAGAAATACATGAAAATAAGATAAAGGAATAACAAAACATAGCGCAGTCGAGTGACTCGGACCTAACATTTCCCGCATAATCGGTAAAGGATACAGTGCTAATTCGCTCACGTGGAATTCCAGTGACAATGTCGGACACAAATAAACCAAGTGTGTTGGATTTATCGGGCAATGTTAGCGAAAACTGGCAGAAGTTCAGGCAGAACTTTTATATTTATATGTTGGCTTCGGGGAAGTCGGAAAAACCTTCGGAAGTGAAAGCTGCAATACTTCTTAACCTTGTCGGTGAAGATGCGGTGGAAGTCTTCAATACTTTTAACCTAAGTGATGATGATCGAAAACAGTTTTACGCGGTGATAGCAGCATTTGAAACTTATGCTAGTGAGAAAAGAAATGTTCCGTATGAGCGTTTTGTGCTCTATTCACGAAAACAAAGGAAGGTGAGCCATTTCAGCAGTTCATCACGGACATGAAGAAGTTGGTGCGCAGCTGTGAGTTTGGGTCCCAAACAGATGAAATAATTCGAGATTGTGTTTTCATGGGTATGCGGGACAAGGCTTTGCAGAAGGAAATGCTGCGAACCAAAGATTTAACCTTAGAGAAAGCATGTGATTTAGCGAAGCTAGCAGAAATCAGCGATCAACAACTTCATTGCCTTCAGTCTACAGAAACGCAAAAGTCGTCTGTGCCGCCCGAGTGGGGTGCTTCTGTAGCAGTTAACACAGTGCAACATAAGGCTAAATGGAACAAAGAGTCGCCGAAGTATTCCCCACAGACCAGTAAACAATTGCACGAGAGCAACTTGAAATGTAAACAATGCAACTTCCAGCATGAAAAAAAAATAAATGCTTTGCATTCGGAAAACAATGTTTTAAGTGTGGCAAACTGAATCATTTTGCCAATATGTATAGAACTAATGGTGTAAACATAGTGAGGCGTCATCAAGAAGGAATGACTGCTGATGAAAATGAAGAATGCTATCTTGTGAGCGGCATAGAGAGATGTCTGGAGTTAAGAAATGTAGACAATGTACAAAATGCTGAAGTAGGTAAACAAGGTACAACAATGTGGTTTGAAGTTGTTTTACTTGAAGATTTGAAGGTCAAATTTAAGCTAGACTCAGGCTCTGAGGTAAACATCATTCCTGAAAACATTTTCAGAAAGATCAATAAACAATTTAAGATAAGAAATACCTGTGAAGTTATTGAGTTCAAAGTCAAACCCTTAAGAGTTGTTAACCTACGATGTGAAACCAAACATGCAGTTCAGTATATGGATTTCAGAATAACTGATGCAGACAGAACTCCTATATTGGGGTTAGAGGCATGTGCTCAACTCAACCTAGTTAAAAGGGTTCATACAATGGAGAAGAACATCATCAAAACATCTATAAAATTACCATTAACTGAGAAAGAAGTACAGAGTAAAACACTTTTATCAAAGATAATGAGGATATTTTTACAGGGCTTGGAAAATTTCCCTATGACTAAGATCAATGTGCCAGCCAATGCAGTGCCAAAAATGTACCCACCACGACGTCCTCCTCAAACTATTGCAGTTAAGCTTAAGGAAACACTAGCTGTGTTAGAGAAGAAAGCAATCATACAGAAAGTGGCTGAGGCAAATTCATGGGTTCGCAATCTTCTCATAGTTGAGAAATCTGATGGAACTTTAAGGGTGTGCCTTGATCCCCAAGACCTTAACTTGGAAATAAAGAGAGAGTATTACCAAATACCAACACTGGAGCAACTAACAGAAAAACTTTCAGGAAAAAGGTTGTTTTCAGTCTTTGATCTTAAAGATGGGTTCTGGCAAATACCACTAGACGTGACCTCGTGTGACCTGTGCGCTTTCTCGACTCTGTGGGGGTGTTACAAATTCTTACGTTTACCATTTGGAATAACGTGTGCACCTGAGAAGGAACTAAATGAGCGTGCATTTGGCGACATTAGTAAGTTTTCTGGGACATGTGTTTTCTGCAAACCAGATTAAACCTGACCCTAATAGAGTTGCAGCTATTCAACACCTACCAGATCCACAAAATCGGAAGGAGCTACAGAAGTTTCTCAGAATGGTTAATTACTTGCGGCCATTCATTTCAAATATGGCAACACTTACTGAACCTCTGAGAGAACTGATAAAGGCTGATGTCACCTGGCAGTGGCTTAAAGGCCACGCTGATTGTGTTACTGACATCAAATCTGCTGTAAGTAGTGAGCCAGCCTTAGGAATATTTGATCCAGCAAAACCTCTTACGATACAGTGTGATGTGTCGCAGAACGGCCTTGGGTGCTGCCTACTTCAAAATGGACAGCCTATTGCATATAGGTCACGAAGCCTAACTGAGAGTGAGAAAAATTGGGCTCAAATCGAGAAAGAGTTATTGGCAATTGTGTTTGCTACTACAAAGTTCCATTACTTTATTTATGGCCGTACTGTGGAAATTCTAACTGATCACAAGCCACTGGTACCTATAATGAAAAAACCTGTGGCTAAAATCATGTCCTCTCGACTCCAACGGCTGAAGCTCAAATTGCTGAAGTACCACCTGGATGTACATTATTTACCAGGGAAAATGATGCACATTGCAGATCTGCTGTCACGAAGTTACATCAAGGATGGAGTAGATGAGGATGATGAAGACATGAGTGAAGTGGTACATAGTGTGAGTAAACATCTACCAATGAGTGAGACACAAAAAACTGAATTTTGACTTGAACTAGCAGAAGACCCTGTGCTAAAGGATGTAGTCAAACTAGTGAAAACGGGATGGCCTTACAAAAAATGCATGCTCCGGTAAGTTTTCATCCATATTGGCCAATTCAGAATGACTTGTATGTAGAAGATAATCTCTTGTTCTATGAGGACCAAATTGTTGTCCCTAAAAAATTACGAGGGAAAATGTTACACATGCTTCATGAAGGTCACTTTGGCATTGGTAAAACCAAATCCAGAGCACGCTCTTTGTTTTATTGGCCTGGTATGAGTGTGGACATAGAGAGGTTTGTGTCAGAGTGCAAGGTCTGTGAAAAGTACAGGATCACTAATAGGAAAGAATCACTTATCCCACACCCAGTCCCTACATTACCATTTGAAAAAGTGGGAGTTGATATTCTGGAGTTCGAAGGCAAGAGTTACCTTGTTGTATATGATTATTTCTCGAAGTGGTTGGAAATTGTGCTATTATCCAGTAAGCAGTCACATAGTGTAATTAGTGCTCTGAAAGGTATCTTCTGCACTCATGGGATACCTAGAACTATAGTTTGTGGCAACATGACGAATCTTATGAATGTAAATGCTTTGCTCGTGAATATGAGTTCGAGTTTTGCACATCCAGTCCCCATTATCATCAGTCAAATGGCATGGCTGAAAAAGGGGTTGGAATTGCTAAAACCATATTACGCAAGAGCAAAGAAGCAGGAATTGAATATTGGCTGGCTCTAATGGAATACCGTAACACTCCTCTTGCTGGTCTAGAGTATGCACCTGCACAGATATTAATGAGCCGTCTTGTTAGAACACAAATTCCTATAGCAACCAATAACCTAGTTCCAAAGGTATTTCCAAATGCGAAGACAAAATTACTTTCCAAGCAGTTACAGACCAAGCAGGAATATGATAAAAGGGCACAGAGAAAGACCCTAGAATATGCCAGGGGTCAGCCTGTCCTGGTTCAAAAAGATAAAGTGTGGGAGCCAGCCACCATTGTGAAAAAACATGAAACACCCAGGTTGTACATAATAAGTGACAAGTCAGGCAAGCTGTTGCGTAGAATTACTAAGTATCTCAGGCCATCCTGTCAAAAGGTATTGCCAGAGGACCAGTGTGCTAGTCCAAGTGGTGATTGTTTCAGTAAGGGCAATGTAAATGAAAATCGTAGAAGCAGTGAATATGTGGAAGACGACAGGGACATGTGTGTGATTAATAATGCAGAGAATGTGTTGAAGATGACAGGGACATGTGTGTGATTAGTTTCTGACAAAAGTGAGTTTGCGGAAGAAGTGAAAAAGGTAAAGGGACAAATTATCTCCCCAGACTTTAAAGGTTTTGATAACAGTTCGTTAACAGGAAATGTTCCAAACAACATTGATAATGATTTGAATGTTCATGCCACTCCTCTAAATGAGTATGTTACCAGAGTAGGTCGCAAAATTTGTAAACCAATTAGATATCAGTAAAGGGAAGGTGTTGTGTATGTTGTGAGGTTGGTAATACGAGACAGTTGAGGGGGAGAGCAGTTTCAAGATGGACACTGGTGAAGGACGAACTAAGTTATGTATGTGACATGTAAATGATATAGTAAACGAGTTTTAAGAAATACACGAAAATAAGATAAATGAATAACAAAACAGGTAGGGACACCAAAATGTGGTCAATAAAATGTTTAAAAATCTGAAAATTCTATACAACTTCAAAAAATGACTTAGAAATTTACAATCTGTTGAAATTTAATTTATTAAGCTTACCTTCTAACAATTCGTATACTAAACATATACAGTACACTCCCTATTTAACGCGGTTGTCGGGGGACATAACTTTTACCCGCGTTGTTGCATAACCGCGATGTTTCGATGTGACCAAGGTCAAAAGTCATAAAACACCGCCTGTGTTCTAATAGGTCGGCAAGCACGCACAGTATAGACGGCCCGCCTTTGTGAGGACTTTGCATCCGCAGTTTTCACTAAACGCGGGTGAAAAAATAAAAATAATAAATTTTAAAGATAAATATTAAATGTTGATTTTTTTTTTCCGCATGCCGCGCACAGTTTGTCGCACGGCCTACGAGCGCGCCACACGCCGCCATACACACGTGCGGCACACAAGCTGCTGCCAGTCTCGTGGTGTCAGCCACAGTATCTGCTTCGTCTGAGTGTCCGTAACAAAGTAAGGGCAGTGTGTGCGGTTACACACGATTCTGTGGTCAAAGTCTTCTAAATAGAAAGGCCATAGTAATACTTCAAACCGAATATGAATCGCAAAGTACCGAGTTTGATTGACAAAATAAAAATTCTAGATTTACGTACTTACAGATAGCGTGTCTTTTGCAGAAGTATGCAGCAGATACGTGAAAAACGATTCTAGCATTCGTACAATATAAAATAAAGAATCGTCTATCGTGTAAAGTGGCTAATCTTTGTTATCCATGCTTACATTAAATTATAAATGGTCACATGTGGGATACAAAAATTGCGCCAAAATAATTTTAGCGCAATAAGTGGCGCCGTATTAAAAAGTCTGTTAAACGTTGTCTTTACTTATTCCATCAAACGCTGTGTCGAGTTGCTGAGTGTGTGTGGCTCGGATCGGCAAGTGTTATATTCCCTAGCCTCTGGTTAAAGGTCGGGAGGCCGCTACACATAAACATATCCGGGGCTTGTTTACTACCTCACGGCAAAAGTGGTACAGTATGGTTCACGTAAGTATTGGACCACTGGGAATTCCTCGGCAAAGATTAAAAATACGCTAGCTGATTTACTTTACTATTTAATGTTAAAACATCATACCAAAGTAAAAAGATGAACGTGTATAATACAACGAATAATATTACGTATGTAGGTTCAAGTTATAACAAAACATTTATATGTCTCCGCTTGTCAACACACGTGACCACGAGAAGTGTGCCGACGGAAATGAGTGAACTACTCAAGGTCACCAGACTTCCCCCCTTTCGGCTTAATCGCCCCTCTCATCTCTGGCGCTTATATTCCACTCCTCCCGTCTACCCGGGTGTCTTGGTCGCATATTCTCGGCTCGCCTCTCCCCTCCCAGCGCTTGCCGTCAACCAAACCTATCCAAAATCAATCCCCAGCCGAGTCACGCTGGATAATGTCGCTGGACGGTGGGCTTAATCGGGTCCCCTGTCCGATGCTTTATTTGTGGGTTAAAAAAAATGTTAAGAACTAGTGTTTCAGAAAATAACACTGGGCTGGATTGGACCATAATTTGAAAACACTACAAGATAGAGGAATAATTTACGGAGATATCTTGTTAAGAATTTCACTGCGGACATTTTCTACGCCTAGGCTTTTTTCTGCCCGTTGCTTAGTTTGTTAGTGACAACGCAAAATTATCCTAATCGGCTGTCAACCATTTATTGCATTATTATTACAGTAGAACCTCGTTAATCCGTGACGCGCTAATTCGGGAATCGGATAATCCGGGACGATTTAAAAGTGCAGAAAAAAAAAAGAGAAGTAAATATTGTCAGCGCCTAAAATTAACGTCACGCGGGCCGGCGGCCGGCAAACACTGCAAGCCTTCGCATGGGCCACCAAACTCTGCAACGAAGTTTGTACCGACTCTTTGTGTCGCCCCCCTTTCAGCTGTCACATTTGTCACTCTTTAAACTTGAGGGGGATGTCCTGACTTCTGCTTCCCGTCTCCAATTGTTTGTTTCCACCCGCCAACGCACGGCAGGCGCCTGGCGAGTGACGTGTCTGGCTGGCATTCGGCTGGACGAAGTTTTGATGAGGTGGGAAGGGGGGGGGGGGGCTACCCAAAATTTATGTGTGCAAGTTCAGCACGATCTTATCTTTCTCTCTTCGGCTGTTGTAAATGACCGTGAACTAATGGCTAGGCAGTGCCGTATTTTTTTAAGCCGAGACTAATTCGAAGACGGCCCTTACCGTGAACGGATTATCCGTGTTTATTACTTTTTTTTTACAGGATTTTAATTATCCGGGCATCGGCGGGTCCCAATTAACACGAATAATGGAGAGTTTACTATTTTTTATCCATCTGCTGCCAAGGCGCAGTAAGCCTCGGTAGATGTTACGTCACATGACCTTGGCCTTAACCCAGCTGCACGCCGGTGTCTGAGAAGCTTGACAAGACCTTCCGGGCTTTTAATCGCTAGTCCGTGAAATTCGGTAATCCGTGATTATCTCGGTCCCGACCATCACGAATTAACGAGGTTCTACTGTTGTTGTTATTATTATTATTATTCATTTATGATTGGGGGACATGGTTTGACCCGCGATATACCCGATTCCGCGATCTATCGGGGCGCGGTATACCGGGAGTTTACTGTATTCACAAATATTGACAGTATTATTAGCATTATGGTTTGCAATGAGAGCACTTACTGTTTAATTTAATATTAGAAAAAAATTGCAATTCAGCATGTCGTACACGTAATAACACTGAAAATGAAGTAAAAATCCATTAAAAAAATTTTATAGCACTTTTATAGTGGCAAAACTACAGCTAATGTTTAATTTATATAGATTATTGTATTTTAAGGTTATAAAGATTTTTTTAATTATTAAAAAATATATATATAAATATACCAGGAGAACACATAAAATTTTAAAGCAGCTATCACCTAGTCAAACATACAGTGTTTGGACAGACAAGAATACATTTTTACTTTTCTCAGGTTCTGACCAAATGAGACGTGGCAAAATCAAATACACATCATTTTAGGGCCATAGAACTTACACCACAGATAGAAGTTTTGGCGAGTATACGAGCAAGATTTTTTACGTGTCATTTCATTTCCACAGCAGTGTTGCACTGATTTTTTTCTTCCATCAACAAGGCACTATATGTATATGAATCAAAACATACTATTAATTGGTAGCTTGAGATTTAATTTGTTTGTGTGTGAAGATGTTAAAACAGTGCTTGGTTTAGACTATGCCGTTGGCTTCTATATGAGATGGATTATGAAAACACATATGAAAAATTTTTGTTTCAAATAATTTTTGTAGATATACAAATGTGTTGTGAGTAAACTGTAGTTATCACATAATATGTCAAACTATCATTCATGAAAACATTCTAGAAACATTCATTACCAAACAATTGCTATTATTGTTACTTGTATATTTTATAATCTCTGAGCAATTTTCTTTCAACAAAAAAATATTTTTACTTCACTTTTTTTTCTGCATTTTTCCAGAAACTTTTCTAACTTGGGTAACAACAAAAAAACTAAAATTAATGTTTTGCTCTATCTGTAAAAATATTACCGTTTCTTCCTAATATTATTTTATAACCTTATATCATTTACCATATTTGCTCATTCATATTTTTTTTAAATCCAACTTATCAGTTCAAAATTATAAAAGTATATGTCCAGTCACTAAGTTCTTAGTATTAATTAACAATATTTTGTTATCTTATTAATACTTTACACTAATATTTTCTGTAATAAATATTTCACTTAAAAAAATATATATAAATTACTACATAAAAACCATCATTAAATGTTATGCACCCATCTTAAAGTTTGTGTGAAACACGTGCCTTTGATATGCAGATACCACTCACAGTTTACAGTAGTTCATGTTCTACAATCACTTTGATTTAGCCATATCATGTTACCAGCTTTAGAGTATTCTGTTTGTTATAATCAAAATAAAAAAATATCTTGTACCACACAACAACCACAACTGTAAATAGCTCAAGGCAGGATAGACTAGAATTTCATAGAAATAACAAAGTAATTCTAATAAATTCTAAGTATACGTCTCATCAACATTGGAGACATTAGAGATGATGAGGGATGGTGAGATGAGAAATAATGAGTTAGGGAAATAGGAGCACGGGAAGAAACCCACGAGCTACCACCAACACCAGCCATGTTTCCCCATTGTGAAAAACTATGGCGTGACCTTATCAGGAATCGAACCCATATCACCATTTAAGACGAGAAAACTAAACACTCGAACACCATTGGCCCTAATTATAAGTCACAATCTAATTTGCACAAACATTTTGACACCTAACTGTAGTGGCAAAAAACTTCCAAAATAATTTATCAGTTGCAGGCTAAACATGTTAATTTCATTATGGACAATGGGGAAACAGTGAAGTCAAGGGCATAAGGGAAAAAAATTAGGCGATGGTTGGGAATACTACAACATGCATTTTACAATCTTCTCAAATATAGTTTTGGTGTTCTGATGCATTTTGCACACCTAAGGCTTACTCACAAGCCATATTGGACTACTTCATTTTCTTACTAAAGGCCATTCACATAAACATTATGACAGCTCTCCTACACTGGCTAATTGGTTGCAAATATTGTCACCAGATATTAATCAAAATTAAGTATTATCTCATATAGATATATAAATAACTATTGATGAAAAAATTTGTGACTATCCATGAAATAATAATCAATTAATTACCCAACACGACAAGCGAGAGTCTTTATTAACCTGTAGCATCTCAAGAGAGTAACTGAAACGTCAGATATTAAAATTGTTGTAATGGAAAATATAGTGCTAAATAAGGCTACATCAAGCCACTTGTCCCTAAGAATGTTGTTGGTCATGCAAAGAAATTAAATAAATAAAAAAAAATTAATAAATGTTACTCATTGCATTTTTTTTAGAATTTCCCAAATTTCATTTAGTACAGAAAGATAAACTTGGAATCTGAATCGAAACTGGATTTGATTAACATTTTGGAATCAGATTCATAATTAAATAAATGTGAATTGATCCATCCACGAAAAAATTATTTTATGATAAAACATAATTCATTGAACTAAAGGCACATAAGGCTTATTTAAGAGGCCGTGTCAGTAAATTTTTATTTCCAATATTCTGGTCTAGAAGTTCTCTCTTTTAACAGTGAGATTTAGTGGCTTATTCAACCGAAGTAACTGTAACCGCAGCGCGTGATAAAGCTACTATACCGCCAGATTACTCGACGAAAAATGTATCTGGTTCCTCGACAATCTGAGAGGATGACAATCTGACCGGCGGCTCACTAGGAAATTGCGGATGCAGGGATTCAGAATCAAGAAATCTCACATTTACAACTGTAGTATGAGTCGTATCTAAAAATTTTAATACTTTAAATGTATCGGAATACAATTAATCTTCAAACATGTGGTAATTATTCTTTATCTGGATGTAATATTCCGTGAAAAATAATGGTAGTTGACATTAAAAAGTATACGAAATTCATAGTGTAACGTTTTAAAAGGATAATAACATAAATTCTTATGCTTAGATATTGCATATGCATTACACACAATCTAAATACAATCTCACTTAAGTCAGACTACCTAATTTTTTTACAATGCACCATCATACAGTTTAACAGAGGTAGGAGAACCTCTTATCGATGTTGTTTCAAAGAATCTAAATTTACAAATATTACTATTTATCTTATTATGATATGTATCTTTATGAATAAGAATTTACAAAAAAAAATGAATTGATTACATTACACTTTAACATTACAAAAGACTAAAACACTAACAAAACTTAGTTTTATATATTGTTGTAGCATATTAGAAGACGAAATAACTCACTAGACTAACATTAAGAGGGCTGTATCACAAATTTACTTTACAGAGGAGAAAATATCTTTTAAAGATATTTCATTACCTCATTGATTACATAATACTGCCGTTGATGTGATCGTAGATATAAAGTATTGAAAAATTAGATTTCATTATGTTTATGTAAATATTTAGAAAACGTTATTGCTTATAGATGCTCATTATTTAAATAATAAAGAATCTTTTACTTTTATGTACTGGACAAACAAAATACTTATAAGTTAATAAGCTTAGTTGAATAACATCTTCAATTTGTATTGAATTCAATGTACAAATTGAAAATCATGTACAATGAATGCAACTGATTGAATTCAATAAATATTTGATCTTGTGAAACGGCCATAATGGTGATGCAGATAATTATAGATACTCACATGCATTTTGAGAGTCCTTATAAAGCCTATTACAATTCTATAAGTATACATTAAAATGATTTTAAAATAGACATGTGTAATATAATTAAAACTTGTTTAAATAAGATCATAACAAAAAAAAATGAAAATCCTTCAACAGTAAGTTATGTTTTATAAGATTTTAACAAAACACACATACCATAAGAGAATATTAATCATGCCACATAATTCAACACAAAATATTCATTCCAATAGGCGCTACGTAAAAATAACTTCTATTTTTATGCTGATAACTTTGCATTGTTTTATATATATCATTATTTCTAACTTTTAATATTCTCCACACTTTAACTGAAATTAAGTATTTTCAGAGCCTTAGCAAATGTTGGTCTGTACCACATACAGTTCGTACGATATCTCTACGTGAAACACATACAGTTCATTATTTGTAATTTTAATTATATTTCCATGAACATAATGAAATTAGTATAGGGCCTAGGTTGTTCACTGTTGAGTACTTCTGAAGTATTTTCATTGTGAGTTAACATACATACCAAATGCCATTCTTCCAGTAAAGTTACAAAGAAGACAACAAGATAATATATGTATAATATATATAATATGTATAATATATATAATATGTATGTAGTACCATATTTTAAACCCCTATTAAATGAATAATAACTCAATCTCTTTTCTGGACTATTAAGTAATAGTTTTTGATTACTGTTATTTGTAACTTAAATAAAATGACAACTAACAAATTAGTAAAATATATAATTACGTGCGATATAGTGTGACAGTTTTACTTGGACGGCAAACGAATATAATAAAATGTCTATGACAATGTTAACTTTACTCATTATTATGGAAAGAAACAAAATGGGCAGATAAGCATATTCTACGCTGACATTTAAAAATGCTCAATTCAAAATGAACATTTCTTCCCGATGACAAACAAAAAAGTTGTATGGTCGCGAATAATACATTCGTATGGCGTCACATCAGCGGAATATTCCCTTGGCATAAATGTGTGAAGTCTGTGACACAAAAACAAATGAACGAACAGCTTTTTTTTTATCGGATGTGCAATCGGAGACCCTTGTGGTGGTTGAAGAGTGTCAGGTCGGTCGCCAGACCAGATAGTGAAAGCTCAGGGGCTTAGGATAGAAAAGGCCTATCTCCAAATTATTAAGTATAAATGTTGTCATGAAATAGTTAAAGACTTGATTACAACCAGGTTTTTAAACCCATCATGATCATGAAGACACTGATCGGAAGGTAATGTACAATACATTTCAATGGCTTTTTCAGTTTTTGCTAAATAATTATAAATATAAGCAAAATTCCACTGTATCTGGACAAATCAAAATATTGATTATATTTTTTTCATCACAGAAATAATATATGATATGATAACTAAATTTGAAAAAAGCGGTTATGTTAAATGTATTGTATACTTTCAGTAGGCAAAATTTCTGGCCCCTACCTCTTATAGACTTTGAGAAAAACTGCCTTTTAAAATAACATTGATATAGATAGGAGCGCAAATTTGTGACACGGCCTCTTAATTAAATTATTTTGTCAGGTGTTCACTGTGCTTACACTAAGTGAATAAACTGATAGGAATCAATATAACATTAAATGTAACAAGCAATGATCAGTACTAACCTCATCTCGAACACATCCTGCAACTTCCTAGCCATCGCTACCACATCATGGTCAGGAGGATTGTACTTGTAGCAATTTGTGAATATCAACCTCACATCTGCTGCAAACTCGCCAGCAGACTTGTATTCTCTGGAATCCATTTTTTGCTGAAAAAAATTATTTTAACATTAATAAAAAAGTTCTAATAAAATGAATATTTAAGTTCTAGATAATTAATAATAATTTAATTTAAATTGTATTACTGTGCTAGTTTGGAATCAATTATTACCTTTCTTATTGAAGAAACAATGTTTTGTTATCAATTTTAATTTCTTAAAGGAAGACATTCAATTAAATATTACTTTGAATATAAGGCGACCTTCAGAATTAAGACAATCATAAACATAATACAATCTAAATTATAAGACTACTTTGAATGTATGATGAAAAAAAATTACTTATTTAAACTTCAAATATAAATTTTAAATGTAAGTAGAGCTGGAATAAACAGGAGATCTTAAATTTAAGCATATCTCAATTATAAGATAACTTCCAATGTAAAACTAACTAGTCTGTAAAACAAATGTTTATAAAAATATTTAACTAAAATATATATTAAACATGCCAAAATGACTTCCAAATTTAAAGTGACTAAACTCATTAGTGAAAACTAATAAATTTTCATTTTAATCCTTGTGAATTTAATTTCTTGTGATATTTCATAATTTTAAATTATCTTAAATATTTCCATCCAAAATAACAATTCTATATGCTTTGCAACTTAGCATGAATCAAGTAGTGAATATTTTGTATTTAACTCAATTTGAAATTATATATTTTTTATTTCATATTCCATAACAAAGAATTAAGTTTCAGAATTATGAAAACTATTTTCATTTAAAGGTAAACCATAACAAGGCATATTCTTTTTGTTTCATTTTCACAAAATTTATTTCTGTGTTCTGTTTTGTTTTGTTGAAGAATAGTAATAATTCAGAGCTGTTGTTATAACCACCAATTCATTTTTAATCATTTAATGTAGGGATGGGCCGGTCAAATCCTCGAATCCTCGAATCCCACCGAATCTCTAGTATTCGAAAGATTCGAAATTCGAGGGAAAAGATTCGGGATTCGAGGAAAAATATTGATGTAAATGTAGTACTTTAAAAACTTAAATGCTTACAATTTACTTGGCCTGTTTACGTTTTCCTTGGAACACATCCTATTGAGGTACAGTAGAACCTCGTTAATACGTGGTCAGGACCGAGATAATCACGGATTACCGAATTTCACGGACTAGCGATTAAAAGCCCGGAAGGTCTTGTCAAACTTCTCAGACACCGGCGTGCAGCTGGGTTAAGGCCGTTCACGGTAAGGGCCGGCCGTCTTCGAATTAGTGTCTCGGCTTAAAAATGTCTAGCCATTAGTTCACGGTCATTTACAACAGCCGAAGAGAGAAAGATAAGATCGTGCTGACCTTGCGCGCACCCCCCCCCCCCCCCCCCCCCCCCCCCCCCCCCCCCCCGCCATCGTACAGTTGAATGCCAGCCAGACACGTCACTCGCCAGGCGCCTGCCGTGCGTTGGCGGGAGGAAACAAACAAAGGGAGACGGGAAGCAGACGTCAAGACATCCCCCTCAAGTTTAAAGAGTGACAAATGTGACAGCTGAAAGGGGGGCGACACAAAGGGTCGGTACAAACAGCGTTGCAGAGTTTGGCGGCCCAAGCGATGGCTTGTAGTGTTTGCCGGCCGCCGGCCGGCATGGCGTTAATTTTAAGCGCTGACAATTTTTACTTCTCTTTTTTTTCTTCTCTTTTAAATCGTCCCGGATTATCCGATTCCCGAATTAGCGCATCACGGATTAACGAGGTTCTACTGTATTGTAATTTAATTCATTATTATATTTAAAAAAATTATGAAGCATGTACTGATTTGGGAAACTTACTTTATATTCATGAAAATGAATGCATTGTCGCTACATTGGCATTAAATAAGGCATAAATCACATATGTATTCTCAGAATATGCTAAAAAATAAAATAAAGCACATTTAGGATCTAGACTAAATATGAATCTTGTTTTTTTTTATATAACTTTACCGAGAAATCTGTTACTTAGTAATACAACAATAATGCCGACTTTCATCACAAGTTACGGTCGCACATGTAGTAATAACAATGAAATAATGAATAACAAAAATTAATACATTATACAATTATTATTTTAATCGCAATTCAATTTTAAATATTCTGATACGTTCTATTTATGAATTTTTTTAGGACCAAGTTTGG
This sequence comes from Bacillus rossius redtenbacheri, assembly GCF_032445375.1. NCBI lineage: Eukaryota > Metazoa > Arthropoda > Insecta > Phasmatodea > Bacillidae > Bacillus > Bacillus rossius. Next base: position 155,782,839 of record NC_086330.1, read on the forward strand.
TTTGTGTAGACTACCAACGTTAAAATATGTATTATCTGAGAATTCCATGATGGCCAACCAATGAATTTGTTAGCCAATCATTTTGAGCAACATAAAAAATAACTAATATTAATATAAAAAATTTTAATGGGTAAACTAGAGAAAACACCCCGTCACTTTTAACTTCGGGCATATTAATCATTATGCTTTAGTGAGGCTTAATTTTAAAAGACGTACAACAATATTTCTTATGGCCTAAAACCATTGAAGCCAAGATGGCGCCTTTTAGTTAAATATTTCAGGAATGTGTTTACCTTCATTTGGGACTTTAAACAAATGTCAAGTTGGTAACTACAAAATATTGTTCCGTCGGATGTTGAATTTCGTTTTCCGATTTCCGTGGATACATGAATCACTGTACTCACAGATAATGTCTGAATGCCTTAAATCCACCAAGTCGGATTCTACAGCAATTGATGAAGTGGCCAGATTCTTACGTGATCCTACAGTTAACCCAGAAATAAACATTCTCGAATACTGGAAAACTCAGTCTGCGTGTTCACCCAGGCTACATAAACTGTCCAAAAAATATTTGTGTTCACCACCTGCGACAGTGTTCTCTGTACGTTTGTTCAGCACTGCAGGAAACATATGTGACCAAAAACGGAATCGTCTTGATCCAGACCGTGTCAAATCCTTGTTTTTTTTAAATAAAAATTTAAAGGGTTAAATAATTCTGCATAATGTTTAATTTTTTCTCTTAACTTATAAATTATTTTATAATTAACCCTTGAGAACTGGATTCGGATTCGAGGGGTGGATTCGAGGTACTGTTTGGGATTCGGATTCGAGATTCGGATTCGAGAAAATTGGGATTCGAACCATCACTAATTTAATGTGAATAATTTTTGAAGGGAAAAAAAAAAAGAGATGATTCTGTTACATGGCATCACAGTCCTGTACATTAATCAAGATTAAAGTATTTGAAAGCTTTGTCATGGATTAACGACAAACATACGTAGAATGCATTTGTACTTTGAAGGTGCACATTAAAACATTATAGACACCCTTATGATGGCATAAATGTACTCAGGATCTTACTGGCTTGTCGACAGAAGGATCATCTGAGACTGAGACGTGATGAAAGATAACTGGAGAGTTGAAATGGTATTGATTGATGATGGGAGTACTCCCAGAAAAAACACTCGCTCATTGTGAAAAATCTGGTTTTGACTCCACTAGAAATAAAACCTTGATCACCTTATTGGGAATCATGCAATCTGATAATTAACATGGCCCCTTCTTACGAGAAAATAATCTCAGTTTGACTTCTCATTACATTGAAATCCTTAGAGATGAATGAGAGGCAAAACAAGGAAAAACAATATAGAATCCTGTAGGAAAACAGAAGAGAAACCAGGGATAACCCAAAGGCTCACAGCCATCACATTCCATTGATTGTAAACCCTTAAGGCAATTGAACCCAGATACTTCAAAGAAAAACTAGAAACTTAATGTAAAATAATTTATTTTACACTCTAAACAGATAGTATAAGCTCTTTCAGATGCACAATTAAAAACATAGATTCAGCAAAGCCTTGGACATGCACAAAGTAAAACACCTTGTGTTGTCTCAGAGCCTGCAATTCAGATGACGCGCATGTGCAATTCATCATCAGAGCAGATAATATTTAATCAATTATAGCTGAAGTGGGAATTATGGGTATGAATTAAGGTTTTTTCCCCACTAACTGTTAGTTTTGTTGCAAAAGTCATACGACATGTACAAAAAAAAAGGAGAGAAAAAATTGGTCAAGCTTATTAATCTTTGCAGTCACATTTTTCTGGAATATTTCAGAGCAAAACATTCTTTAGATAAAAAACTAGATAAAAAAATGAACGAACCTTAAACTAAAGCCAACCAAATAAAATTATTATTGTTACTATAAGTAATTTTTTTAATTAACTAAAGAAATCTTTAAATAGAAATAATTTAAAGTAAAATATGAATGACATAAATAAAAATTGACTATTACTACTATTTGAAAATAAATATTAAGAGCAAAATATCTGAGCTATAAAACTAGGTTTCAGTAAAAAAAAAATGAGCTACTTAAACAAAAATACAGTAAATGTGTGAAAATAATGAGTTGAATTTCTTAGAGTTAGTGATAGCAATATTTATATGGTTGATATTTAAACAACCTGAGTTTAGACCTACATATTTTAATAATTAGATTAATATTTACCCTATAGTAATAAACATAATTATTGGTACAAACTACAGTAGAACCCTGATTATCCACGACTCGATCATCCGATTCGTGGATTAACCTCGATTTATGTCCATCAAGTCCAATTTTTTAGTTACATATAACCAATGATTCAATATGTATGTAAATGTTAAAATAATTTTGCAAAATGTATGTTGGGCAAAGTACTTTGACTCAGTCATGTTTATATACACAGAAAGTTAAAAAAATACTAGTACATACATATTTTTGTGTTCCATGTTACGTGAATAGATTATACACTGGTGCGCGATTCATGTCCACATGACCGGACTGTACACTCCCGCGCGCAGCACGGCGCCGTACCACAGAGATTACCCCGCGCATGGAGACAGTTTATTAGTGTACGTTGTTGAAGCGTGAACGTGGTGATAATTTTATGTATTGTAACAGTGATCTGCATTCCGACGGATTATACCGTAGCGTTTTGCGGAAGTGTTGAGCGTAACACTTCATCATGTCATCAAATGAACAGAAAAGAAAGCGAGTGGTACTGTCAATCGACAGCAATACAAAAATTATAGAAAGATTTCAGAGTGGAGAAACGATTGCAAAACTTGTGACTGAGTTTGATGTCAGTAACACAACAGTCCACGACATCATAAAAAATCACGAAAAAATTCTTCAGTTTGCTTCATAGGCTGACACTTCAAGTGTATTAAATAAACGCAAGATGATGAAAGAATCCACATTTAGCAGCTTGGATGCTTGTTTGTTTAAATGGTTTCAACGGAAAAGGTCAGAGGGTATACCACTAAGTGGCGTAATTTTATCACAGCAGGCACAAATTTTTAAAAAAAAACTAGGCCTGACAGAAGAAGTTAGTGGATCGCAAGGTTTGTTGGTAAGATTTAAAGATTGTCATGGAATAAAAGAATTGTCCTTGGAAGGTGAAAAACTTAGCGGTGATACCGAAGGGGCAAGAGCATTTAAAAAGGAGTTCCAGCGGATTATTGACAGACACAACTTAGTTCCAGACCAAGTGTATAATGGAGACGAGACTGGTTTGAACTGGATGTGCCTACCAAAACAGCACTTACAGCATCAGCAGAAAAGTCTGCGCCTGGCTACAAATCGAGTAAAGAGAGAATCACAATCATGTGTTGTGCTAATGCCAGTGGAGAAGATAAACTAAAATTAGTGTGTGTCGGGAAAGCAAAACAGCCACGATCATTTAAGGGCATGTCGGTGGGCATGTCACAAATACAAATAAATAAATAAATAAATAAATAAATTTTTCCAGCTGATTACTATCACAATAAATCTGCTTGGATGACTCGAGAAATTTTTAAACTGTGGTTCCATTCCAAATTCGTACCACATGTTTCTGAATTTTTGAAGTCAAGAGGTTTGCCGGTCAAAGCAGTGCTTTTCTTAGATAATGCACCATCTCATCCAAATGAAAACGAGTTGAAATCAGCAGATGGAAACATTTTGTATCCTATTTGCCTCCAAATGTGACTGCGCTCATTCAGCCAATGGATCAAGGTGTAATTGTAACATTAAAGAAGCATTACCGACGAGAACTCTTAAACTTACGGCTGGAGGAAGATAGGGCAATGGTTCAGTTTTGGAAAAACATGAACTTAAAGGTGGGGAATGGTCTCGAAAGTAAACATAGTCAGATCTTGGAGGAAGTTGTAATGTGACATTGAAGGTTCAACTGATAACTTCCACCGCTTTGAAAAAGAAGACATTGAGACGGAAAACTTTGTTGAGTCGCTTCATTCAACTATAAAATACAATGAGCAATTTGCTCATGTTGATAAAGAAAACATAGAGGAATGGCTACAAACTCACGTCTTGCTTCCTGGGTATGAAATTAAAAGTGATGACAACATTGTCAGTTCGAACACATGCGCGGCCGCCGATGTTCAAGTGATGAGGGCGACGGGGAAGATTTGACTCCAGCAAAACGTGTGAATCTGCAAACTGCGTTACAGTCAACAGAAACACTTCTACAGTTTATGGAACAGGGAGAAGATAGTGAGTTCTCAGATATTCTTACATTAAGAAAAGTAAGATTAAACAACAAACAAAAAATAAACAAGTCGCGACAGAAAAAAGTAACAGACTTCTTTAAAAAACGGTAGAAGACTTAACATATTTTCCTTAAAATGCTTAAAATGTGTTCAAAGTTCTAAACATCTAGTTTTATAATGTTCTTAAGATAACTTTTGTTAAAGTTTTAACCAAATTCCTTTGTTTTAAATTGCAAACCGCTCCACTTCAACTCCTCACTGTGAATGTGAGTTACGGTGTAGGGGCCAGTAAATCATTACTCTCAGTGACAATGATGACAGTAGTGACAAAGATAGTGGTGGTAGGTCTGATTCAAGTCTGGAAGGGATAGCACCACTGCCAGATAATGATTAGGTGAGTACCAAATCGTAACACTATCGTATTGTTGTCTTACGTTACGGTGCTATTTTATCGATTATTCAAGAAATAAACATTGTTTGCTTTTGTGTCCTGACCGGTAACGGCACCATTTACCTGTTATATTACTTCTCCATTATTTTATTAGCACCAACTGTACTGAAGTGTGTGCATTGCAACTAGTATTGGCACGCAAGATAAATTCATCCTATCACTTGCTGACGCGGCCCAGTGATACGACGGTGTTTGTTTAATTCAAAACTCAGCTAAGAGTGAACGGATAATAGATATAACAACCCCTCACGGTTCCCGAGATTAGGGTCGTTATAGAAAGATAGTCGTTATAAGATTTCCGACCCATCTGCAACCCTATGTCATAATAGGCCGTTTTTGCACTAAGTCCATGTTCAGCAAGCTAAATATAAAAAAATCTAACATTTAAAATTCATATAAATAAAGGGGGATAAAAACACCGTGAATTATACGAGAGAGAGACACCATTTCAAAACCATGAAATCAAGTCTCAATGCACTGGTATGAAAAATCTCGAAAAGAATTTTAAAGGCAGTCGTTCTGTAGAACAATAACCAGCCTGATGGTGTTACTGACTACAGAGCAATGAGCGAAGTATGGCAGTCGCTTACGAGCGATGAAAAGAATGCGTGACCTTGGCAGCTATCAGCTGTCTTGGGCCCTCAGACTGGCCGGGCGGCTAGCCACACACCTCGGTGCAAAAAGACTCGCATGCCCACGTCTCTGCACACGAAAGACTTAAAAACCACTGCTGCCCAGCACTAAGCAGCCCGCTTCTATGTCAACAACGCACACGCACACAAAGCATGTGTATATTTATATGTAATCTCCGAATGTCCACAGATGGCTGTCTGTGGGCTAATGACCTTTGAGGCAAGCATGACTCGGCTAACCGTGATTTTTGATTATCCGAGACTCACTCATCCCCTTCATTAACACGAATAATTAGGGTTCTACTGTACCTTCTAACAGACCTAAATCTATCAATGATATTGCACAAAACTAGATACAAATATTTTATGTCCAATGAACATAATATAGAATGTTGAAAATGTTGATAAAGTACTTATTTTGTTTATTTGTTTGCAGTGTGATCATTAACATGTTCACTTCGTTAGAGAAACGTTTTTTATTCAATGACCAATGTTTAATACATGTAAATAAATAAATGTTGTTTAATTTTTTTTACATATAGTCCAATTTGAAAGTTTACTTAGAAAAACAATAGTTATAAAAAACCTAAACACCACCCCCCCCCCCCCAAAAATGATAACACTGGGTAACACAACACTTTTTTTGTGGTCAATATTTAGCATAGTTTAGTATGTACTTGGAAATGGAAGACGGTATAGTTGATTAAAGCTCCTTGGTGACAGTTATCACTAATGTATAATGATCCCAGCACCCCTCAACTTACACAGTCAGCATGAAACATTATTCGCTACCAGCTAAAAAAACAGAGATCCTATCAAATATAGCCTCTGTGCATAACAAACTGTATGACATAAAACATCAATTCTATAGATCGTAATTACGCATCTCAGTCGCTTTTAGTTTTGTGAAACAGACCACAATCTCGGCTGTGATTACGTGGGTAGTCCAAAACACTGTCGACTGAGTAGTGTATTCTTTCACTTTAATGACAAGTACCACACCACAATATGTATTTGTTAAATGATTTGTATGTATTTGTTAACTGATTGAAAGTTCCGGTGACAGAACACACAACAACCAGACATAAACATATACAACACAACTAACTTCTTAAATTTAACTCTAGTTTTCTTAAAAATTCTAGTTATGTTAAAACAGATGGTTTCTGTTATCAGATTCAATTCTGTTTAAATGCCAAATCACTTTGATTAGCTTTCAAAAAAATAAACATTACAAATAGTTAATATATTATTCTAAAGTAAGCAAAGGGAATAAATTATGTGTTCTGATTCAAAGGTGTACTGACTATTATAAATTTAAATCAAAACATATATATAAAATTATTAATAAAATGCTTAAGGCAATGTATTTACTCAGTGGTTCGGCAAATAGACCACTGGGTCAGCAACATTATAGTAAATTACAGATGTTAACTCAATAAAATGATTACAGTTACTCTAGTAGTTATAAGGTAATTACAGATACCATTCATTTCATCTATAAAATTAACAAAACAGCTGGTTATAGTTAACTAGCTGCAGTACCCAGCGTTGCCCGGGCTGAACACAGGGTGAAGGGGAACTGTTTAGAGATCAGATGTAGTTAGTAATTGTCTTCTTAATTTGAATGTCAAGTGTACAAAATAATTTATATCACTTTCAGATCCCGACAGACGTTCTGCCAATTTATAGTTATTTACCTGGTCTGTATGTAATCTAGACTCTATAAAGCAATATAGAAAATAAAACTGAAAAATTAGGGATTACTAATATTGAAAAGATTCCATTATCTAGCTAATGCTCGGCATGCATTGCAATGCCTCATTCAGTTTTGTTTTGTAATATGTTTGAAGTAGTTACACATATACAAATAATCCATCAATGTCTCTAAATATATATTTATCTCTATCTACATCTATAGTCCTATATATCTATGTATCTCTCTATCTGTATTTATCTCTTTATATCTACAAATATACCTCACACTATCTCTATGTATTCTATATGAGGGTACTGATTGCTTCGTTGTTAATATCACACGGGTGTTTTTTACTTGTATGGGAAAATTAAGAATGATAAGGCATCTAGTGCATGGCAACAATGTTAATAGGCAATAGGAAATAAACTTCTAGCGCCTGCGGCATTGTCAACACACACTTTGTACGTGTACTGCATGTTGTATCTAACCCCCTCCAACGCATTTGATTCTAAATTGGACTTTTAGTAAGGATACCTAATGTTATTGATAATATAATATAGCCTATAGCCTTCCTCGATAAATGTACTATCCAACACTGAAAGAATTTTTCAAATCGGACCAGTGGTTCCTGAGATTAGCGCGTTCAAACAAACAACCAAACAAACAAACTCTTCAGCTTTATAATATTAGTATAGATTACAGAACAAAAATATTGTCAACTATTTGGGATCTTTGAGAATGAAATAATCAGGAAATTACATAGCTTCTTACATAATTAAATTTAAGTTTTAAAAGTTATTATGGGTATAGCGATCAAATTAAGTTATTAATGATTTAGTTTTGTCTTTCACTGTTAACGGAAATCGAAGAATTCAACGATCAATTTGAGAGAACGACCAGCCTCTTTATGATGTGACACCAGGGTAAAACAACTTTAAAGTACTCCTCGGATGGACTCTTGGTCTAAGTAGGTCAGAAATTATGACTGCTAACAGTTGGAATGTCTTTCCTTCGGGACTTGTAGTTTCTGGATAGGCTCACATTGATACGATAGTACCTGATGTTCTTCATGTCCGCAATATTCTCGATTCTAGCTACTACGTAGAAGTCTACGAGTTGAAAGACAAACTTCCTTCGGGTAGGCAGACTAGCATACAATCTTCTGAGTTTCTTGTGTTAAACGACTTTGTCGTCAATAAACTAGTCGCTGCTGTATAGAAACTAACAGCTTTGGTAATTTCTATTGAAGTTGACGACTACCTCTCTTATAACATAGTAGTATGCTTATAGACAACCATTCCATTGAGCTAGTAATGCGTCAGTAATTCTTCTTAACAAATGTAACTTGCAAAAATATCTGTCAATACAGCTATTTGTCCAATATTAATACTGAGGCTTACACCACTTTCTAATATTCTTCATATGTAATGGCTCGTCCAGCACATTCACATCATACCTGAAGTAATACTATTTCAAACCTAATTTGATATTTCTTTTTTTTCTTTTTTTTAACAATCAATAATCCAGGGTAAAGACAAGAGAAAATAACCATAGCATATTACATTAAGCAAATCATAGAGAAAAACATGTCAAATTGAATGTAAGGCAAAGAAAGGCAAAGAATAAATAAAATAATAAGAGTTAAATTGTAACATTGATACTTCTATGAAAGAGCAAATATTTGCCTTTATAATATATCACCCAGTTACACCTCCCTCCTTTATAAGTACAGCTATGATTAGCTTTACCTCTTGACCTCGCCTCTTCTTTATTGATCTATCTTCTCCATTATTGGTCTTGAAGTTTGAAGTAATGCAGATGCTCAATCAAAATTAATGTTTTTCTTGATGGATACCACATGTTTCGTTCATTTAGTTTTAAATTACTTGTACTTTCACTGGAAAATTATTGGAGGGGAAGATACATTTATTGCAATACACAAGACTTCCAATAGTTCAGCATACAATGTGTGAGTGTGAGTGTGAGTGTGAGTGTGAGTGTGAGTGTGCGTGTGCGTGTGTGTCTATATATATATATATATATATATATATATATATATATATATATATATATATATATATATATATATATATATATATATATACATACACATACATATTTACATCTATAACTCTCACTATCTATCTCTCACCTCTGTATACCAATCTCTATACCTCTTTTATGTGTCTATATATTTATATATCTCTTTATCTAACTACATTTCATTCTCTATACTGTACCTCGCACTGTGTCTCTAACTCAAGTTATCTATCACTCTATCACTCTATCTCTGTCTCTCTTTTATATTTAATTCAATTCAATTGGGTCATGCGTAAGCACTCATACAACGAAAACAGAAGAACTGCTGCTATACAATATGAAATAAACACATTTGTTGAAACGACTCTCAGGCTACCTATTGTTTATATCATATATCATACACGAACTGAAATGTCACAGTTTTTATTTCATTCAATTTAATTCTGTGAATTATCACTGTTTCTATCTGATTAATTTCAATTCTGTAATATCAATATGTGTGCACTCATACATCGAAAACACACAAACTGCTGCTAAACTATATGAAATACATTTGTTGAAATAATTTGGGCGCCACCAATAGTAAAATAGTTGTACTAACTCAGAAACCTTCATGGGCATGCACATAACAAATCACAATTTCATCGCAATTGGATGAATGATATAGAAACGCATACGGGACAAACAAATGAAAATTCAAGACATGACAAACACAAACAATAGCGCATTTAAAATTCAAGTCAACGCAATCTATTGACAAACTTCAAAACTGAGCTGTTATTAGTGCCGTTAGTTCAATAACCGCCGCAAACGCCACTAAGCGGGCAGGTCTCACTAAGGAGAAGGATAGGAAGTTGCCAGACACTATGTGTATAACCGGGTGGCAAACATAGAGAAATGACACACACACACACACACACACACACACACACTGTTTGTATTTATATTATCTATGATTATCTGTTATAAAAATGAATTGACCCCTTCTTCACTCCATTAGAGATGGAATTTCATAGTAATATGTGTGTTAATCCAGGTTATGAGCTAGCTGAACACCAAATCTCATCCAAAAATGTTCAGCAGTTTAGGCATCCAGGAGTAACAAACAAACATATACACAAACTTTCGCTTTTATAATATTAGAAGGATAAGCCTATGGAAGTTATATTTACCAGTTTGTATAGTTGTACTTTCACGTAATTTTCTTCTGTATTTTTTTTTTTTGTTCACCATGGTTCTTCTTTAGAACGAGCAGGTGCAATGATTTGCCAAGCGCGTAGTAATTAGAGAGAGACAGAAAGTTGGGTAACGGTGAGAAAGGACTTAGGAGTTAGTCGAAGTGCTGTTGCCATGTGTAATGATTGGCTGATTTTTTTTACCAGTTATTTTTATGACTATTTAAATAGTATATCATCAGACTGTGATTATTTCTGATCGTACATGTTGCCGGAAAATCCAGGTTGCGAGGGGTAGGAAATTTGTTTACTGCTATGCTTTTTAGGGCTGTGCTGTGATTGATTGAAGAGGTCGTACACTTGCTACTTCCCAAGGGTGGCACGCAGTTGCACTTAGCCTCATTGTCTGAATGAGGTACAGTAGGTTGTGTCGGGCGATGACTCACAAATAACATTAATGTGAGATATAGAGAATTTCACTGCTGTGGTCCAGGCGTTACAGTATTTAATCAACCTTTTATTCATGTTTTGGAACTGTAATGATTTTTTTTTTTTTTACCAAAGTCATTGCTATTAGACCAAACAATGATCAAGTAAACTTTGTCCAGTGTTCCGAGGACTTGAATTCATCGGCTCATACCGTGACTGTGTGCAACCATGGGATTTACATGTTAACTATGTTTTAATATTTATCCTTCAGTACTCATGAACAGTCAATTTGATTGTTTTCGAGTCAGTGAATAGGTTATGTGCGACTTGCTTGTAAATACTACGTGTATTCGTTCTCGTGGTCTGAAATTTTAGTGGAATGGAAATGGCGGCTGTGAAGATTTGTGAATATAGTGCAATATTAATAAAAAATAGTTAAGATCAGTTTGTCTGAGAAACATTATTTCATCGAACAATCGTTGACACTTAAATTTCTTCTGGAACTTACATATTTTTCAGTGCCTAATTCATTTCTGCAAGTGTCTTGAAACACGAACGTTCACTCAACACCGAAGATTTTAGCTAGCCAGAAAGGTCTGGAGTGTGTAACAGTGTATGGTAGTTATTGCACATACTGCTGTAATTAATAATATACTTACTCATTTTAGTTTTCTTTCATTCAATTTCACTTACGAGGAGTTTCAGCACACGATCCACACAATTGAATTCATCTTCAGCAACAAAGGTAGTGTTCTATAGCAAAATATTTGCTTAAGCGTTCTGTGCTGTCCGAATGTAGGTGCATTTTTTATGTGGCTACGTAAGTACATGTGTTACTGTGCTTTAGGGTTTTTCTTTTTTACGCAATAAAATATGTGAATTTATCACTTTTAAAGCCATGCTAAATTAGTTTCATAAACTGTGTGCTAAGAGCCTCCCTCCTATGCCATTGCTGCAGGGTGTTAAATGTTTTATAATCTAAGTGTTTATTGATTTTTTTTTCAGCACATGCCTATTACATTGAAATATTGAAAACCAAATTTAGAGTGTTTGGGCTTACATTAAAAATATAATTTAGAAACACATGAGTATTTACTTAACTAAAGTTTACAGGACATTTTTAAAATTAATTTCGTATTTCTTCCAGATTAAATGGTTATTCCTATTTTGAAATTGCTTCTTTCTTATTAGACACACTTCATAAGGTAGGGTAAAAAATGTAACATTTATCTTTGATCCTTAGATTAGAGTTAAATGAAATGTTTTAAAAATTTTGATTTTAACCAAGTACAATTATTTGTACCCAATATAAAGAATTAAAATTCATACAATCAAATTAATTGATGAGTTAACTAATTTGTAAAAACACACACACAGATTATAATAAATATACAAGTCGGCCAAGTCATACACTTTTTTTTTTGTGGATGTACGAGGGTTGTCTGAAAAGTTACCAACTTCAACATGAAGATGGCAGCACTAGTCAACGAAAATTGGGGAATGTGTTTAGTCATGTTTTGGAATTAACTGTCTGAAATTTCAGCCATTTTGGACATGAATTGAATTTTTAACCGTCGTTTTCGTGAGTCGATGGGCATATTTTTGTGAAAATGAAAAAAATGTGTATCAAACTGTCATTAAATATTGGTTTTCGAAAGGCAATACGCCTACGCTAATTGAAGATGAGTTGGACGGTGTGCATGGGGACTCTGCGCCATCATTTACCACAGGGATATTTCGGGCAGCTCAATTCAAACATGGCCACACCAGCTCGGGTGACGATGAACGTCTGTGACCCCAAAAACCGCGAAGGGAGAATCAACTCCAAAAAATGCAAAGACTATTACTTTGGCCGGAGAAAAAACAGAGGTACTGTTTTCTAGGCCAGTCATGGAATTGTCTTAATAAATTATTTTGGAAAAAGAATAACAATTATGCATCATTACTTGACAAGCTGGAGGCAGAAAATGCAGAAAAAGTCACATTTGTAGAAACAAAAAAATTTGTTTCACCAGAACAATGCACCAGCACACACCTCAGCAGTTGCCATGGTGAAAATCTACGAACTGCAGTTTGAACTGCTTTACCACCCTCCTAACTGACCAGATCTAAACCCAATTTACAATTTTTTGTTCCCTAGGCTAAAAGTTGCACTCAGAGAACAGACATTTTTGTTAAATGAAGAGGCCATCACGTTCGTAAACAAATATTATGCAGAGACTCACGTAAACAATTGTTAAAAAACAACTGCTCATCCAAAATGGCTGAAATTTCAGACAGTATATTCCAAAACCTGACTAAACACATTCCCCAATTTTCGTTGAAGAGTGCTGCTACCATCGTCATGTTGAGATCGGAAACTTTTCAGACAACCCTTGTATATCAGGGTGGCTAGCAAAACCTCTACAACAATTTCCCTGACTTCTCCAGGTAAGCTACTGCTTTTCCCTGACTATACCGAAAAGCAAAAATTTAACAAGGTTACAATCTCTACAAACTTTTTATGTGAATATGAACACTGCTTACCTACCAACAGCTTCATGTTGCACACTCATATCATGATATCTTGATTATTTAAATAGCAAAGTCTTAAAGCATTTAACACACAAAAATTTTCACTGGCAAAAATCCATTGTTCACTTGTAAATGCAGTTTTCTAAGTGTCACAAATCAACAAAATAAAACTTTTTCACTATAATTAACTTAAAATATCTGAATTTTAAAATTTTTGATTGCCACAGTAATATTAATCACTTCATTGTTTTAATTTCTTCATCAATAAGTTTTGACTGCCTGTGTGCATCTTCAATGATTTTGGACTTTTTCTCATTCAGCTCTTTTATTATCATTTCAGATTTTCTTTTCCTAGCTGCTTCTTCTTTCTTTACTGCTTCCTCCTTTCTCAATGCAATTGCTTCTCTGAATCTTTAATATGCATTACGAACAGAGTGAATAAGTTTTTTGCTAATGTTAAGTTCTTCTATACCACCTGAACAAGTTACTGCATCATACACACACCTTCTGGCCACTAAACTTTCTTCTTTCTTCTTTCATGTTTGGCAACAAACTCTCAGAGTTTACAGAGAATCCTCTTTCAAGGTTTGCATTGCCATGCGAGATGATCATTACACGTTTCATCACTTGTGCAACATTGTCAGTCTCGGTGCATTCTTTAAAAAGGTTTCTCCAGAAATGGTAAACACGTAGAGATTTCCGTGAATATTTTTTTAAGCTATCCTGAACATTTGGCTGCGAGCATGTGCTCTTATACTCACGCAAAGCTTTGTCTGCCACAGATATGTCCACCCATTTATTGTCAGTCAGCACAGTAAGAAGTATGGCCAATCTCTTGCTTCCCAGCTCTACATTAGATGCAATATTTGGGTCAAAACATGACACAGCTCTTGTAAGCTTTATAACGGTTCGTTACATACAAAAATAAAAAGATGTTGCGCCAATTTTAGTTTTTGTTTTATTTTTTCCAAAATAGAATGCACAGACGAATCCAATCACTTTCAATGTTTTACTCACTCGTTCAACACGTACATCTGCCTGTCGAAAAATGCTCCCAGCTCGCGCGAAGAGAATTAACGAAAAATACGTCCTTCAGTAATATTTTACTGTAAGTACACGAAGTCAGTGCGGCCTCAAACGTGGCCGCACCCAGCGAAAATGAACTTTGCCACGAGCCAAACGCAGACGTCGGTAGCCGCAATTTCTAATTTAATATATCCAAAAAGTTTCAAAACAAATGATGATTAAACGGCATGGCTCTAGCTACCGACGTTAAATTTTCTCTTCAATAATTTCTACATAATTTGCGAGTAGCCACCGAGCGCGACCTACTGGTGCAGCGATCGACGGACGACTGCTGAAGTCATGAACCCGTTTCCTCCACGCAGGGAGGAGAAGTCACATGACCTCACCGACCAATCACACGCACGCTTCATTCACGCTACAAATCACAAGCCAATAGGAAAACAGAACACACATTGAGAACAGTTTTCTCTCCATATAGCCAGGGACTTTACATTCTCCTTCTCTCTCCCACACCGTGATACAGCAGTTATCACACAGTTCCCACGCAGTGGGGGAATCACCGTCTTTATCTATCTCTGAGGGGAATTACTGTTTCGTTCTCCCTCGCACTTACAGGCCTCTCATGCCTCTCTTTCTAACCATCACACCAGACACAGTCCCGTGTTCTAGAATCATTCAACACGTTAATGAAAATTAAGAACAGCAATCATAATACAAATTACTTTACAAAATTAAACTTATATAGAAAAAACCTGAAAAAGTAGGCCAAAATAGGCAAAAGACTAGTACAGCGACTTATTTGTGAATATTTACAAAAAAAATAGTAATGATTAAAAATGACTAATAAAATACAAAATACCTCCTTAAAACACATAGCACGTGCAAATAACATATATTAATATTCATAATGTCTGATCATACTGTTTCATAACATACACACCACTCAAAAAACATTGACTTATTGATACTTACATATACAGAAAAAAAGTTTAAAAGAAAATATTTAGCTAGGAGGGCAGGGTTCTTGCAACGTTACAGCTTGTATGCTAATGGCAAACGTTTACAAGCTTAGTTACAAACTTGCATATGCACTGCCTACAACACTCACGGAATCTCTAAACATCGAGCTCTGAAGCAGTCTTCACTTTTTTTAGTTCATAGAGTACGCTAAAGGGAAGAGACATAGATTTAGCAGTATGCAAATTTGCCACTTTACTCAAATCAATTTTATGCATGAAAGGAGAACTTTTCAGTATCTCACTCTAAACAATGTGCTCCATTTGTTCATGAATCATGGTAGATAAAGAAGAATGAAGAAATGGTACCAATGGCACATCAGCCTGAAATTCTGTCAGAAAGGGTTCTACATCAGATGCCAAAGATTTAAAAAATGTAAGTTTTATAGGTAACAATAGGTCTTTCGTTATATCTGCTACAATTCTGAAGCTAAGCTTTAGTGCCTCCCATTGTTACAGCACTGTCAACTGAATCTAGGAGAGAGAGCCAACGTGTGCTAACATATTAAAAAATTTTGTGTGACTTTGCCCTACATACGTCTTGATACACTTTCAGATGATTCTGGTGTTTTGAACTTTTTTCCAAGTAACAGAAAATATTTACCAAAAATGTCTCAATGCTAATTGTTAGCTGTGCACTGGCTTTTTTAGCAGCTAGATGAATGAGGTGACATGAGCAGCCTTGCACAACAATAGCTGGATGTTTTTCTTTAACAAATGCTACCACAACTTTGTTTGTGACAATCATAGTATTGGCATTGTCACATGCAAACGCTACACAATTTTTCCAAGAAATTCCAAAATGTTCAAATTCCTGATTCAGCACAGAGAAAATACCATATCCTGTGTTGTCTGTACTCTCAAGAAAGGATAACAGTAAAGTGAAAATTTTACCTTTTGTTTGATTTGAAAATGAAACAACTATTGGATACATCATCACTGCATTACAATCAGTACTCCCATCAGTAGCTAAAGCAAATGGTCCACTTCCAAAGATTCAATCATTTCACTTATAGTTGCACCAGCTATATACTCCATTAAGGCAGATGCATACCTGCCAACCTATGAAAATCTGAATTAGGAAGATTATTAACACAAATAAAATTACCGATTTTGACAAAAAAAATTACCTATATGTAGGGTTGTGCGAATGTTCGGTATACCGAAACCGAAATCGAAATTTTGCTACTTTCATTTTCGATTTCGGTAAGAATTTCATCTGTCGAAGTTCGTTTTTAGCGAAATATTTCGAGCCAAACGAAAGTTCAATAGCTTACCGAAGTTCGTTTGTTCTAGTTGAAAAAGAACACGTAATTTAATAAAAATGTACAGTAGAATACCGGTACAATAACGTACCTCATTATAACGTATATTTCACTTAAACGTATTTTTTTTAAGTCCCCGCCAAAAATCGTATCTTCGCCATGCAAAACGGTTTCAGTTTAAGTATCATATTTTCACTATAACGTATAAATTCTACTAGTAGCGTGGCATTACTACACCAAAATTTACTAAACTGGTAAATAAATTTCCAGCTAAATGATTAATGTAGTAGAACAAAGATACACAAATACCACCGCAACGTATTTTCTAACCTCTAAATTCTCAAAACAAAGTTGACAAACAGTTGCGCGCACTACCATGGATTATACTGTACGTAGTATGCGACGTGAGCAACACAACACCATTCGATACATCGAAAGACGGCAGTTTGAGAGAAGTATTCATTATTTAGACAAAAGTGTTACGCTACGCTAAAAATAGTTTGATGTCTGTGCCGGGATTGTTTATTGTTATTGTTGAGTTTATTTTCAGGTTACGTTATTTAGACACCGCATTGTATTTGTGCTACAATATGAATGATCCTGGAGATAAAAAGAAACGAAAGCAATTCACGCTTAAGGAAAAAGTGGATATACTCAGAGAGTCAATGAAAATACGGTAAAATCATAATTTGAACAAACATGGTAGATAAAGTAAACAAAATTCAAACGTGATTACAGTAGGCCTAGGTATCAAAACAAAATCATGCAATATTTGAAAAATTACCGGAAACATTTGCTTTCAAACAGTAGTGTAGATACTATATTCGTAAAACATACATTCCAGAACTGTTAGTACACTATTTAGTATTTACAGTATACACATAAACAAAGAACGTACCTACTTTTATTCGCGCACGGCCAAACAAAAACATTGTCGTCGGCTTTATTTAAATTGTACATACTCTGTCTGGCATATAAAATCCTCATAATATACAGCCAATTAGACAAAAAGGTCAACAAGTCACTGCGTGTAATGACCACTTGGCAGCAACCATTTATGTTTTGTTTTGACCATATCCCTTTGCCTGGTCTACAGCTTCCTGAGCAAGCCATGCGTGACAGTGGTGCAAGATGGTGGCCGTTCCGCAGTAGTCACGTGTTTTTCATCAGTACCATGCACGTGATAAATGTATTATCATAGACTGTGACATTACGACTGTAAAGAAAATAGTCTGTGCGCTGAAAGATCTGGATTGATTCTTGAAACTTACGAGTGACATGGGGCTATGTTGTGTGGTCTAGGGCGGATGTTGATTATATTAAATAGTTATATTTATATATACATCAAAAGACACCAAAATGATTTATGTAATATAATTTATTACTGAAGAGCAAATTTTGGGGCACTTTTTTTCTTTGTTAATTAAAAAATTTCGCTAAACTTTCGTTAAGAATATAATTATCTCATAGAAAAATTCATTTTCGTTTCACTTTCGCGAAACTTGATAAATTTTCTTTCACTTTCATTTCGTGTGGATGAAGTCACTTTCGCACATCCCTACCTATATGGCTACAATGCAGACTTGTACTGCTAAAATACAACTAAATTACACAAATTACCCACTATCAAATAAGCTATAGCTACATTAAAAAATATTTGTGTGTTGTTACCTGTTCACTGTGATACTTAAAGATCAGCACAATATTTCACACAAGAATACAACTCACAGAATCTATCTTGGCTTCCGATAATATTTTTGCCAGAAAATTAATATAACATAGTCAACAATGTGGATTATAAGAAAAAAAATAATAAATAAATGCTTAGCTAATTTGGAGCACTGGAGCACTGTGGCTTTAAAGAAGCAACTGTTGCCTTCTTTGCTCTCTTTAAGAACTCAGAACTAAAATTCTGTTCATAACACAAATTTGATTTTCTTGTCTTCAATATTGAAAGGGATTCTAAAGTGTCACTGGACATGGAGGATCTGAATTGTGTTCTGTTCTTTTTCACCAAACTGAAAATCCTTTCACATTCCCCATTGCTGTGTGGAATGGAAAGTATTGACAGCATTATTCAACAAATTTTATCATATTTCAAAATACCATCAACTCCACGAATTTTGGCTAACTTAGCCCACTTCACATCTTCACTCTCTTCCATGTCAACAATGCCCAAAATATCATCAATCTGAAGAGCTGAGAATTGTTTTGTCACTTTATCCATAGATGCATCTCTTAATTCGCCTTCTTGAACAGGAAGAATAATAGGAAACAAATCCACAAAATAGTGAACAGATGAAAAGCTGGAATCCTGAATATTTTTCATTCTTGCCACTTCTGCATTCTTCAACACTGCATTTCTGATGGGGAATTTATTAACAATGTATCACAAGCTGTAACAAAGTAGTTCCTAACAGCTGCAAAGAAAAGCTGTTTTTCCTTTTCATCAAGTGTTTGTGCAATTCTAGATGCTTGACATCCAATAACTAAATCCACGTCATATTTTTGATTCTGGACACTATGGTAGTCAAGTTCAAGTAATGAGCAACTATTTACAGTTCTTGGTTTTACAAAGTTTGAAATCAATTCTCTTAAAAAATTAAACAACAGTTCTCTTAAAATGTGAATATGAGGTGATGATGATTGAAGAATGACATTCAGTTTTTCAAATGATGGCACAACACTTAGGAGAAATGCACACAGTGCTTTATTGAGGTCAGAAGAAAGAAACATACATAAATAGTTTTTCTTCTCGATTCATAAAAGGACTTTCATTCTTCAGAATAGGAACATAATTTTTTGCCGAAGGTGAAGCAACTTTTTTATGGCTGGTAAAGGAAACAGAAATTGGTTTCCTTTTCTTCTCTGTCTCTTTATCTAGGCCTTGATGGGCTCCACTTGAGCTTGCACAGGATGACTGTTGAAGCTTAGGAATTTTGTATTAGGTTATACACACAGATTGTTTCTAATTTAATACATCTGCCTTAAAAAAAAGCTAAGTAATGGTTACCATTGCTCAAAAACCCTTAACAAACTTCTTCTAAGAGAAAGCCATCTTGAACACACATGTTTAAGAATTTTCTTGGCTTCTGTATCGTGCAGATCTTGAAACTTGTGTAACCTTTCTATTCTCTTGGAACTCTTCTCCAAATAATAAAAAATGTCTACAAGAATGTCATCGACTTTTACTGGACATGCAGCTTTTTCTGCAGCTAAGTTTATTAGATGACAAACACAGCCAATCTCAATAAGCCCAGGGTGTTTTTCCTTCAACACTGCTGCAACACCATTTTTATGCCCTATCATAACAGCTGCGTTGTCTCAGCAAAATGCAATGCAGTGTTCAATGGGAATACCATTACATTCAAATTGGAAAAGCACTAAATTACCAATATTCCGTCCGGTGCAGTCACCTTCCAGAACAGGAATGGAAAGAACAACATTTACAATTTTATACTGTGCTTCATCATAAAACGTAACTACAATGGGATACAACTTAAAACTAGTATCGTTGCTACCATCAGTTGCGACTGAAAACGGCCCACTTTTTAAGTACTGCACTACTCCGGATTTTGCATCCGAAGCCATCTCTTTCATAATAGCAGAAGTTTTGGTACGCCCACATCCATATTTCTTGGCAATTTCAGAGTCTGGGAACATTTTTTTTGACAAGCGCACCTGCATGATCTGCGGCCGCTAGAGGAATGTTATGCTCTATCAAAAACGAAGTAAATAAACACTCAGCTTGCGTAATGTCTAGATCTGCACCCCCAGATTTAACAAAGAACATTGAAAGTTTGTGATTATCTTCTTGGCATTTCACGTTGGATAAATGCTTTGCACTTTTGATGTGCACGCTGATGTCACTTTTACCGCCATGCGATATGTTGATGTTGCATCTGCATATCTTACAAAAGCCAAACCTTTCCCCTTTGTCAGAATTTAAAATGCATGGAAACTCTGCACTATACGTATCACGGAATGTCTGGTAATAATATTGTATTTTCTTATTCATCTTTGAAAACATAATGCAGACAGTTTGTGCTTCATAACCTGTCACAAACGTCTAAACGAGGCAACGGCAATAGCCCGTAACAAAGTAAACAAATTCGTAAACAGTTGTTTCACGTTGCACTCGTTGACCACAGCGTATTTTGCCAGTTTAAATGTATTTGAAATTCAAATTTTAATTCGTAATAGCAGCTCGTAAATTATAAATCAAAATCACCCGTCTTAACTAACCATCGAACGAACAAGCGACGACGTACTCTCTGTAGAACTGTGTAAACGAGAAAAAAAACAATCGATAGTCATGAGCACAACACACGATACATCGATCGACATGAATGTTGAATCGATTTGGAAGACACCGACTTTTTTTTACCGCAAAGCTATTTTAAAATAGGAAGAATTCAGACAGTTTCGGAAAATCGTAAAGAGCAGTTATAATTCGGAAGACTTCCGGAAAAATCGGAAAGGTTGGCAGGTATGCAGATGTTTTTGTTCTCGCACAGCTATATTTCTGTGCAATTTTTGAGTCCGGGAACATTGCTCTAAACAAATTACCCAAATGAATACTGCCATCAGTAAATTGTGTTCTACCAGAAAACTTGTAAACAATAACTCTGCATTCGTTACTTTCGTTTCTTCAGATGTAGCAAAAAAGACGATATAGATTTATTGCTCGTCAAGGCTATAAAATGTTCCGCATGTTTCTTTGATTAAATATGCCGTCTACAGTCATTCCTTCCACCGTGTGCAATCGAATAGTCACATGTGCATACATTACAAAACGCGTGGCGTTCCAAAACATTTGAAGACAAGCATGGCCATTCTTTTGAATTGTTAGGTCGAAAGTTCTGAAGAATAGCGTACTTTTTTTTCCCCCAGATACACATTGTTCTGTCACACGCTTCATTTCTACAACCGGCACTGAAGAACACAACACTATCGAAAAACCTAAAAAAAATTTCACGTTTGTAGACACGACACAAACACTTTGATGGAAAAAATGGCTTTCAAGAAATAAATAAAAACAACACAGGTTAGCCATAGTACCGTACAAAAATTATCGTGAAGTAAGTAGCTAACAAACGAAAAGTCTGAGAGTATGTACTAGTTGTATCGTACAACGGACGTAATACCATCCCATTATTATTTCCAAACACGAGAATTAATCAACTTATTTCGACAGTACATGCACACACTTACTAGTTCCATTATTTGCGCAACCAAGTGATGAACTGCGTTCTCAAAACATGCACACCAGAAACGAAATTTTTTTCGTTACCATGCAGCACAGAGCCTCGTTTCCGTAATAAACCAGCGATGTTCCGTAATTCAGTGTTTAATCTGTAATGGTTGGCAGCTCTGCATACTTTCTCTGCACTTAAAGTTTGGAGTGCCATCGAGCCTAAGGTTCATGGAGATCCTTCCTGGCAAAACTAACCTAGGAGGGATAGTTTGCAGTGCGTGCACAATTCGTTTAATCAAGAATTCATTTGTTTTTCTGTGTGTGTTTTTCATGCATTATTTTATTGCAAGATCCATGACATTAACTTAAATTTTGTATTACCAATAGGAAAAGTTTTTTAATTCAACTAACATGATTTTTTTTTTACGTTTAAAAGTTTTTATCACTAGTTTAGTATAAACATCTTGATGTGAATCTGAGATATTAAATTCGTATTTTTATAAAAACATTCAGAAATGTGTGGTATTAATTTGCATATCTAAATTGTGAAACAGGCACAAATTTGTAAGGTTTGCTGTGATTGGTGCTCTGTAAAAAAATTAGCTAAGCACCAGCAGTTCCATCACATGTTTAAAAAACAGTAAGCAAGTGCTTTGACGATTAACTAACGAAAAATATTCTGAAACAAAAATTATCATCAGTTCTGATCTGACTGGTGAAGGACATATATCTAATGTTGAAGACAAATCGAGCGACAGCTTGAATTTCACCTAGCAAATTGGTCTAAACGTTGTGTAAGTTATTGATCGTAGTTGTCTACAAGAACAGAAGATATGTATGCAATCGTAGTTGTCAACAAGATCAGAAGATATAAGAGTTTGCAAGAAGTCAAGTTGCCAAATTAGCTACTGAGTCACTGAAGCTAAAAGTTGTTTTGATTCCGTACCAACCGCATGAAGGAAGGACAAACAACACTACGTATCTTTGCGGCCGTCATATCAGGAGGTAGTCTGATGATGTGCTGAATCACCTCGTTGTACAAAGAAGGACAAACCCAGCTACCTAATGTACCAGAAAGCTGGTGTACTGAAGGATGTTGACAGCCGTTCAACTTTGTTACAGGTGATTTGTAGGTCTTTTTCGCCTGTTGAGGTTAATTTAAGCCATAAAGTACTGAGACTTTTAAGAACTTTACCAACTATAAGTTACTACTATCCATTGTCTTCGTACATCGAGGCTCTACTAACGTTTGTTCAGTTTCTAAAATTTGATCATAATTGACTTGTTTTTGTCACACTTTCGGAAACTAAGTGAAATAATTTTATTTATAACCCTTACTGGAACTAATCAAAGTATTTCCTTCACTAGTTTGCATTGATTGAAACTAATGAATTTCTATTAATGTCAATCCCACTATTTTGATGTAAATTAGTTTTGTATAACAAGGATAAATCTCAGCTGTGTCAAGATTTAAATATAATTAATTTGCAATATATCTTACAAACAAGATAGTGCCTATAATGATAATAATTCTTAGTGGTCCCGCTATACTCTGGAGCATTTGCCGTGGTATAACTCGTATACTGCTTGCAAATGAAATTAACTTTCACCTTAGTACTTGTAGTAATATTTAATTTTGTTTTATATAACAAAAAAAAAGGGAATTTGATTTTGCTGATAATTTTTACTTGTATAACTAGCCCACACGACACATATTCTTTTTTATATTGCTTTCAGGTTGTTACACATTTACTTGAAAAACCGAACTTACCTTCAAGATATGTTTTTCAATTTGTAATCTAAATATGATTTTTTGCGCAGAAGAAATTAGTAGAAAATACACTGAAGAGTTCAATTTAATCTTGGATTAATCATTCTTGAGTGACATAGTGGCGCCTGAGGCATTTAAGTGGTTGTAAGTGTTATTTTGAAAAAATTTTAAATTAGCTAAAGAATTTAGTCAGTCGCGGATGTGTGTTCAAAGCCGAAGGTCATATTCTCTAAAAGTCAATGATGAGATTTCCAATGATCCTGTTGTGGTATAAAATGTATTTGCACAGTACTTCTCTAGTGTTTGTGTTACCAAATTGCAGTCCTCCCAAGATTACCCCTATCTTATCCCATAAGTCTATACTGTATCTACCATTTCCAAAAGCCTTGTATATTGGGGTATTAAGGCATTAAAATCCACAAACTCCACAGGGCCTGATGGTATTCTTAACTTTATTTTAAAAGAATGTTCCCACTTATTAGTACCTCTTTTGCATCACATTATTAATACCAATTTGAAAAATGTCTTCTTGGATAAATGGAAAATAGCCAAGGTGATTCTGGTACACAAAAGTGGTACAAAATTGAATGTGTCAAACTATAGGCCAATTTCTTTAAGCAATGGTTTTTCAAAAATATTTGAAAAAATTATGTTTAAACTTTTAAATTTTCAACTGTGAAATAGCTTATTTAGTAATCTACATGGTTTCAGGTCAGGAATGTCTACTACGACTAACCTACTTACCTTTCTTAATCCCATTGTAATGTTGTTACCAATAGAGAGGGGGTCAGACTGATGCCTACTATTTAAAATTAGCAAAGACCTTTGATACTGCAAACCATTCCTTTCTACTTACTAAATTATCTTAATTTGGCTTTAGTAATAATTATGTAAATTGGTTTTCAAGTTATCTTACAAATAGATACTTTATTGTGTCCATCAACAATAATTATTACTCTATGTAAAGCTTGTTAAGTCCCTCAGGGAAGTACATTTTCACCCATCCTATTTAATATATTTATTGAATATATTGTTCAGGTTCTTAAGTACTATGTTGGTATTCTATTTGCAGATCTAAAAATATATAAAATAACTTCTACATATAATGATTGTCTACTATTACCAAACTGGTCAAGAAATGGTCACACTGAAAAAATATAAAACTAAGGCAATTTCTTTTACTAGGAAATATCATCCAGTTGCATTTGATTACAAATTAGAAAATTCTTTAATCTCCAAATATTTGTTTCTCTATTAAATCTTGGTGTCATTCTAGATTCCAAATTATACCTTCACAAATATGTTGATTATATATATTCTACTTCCCGAAGAACTTTAGCCCTCATCAAATTCATTACCTTTTATGCAACTAATTCTGACTAAATTATCTCCCATTTTGAAGTCAATTCCTTGAAGCAGCAAACCTTCTTAGTGATGTTTTGTATGTAATTTGAAACAGTGTTGAGGTCAGAACATGGTGGCCATAGTGCTAGTGTGACTTTATAGTCCGAAGTAATAACAAGCAGTAAAAATCAGTCATTTTTCTCAAGACACAATGCAAGAAGAATATTTAACTTTTTTTAATAAATTGGGGATGAATATTAATTTTATCATTAATACAATCATAAAGTAGGTCAACAAGAACATTCACATTATTAAAAATTTAGAGTAACTTTTTTTAATGAAATTCGAACAGTATCGTTTGAGTGTTTTTATATAACGTGCAATTAAGACCAATTCTGAGCTAGTCAGAGGTTTTGATTGTTACACACTCATTAAAGATCAGTTCCCTAATTCCTAAATGTCAATAAAAAATGTTTTACCTTTTAATTTTTATCTGGTTCTGCACATAAACTTGAACCAAAATAGGCATGCTTCCTGGAATTGATGACTTCCTTAATTTATATAAATTATATACATGCCAATATTCTGTAATAAGACTTATACACATCTAAATTAAAAACATGTACCTTGACAGTCCCCAAGTCCATTGGCTTTTTAATAATGTCATGGTAATCATGCAGTCCCAGAAGTTCTGCATCTACTGGCTTGTAAAAAGGCCACGCATATCCCTATAAGGTAAAAAAAAAGTGCAAAAAGAGAAATTTAGAAGTAGGTAAAGGCTAGAAAAGAAACATATTTCTACAAAGCTAGGGAAATGACTTCAATCTAAATATAAACTGATTAAAATTGTATTCTACACACTTGAAAAAATAATTTTCAAATTAACTCAACAACCCTCTTTCAACACATTCAAATAATATCACACATATACTGTATTCATATAGAAAGCAAGACTTAAAATATTTTTACTTAAACTATACATCATAATTTGACAAATACAGCTTTTCATCTTTGTACACACCAAAAATAATTATTTTTTCAACAGCTCTTTTGATCAATTTTATTTACAGATTTCTAGGGTACCTAATTATAACTGCTTTAAAATTCTTGTTAAAACAGATTGGAAAAGGTCTTGAAAATTCATAAATTCAAAAGCAAAAGATAAAATGTGGAACAAGATCCAGAATGCAGTACTACCCACCGAATGTTTTTTTGAGAACAACTCCTTCAGAATCTCATTGCAAGCCTTTAACGAGCCATTTAGCTTGTCCTTTGTCTTGGCAGCACTATGTTGGGCCTGAAATATTGAAAACCACATTAAGTTATCAAAAAAAGCAAATTATCTGAAACAAATTTTAGCAGCATGTTAAAAATTAAAATACATGCAGTATTTTACAATTCTCAAGGCACAGAGAGAAAAATGATGTAAATGAGAGTAAAGCGTGAATAGCGGAACCATACATTTCATCTAATTTATTTTAATACCATCTTACAAACACTAGACACTAGAGGTCTGAGAGTATTGAAAAAACATTCAATAATAATCAATAATTTGGTATTCAATTCAACATCTGAAAAAAAATTTTTATTTTATTTTCTTTACCAATAGATACAAGTAGGACTCATTCACAAAAAAATTTAAATAAAAATAATGCAACATATACGAAGCCAACAAAATTTATTAAGAATTTCCATTTCATTTCTCAAAAAATATACAAATGATTTTCAAATGAAAAAAAATAACTTGTCATAAATAGAAATTACTAAAAAAAGTTTACTAGTGTGTATATTATCAGTTAAATCAACCAAAACCTAAAACACTCTCTAACAAAGAAATTGAAGAGTTTTAATGAATTTTATTTATTTTCTTGCATTTTACACCACACACTTATCTATACCTATAAAACAGTACCGTGACTGACAAACACACAACCTAAATAAGTGGACCTAGAGATTTGAAATTTACAGGATATATTCCTTGTGTACTAAAGGGGTTTTTACATCCAATCCCTAAATAGTGTGAAACAGGGCGGTAAAGATTATAAGAAGGTACATTTGTTAAGTTACGATGGATGACTCTTTGTAAATATACTTTTAGACTATTTTTATACATGTGTGTGTGCATGAATGTACATATAAACAGAAGTGAATTACCATTCTCTGACTGACTCACTCATTACAGTAAAACCCTGTTATAATTTTCCTGCATATAATGTTTTCCTGCTTATAATGTCATATTTTTAAAGTCCCAATATTTCCCCCATAAGGACAATGTATTTATTTCCTGCATATAACGTTCATAAATAGTGTATTTTCCTGCTTATAATGTTTGCTTTCTAACATTCAATAAATGGGGAAAAAATGTTATAAAATCAAATTATTCCAACACTTACGATAAAAAGCTTCCTTTATGTATGTTTATGTTTACAATCACTGCCTTACAATACATGAAGTTTGTTAATATACAATTTTATGCAATATACTGAAGGTACACAATGTTCATAGTTACATGTCAGTTGGCACCCTGAGTCAACTCTTCTTTTCCTTGCCATCCAGTGGGTATTCAGATGCACGTACATAGTCCTACGATATTTAAGTTGCCAACCATTGAGCGAGGGCATAACTAAAAGTGTTTTCTATTGCTTACAAATAATTTGTTTTTTTTTTCATTCATACGTAGGAATCCCAAAATTAAACATTTTCAGGTGGCAAAGGAGTAGACGTTCTCACTCTTAATGTTGTCGTCATGAATCGTGAGAAAATTTTTAAAAAAATGTGGCAGTGTATCTTATTTAAAGACAAACAAAATTTAACCAGGGAACAAGACGAAGTTGAAAAATTGTTGGCTTGTTTCAGAAAATTCATGTATCAAGTATACTATCTTTGGTTTGAACATTAAAGTTGTTTACATAGCTTGGTGAGTCCATTGGTACAAAACTCGAACATTGTTAAGTGCTAAATTGAGATTTCCTGCTTATTATGTTTTATTCTTGTGCTCCCTTGAAAAACATTATAACAGGGTTCTACTGTAGATTCTCAGGAAATATTAAAACTTGAAATTGGCCACTTATATTCCTTTTGTTATGTAGACATCCAATAAGAAAGGGTTTTACAAAAAACAGCTTACAAGGGGCGTTGCGGGGACATTAATTATCAAAATTCCCATTTATGGTTGAAAATCTCTGTGGCAAGTAGATGTTGCGTTTTTTCCATGGCAACTGCTATTGCATTCTTGATGCATTCTTAGTCACTATTAAGATTTTTTGGGGGTGGTGTAAAAACCAAAATTTCCAGTTTGTCAAGTATATGTCTTTTAGATTTAAAACAGGGTGGTGATGTTCACATACACACATACACACACACACACACACAGATACCTCCAGACACACCACACACAACAGACACACACAAACACACACAAACACACACAACACACAGACACAACACACACACAACACACAAAATCATTTTAATGTATTATGAATCAATTTTTTGTGCTCTTGTAAAGTACAAAAAAAGTTGCACCATGTCTATGTTTGAATTTGATAAAAAAAAGTTTCTATACTTGTGAAAAATTTCATTTTTGATTAATTTAAAACAAGAGGGTTCTCAGAAAACTAGCCACACATCTTTTGAAACCTTAAGTGCATTTTCTAAAATCACATGTTTGGAAAATTAGTTTCTTGGAAATTAATACCAAATTATAAATAAAACAATTAAGAGTAGATTCATGGGGATGATACACATATATTTTAACTAAGGATGGGCTGGTCGAATCCTCAAATTTCACTGAATCGCCAGTATTCAAAATATTTGGGATTCGAGGAAAAATATTCGGGATTTAAGGAACACTATTCTAAGAAAAATATTGGAATGAAAATAGTAAATTAAAAAATTCCACACTGGTAAAATTTTACAAGGATTATTTGTGTTTGGTTTTATACTTATTCTAATACCATTCCCCACAACACTATTCTTTTAATATATATGCATTAAGTAAATTAAAAACATAACATATACTCTTCTGGAGAACTTAGTTCATGAAACAAATATAAATATATAGGTTACCATATTTAAGGACCCAAAAATTAAAATGTTATCTTTGTAAAGTTTCAGTTGAAATTTCGCAACATTTTTTTTGGAAAAACCAAGTTTGGTGTATAACACCAGGGTGTCTACAGAAGTGACAAAATCAATTTTAGTGACTTTTTAGTGACATTTTAGTGACCTTTTCAGTGACTAACTGACCTAAATGGCAACATTTTTTTTTTACTTTGTACTTTTGACTAAACTATAGGGGTGTGCAAATATTTGAAATTGCAAATATTCGTGCAAATCAAATATTTGATTCGATTCACATTTGAAACCAAATTAGGTATTTGAAAATTTCAAATATTCGAAAGTTTTCGAATGTATTAAAATTAGTGGTGCACCAATATGACTTTACCAATTACCGATTCAATTACCGATTATGAGAGCAATAATCGGCAGATACCGATTCAGTTACCGATTATAAAGAAGAAATTTTTTTAAGTGTAATAATGCACACAAAATTTTTTATTCCCATGTGAATTTAATAACATGATTAGGTAAAATTGACAATACAGTTATAATAACAGTATAAAAATATATAAAATACACTATTAAGTCATTGAAAGGGGAAATTAAATTAACTTCTATTAAAATATTTGTTATTGTACACAACTTGAACTACAGTCTAATAATTGTAATTTACAATGGGTAAGTTGTGTTGCGGAAAACTAGCATTATTATCGACTATCACATAAGGTTGCATAAAGAAATTACCGTTTAACAATGTAAACATGCTGCTTTATTTTGTTCACTTGAGTTTATAGAAAAATTGTTTCCACACTTCACTTTTTTTCTCCCTACTCGCCATCTCACTATAATTATATAAAAATGACTAAAAACCAATTCTAGCACATGTGATTTTATTTATGTTGACTGAATATATAAAATTATAAATACTTTTTCACTTTTCACGTCACATACAAATAACAAACGGATAATGTTACCAAAGACGCCCATAACGAGTTTGTAAAACGCAGTGATAAA
Source organism: Bacillus rossius redtenbacheri (assembly GCF_032445375.1). Classification (NCBI taxonomy): domain Eukaryota; kingdom Metazoa; phylum Arthropoda; class Insecta; order Phasmatodea; family Bacillidae; genus Bacillus; species Bacillus rossius. Next base: position 155,812,726 of record NC_086330.1, read on the forward strand.
AACTAGAAGGTATCGGGACCACGATTTTGAACCGCTACTACGACTCAAAAAGATCGATTGTCATAGAATCCACTGCAACTGTTTGTGGTATTTTGATTGAGTGCCATCTATTTTACTTCTCTGGCTATACGTAATGTACAAGGCCACTAAACAAAAGACGAAACGTAAATAAACGTGTAGGAAAAATTCAGTTTTTATTGTTTGAGGCAATGAGATTTATTAAACTTAACGAAATATCTGTAATTATGATATAACGCAGTTAGATGAATTTTGTAATACATACAAATATTACCGGCTTTCGTCCTAAAATGTGTAACAGAATATTACATGGTAAAAACCTACTTAATTACGCCGGGACGTAAATAATCTGCAAAGTAATCGTTAAGATAATCGCCGATTACGATTAATCGGTAAGTACCCATAATCGCCGATTACGATTCATCGGTATCCGCATCGGTGCACCACTAATTAAAATATTACTTTTGTTTGACAAAACGTGTGATAAAATAATATGTTGAACCTCTAGAAATCATTTTACCGAGAGACTTAATGGAAGAAAAAAAACTGTAAGCAGACCTTTACTTACATCAAATTTTAGGTTAGGTAAATGGGCATGCTGAGAACAGTTAAAGACAATGTAGCCTGAAAATTATCATAAATGCTTACGATTTAAATACAAACTTTACGTGATGTGTAGCATAATTAATTTATTATATCCAGTTGTCCTTAGCACAATTTTTGGGCGAGCCATGTGCCATATAAAAGTGTAAAACTATTTTAAACAATGCCAGTGCATCAGCTTTCAATAATAACCTTTAAAAACTAATGCACACATACTCTTTGATCACCATTCTATTAATTTTACTAATACAAATCTAGAGAATTTTTTTTAACGATAGTAAAGTAAACACAGCTGCCATCATGGCTACAGCAAAAAAGAAAACGTGTCCGTTTGTGGTTATGTCCAGCAGAGCACCCCATGGCCAGAGAATTGTGTTGCTAGAATTGCTCCTGCGCAATCGCTTTTTAAACTACCGAAAATGTTACGTAAATAATTAGATAAAATTAAAAAGACACGATAAATAAAATTCATTAAAAATTATTTTGCCTTAACACGTTTGATTCCAAAAGACTGAGAACGGAATATTGACCATGCTTACGAGCAGTTGTAATAAACAACTCTTCGATATATTGATTGGTAATCGCTTGACTATTTACTGCGGAAAATAAAACTGATATCGATGATCTGCTTTTCATAAACTTTTTTTGCAGTTTTTAATTTTCAGAATAAGAAGTGAAGTTCAGAATGTTAATTTTCTGCTTCTGGGAACATTGTTACTTCCAAGAGGCAGTGCCTGGATCCAGAACATGTAAAGGAATTGGTCTTTTTGCACTGCAATTTACATAATGTTGATGGCAAGGTGTAGGCTTGGCTTTTGATGAAGACATTTCTATACCACTGATTGTGTTTTATTACTAAAACATTAGAAGAGACATAAAAATTTACATGTTACTTGAGCAATAAAAATGTATTTAAAGCTAAAGAACATTACTCTTTTAAACAACAATTTATAATATGCCAAATGTTTACTGTAATTATTCATATTTATACTTAGAACATAAATATTCGCAAATTATTCGCTATTCACAAATATGTGCAATTATTTGATTCACATTTGATTTGCATTGAAAAAGTCACATTCGCACAGCCCTACTAAACTAATTGACACTTTTACAAAAAAAATTACACATTAGGCATAACAATTATACCTAAAAACTACCAATGACCACCAAAATTTAAAATGACAACATGTCATGTTATCCTAATGAGAAGATTGTGTATTTACTATACTTACTTTCTGAAATTAAAAAATTCTAAAACATGATTTGCCTACACTGATAAAACATTTCAACGGTAGGCTAACATATATTATTATTGATAGGTAGATGTTATACTAGTTCGTCAACTTCTGGCAATGAAGGAATGCTGGGCACCCCAAGATCTATGACCACATGTTTGTTGGGGTTGAACCTGCATGACCAAACAGTAAGTGTAGCAATATAAAGCCGATTCGGCGTAACTCAATCATAAATAAAATGTTATAAAAAAATTTGTTTTTTAATGCTGCTTCTGGTGCATCTATTAAATAGCCTAACACAGATAGCTTTCTTTTTTTTTTTTCCTGCCAGTCAGTCTTGTATACTAAAATAGCTCTAATTAATGCAAATAAATAAAATTAAAAAAGATACAAAATTGTATTTTGCACTAAATTGGTGTTGAGACATTTTCTGTTCCATAGTTTACATATTAACAATTTAGGTCAGTAGTGATTCAGTGGGATTTATTCATCTTAGATTAGGTTACACAATGAAGGCATGCAGGTGTACTCTCCACGCTACTGCTTCAGGAAGCAATGCCCAAGATTAGCACCATTTTGCTATCCAATAGTCTATAATTAATCTACAGTAAAATAACAATCCCTTTATAACCATGCAAAAATAGCTGCATGTGTGTTTTATCTTTGTTTAAAATCATTATCTTCTAATACATAGAATTACGTACAAAGCACTATTTAACATTGGAGTGTTGGTATTTTGATAGGGGTGTGCAAATATTCGTAAACACGAATAGTTGCGAATAGTAACTGACGAACTATTCACATTCGTAAGTCGAATAGCAAAATTTAAAATTGTGAATACCATATTGGCCCGAATATAAGGCGACCTGCAGTTTCAAGAGGCCAAAAACAAATGTAAAAATAATTTTGGTAGAAATTAATGTGAAAATTCATTAGACATACATTTTGTGTTGATAAATCCTTTTTTCATTTATGTATACCACATTTAACTTTCCGTTTCACTTAAGCTATGTATTACTATTTAGTAGTAGTGTGTTAAACGTAACAAAGCAAACAAAGAATGCAGCTTGCCAGAACAAAACACGTGGCTAGCTGCCATGGTGAAGCATACAGCCATGAATAACTTCGGTGACGTGACCGCGAATATTTGTTCATATTACTCTCTCACAGAGAGTCTCTGTCCTATGAATTTTAAAGAATAATCTATGATAATTATGTTGTTTGAAATGTTTTTACATAAATAAAGAGTGGATTACAGTGAAATTATTAAAATAGATTTTGAAGCAACGTACCAAATTCCTGTAAATATGGCGTCTTCGTGCGTGTTCGGCAATTTTAGTTTTACAACAAAGAATAATATAGTGGAAAGACAGTTGCCACCGTGAATTTCCAAACATTACATCCGAAATGTTTTTAACATTTTCTGTTTGTAAACGTAACCAATCATTCTGAAAATAGCTGTAATATTTTAGTACAAATATTTCCGTTCAAAATCTGAAATTAAATTAACGTAAATGTTAACACGCGAATGTACACAAAGTACAAATATTAATTGTGTAATAAACAGGTTGCCATTTTGAGATGCTTCAACATTCACATTTTTACTCAAGAACAAATATTTTAATTTTCAACATTAAACAATTGTGAATTACTGCAATATTGGGTGGATTTATCGTTTTCCCCATGTGAGGTAACAAAGTTTTAGATAATATAAAAAATCGTGAACATTTTGTTTAACAATGTTTCTACTGTAGCTTTCAGCTTGGAACTAATATTTGCGGTGCTGATGTCTTGGTGCGAAAATAAGGCGACTTCCAATTTTCTCATCTCTTCGTTTATGTAAAAATGGTTGCCTTATATTCGGACCAATACTGTATTTACATGGCTGTGTTTTATTTCTCGTGGTGGTTCCAAGAGCTTCGGTTTTCAGCAGCTTCTAATGTAATTTCCAAAGTATTTATACATTCTTACTAACATAACCGCAATGTATTTTTAAAAGGTTTAATTCAAGAAAAACAAACCAAAATCATCGTACATTAAACCAACTTGTTTCAAAAGCCAGACGGTAAACGTAAACACAAAGCCATTTCCAAATGAATATAGATAGCAGAAATGCCAACGACTACCGTATTTTTTATGAAAGGTTGCAATCGTTTACAAAACCGTTAAAATTAACTGTTTCAAAAAATTTTATTCAATGATAACCTTTTTATAGACTCGGTTTGAGTATTGAAGTTAATCACAGAGTTTTTCCGGTCATATACGTTGTTACGTTGTATGTTTTGCCCGGCTAAGCACACAGAGAAACGTAACAAAACAAACAATGTTCCTGAGGAATTTTTCATTACGATGTTTCTGCGTTATTTGGAAATAAGAGAGTTTATTAAATTATCTTTTTTTTTTATTTCTTTTAAAAAAAAATGTTTTTTTTCTCATCGTTACATGGCCTCAGTACACAATTTTACAAATGAATTTAGTTAGAAAATTTCGTTACTTGCACAGTTTTTTGTCTTTTCAGGGTGGCTACAGATACTCTGCCGAAAAATTCCCTGACATTTCCCTGACATTTCCCCGAAATTTCCAACTGTTAAAATACTTTGTTGTGACGTAACTTAAACATTTCCCCTAGAATTTCTTTCAATGCAAATTGTATCCAAACAGTAAATTACCAACCTCATTTATTATATTTCACTTTAAATTAAATGAAAACATTACTCAACAAAAGTTGGTGTTTCTTGCCGGTGATATGACTTCTTATGGCTCGTTTACCCACGTTACTTAGACTGAATTTTGTATGGCAAAAAGTACACATGGCAGAGTATTGATCCCCGGGCGATTCTCTTAGCCAGTTCTTGAAGTCTAGATCTAAAAGCCATGATTCGTTAAATGCTGTTTTTCTGAATTTCGACATGGCAACTAAGTGGTGGTTAAGTTTCAAAAATTAAAAATATTAAACCATAACTCAAATGCCTGACTTTTTTAAAACTTATCTTAGATTTTACGTGTTTCAAATAGTCTTCTACTGAATTAACATTAATGCATTACTATGGTCGACGTTCATAACACAGAAGCACTCTTGATGATGAGAAATCGCAGTTATCACTCGCAAAGGCATGTCGAATGGCAAACTTGCATGATGGCACTTCAAAACAGCTAATAAATAAATAAAACAAGTTGTTTATGTTCACACGTCAGACAAAAATTCCACGATGTTATTCACGGAAAACTACATCCAACTAGTCAACATGCACACACGCAAGGCACACGCGTGCATGGCTAAGACAATTGTTTTCGAACAATCGAACTGTCCGTCCGCAATTACGTTGATGACGTGCTCGGCACTCGCTGGACGCAGCTCGACGGGAAAACTAAAATGTACATAAAGTTCTGTCCCTGCCGGAACACGCCCGAATATTCACCTTCGGCCAACCTCGGGTTTATTTTTATATATATTTATATTTCTCTGTTTATTTTAATGTAGCTATACTAACCTAACTAACTGTCCATAGTGTTTTAAAGTGTTTTAATGTAGCTAACCTAACCGACCACTTTAAAAATTTGAATTCATTTTTCCTGCTCAAAAATAAAACAAATCCCGAGGTTGGTCGAAGGTGAATATTCGGGCGTGTTCGGGCAGGGACAGAACTTGATGTACATCTTAGGCTTCTCCAGCTCGACACGGTCCGGCTGCGGCGCAGTCAAGAAGCTTGAGGATGTCGGCACGGTCCGGTGGGCCAGCATCAAATGCAAGCACACACCCTGAATTTTCGCAGGTTTTTTTTAAGGGGAAAAAATGTGGGAGTAAAATGGGTAGATACAATTTTAATGTCGTTGAAATAAAATAAAAAGCATTAAAATAAGTGTATAAAAATGAGAAATCGCAAAAATACTTTACAACAAAAAATTTCCTGCACCTTCGCCAGAATTCCCTCACATTTCCCTGTTCTCCCTGACATACTAAATTTCCCTGACTTTTCCCGGTTTTCCCGGTCTGTAGCCACCCTGCTTTTCTTATACCAATTTTTTATGATGTCCAAAACCATACCGCAGCACCGTACATCTTGCCGTTGATGGTCGAGGAGTCTTGTCACTCGCCAAAAAAAAAATATTTTAGTAATGTCCCTTGGTTAATTACATAACTCAAGGTACCGTTGATCGCGGACCGAAATCACACGAAGTCGGGCCGATGCCGACGCCTAGGGCCTAAATTTCTAATACATTTGTCCGAAAAATCAAGAACTTAAGTTAAAAAATACGGCCTGGCCCCAGCCCCTAGGCGTTAAATTATCTTTAAGTAACTTTTCATATTGTGTCGTGACTTGCCGACGACGCAACCGGCTTCGGCGACGATCGAGCAACAAGTGTCTTGGACGACGAGATTACCTTCCCTTGTAAAAGTGAAAACAAGGGAGGCAACCCCTTGGGCCAACTGACCAATCAGCGGACATAATTCCAAAACCTGACCATATAAGGAAATTCGGATGGGCGCATCATTCCATGCCAGGGCTCGCCCTGATTGGCTGGCTAGTGGTAGCCTCCAGAGACCCTTCCAGACGGTCGCTACAGCTGTGCGTACAACGTGACGCGTAACTCCCAAACACGCATTTACAAAGTGAAAAATAACTTTCTGGCGCCAGAGTGTCGCGCCTGTCCGCTCTTCCTTCTGTACCTTCCAGACTATTCTCAAAATATTACACTAGCAATATCCAATAGAATATAAAATTACCCAAAAAATTCAAATACAATGTTCAAAATTTAGTAAACAAAGTTGAAATTCATACCATATTATAAACTTTTGTTTAAAAATGATGTCCTGTAAAATTATCATCTATACTGCTTTAAACAAAACAATTACTGACATTAATTATCAAATATCAAAATTAATTATTATGAACTAGAGTTAACCCTCAAATTAATAATTAAGTATCTCAAGGAAATAAGTATTTTAAGGCTTTCCATTAAATTTAACCAAAGTAATTAACAATTCTTAACAACTCTGAACTATCCTTATCTACATATTAAATAATTACTATCTTTCATATCAAAGTTATTCTTAATCAATATTCTTATGACCCAAAAAAAAATATATGTACATAACAAATCCTCATTGTTCAATGCTACAACGTTTGAAGTACAGTAAACTCTCGATTATCCGGGCCTGGATTATCCGGTTTTCGGGTTATCCGTGCTTGATTTTTTTTATGAAGTTGTAAAAAAAATGACGGGGAGTAGCTATGCTGCCCCGCCACCTTCACCCGTCAATTTGTCACACTTTAAACCAAAAAGGAATGCCTTGACTGTTGCTTCCGGCTCAACTCCCCCCCCCCCCCCCCCCTTTTTTTAAATTTTCTTTTCAAAGCGCCCCGCCACGCTAAAAAAAAAAAAAAAGGTTCCTCTACCTTTTTTACCTTCCCACACTCCTGACGGCTGGAAGAGGCATTTTTCACGCAGTTATTTACATCAGTTCTCCCAGGCACATTTGTTTTTGTAATCATGTCTGGTAAAAGGAAACGTAAAGTGCTGACAATAGCAGAGAAGTTAGAAGTTGTGGACAGGTTAAGAAAAGGAGAAACTGCCGCGAAATTAGCACAGGAATATGAAATTGTAATCCAAACCGTGCAAGACATTAATAAAAGTGAAGAAAAACTTTTGCAGTTTGCTAGTAGATCAGACAGTGTGGCAGGGCCTTCTAAACGTAAAAGCATGAAAACATCTACCCACGCACACGCACGCAACGAGGTCTCACACACGCACAAAAGGAACAAGGCTCTCGTACACACGTACACACACGGGTGGGGGGTGGGGGGGTGGTTTAGGAATTTCCCCTCTACCGGCCGAAGCAGCCAGTAACACAATGGGAGGGGGAGGGCTTCTTGAAAATGCTGAGCGAGAGAGAGACAGAGAGAGAAAGGGAGCATGTTGTTCGCCACCAGACACCCCTTCCTCTCCCAAAAACCCCCACCCAACAACAGCCATCATTCTTTCTGGACAGCTAGGTTAGAGGTGGTTTGTTACAGCAATTTTCGGTATCTGTCCCAACCTGATACTGATACAGCATTGTACCATGTTACAAGTCTCTGATACTTCTGTATCAGACGGTCCCAGGAGGCAACAAAGCTCCGCGTACGCAGACCGTGCGACCGGAAGGAGAATCTGATACATTATTTATCACGCCTGGTAATTCTCTACCTCTGATACTCTCATGCCCGCCTGATACAACCAGTATCAATCAGTTCAACATTCACTGCAGTTCGTCCTGGCCGTGTATCACCATGTTGCGGGCTGTCATGCTTTGTAGTTAGTATTTTTATAGTGAAATAAGGAATGGATAAGTGCACGAAAAAGACTTCATTTGTGTGGAATTTTTTCACGGAAAATAATGAGTTTGCTAATTGTAATTTGTGTGAACAAAAACTGAGTTATAAATCATCGACTAATCTGAAGAAACATTTGAAACGTAAACATTGATATAGTATGCTCACTAATGTACCTATCTGTTTTTTTATTTTTTATTTTTGATAAAATCGTGAATTTTTAATGTATAAAAACACTAGTTACTAATTGTTTTCGAAAAAAGAAAGTCCATATGTTGATTACATCTGTTATTAGTGTCAACTGAGAATTTATTTGCATTTTCATAGCTGTTAGGTGCACAAATATAAATATTATATCTTGTATTAATGTACTTTTTAATATTAAAATTTCATTAGTTTTATTATTGAACGAGACGGTGCACGCACTGCGCACTGAGCGTACTTTGAAGTAGGACAATAAACAAAACAACTTGTAACCAGGGCTGCCACTCTGATATTCATGAAAAACCTAGATAACCTAAAAAAAAAACCAGACACATGGATAAAAAACCCAGATGCGTCTAAAATGCTATCGTTGAAAATGTTTGCGTACTAATTCAAAAATATAAACATAACTGGTTTTAATATAAAACAATTAATTACCTTACAAGACTGAAAATGGTTAAATACAACCAATACAAGAAAATTACACTGCAGCAAAATGGCTGTATAAGTAATTCTTGGACCAGCACAAATCATAAAAAAACCTACAAATATATACATGACAAAACAAACACCATCACTGCATTCTTTAAACCGGTAAATGTTTTTATAAAACTGCATCATGTACGTTAGTCTTTATTCAGAGTCTGATTCTACAAGATTGGTTTGAAGGTTAATTGTTGCATTGGTTTTGTGTTCTGCAAGCCTCTTTGAAGAATGTGTCTAATTTAATATTCGACTTAGCTTCTTGAAAACTAGTTTTGTGTTTATATGTATTTTTGTGTGTGAAACACATAGACTTGTTTGCATTTATCAAACAGATATTGCAACAGATACAGTAGCTACTACCTTTATTATTGTTTTAGGTATAAAAATAATTAAAATTATAAAAAACCTAGAATTGTTGGAATTCATTATTTAAAAACCCAGAAACCCAAACACCATTGGAAAAACCCAGATCTGGGTGGAAAAACCCATGAGTGGCAGCCCTGCTTGTAACAATATCGCTTTGCGCCTCTCCTTCAAGGCTTCAACGCCTTCCCCTGCGCTTCCTCCCCTACATTCTTTCCCTTCTTTATCCCTTATTCGTCGTTCCTGCTCCCTCCCCTTTCACAAGCTCCGCCCAAGTGACCGTCATCTGCGATCGGGTACTCCGCTCATTGGCCGTGGTGTTGTTCCAGGTGAATTCTGAACTGATACTAAAGTCTCTGATACTTTTCAAGTGTACTCGTTTGCCGTTCCTGATACAGGCGCGTATCAGTGACAAAGTATAAGGTCGATACTTTTCGACCCACCTCTAAGCTAGGTGCGAGTCATGGTCCACAGCCCCAGCGCCAGCATAGCCACGGCCCTCTCTCTCTTTGCAGCCTTTGTTTATTGCGTGAACCTTTTTTTCCTTCCAACTAACGGTATTTTTCCTTGTTTGAAGATGCCATTTAAATCACTCTTTCTTACGAAACAGCCAACAAGGAAGCACTCGTAATAACCAGATTAGTTGAGGATTACTATTTACGTAGTCAAACTGACGGTGCATTTCAAAACTCTCGTAACTTCGAAGGTCTCGTAGTATCCCATACTCGTAGTTATGACTGTAAAGTGCATCCTAATTTTAATAGGCGGAATTAACGAGAAACAATATCTTGCCACGTGAGGTAGAAAAATAAAATGCAATAGCTGGAAGGGGGAAAAAAAGGTGTATAATATTGTGCTGTGGTTGAGACACTTATTTTGTAGTGACCCCGGATAATAGGTCGTTAAAAGGGTGGAGGGAGATGCTGAGTTGAGACTGTCGCCGCTCTCCCTCCCGTAGCAATAAAGGGGACAGGAGAAGGATGGCGGCAACACAGTGCCAGTATTGTTTACAGTCCAATAAGCTGGGACACGGTATACAAAGCCTTTGCTTGTACTCATAGAATTCTACTGAAGAGATACTATTTTGCCAGTAAATACACAATTTTTAAGTGGTGAAACGGATTATCCGGGTTTTCTTATGGGCATTCAATTATCCGGGCATCGGAAGGTCCCAATTAACACGGATAATCGAGAGTTTACTGTACAATGAAATTAATTTTCCATTCTACACATTTTTTTATTCAAATTTTTCCATTGTGGTAACCGAAAGGAAAAACAATAAGTAACAATTATTAAATATTATTATATATATTATATATATATTATATATATTATATATATATTATATATTATGTTATAATAAAAATTTATGTCCTCAATAACTCTTAAAAATACTAAGTGAACCTTTTTTTTGTGGTTTCATTCACAGAAAATATCTTGTATAAACTAAATATATGAAAACCCGCCATTGTTCTTTGTGGTAACATATAAAAAATATATATATTACAACTGTTCGGCATCGAAACTATTAGCATTCTATTCAAAAATTTTACTATTCGATTCAAAAATATTCTACCATCAAAATCCACTATTCGCACACCCCTATATTTTGACATGATTAAATTGTAACATTTTTCTCATAACTCTGCTGGAAACCTAAAATTAGTACTTTTTTTTAAAAAACTGAAATTGAAAAAATTACCTAACACAAAATGGCCGAGTATTCAACATCATTAGTTTTAAGTTACCTTCAATACAATCAAATAAAATGAAGGTTGATTCTCTCAGCGCATTCCATTACTTTAAACGGAGTTGTTTAAAATACTTTACATTCCTCAACAGTCCCAGATAAAAGATGTCTGGTAATGAGTAACTAAAAGTGGGTGAATTAAATGAAACCAACAAACGAGGTGGATACCTACAAACAGTATGAAACATTAAATACAGAACACAACACAACACATACCTGGCCACCAAGTCCACTGGACATCACCGAATGACCTCCTTGGTGGAATTGTAAGGCATCCTCAGCTTGCCTTGGGGCCTGCTATTAATTTGGACAGGACAAGCACTTCAGACAATCAGTAAAGGAAAAATGCACGGATTATTCAACATCTACATATCATTATCAAAATGCAAAACACTTCATAAACAAAATGAAACGTTTGAAAATTTTTACAGAGAACATAAGATGATGTAGTTGACAAAAAATGAAGATTAAAGATTGGGTCAACAAATTCTCTGAACTTAACAGTGTCAACTACTCTCTTCACTTTTCAAAAAAAAACTAATTTTTCCTAAGAATCTTAGCAAACAGTCTCTAGGAAAAACAGGAAGTGGCAGTGGTTGCAACAAGGTTACTGGAGAGTTCAGGATAGATGATATGTATGGTTCCTTCACAACTAAAAGACTAAAACATTAAAGGGCAAGGAAAAAAAATATGCAGAAGAAAAGGTGGCTAACTGCAGGCTACCAATAAAAAGAGGATAAGGAGAGATGCAGTCAACAAAAAAAAACATAAAAATGCAAACCTTTTACTCAAATTTATTGTAAAAAATCTGTTTTATTAGCTTAACTAACATAGCAGAAATATATTTGCAATTGTAACACTTTCAATGTGAAAGAAAACATTCAAAAGCCCAAGATATAAATTCTTTCCAAAAAAAATTTTATTTATTTGACTTTTTGAATTATAAGTACAGACCCCAAAAAGTTATTTAAGGTGAATTTTTTTGGTAAAATGACCAACTTCAGTAAATTTTAAAGCATTTCCCATTTGTAGAAGCACGAAGTTCGTTGCAAAATATACACAGTCAAAAAACATATTTGAATTCTTAATATTTACGTTTTCCTTATGTTAACTTTTTCTATACGTCCTATTTACATGTCATTAAATGTAATGCCATAATTTACCTCACATTACGTAGCTGAAATTACTTTTTTCCATCAATTCACATCGCACTGGTTCATAGAACTTCTTTAACAAATTTTCACACAATATGATTTCCCATCAAATATGGTCTAATGTTTCAGTCGCGTCATTTTCTCCAGAAGGTGTACAATGTATATTATTATTTTCCATGTAATAAGTTGGCCAAAAACTTTGTTTGCTCTATAAAATAATTTTTTATTTATTGGTGAATTTCAAATTGCCATTTACTTATTTAATAACAGAAATGGAAGTTGCCCGATGTGTAAATTCTCTTAAAAAATGATTTTAAACACAACCTATATTTATTTTATACGTTATTATTCAACAATATAATAGGATTTCATTTTTGTGATATTGCGTAATTCACCTCAAAAATATAGTTGTGATCTCAAAATCTTGATTCATTGATGCCCACAATTTACTCTGTTTTTTTTTGACAGAATTATTATTTTATTTATCACTTATCAGTAGCTCTAAAAATAATAATAAAATGATTTGCAAGTGTTTCAATTACAAAAAAAAGTGGTTTTGACTACAAAAAAAAGTATTTGTAACCAAGAATAGTGATTAAGAATAGGGTTTCCCCCCCCCCCCTCCATTCCTTGAACAAAATCATTGCAGGAGTTGTATTTAACGGGAATATGATTCATACGTTCAATTTATGAACTGGTATCAAAGTTGTTCAAATCTCAGAGATCCCACCATAATCTTGAAAGTAATTTCGCCTTGTGCCCCTGTACATAACCATGCAACATAAACACAGAAAAATTAATTTAATGAAATATCTGCTGAAAGACCATAAACTTACCTGAAAACTCTGTATTTGTTTGGTTATTTTTTTTATTTGCCTTCCGCTCTCTCTCCGGGTTGAGATCTTAGCCGTTTTGGATTCATGTGGTGGAAATAAAGGATCGAAAGCATTGCTCGATGGCGTGGTAGTATCCGCCTTTCTTTTGACACCTTTTTTTGACTGCAACAAAAAATTAAAATGTTACAATGCATGACAGTGGATAATGGTAACTTAAAACAATCCAAAACATAAAAAACAATATGAAATACTGAAAACAGAATAATTTAACATCTATAAGTATAATTGACGTTATTTCAAATGCAGAGGGTGCTTTTCAATATGGCATTCATTGGATAGGCACATTCTGTAACCCTTTACTGACCAAGGTGCTTGTGTTTGGATTTTATCAAGGTGATTCAGACATTTTAAATCCCATTACATTTGGAAGAAATGCATGAAAATTTATACTATACATAATTTCTTTAGGTTTCACTACCCTTAATTTATACACCAGAGTACATTGTAAAAACTTCAGCTGCAATAGTTTAGAACAACTCCAATAACGCTACTTGGGCCAACGCCCGCTTGACGGCAAGTCTGCATGTATCATCATGGCACAATGGCTTCTTGTTCTACATTCACTCATTTTTTTCCCTTACTAACTAACTTCATATTTGGTTCATCTACACAATGGCGTACACCGTACATGTACACGCATGCAAGTGTACGACACTTTGTTTTCCTGCAAAAGTGGACAGTAATGCCATATCTTCCTCCCATATTCTACGACATTTACAGCAAAAAACAGAATTTAACGTGCCGCTTTTCGGGGTGATGCCGAAATTTTTGACATACTGGTATGCGGGCATTGTTAAGACACGCACTGTTGAGCTATGTGATTTATCGTACAGCAAACAACGCATCGTATCGTAGATCATTCTTACGATTCCAAATATAATTAAATTTCCCCAATTCCATAATAAACAATGACGTCTCCGTAATTCCGTAGCTAGAGGTTAAAATCCGTAATAATTACGGAAAATCCGTAATACTGGGCAACACTGCACACATTATACCAATTTCAAGCTTAACAAATATACAACTATGTTTGTTGAAATGATTTTAACATCAGGCTCTTCATGTTTATGTATTATGTGTTTTCATCCTTTGTAAATTTGGAAGGGGGGAAAAAAACCTTATTTGCCATAATATTAATGAATATATTGCATATTTAGTAAAACATATTGATTTTAATTTTATCACGTATAAAAGTTTTGGTAGTTAATTATGGTTTGGTTTACTGAAGGTCAAACTATAATAATGTTCAAGGATGTAATATTGTAGAATGTTCAAGAAACTTAACTGCATGTTTTCTTTGTTACGCACAATGTAGTAGCGGCCGGGAGTCCATAGCCGAAGGACGTTTACAGTCGGTTATCTCGATCTATTTTGGTTTAACATCGTCTGTTGGTGTTAAATATTAATTCGTCCATCTTAGATCAACCTGATTTCCGGGGTTTTTTTCCCCAATATGAACCTCTCTCTTTAAAATCAGTGCAGGTCGTCAACACGGAAATGTTTAGATCGCCGACCTAGAAATCTGGTTCCAGTTCTAGTGCAACTCAGGAACTACCCACGGTGGAGATAACCAAGCTGGAAATAATGAAGCCAGATGCTCTTAAACTCGATGATTTAATTAAAAAGGTTGAACTGCTTTGCAATAAAGTTGATGCTCTTCAAAACGAAAACGAAACGGCTGTGATTAAACAAGAACTCATCTCAATAAAAGAAAGTTTGTTTGTAATAAATAAAAGTGAGATATCTTATAGTCAGGCTTTAATGAAGTCTTCGAGCAACAAAAAAACTGAACATGTAGCAGCACAGAGCGTCTCGGGTAACGGGCTTCAGTCCAGTGACCTACTTCCGACGCAGCAAGAAAAAAGTGATGTCACCAAAAACAACCACACCAACCAACATGCTGACTCTGACCAAGCAAACGAGATAGTTGACTACATAACTAATGAACTCAATCTTTCACATGTTAAGGTAGTGAAACATAGAACCAAATTCGATTCTTACGCTTCGTTTCACATAGTAGTACTTGAAGAAGATTTTAATAGAATAAATGACACAGTATTCTGGCCGAGTGGGTGCTTAATCAGTTCCTTCTACGGTAAACTCCACCCGGAACAAATTGCTACCAGTGACTCTACATCAAATAATTCCGTCAGCACTGATAAGACCGTCATCCCCATGAAGCCCTTATCAGCTGGTGCCACTGCAACGAACCTGTCTCGGGTGCCAGGAGGAGCACCGTAATTTGTTTTTGTGCATCCTATTTCAAAGGAATTGGAAATTTTTTATCAAAACGTCCGTGGTCTAAGAACTAAATCAAAAGAATTCTATGAAAACATTATTATCTCTAATTATGATTTTATCTGTCTAACTGAAACCTGGTTCAACGATCTTAGCATTAATTCCCACTACTTTACAGACCAATACTCAATCTACAGAAATGATAGAGACGCCTTGCTGACTTCTAAAGATCGTGGTGGCGGTGTTTTGATAGCAGTCAATAAGTTTAAATTCACTTCTATTCAGCCTATTTTTCACCTGGACTACCCCGGAATTGAATCTGTTTGGTTAAAAGTTAAAATGTCTCAGAATAAATCCTTTATAATTGGCAATATATATTTACCACCCCAAACATCACCAAATATTTATTCATCTTATTTTGAGACTTTAGAAGATAAACTGGCTGCTTATCAAGATGAGTTAGTGCTACTTGGTGATTTTAACGTCCCAGGTGTTGATTGGACCAATAATCTAACTACCAACATCGTGCACACGCACATCAAGACTAAAGCACAATATCTTATAAACTGTATATCTAGTCTTGGTCTATTTCAGTATAATACAATCCTATCATCCAAAAACCTCTTAGATCTTTGTTTTACAAACATCTCGCAATGTTCAATATCTCATGCGGATGAAGCACTTGTCACTGAAGACCCATATCATCCTGCCTTAATTATAAAAATATCTGACAGCATTTCTTATGTGGTCAGTTCTACTAGAGTCTCTAGGTCCTATATAAATGGTGACTATCTTGGTCTTTACAATGCTGTTAAAAACTATGACTGGTCAAATTTCTATGAATCTACTGATGTTAACTATCTTGTTGATCAATTAACTACTTGTATATGTCACAATATTAATGAATTCATCCCCGTTTTCATTAGCAAACCATCTAAATACCCTGTTTGGTTTTCAAAAGACTTAATTCAAGCTTTAAAATCCAAGAAACATTTTCACAAACTTTACAGAAGAAACAAAAATATGTACTATTATACTAAATTTTCATTCTTTCGAAAACAAACCAAATATCTTATCAAGCGTGATAAAATAAATTGGACCAGAACCACTAACAATAATATCAAGAACAACCCTAAGAAGTTTTGGCACTATGTCAAATTAATAAAAAACTGTTATCATGAACAGCATTCGTTAAAAGTTAATGATGTTGTATCTAGTAATCCAGTGGTGTTGACTAATGTATTTGCTGAATACTTTTCAAGTGTTTATGTGTCCTCTAATGTCAATTACCAAGTTCCCACCTTAAATTCATTCCTTGATACAATATCTGTTCCCTCTGTTTCTGACAGCCTTGCGCTTTGGGGCATAAGGGCTCTAAAACCCTCAATGTCTACAGGACCCGACGGGATTCCTAATTTTATTCTGAAAGGCTGTTCAAATATATTAGTACCCCTATTAAAACATTTATTTAATACTAGTTTAAGAACCCAAGTTTTTCCAAAGAAATGGAAAATTGCAAAGGTCATTCCAATTCATAAAAACGGTAGCAAATTAAATGTGGTTAACTATAGACCAATATCACTATTAAATGGTCTCTCTAAAATTTTTGAAAAAATAGTTTTTAAAATCACTAATTTCCAACTAAAAAATTGTTTATATAGTAATCAACATGGCTTTAGATCAGGAATGACCACAGCCACCAATCTAATTACTTTCCTCAATCCTATTTTTAATGAAGTCATTACCAGGGGTCAGGTAGATGCCTGCTATTTTGATCTTGCTAAAGCTTTTGATACTGTAAACCATTCATTACTATTAGGCAAGTTACATAATTTCGGTCTTAGTGACAATTATATTAATTGGTTTTCTAGCTACCTTAAAAATCGAACTTTTTTTGTATCTATCAACAACTCCCATTCTTCAAATTTTATAGCTAGTTCTGGAGTTCCTCAAGGTGGTACCTTGTCTCCTTTACTTTTTAACATATTTATTGATGACATTACTCAAATTCTGAATCATTCTTCTGGCACTCTATTCGCAGATGATCTAAAAATAAGTAGAAAAATTTTCTCTTTTAATGACTGTTTATTATTACAAACTGACATTAATGAAATTAATAACTGGTGTAAAGCCAATCTTGTGACCCTCAACAAAGGCAAAACAAAAATAATATCCTTTACCAGAAAATACCTTCCTATCAAATACAATTATAAATTGGGCAACACCTTAATTCAGAAATCCTCTTCTCTCAAAGATTTAGGTATCATTCTAGATTCTAAATTGTTCTTTCACCAACATGTTCAACATTTAATTTCTAGTTCCCGAAGAACATTAGCTTTAATTAAATATGTCACATGTTATGCTACCAAAACTGATTCTATCCTCTCACTTTATTTAGCATTAATTAGGTCAAAACTAGAATACTGCTCAGTAATTTGGAACAACATCAATATGTGCGATAATATGAAAATTGAAAATATTCATAATAAATTAATAAATATTATTATTCAAAAACAACTTCCTCTACCCAATCTGATATCTCTCTCAAGTCGAAGAGAATTACTTGACTTTATTTTTATTAAAAAATGTTATACTAAACAAATTAAACTGTAAATATATACTTGACAACACCGGTTTAAGAGTACCTCCTTTTAACAGTCGTTTAACTTCCACTTTATGTACAGTTAACAGAAATACAGTGAAACCCCGTATTTACGTTAACGGTATTTACGTTTTCCCGTTATTTACCTCCTTTGTTTTTGGCCCAATTTATTTTCCATAAGGCGGTATATGTCGTTTTCACGCTTGTTACGTCGGAAAAGTTGCTTCATTCCCGTTATTAACGTCTCGTTCAGTGTTTACAAACACCAAAACATGGCTGCCATAGAAGAAAGATACATCAAAAGCTGCGTATGTGAGTGCGTTCGCGTCGTGAACAGTGCAAGTAACCTTGCACTATTCACAGTACTTCTATTTCCACAGCTTTCCGCTACGAGCGCTGGTAGTATCATTGGCTTTAGCGGTAAATGTATTTGACACATCTTTAACTCTTTGTCGTTATTAATATCTGTGAGAAAATGGAGAAAGTGAAACAACGAAAAACTATTACCGTTGCCGATAAAATCAAAATAATTGCCAAATTCGACGAATATGTTGGATCACGTGTGGACCTTGCGAAAGAACTTTCAATCCCTGTGAGTACTCTTAACACCATCATCAAAAGCCGAGAAACCATCACTGCAAATGCCGCGCAATGTGGGCCAAGTGCTAAAAAACGTAAATATGTGAAGGACTCGAAATTCAAACAGCTGGAAGATATTCTTCTTGAGTGGTTTTCTGGTGCACGTGCCGCAAATTTACCAATAAATGGTACAATACTGAGAGAAAAAGCACGTGTTATTGCCTCTAGGCTGGGAATTCAAGATTTCTCAGCTTGCAATGGATGGATTGATCGGTTTAAGCAGCGTCACAATATTGTTTACAAGGTGGTTTGTGGCGAAAGCAAAAGTGTGGATGTGGAGACTGTGGAACATTAGAAGGAAATGCTACAGGAAAAAATTGCTGGGTTCGACCCGAAAAATGTTTTCAATGCCGACGAAACAGGGTTGTTTTTCAATGTTCTACCAGACAAAACCTTTAGTTTTAAAGGGGAAACGTGTCACGGAGGTAAGCTCAGCAAGCAACGGATTACTGTGTTATTGCTTACCAATGCAGATGGAAGTGAAAAATTCCCCCTTTATGTCATTGGCAAAGTGAGGAAACCTCAATGTTTTAAAAACATCAAGTCACTCCCAACAAAGTACGAAGCAAACACCAAAGCCTGGATGACCAATGCTTTGTTTCAGAGCCAGTTGCATGCATTTGATTCAAAAATGGCTTTGCAAAATAGGAAAGTTCTTCTTTTCATAGATCAGTGCTCACAAAGCAACCATCCAGCTTCGCAACACTGATATTGTCTTCTTCCCAGCAAACTGCACGAGTGAGCTACAGCCCCTTGACTTAGGTATCATTCAGGCATTCAAGTTTTTGTACCGCAGATACCTAGTTTCAAGGGCAGTAACAATGCTTGATGTTGGAAAAGACCCTTCTTTGATGAAGATAAATCTGCTGACTGCATTGCATTTTAGTGCAAGAGCCTGGAAAGAAGTGAAAACATCAACAATTCAAAACTGCTTTGCAAAAGCTGGATTTGTGTTCCCAGAAAAGCCTTACACTCTCAGTGAAGAAGATTACAGTGACATTGAAGATTTTGAAGGACATGAGAGGGTGTTGCAGGAGAAAATATTTCAAGATTACGTGGATGTGGACAGTCAGGTGATCACTTCGGAAGTGCAATGTATAGAAGATATTGTAGAAAGCCATGTCAGTACTTCTCAACAGGATACTGACGAAGATGATGATGATGATGAAGAAGTGACAACACCCACGAGTAAAGATGCTCTTGCTGCTCTTCAAACTCTGCGAGACTACATTGGAGTATCTGCTGGTGAAAACTGTGATGGTGTTTTTGATAATTTTTATACTTTAGAGAAGCAGATCATGTGCATGAACACTCAAAGATGCAAGCAAACCAAGATTTCTGATTATTTTACAAAGAAATAGACCTAAGTTAGGCATGAAAGTTTTTGCACATAAGCCTACAAAACTTTTTTATGGTAACATTTTATCATGGCACACATTGCTTCAGTGTTGTATTCACACAATTTTATAAGTTATATGTTGTAAATTTATTTTGGTTTACATAGGCCTAATGAAGGATTTTTTAAGATATTTCGTTCACTGTGTCTTTTTTTGATGTCTCTGACTACTGAAGTAAAAGGAGTGCATTAAACCAGGTATGTTACATTTTAAAAATATGTTTCCCTCAATTTACACTTTCCTGGTATTTACACTTTTTGACTCTGTTCCCCTGAAAAGTGTAAATAAGGGGTTTCACTATAATGATTTTATCTTTAGGCTAATAACCAATTTTAATAAATTTGATAAAGACTTTAATTATTTTCCTTAGTTCCTAATGATCATATGTGTTTTATTTCTGTATTGTCTAAATTGTAACGTTTGATTTTTGTTTTATTGTCTTTCGTTATGTGTGTTTTGTTTTTATATGTATTATATTGTATTGTTTTGTGTTTTTCATTTATGTTTATTATTGTGAGTGTATATTGTGAAGAACCTGGCCTTCCACCCGCCCAACCTTTTTGATTTATATATAATAAATAACTTTTATGTAGCCAGAATGCATTCTATTCAGACGAGCCGGGTGAATTAGTTGGCCTCTGTCAAAGGTATGTCAATGTATTTTGGGTCATTATGCTTTCCCCTACGCACCAACAACAAGGATCTACAGCATCGTGTGTGAGTGATTTAAGGAGCATGTGATGATGACATCATGGTGTTTGAATAAATATATATATAAAACAGATGGCGATCTGGTGTTACAATTTAAATAATCCACAAATAAGCTAGTAAGAACTTATGAGCATCTTCTACAATGGAACTGGAAGGACAAAACTGAGTTAATACCTTATGTTTATGGTTTTTCTTTCTCTGTTTGGACTATTAATTAAAACCAAATGCTGTAATAAAATTACTGTAAAATATGAATTTTCCCCTGGGTTACGGCAAAGGCCAATTTTATTATAATTTAACTAGTTAGCAGACTGCTCACGGTAACCATAATTGGAATATTTGTAATCTTTATTTTTTTTTGTGTTTGATATTGTATTCCCTTAATTTGTGAACAAGAAACATAATTTTATATGCTTCAATGTCTGTCAATAGTTTAATAATTATAGAAAATGATGTTAACCTGGTGTAACATGTGTTTGGTCCTTTGAGGTAACCGTCAGTAACATGGAAAATGGTGCTGGTACAGTTAAATTTCAAATTCCTATTGTCATTAAATTTAATATAATTTTAAATACTAAATATCACGGACTATTTAGGTACCATTGTGATCACTGATTTATTTCTGATCTTTTATGTCTGATAACCATTTTTATTCATTTTATATTTAACAAGTTTTCTTTGTTCTAGTTAACCTCCCTTATTTTAATAATTATGTAATTATGGAGATGGTGCCTTTTTGCTCTCATGTGAATGTATTGCCGGAAGTTGCATTGGCGGCCCACTTTCGTTCTAGAACATTATGGGTGAAGAACACTGTTCCATGTTGCTGTCGGGCACAGATCCCTCCGCGGGACTATTTCTTCATCCGCATGTAACTTTAATCTTTGTGGCTTATCATAATGTTTAATTGTCATAGGTGAGCAGTCCAAAGTTGGTTAGTATATCTAGATGTGTTTTGCAACCAGTATGAGGAACTTGGCTGAACTGTGTAATATTTAATTGTGATTGTGGGTGGAGCCAATGGTGTCCGCCATGTTGGATTAAAAAAGTGCTGTTCATGAAAAAGGGCAGGAAGGAACTAGGTAGGGAGTTAGTTGTGTTGTGTGACGCGAGAGCGAATGGCCGAGCGCCGCCGTGCTGTGTAATAAGTGCTGGCCAGTGACCTGGGGCCTGTGGGCATATGATAATAAATGAATACTAGAAACACCAGTAGTTCGGCTTAAGTTATTCGTCTGGCGGCTCATCTTCGGCCGGACCACAAAACCCGATGAGTCGGCGGTAAAGCCGGTACCATCACAATATGTATCTAATTGTGTGCCAACCATTAAAGGCTTTGTCCTGTTGGTTGGCATGTTACAATTACAAATAAATAAATAAATAAATAAATAAAATGTTTGCGGAGGCAATCTTTTAAAAATATTATTAGAAAAACGTTGATATTATCACTGTACTAAAATTCAGTCAGAGTAAATTTTCCAGACATTAAAAAATCTCAATTTTGTGGGAACAAAAGTTGTCCCAGCGCTTGCGGCTGTAGCACTGTCGCAGTACGTACACAACACTGATATGCTCCGAATGCCCTTGTAACCCAGTCAATTAGGCTAGCTTCTTGAAAAATTTGTCACTTAAAAGCCCAAGATATATGCAACTTATTATATTATATTATATTATATTATATTATATTATATTATACTTATATTATATTATATTATATTATACTTATATTACTTATATATATATATATATACACACTTATATTATATATGCAAATTATTACTTCGAGCCATTCATTTTTATGTGAATCTGGTTTTTATGTCCTTGGTTGAGATTTATTTCTTAAATTTAATACTAACAATCGGATCTTTTTTTAGTGTTAATATAAATAATAATGTTTATAGATTATTTTACTAAGTTCATGGAGAGTATAAGTTAAAAACTGCATAAATGGGAAGCATTTTAATGGACTGCTGTGAGTTACAGTCATCTAGGACTAAACTAACTACACATTTTCTGTGATACGCACAAAGTCTACAGCGGTAATCTTTCAGTATGTTATTACGTTTAGTTATTCTACCACTGTGTAAAAATTCAGCTTTGGAAAAAAATTTTCACAGATTGAAACCTTTGTTTCCTGGGCTACAACGATGGCTGCAATTTTGTCATGGAATGTTGCATTTGAAAGCTGAGAAATCTCAAGCAAAAAACAATAATGTTGTGTCACATTTTCGTTTAAAAAAACCTTTCGAAATAGACACGTGGAGATTGAGTCAGTTCACAGATATTTACAAGTGGTAGAAGGTAGAAGGGGGAAGGGGGGAGTGGGAGGGGGTACTGGGGAGGGGGAGGGGGTAGTAGGAAGCTCTCACAGATTGTGCACACACACAAACAGGCTAGTTTATTTTTAGATTTCCCTTCCTCTGCTGAATGCCAGCCCAGCAAGTCGCGTCACTTGACCACGCGAGCTGCGGCTGGGCAACTGGCGCGGCGGCTGGGCAGTACTTTTCACGCACTGCTCCGATATTTTAACTAAACAATTTATACTTATTTGAATCATACTTATTAAAAACCAACACAGGATAGTTAATTACACAAATACTCAAAGACACACTGCAATTAAATACTACCCCCCCCCCCCCCCCCCCCCCAAATTATAAATTCACATGTCGCACTACATTCTTTATAACTAAAAATTGGCATAAAATGTGAAACCCATACTTGGGTAAATAGGATAACAATGACATAAAAATATCCATTAACACTATCAACAACAAAAGACCATTTTAAACAAACTAGTGATTAAAGTTATTTCATTACTGTCTCAAAATTGATAATTATTGGAGTATTTGCATTCGTTTCATTAAGTGTGCAAGTAGTATGGAAAAATAAAAAAAAATTTACAACCATGGACAGTTAACAGACAACATGGTCACTTTTTACCTTGGACATTAAAGGAAGAGTATGTGATAGTTGCACGGTGTAAAAATTTATAATTGCAATCGATCTACCGCAGTGTGAGACAGTAATGACCCTCTCACTGCATTTATCTGACAAAATAAATGTTAGACTTAATACTGCAGTGTCTGTCTCCTTACAGATACATGGTGGCCACTCACAGTCACCAAAAATATTCCCTGATTTTTCCCTGATTTCCCTGATTAAAAATTCAATATTTCCCTGATATTTACAATTACAAAAAAAAACATACTTTTGATGAAAAATATATTATAGAAAGAGATTACTCATATTTTAGCACCCTGCTGTATTTTCTTCATTATATACATACGGAAGTTCGTTAAATAACAAATACATTTTAAATATGTCACTTTACATTATAGCGTCCCGTTCAATGACATGCAGTCTGTGTTTTGTTTTATGTAATGGGGTATTTCAGTGGCGAGTGCTCAAACATTTTTTCACACAACTTTTGATAACTGTTCTTTAATTCATTTTTGAAGTGTAACATTTCTAGTTGTGAAACAACTAATTGATAAATCTTCACTGCATTACAATCAGTACTCCCATCTGTAGCTAAAGCAAATGGTCCACTTACTAAAGATTCAACAGTTTCAATTTAGTTTCACCAGCCATATACTCCACTAAAGCAGATGTTTTTGCTCTCGCACAGCTGTATTTCTGTGCAATTTTTGAGTCCGGAAACATAGCTCTATACAAATTATCCGAATGATCGGCTACTGCTATCGGTAAATTGTGTTCTACCAAAAAACTTGTAAACAATAACTCTGCGTTTGTTACTTTCGTTTCTTCAGATGTAGCGAAAAACGACGATATAGATTTATTGCTCGTCACGGCTTTAAAATGTTCTGCATGTTTCTTTGATTCAATATGCCGTCCTCAGTCATCCCTTCCACCATGCGCAATCGAAAAGTCCCACGTGCATACATTACAAAAAGCGTGGCGTTCCAAAACATTTGAAGATGACAAGCATGGCCATTCTTTTATATAGTTTGGTCGAAAGTTCTGAAGAATAACGTTTTTTTTTTTGACCCAGATACACATTGTTCTGTCACACGCTTCATTTCTACAACCGGCACTGAAGAACACAACACTATCGAACAACATAAAAAGGTTTCACGTCT
The DNA here is from genome assembly GCF_032445375.1 of Bacillus rossius redtenbacheri. Classification (NCBI taxonomy): domain Eukaryota; kingdom Metazoa; phylum Arthropoda; class Insecta; order Phasmatodea; family Bacillidae; genus Bacillus; species Bacillus rossius. The sequence goes on from NC_086330.1 coordinate 155,837,436, forward strand.
GTACACACGACAAAAACACTTTGATGGAAAAAATGGCTTTCAAGAAAGTAAATAACACAAGACAGGTTAGCCAAAGTACCGTACAAAAATTATCGTGATGTAAGTAGCTAACAGACGAAAAGTCCGAGAATATGTACTAGTTGTATCGTACAACGGACGTAATACCGTACCATTTCTATTACAAAACACAACAATTAATCTACTTATTTCGACAGTACATGCGCACATTTATCAGTTCCGTTATCTGCGCAACCACGTGATGTATTCGAACTGCGTTCACGAAACACGCACACCAGAAACGGAATTTTTTTTCCGTTACCCAGCAGCACAAAGCCTCATTTCCGTAATAAACCAGCGATGTTCCGTAATTCCGTAATATTGTGTTAAATCCGTAATAATTACGGAAAATCCGTAATGGTTGGCAGGGAAATATACATGACACAAAAAATTCCCGGTTATTAAAAAAATTCCCTGACATTTCCCTGATAATTCCCGATCAACGTGATTTCCCTGATAAATCCCGGTTTTCCCGGTTTTCCCGGTGAGTGGCCACCCTGAGATATGGGGCACAGACTGCTTGCATTGACTGAATCGCAACACATTTCTGCAGACTGTTGCCTTTAAAATGATACATCAATTTTGCATGCTCATCAACATAAATTATATTAAATACATACAAAAGCACAGAAAATTTTAATAGCATGTGACGGGTACAGTAAAGTGCAAAAAAATAAAAAATACACAAACCGCAATTTAAAGTACCTAATAAATATGAAATTCACTAGATAAAATCCAAGAACACGACAGCTGTGACTGATCATTTATTTATAAACAGACACGAAAAAAATATTAAATTCCCCACATTATACGTTGTGAAAAATAATTCTGTACTACTGTTCACGAAAATCCAAAATGTTGCCCTACAACTTTTGATGGCAGCATTCTCTACAAACTCTATTAGTAAAAAAAAACCGCTACAAAATTTGTGTGGGGTTGCTTAAAATTTTTCCTAATAAAACCACATTGTAATAAGACGTTAACAAAAAATTCAAACCAAAATAGGTCCAAAACCATGCCAATACCAGTCATAACAACAGAAGCATACTAAGAGGGTAGCATTCAGAGCAAGCATATCAAAATGGTTGGCTGCTGAATGCCAAAGAACCTTTATATGTGATAGGAGGGTGAAGAGGATATGCCAAGAGGAAAGGTGTCTACTGTGCTAAATGCAGTACAAGGCTTGCTGAGAGAAATTCAGCGCAATGCAATTAAAATTAATTTTTGGCTGATTTCCTTCAATTCAAAAACTTTTTAACACAATTTTTAAAGGTTCCTCAAAAAAGAGACGTAATAGAGAGTTTATAATAAACAGGGGTGTAACAACTAGGGTTTGCTGTAATTGAATAGCTCTTTAATAATCTATGGAGTACTACAAGAGAATCCCGTTATAGCAAGCACGGTAATAGCGAAAACTCGGCTATAACGAGGTCTTTTTGAGGAATTTACGGCGTGATCATGTAAAGCGCACTTTGGTTATTTGTCTGCTTTATCTCCACCCTCTCGCTCGCCACTAGACATCTTGCCGTTGTCACCTGTCACATTCTTCAGCCTTGCAGTCGCCACCTAAGTGCGTGGTTTTAAAAATACTATCCCGTCCTTTCTTTCTTTTATCAAACTTCTGCTTGGCTTCAAGGCCAAGGTATGCTCAACACGAATAAACCAAGCCTTTGAATATACATACATATACTTGTACACATTTCTTATTATTTAGAAAAGAGACAAAATCTATTTTTTCCCGCCATTAAACATAACAATGTGCACTTTTTTAAACATAAATGCTCTTAATTAATTTGTTGGGAAATTTTCATTAACGAATAATAACATAACTATGTTAGGCCAAAAACATCAGAGCCGTCTTTATACTTGTTGCTAATTGAACGCATAATAATACACAAATATTTATAAACTTGTTTGGAATTATTTCAGTCGTGACAAGTTTACAAACACGTCACGTTATTTATTTTACTATCTGACAAATAGGCACTACCGTATTTATTTCCGAATCGCTAGGACAGTTTTCTTGTACTTTTGTTTCGGTCAGTTGTTGGGGTATCTCTCCGGGAAGGGGGTGGTGATGGCTTGAGTTTAATCCCAAATTTATTTTCAAAAAAGGTTTACAGGTTTCTTTTAAATGAAAAAAAGTATAGTTTTCCAGCGACTATTTCGTTTGAGGCCTACCTGTGTTGCCGCACTCCTGCTTTTATGTAAGGAATTAAATCGTCGTGCTACACTAGCGCCGCCTGTTAGCAACATCCCGAACCAACATGGCAGCCAGCAGACAGCCCGTGTCGACAATAGATAGCAGGACAATGCTGCGTCGGCCGCGGGCTCAGATGCTATACTTACGTGGCGTGGTAGGGTATTCTGGTTATTTTGACGCAATCTGTGATCGCATCCGTACTTGTGGGGTATCGTTTTAAAGAGAATTCACACATCGGCTCACAGAAATTAAGATTTTGTTAATATAACCCGTTATTTTCCAATTATACAGGTTTAAACACAATTTTTATGCTATTTTCGGTTTATTTTTATTTTTTGGGGGCCAAAATTTGTCCAATTCGGTTATAGGGAGGACACGGTTATAGCAAGGTTATAACCCGGAACTGTGATACCTCGCTATAACGGAACTCTAGTGTATTTACTTTATTCTTGTTCACATCCCACAGTGATGCCAAAACATGGTGAATAATTACCTTCGCAGGCTGTGGAGGAGGTGGTATGACGGGAGGCGGGGCTGTTTGACTGTGTACCAATCCTGTGGTTGTTGTAGTCGCCTGGCCTTCCACGGGCTGGGACAAGATGGTTGGCTGTGCATGGTAACTCCCAGTCGGAGCAGCCACCTGGGAAAAGAAACAGCACCATTAATAACACACATCAATGCCAGCTGCCATACAAGTCAGTATCACCATCGATTTTTCAGTTCCGGATTAGGTTTTCCTCAAGTAACTGAACCCAGACTTGCCAACTTTTGAAACCCTCAATTAGTAAAATACATAAAAAATAATATAACACGCGTAAACTGCTCGCGGCAATTGAAAAATTAATAAACAATAATGATGACACATTTTTTCTAGTAATCAAAATTATGTAATTGTTTTAACATACATTAACATTGCAGACCAACAATCATTCTCATTATTTACCATTATGGAAACATTTTTGCTTAGTATCACATTAAAGAAAAAACTTCGTTCCTTGTGGTACCCTACAAATCAACAGAGTGTACCTTTGTTACAATATACACTGATATCAGTTAACTTCCAGTTGAAAGCAACCTTGACACTACCATTTTCAAACTTGCATCACAAAATGTTACTACTAGTGGATATAATTTGGATTCAGTCATTGCTGCCGGCGTTCGTGACTGAAAATGCCACAGTTTGTAAATTACAAACAATTTTATAGTTGCATCTGTTGCCATTTCTTTCACGATAGCCGTCGACTTTGTTCTTGCGCAACCAAATTTTTTTGCCACTTCAGAATTTGGAAACATTTCTCTGAATAATGGGACAGCGTGATCCGAAACATTTAAAGGAATATTATGTTCAACCAAAAAATTTGTAAACATACATTTTGCACGTATTACAGCATTGTCTGTGCTATTTTTTTTTAGCGAACTAATCACTAACCTTTGAACTGACTGCGACACTTTTAACATTTGCGAGATGTTTTGAACAGTTCACTTGGAGATTGATGTCATATCTTCCGCCGTGCCCGATGTTGATGTCGTGTCTACACACTGGAAAAAATGTGCACTGTGTTCCCTTTCTTGATTTAAGAATACACGGAAAATCCCGCGTGTATGTATCACGAAATGCCTGAGAATAATGCGTATCACGTTTCGGGGGCATTTTCTTCTTCACTTGATTCCACTTCCATTAATTGTGCACATAACACGTTTTTATTAAAAACATGCAATAAATTTGTTTCCTAACCTGTAATAAAAAAATCAAAATTGGCTCAACTTTAACTGAAGAATCACAACATACGCTTATGCACGACACCATCATGCCAAACTTAAAATGCTATTTAAACTGGTTCATGATTGGTTGTAAGCGCATCAATGTAACTCAGCCGGCCAATAAGGAAAGATATACAATCGAAAAACAAATTACGTGGTTCGCTGGCCTTCAACCAATAATATAACTCAATTACCGCACTCGTTTACACAGCAACAACACAAGGCAACAGCTTTCACAAACCATACAATAAAACATTTAAGGCAGACGGAAAATACATGTTTTAATAAACGTCTCATACTTAAAATTCGTATAAAATGTAGACATCCTCGTACAATCGTAAAACGAAAATGTTTTTCGTACATTTTACGAAAAAATCGTAAAGGTTGGCAAGTCTGCTGAACCCTACTGACTTTTGATATCTTCCGTTTCAGTTCCAGGTATTTTGTATGTACCTTTTAAAATTTTTGATCTGTGATGTAAACGTAACCTTTATCAAGCAGAAAATGTAAACACATTTTCACAATTTGAAAGAAATAATTGGTAAAACTGCTATACCATAGAGAATAACTCATCTGCCACAATAGTAATAGCATTTACTTTGTAACGAGGCGTACACCTGTTATATCTGCGCTCGAGTCAGCAGCGAGTTTCCATGCTATAAGTTGGTGAAGCATGTATGATGCAATAGAAAAGGCTCGGTATCAGTGATCCCAACAGTTTGCTGGAATTTTGAATTGGAATGTTCTCAGTCTTATGAAACGTTGCAGTCAAGTACTGCTACAGGCAGACGTCTGTGCACGCGAGTCCCCTCCTGCTTGCTTGACTGAAGTTCGTCACGGCGTGGTCTCTAGCCGAGCGACAACGGTACGTCCCGGCGGTATACGCGCGGGCCTAAAAACATTTGCTCTTTGTAACAACAGTAAACATTAGATAACAGTACGGAACACGGGGGTATTTGTTAGCTGCAACATATAACAGTAGTATTGTTGTGTGGAATATTAGTTATATAATTTTTCGTTAAGTGTATGCACACAAATAGTGTACAGTAAGCATCACTTTACCATTTCGTAACAAAGACCTATCATATGGGAAAGTTTGTATTGTCCGAATACAATCTAATGAAATGTAAGAATTACGGTTATGAACAATAAAACACATGCATGCATTTTTTTCTTAACATAAACAATACAATATGTGAACAGTCAGTGGGTACAGATTAACTTTCCCACCAATATTAATACAACTTGTAGGTATGAATAAATCTATAAAATCAAGCAAACATAAAATTTCCACTCTAAAATGTTTTCAAATGGTTTTGATAGAGTACAACCACGAAACTAATCAAAACTTAGTACAAATACTAAACTGACTGAAATATACATATACTGACCAATTATCTGTGCCAACATTTAACACACACGTAAAGAAAAATTACATTTAAGAAAGAGTATAATAATACGTGCAAATTATTAACTGTAGACAGAAGACTAACATTGATGTTCACTTAAAAATTTTAGTATTAGACATTACATAATCGTTTACTATAATTCATAATATAAATGCAAACATAATTTATAGAAGGTTTTTTTGCACATTGCAAACCATTGTTAAAGCGGTTTTGCTAATGGTGAACCGGCACTACAACAATCGTCACTATCACTTGCCTCTATGGACAAGTCATCGTCATTGCTTTCTTCACCAAGATGAATAACAACTTCATCCAGTGCAATTTCCATTACACAGTCCTTCTTCCAATAATAATCTTCTATTTCCTCAACGTGTCTCACGTAGCCTTCCCAGTCATCTTTACTTACATTTTCAACTCCGTCTGTAGTTAACTTCAGGAGAGCTTGCAATGACAATTCTCCAGATACGTTCCGCTCGCGAACATGCTGTTTTATTTTTGCCCAAGCCAGCTCAATAGCATTGAGATTACACATGTACAGTGGCAAACGAAGTACACTGTGACCATGTTGTTTTAAAAATTTATCCACTCTAAATCTCTTTTCTTTTGGCCTGTGTTGAGCCAACAAGACAAGTAGCCTAACTTTACGCATGCTCGAGTCACATGTTATGCCTTTCCGTTTCAACCACTCGATAATGTCATTTTTTGTTGCGTAATTTGATGGGCACTTGTCTTGCTGTTTTGATAGGTACGGGGCATTGTCCATAACAATTACCGAAGCAGGAGGTAAGTTAGGAATAACTTTTTCTACTAACCATTTTTCAAAATTTTCCGCATTCATTTGCCCGTGGTAATCGCCACTTGCAGCACCGGCTTTAAAAACCAAAAGAGCATTGTCCAGAAAACCATTCGCGGAACCAATGTGCACAATTATCAATCTGTTCGACGCATTTCCCGGCGTCAAAATACCTTTCACAGAGTCGGTTTTCTGCCAGCAGTTATTCATAGTCAAGTTTGTATCAATCCACGATTCATCCAAGTAAAATATTTTGTGGCCTTCTTTTCTTAATTGCCTCATTTCTAGGGGTGTGAAATTATGGTTTTATAATTTAGCCACTTTCGTTTCCAAAATCAACAATTTCGGTGTTTTGTGTTTTTATAGGAATTTGCAGTAGAAAAAAAGGATAAAAATATACGTATTTTTAAATTTGTAACTATGTACACTGTAATGCTATCGGAAACAGTTTAAACTGTTTTAAATGGACTATTAACTTTATGACTAGTCAATAAATTTACATAGTTTCACCACTATACGCATTTAATCTCTGTTAAAAACAATTTCTCAAGTGGTATATTTGCAGAGATAAACGCCTGTGTAGTTTTAATGATGAACTTTTCTGTCTTCTCTCATTTTTTTGGCAACAGTAGTCACTTCTTCCATCGTGGCTAAACGTTTGCTGCTGACACCAGCTGCACTTCCTAACCTAACTTTAACGTGGTGTTTACTTTTGACGTTTTACAACAGTGTCTTTCGTGGTCAACTCTGCAATTGCACCACTTGCAAATAAAATCTTGTTAGAAGCATATAAACCCTCACGTTTAAATTATTTTGCTCGGGACTCGGCTGTAGGCTTTAATTTCGGCATTGTTTTGAAGCAGCAACGTAACGTGTGTACGTGACAAAGGACTGCCAGTATTTATGCGTAGTCAACGTTACCAAGCCAAAATTGTAATAAAAATACCAGTATCTATAAGTGCTGGTAAAATAAAATTACAATGAAATTGTGTTACGTTTTGAAGAAACTAAACGTATATTAACTCGCGCGAAATTAGTTGGAAATGGACTTAATATTTAACTTTTTGAAATTAGTTTTAAGTCGCGTTCATGGAGTTATGTGTTCTCGTATTTTGGCGATTCTGCTAAAACAAAGCGAACGTTAGAACGGAATAATATTTATGTTGTTACCTCAGTGAACGTGATATTTAACCATTTATCAATGTTAAAAATGCTAAGAAATTAGTGCATTCATAAAAATTAAAGAATGTATATATGTATAGTATTTTACAACGTAATAACATGTTCACCGATATAGCTGATTTACGATGTATATTGTTTTTCAGACTTAGTTGTTTAAAAAACGGATTTTCGTTTTATGTCGTTTTTAAGTCCAATTATCGCGTTATTTCACGTTTTTTCGCGTAAAAATGGTTACACCATTTTTTCACACCACTACTCATTTCCGTAAGATACTTCGAACGCCACATCACAATGTCACTACGTTCAATGAGTAAAGAACGTTTCTTCTGACACTTCTTCCACACAAATCCCATGTCGTGAAGGATTCTTCTCAGTGATCTCTCATTCCACTGCCATGCAATTTTCTCGTGTAAAACAGGCATTAGTTTACCTATTGTTGGAACAATCTTTTTCGTGGTATAGAATTCCTCTATTGTGTCTCGTATAACTCTTGTCGAAACTGTCTAGCTCAATGCAGCCTTTCGTTTTGGGCCTGCAAATAAAATTATTCTCTACTTACAATTATGCCAAATGCAACAATAAAATAATTATCACCAAACTTAAATTTATGCAGTTGTGAAGAACGTATCTTACCAAGTAAAAAATGAGAAATGTATCTTAATTTTTTATATGTTACAGGAACAAAAATAAGCATACAAAAATCACGCTAACCTAAAATACTTTCCAAATGAAACTATTAACAACTTTGCTCGTAATAACTGCATTTTGTAGTGCAAATAATAGCTAAATTATTCAGCAAATTTGGCAGCGAATCATTGCAGCAATGACATTAATTAATGCCTTTTTTAATATTCGTGTTTAAACAGTGTATATTGACAACGACCTGTTTTAGATCAAAGCAAAATTTTTCGCTTGTTTTAAATATTATATTCACTATACCTGCTTTTCCCTGGGGTCGTTTGGGGCTCGTTTGGACGTTCTCTGATGGCTTTACGCATACTGCATATGGCTCTTTCACTAACTCCGGTATATTTCGCAGCTCTTGCTGTTGCCCTTTGAAGCGGCTCCAGAAGACAGCCTCTTTTAGCCACTTCATCGCAACACTGAATCACCGACTTTATAATTACACGTTCACTGCTGTGAATAACTTTCCCGTAACGCTGTGACCGTCCTTTACCCTCCATAGCCTTCCACGCTACTAAACTAGAGGTAGCTAATGTTTGTACAACAGCTGATAGACTAATCTGACCTGCGCGCGCATCTCTTCCCCTCTCGCATTCGTTAACCCGCTCCCCCCGTTCAGGCAAGCACAGACGTCTGCCGGTAGCTGTACTCAGACCATCACGAGTAGTGGATTCAATCCTGGGATCCCGAATTTCTGAATCTCAGGATTCCAGGCCCATTTCCAGTCCATAAATTCTTGGGATATAAATTTTCCTAATCCCGGTATCAGTCACGCTTACATTTTAAAAAAATCTTCCAATCAGTGATGAAAATTTTGTCTTACTAATAGATCTATGCTAATATTATAAAGCTGAAGAGTTGTTTGCTTGTTTGTATGAACGCGCTAATCTCAGGAACCACTGGTCCGATTTGAAAAATTCTTTCAGTGTTGGATAGTACATTTATCGAGGAAGGCTATAGGCTATATTATATAATCAATGACATTAGGGATACTTACTAAAAGTCCAATTTAGAATCAAATGCGTTGGAGGGGGTTAGATACAACATGCAGTACACGTACGAAGTGTGTGTTGACAATGCCGCAGGCGCTAGAAGTTTATTTCCTATTGCTAGGGCCTGGAATTTTTCGCGATCGCGAATTTTGCAAAAATTCGCGCGAATTTCGCATGAAATCGCGAAAAGTAAGTACATTCGCGAAAACCACAACATTTCTATATTACACTGCGAATATATCCCCGAAAAGTACCATTACAGTAGAATCCCGCCGATGCGACGCCCCTCTGATGCGTCCATTCCGTTTATACGATTGTTTTTTGAGAAACCATGAAAAATTTGAGCAGAGAAAGTCGAAAATTTGAGTAAAATCGGCTGAAAAACAAGTCTGTTACACTTTGTTGGGCGCTATGTGTTCACGTTTATCTTGGCGAGAGCTGTACTGTAAGCAGGCAGGCATACAAAAAACAGCTAAAAATAGATACCACCCCTCTAGACTGTCCACGCGGCAGAATTTTTTTTCCTAACCTAACTAAAACTAAGTGTATTTTGTTTGGGAGGGGTAGTGTCTAGCCGAGCTCGGCGCGTCCACTATCGCACGAAAAGCCGTCTCAGCTGTCATGTTAGATGTTATCTTACCCGCCTGCACGAAAAGCCGCTGAGCGTAAGAAACTCGTCCGGCCAGGCTGGCGGTAGCGGCGGCTTAACGTCATACGTGACGTGACGCTTACCTCTCCCATCCCCTCCTAATTCTTCAAGGCTCATCCCTCCCAGAGTCACAAACCATGTAAAAACACCCCCCCCCCCCCTTTTCCTTCTAACATTTCAACACATTCCCTTCCTTATTTCAACCTTCTGCGTGAGAAACTGTCAGCATCCTCCTCCCCTCCCACACCGCGTGCGCCAAAAGCCAGGTTGTATAGTCCATTCTCGGTAAAATAAATATTTTTATGGGCTTATACGACTTTCCTTCGCCGTTAATAAATACTTTATAAGTTAAAGATATTATGAAAATATTTGTTTATTAGTCACACAGCAGTTTCTACTGAAAAATCACTAATACCTCGAATTTTATTGAATAGAAAAATTTAGCAGGGCCGTAAATATATTTATTTTACTGCATAGTTACTTTTCCATCTGCATTCCAACGTGTTTTTATCATTTTTTTTACGCTGTGAAGGAACGTGGACAAGATAATTGCTTGAGCTGTCAAAATAAACATCGCTGACGGCAAGAGCGGGAGCGCATCCTGTTGGTCTGTTGCTGTGATTATCTACTCCAAAAACATGTCACAGCATTTCAGGATAGCATTGTTCTTATATCTTTCGTTTATAGCCGAATGTTTTCTACCTGATCCACACAAGTTCCTTCGCCACGTTTTGAACAAAAATAACCACCAGCCGGCTAGCATAGCCGAACTTGTGTGACGCGAATTCACTTAGCACGAGTATTTATCGGAACCCATTGTTCAGGGTATGCGAGTCCGAGGTGTAAAATGAATTTAAAAAAGTTGTCTTTTTTACTCCATAAATTATTTGAATATGAAATCTATGCGAACAAAGGCGATTTTTTATTTATTTGGATAAGGGGGGGGGGAATTGGCCCGAATTCTCTATTGCGGCCATTCCGTTTATAAGTCCGTTTTTCCGGGAACCGTGAGGGGTCGCATCAGCGGGATTCTACGTATTTGTAGATCACTTATACTCACGTAAGGTTAAAGAATCATTCAACCCAAAAAATTCCATTGACAAACACCTCTATTCGGCTAAGCATGTGGCATCGGCAGCCAAAAAAAAAAAAAAAATTGTAGTTGCAAACATCTATAGCAATGTGTCTTGTTTTGTGTAACTGTTTTGGATTTAATTGGCTGTTATTATGCATATTAGTAGTGGTGCACTGATATGACTTTACCGATTACCGATTCGATTACCGATAATGAGAGCAATAATCGGCAGATACCGATTCAGTTACCGATTATAATGAAAAAAATTTTTTAAGTGTAAAATGCACACAAAATTTTTTATTCCCATGTGAATTTAATAACAAGATTAGGTAAAATTGAGAATACAGTTATAATAACAGTATAAAAATATATAAAATACACTATTAAGTCATTGCAAAGTGTAAATTAAATTAACTTCTATTTATATTTGATATTGTAAACAACTTGAACTACAGTCTAATAATTGTAATTAACAACGGGTAAGTTTTTGCTGCGGAAAACTAGCATTATTATCGACTATCACATAAGGTTGCATCAAGAAATTACCGTTTAACAATGTAAACATGCTGCTTTATTTTGTTCACTTGAGTTTATAGAAAAATGTTTCCACACTTCACTTTTTTTCTCCCTACTCGCCATCTCACTATAATTATATAAAAATGACTAAAAACCAACTCTAGCACATGTGATTTTATTTATGTTAACTGAATATATAAAATTATAAGTACTTTTTCATTTTTCACGTCACATACAAATAACAAACGGATAATGTTACCAAAGACGCCCATAACGAGTTTGTAAAACACAGTGATAAAAACTAAAAGGTATCGGGACCACGATTTTGAACCGCTACTACGACTCGAAAAGATCGATTGTCATAGAATCCACTGCAACTGTTTGTGGTATTTTGATTGCGTGCCATCTATTTTACTTCTCTGGCTATACGTAATGTACAAGGCCACTAAACAAAAGACGAAACGTAAATAAACGTGTAGGAAAAATGCATTTTTTATTGTTTGAGGCAATGAGATTTATTAAACGTAACGAAATATCTGTAATTATGATATGACGCAGTTAGATGAATTTTGTAATATATACAAATATTACCGTATTTCGTCCTAAAATGTGTAACAAAATATTACACGGTAAAAACCAACTTAATTACGCCGGGACGTAAATAATCGGCAAAGTAATCGTTAAGATAATCGCCGATTACGATTAATCGGTAAGTACCCATAATCGCCGATTACGATTCATCGGTATCCGCATCGGTGCACCACTACATATTAGTCTATTCCTAGTATACATGGATTGTTTATTAAATATGTAAACTATTATATTCAATAACTGCACAATTTTGGCAACATTTAAAATACCGGTAAAATTTTCATTGCATAACGAAAATACCGACTTTAAACCACCGCTTTTCTAATTTGAAAGTACCGCTTTTTGCATACTGAAAACACCGAAATTTTCCAGGCCCTACCTATTGCCTATTAACATTGTTGCCACGCACTAGATGCCTTATCATTCTTAATTTTCCCATACAAGTAAAAAACACCATTGTGATATTAACAACGAAGCAAACCTAAACAATATTTTTTTTCCCTCTCTCTGTTTAATTTGTTTTTTATTGCCCTTTTTTTCAAGTATATATATTTTACAGACTTGAAACTTCACAGTAATGTTCCTTATGTTACGCAGGATGACATTTTCTGAAATTAGATCCCATCGGTGGTTAAAACCAGGCAACAGTGGGTACTTTGCATGAGAACAGGATTTTGCATTGTTCATGCCTTCTGTGTCTCCATGGCAACGGGCATCGCGCGGCAGTGGCGTACCCAAAAGGAGGGGCATGTATAATGAGCAGCGCAAGAGTGATCTGCCTGTAGACTGCCGTAGCGAAGTACGGGTACATTAGTTGTACGTTGCGTGCACGAGTCGGGAAACCATAGGAGCTATTCATTTTCTCTCCGGTACATTATAAAGCTATTGTAATAAATTTTCACTGAATTTTTTTTTATTTACCATTACTGTAAATGAGAGATGTTGCTTAATTTTTTTCCATTAGTATAGCCGTGCGAAGCCGGGTCGGGGAGCTAGTTTTATTCTAAAATTGGGAATAAAAAAATGACAAATTAAACATTTAAATGCTTATTTACATAAATAAATAATATTTTAAATTGCAAAAACTTAAACTACAAACAAATTTTCAACCTTATTCTTGAGGAAAAAGAGCAATTTTTAAATGATTTATGTACTACGGAATTTTATTTAATGCAGTTTTTGGCCTACACCATTGCAGTTTTGCACTGTTTGTCATGGAAAAATTCCAAAATTAAAAAGTACAAAAATATATAAGAAATAGAAGATAAAATATTCTCAGAAAACAAGACTGAATCAGCTGATGACGTACAAAAAGAACCAACGATGAAACTAGGTATACAATTATTATGGACAACACAATGACAATATCATGGAAAAAAATGTTCAACATCTAAATATCAAAGAGCATGAGAATTCCATGAAAAATAATATAACAATACAGGTGCATAACAACCCAGTTGAACACAGTGGGCTAACAACGACTAGACAGATTAAATGCAGGCAGACAACAAACCTGGACAATGTAGCAACATACAAACACAACGATGAAGATGAACAAATACTACGGACAAAACGATGACAATAGTACTAATAAAAACACGTTTCCAATAAAAACAATTGAGACGTTTCAGGAACTGACATCTGTTCCCATCACCAGGCACAAACAGACTGATATTGGAAAACTATGGGTTTATACATGTTAAGAGCTTCTCTCCTTGCACAGCCAATGAGAGGCGAGAGCTATCCTGGTTGGCCGCGCACAAGAGGGGTGATTTTATTGGCTGATGTTGGTTTGTAACTGAGTTCTGTAGTAAATTGGTTTCTTTTTTAATTAAAGGTATCCATATATTTTTTTTAAATTCAATGCTGTGTTGAGTGATAATATTGCTATTGCTGACAATAAATGCTAGTTCCGTAAGTTTCCTTTAAATTGTGTGTTCGTCCTGTATAAGTGATGCAGCATTGTCCCAGTGCAAAACTGCAATGTAGTAGATCCAAAAAACTACATTAAAAGAAAATGAGCAAGCCATATACTGTCAGGAAGAAATTGTGTTCGCACCGATGACACAATGTCAACTTTGAATTGTAGGTCTCAGATTGTTTTTAGTTAATATCATTCACAAACACAGCACTTTTCTAGGTATTTTCTGGCATTTATTATATACTGTTACAACCCAGATTACAGCCTTCCTCATGCAATCCAGCAATAATCGTTTGTTATAAATTTTTTGTCATATTTCAAGTTAGGTTTTCAAATGATGTAAAGTTGTTTCAAGAATTTTTTTTTTGTTTCTAAGTGTGGGAAGGCGTGCTGACGTTAATTCTCCTTCGTTATTTCCACGACCGAGGCTTTGTTTCACACCCTAGGCATGTGAGTCACTGTCACGGGGGTGTGAGAAAGAGACAAAATCGCTGCGTTGTGCGAACAGAAGTAAGCATTTCGTGGAAGCTTCTGTTGCTATGTGCCGTGATTGGCTGAGAATTACGTCAGCAAGCCCAGGACACTGCCCGCACAAAGGGAAGGAAGGCTGTATAATTCAGTCATTGTCCGAGCACCAGGCCGAGCGGTCGTTGTTCTGACAGCGGGCCGAACAGGCCGATTGCTCAGTGTCATATATTTTTGAGATACAGTAACTATTTTTTGTGCGCTCTTTCTGGAATATAGTATAATTTTTACATAAATAAATAAAACAGGTAATACATCAAACTTTGTGTATAAATTTCTAATTTCTTCATGTCCTGTAACCTCACTGGAGTGGCACATAATGTGCGGGCAATTCAAATTTGCATACTACATTTCCCACCTGCTTTGACATTCCATGCCACACATTAAATTTAGAACCTGTTTTTCATGAACATACATCGTGCTCCAAAGGTTGCAGATCTCAGATACACAACTAACCTGCTTGGGTAAGGAGTTGTGAGTCCCGTGGGAAAGCTGCGCGACTGCAGTGGGGACAGTGGTGGTGGCCGTGCTGCCAGGAACAGTTGCAGGGGGCTGGGTGCCGAGGGGCAGGGGACCGGACCCCCCTGTTGCGTTCGTCACCACCGTGGTGGAGGGGGGAGACTGCACCACGGCCACAGAGTTGGGCACGCTCGACGTCACGGCCCCAGCAGCGCTCGAGGGGCGTCCGCGCCCGCCCCCTCCGCCCACGATACTGCGCCCTTTCTTCCCCTTCGGACCCTTCGGAGGAGGCGGGTCCAGCTCAACCTCCTCCTTGGTCATTTGTGCAACCTGCGGGTGAGAACATAAACACCTACAAACTTGCTACAAGCTTACAATTAACAAGTTCCCTAATGTTTCATGTTCTCAGGACATTCTGTGTTGATGCCTTTCCTGGGAGAAAAAGAGATACTATATGCCATTTCAAGGTGTCAATATATACCATAAAATGAAATGTCAGGTAGGCCTGTGCACTTATCAGTTTAGCATGAGTCCAATAGGAATAAAAATATCAAATTATTCTTGAATACAAATACTGAATTGAACAGTAAGATTAAGGAATGGAATCCCACTAAAAATATTTTTTACATCTCTTAACAAACAAGTACATATGTAGAGAACTAAAAAAAAGTAGAAAGTATATATGTAGTATAGTGGCTTCTGAGAAATTATACAAATAATACTGAATAATACTGAAGTGAAACATATAATGTTACAATATTTATATCAGGGGGGAGGAAGGGGGGGGGGGGGTGGCGGCAAAGGGTGTTTGTGGTGTTTATAAAACTAAATTTACCTAACCAACCTATCTCTTCAGTTTTTAATGGTCTTATTTCGCAGAACAAGAGTATTATGCAAATTGATCTAAAAAAAAGTCTTTGCAAATTGATCTAAAAAAAGTCTTGGCAAATTACAAAATGGGGTAGAAAAATCCAATCCATTTGATGAAAAATGTGAAGTTTTTTGTAAAACGTATTTGCAACATTGTGATTACATGAGATCGTATTATCATAATTTACAACTCTAGATATTCATGTGCTTTTGTTGTTAACGACAGCCAGGTAAACTATATTTTAGTTCAGCAACGTTACAAACACATTTTCTGCTACTTTTCTCTTGAATCTAGAACTATTATTTAAATTTTTTATTTGGTTTCTTAGTTGCAACATGTTTTATTCTACCTACAGTAAGTTAGCAGCTTCTGTGAAATAATTGTGGTAAATCTATTGTGAATATTGTGTTGTACACCATTGCAACATTCATGTTCACTTCTTTTAATATCATAAAGGAGTGTCCGTGTTATGTGTTGCAGTGCATGGTTCTGGACGTTTAATAATTTTTTTCCACTACTGGTAGGTGAAACAAAAAATTTCAAATAATAGTTTGTTTTCAAGTTTGAAATGTCTAAATAGGCCATATATTTTTTCATATAATGTTTCATTGAATTTAGCATTTTAATGTATTCATAAGAAACAGAACCAAAACCGAAACAAATGTAAAACTCAGTCAAAATCAAACCAACCATAGCCCTAATTATCAGTTATAAGCATAAATAAGTCAGATGAAATTTTATATGGTAACGACTAAGTTGACTAATAACCATTTCAGTACAAAGACTGAAGTTATAGATATTTTTGCCTGTTTGTTAAGTAATATTTTTGCACAAAAAATTCTAAAATTTAAAATAATAATAATAATAATAATAATATGCTAGATGCAAATACGTATTGTAGCATTCCAAATCCTGGTTTAAAAAAAAATTTCATTATGTGAATACTGTACCAGTAGCAACCTTGGGGTTGTTCAGCAATATTTCTTTCACATCAAAATATAAACAAATACTGCTAATTTTAGGGTTGAGCAAGTCAACTCTTCTATGCTTTAATTTCACTAATTCTACCTGGAATTTGAACTAATGATTCTTAACCTTTAAGGAATTGTACCATAAAAAGAATCATTTTTATATTTATACTGGCAGGTAGTAAGAACTGTCAATAATTTGGATGTACTATAGAGCCACTGAACAAATCCAGTGATTCTTGCTACAATTGCCACATTTTCCGGCTAGTAAGCTCACAATGTTTAGTCAACTTGCCTTACACTAATATTACATACTATACAGTAAAACGATATTTTTACGTACCCGGGATTTACGAATTCCCGTGATTAACATTTTATTTCTTGCACTGTTATTTTCCCTACAATTCAAACATTACTCTCCTGCTTTATCCAAAAGCATTTCCCAAAATTTGCATTGCAACAGCGCTGCATTCTATAGCAAATCATCAGAAAAGAATAAACGGAACAAGTTGAAAGTGAATAGTTTGAAGTTTGTTTATTAGATATGTTACTGTGTATGCTTGTGGTCACTGAAGCTTAGTTTTCCTTTGTAAACAAATTTTTTCTGCCACTTGCCATGGTGAACCTATGTACCGATGAATCCAAACTTTGTTACTGCATTAAAATTAAGTTGTATACTGGGGTTCTTACATAAATAAACAGTGGATAACTGTGCCATTGTTAACAGAAGTTTTAAATAAACGTACCAAATCCCTATAAATATGGCGTCGTCATGCATGTTCTGCAATGTTCAATTTACCACCTAAAATATTTAAGAAAATCAGTTGGCAGCACTGAATTTCTAAAAATTGTATTGGAAACTTTTTTTTAACTTTGACTTGTTCCTAACAGTAAACAAACATTTTGAAAGTAGTTGCTATTGCTTAAAAAATTATTTCTGTAGAAAATATGAAATTATTAAATGTAAACTGTGATTATACACAAAGTCCAAACATGAATTGTGTAATTACATCTGAAAGTGGACATTTTGAGATGCTTCAACATAGAACAAAAATTTTCACGTTCAACTTACGACAATTGCAATGCAACATTTATGGATTGTTTTCATAACGTGAAATAATTAAATTCTAATTAATATATAAAAATGTAAGCATTGATGACATAATATTTCGTAATTTTATTTATCATAGTGTGAATAAAAAATTTTTTAACACTTTCCTGGTTTTTACTTATTTTTTCCTTGGTCCCTTCAAATATGTAGAAACGGGATTCTACTGTATGTGGCAAATCACAATTGCAATTGCATATATTGAATTGTATTTATGTTCTTGCAGGAAAAACATTGTAACCTCACTTCAATTTAATAACCTTATTTCATAAATAAAACATTAACATAAATTTTCTCTCAGCTCATGAATATAATTTCATTCACTTTCAACGTCGAGCAACCATGACACCATGACTAAGTAAATAATTCAACGCAGGCTTACAGTGATATTCAAAAACATATTAGTTTTGTTTTTAATATGCAGTACACTCCCGATTACCCGCGAAATTAGTGGCAGGGCCACCGCAGATAGTGAAAATTGCGGATAATCCGCAAAAGAGCCGAAAATGGGAAACAAAAAAGGAAACACTAATTTCAACTTAAAAATCTAAACATTTATGTACAGTAAAAGTTACAATTAACAGTAAAAAATTTTAAATGATGCTAAAATTGTAATATTTTACTGAATAATTAACATAAAATACATTTCAGTAATGTAAACATAAAAGTGCTCAACAATACGACTAGAAACAAAGTGCGACAGAGACAAAAATAGCAACGCATGCCAGCCTACTGCAAGAGTTCCGAGAAGGCCTGTGGCGTTTTACTGTATACTGCACACAATACACTCGTCAGTAGAGTTAAAATTTGCTCACTTGTAATAAAATGCAGATTTACATATGTTATGTATTTTTTCGTAGCATGCGCGGATAATCCGCACCACGTATCATCCTCCCGCGGATAATAAGGAGTTTACTTATGCTACATCTAATTTCGCATTACAATTTTGATACTCTTATGTAAAGGTTTTCAACCGTTAAAAAATTTAAATGTAAATTAAGTTATTGAATGTAATTCATAGTTTTAAATTTGGTGCAAAACATGTTGATGTTCATATTTTTGTACATGTACAGTAAATCCTCTCTTTAAAGTACCCCTCAAATATGTATCATTCAACATAACATATAAAAATGTCCACTTGAAGTGCAGGAAAAAAATCAATGGGCATATTCTCATACAATGCAGGGATTTTGTAGTCAATACTCATATAACCTCAGTAATATCAACATATTTACACCATATTAGAAATATTTTTCAGAGTTTTTAAATATGTTAACCTAAAGGTTTTAATTTTTACTCATTTACAGTAGGGGTGTCCTAATATCTATTGTTTTAGGGTAAAAGTTGAATTCTGAATTTTCAAACTTCCAAAGTTCAAAGTCAAAGTTATAACTTCTTAACAGAGTAATTGCAGTTATTTCAGTTTGATATCAGTACCTTTATTTTTAGAAAGAATGTTTTTAAACCAACATCTCTATGTTAGTAACATGGTGGTTTAGTAAAAATGTATTTAACTGGATTATTTTGATTAAAATGTTAACAGTATTAAAAAGAAATCAAACACATGATTTTGATATTGGGGCATTCCATACCAGATCATCCAGGGGTGTCCACTCCACCATCTCAGATTTGGATGAAATTTGGTACATGGTATCTTCAGACAAATATAAGAACCCGTTTTTTTTTTTTTTTTTTTTTTTTTTTTCATTTTTGGAATATTGGCTCTAGTTCGGAATTTAAAGCCCTTCAAAGTTTCCCTCTGTTTGGTAGAATTTTTTTAATCTGCAACCAAAGTCTTGATTCAACGTACATTTGTAATAACAGTTATTAACATAATATCGTGAAATTCACCAAACTTATTCAGAATTTTACGTAGATTCCAAATATTACTTGTAAAATATAATTAAATGCCCAGAAGATTTATGTTTTTCTACAAAATTGTGAAAATAAAATTTATGGATATTTACCTTCCTTCTTTATAAAAGCAAGTTATTTGTGAAAGAAGTGGTTCAGATGAATATAAATCAGTTTTAAGTTTACAAAATAATTTGTACAAGTAAAAACAAATATGTAGTAACATTTTTATTACAAAATATTTTGAAATAATGATTTAGTCTTGTTGGAAATGCACATTAAATATACTGAAGGCCTATATATGAAAAATACAAAGGAAAAGGAGAAGAAAATGTTTGAAGAATAGTTATGGTTCAATTAATGTTTGGTAACTCAATCAGTATGCATAATATTGCATCTTCTTGCTTAAGTGTCGATGATGTAATATATTGCATCATCTAAATGTTTACTGTAGGGTGATCTCATAGAAAATGTTAGTCACAGGTTGTCCAGTGTGTGGAAGTCTTAGGAGCTGCTATTTTTCTGTGCACATCAACAAGTTGTCTGGGATTGTTAAATCAATGACTGTTAATGTTTGAGTGTTGACATGTAGCTGGTTTTATTTATTTTGATAAGTTATTTGCTTTGTATTTTCTGACTGAAGTGGGTAAAACAGACAGTTTTTTTTTTTTTTTACAATCTATAATGGCTACTAATTTACGTGAAAAGTGTAGTGTAGGTCTTTTTATTTATTCCGTGTCTCATATAAATACATAAACAGACGAGAAGATAATTCTTAATATTGCTGAACTTCCTGATGAAGAAAAAGAAATTCTGCTTTGGAGGATAGATGGATTCACACTGTATACAAATTCAAGTATATGTTTGTACCACTATGCATCACTCATTAAATATTACGGAAAGGCTTTTAAAAAATATTGTGACCCAGCAAAGAAACACAAAAGGTCTATAAAAAGTGGCATAAGACCTGTATCTCTTCTAATGTCCAAAAATGCGAAAAGGAAAGCTGGTGTTTTGTTAGTTCCTGGACAAAAGCTGTGTTTCAACTGTAGGACAAAGTTATTTCAAGAACAAGAGTTTGAAAATTCAAAGAATTATTGTAACAAAGAGGAATTCCCAGACCCTCACAGGCTTAAACATTTGATGGAAGACCTTGGTGACACTACACCATTGCCTACTTTGAAGAGCTCGAAGAAAAATTTGCCACTTGACAAGATAATATCCTTATTCTTGGTGACTGGTGTTGACTGATCCTACTTACATCCAAAAAAACATAAATCATATTGGTATGACATCCAAAGCTAAAGCTGTGTTCAACTTTATCTCAGGTTTGGGTTTGTCCCAATGTAACGTCTCTCAGCCTCCTATCCACATTTTGGACCTATGTTTTTCTAATTTACAGCATTGTGTGGTTAGTAAAGCCTTGAGTCATTAATTAAAGACACATTCCATCCGGCTCTTATTGTTAATATTGAAATAATTCTAACAGTCAGAAAAGAAAATACATCTTCAACCTTTATAAATTATAAAAAAGGAGACTACTTAAGTATGTATAATGCTATTAAAAATCATGATTGGTCTATATTATATAACACTACTGAAGTGAATATTATGGTATATATTCTAACTACTACAGTTAATATATTATGAGTAGGCTTCTGCGAATCTAGGATTTTTGTCTCGAATCTAATCACCAATAGAATCTTTAAAGATTTCCGAACCTCGAATCTTTTTCGAATCATGAGAATTTTTTTCCCTGCTGAAGTTTGACACTTGACTGAAGTTTTTTCAACTAGGTATTCAGTATTTTCAGTTACATGGCATCTTTGAATTTGAAGAATAAGACACGTTGTTGTACCTAGAGGGTCAGGTCAGACATTCAATAATTCAATGTATTGCATATTTGCATGAATTTTACATAAAAACAAAATACCTATATACTTTGAAACCACATTAACGTTTAAGTTTAAATGTAAACAATTTATAGATTTTAACATCCAGTATAAATATTGATATTTTAGTTGAGTGAAATTAACTAACAATGATACCAGCAATTACTCATTAAAACATTAATATTTTGTTTTAGTTTTTATTCATGGTGCACAGAAAAGGTCAAAATATTATGTTGCTGCACACTTCTAGTTAACAAAAAAAATTAAATAACCACGATATTCGGTAAAGTAGATAATTACTTGTTGGAGTTTTGATGTTCTTTTTGCTGTTTTTTCATCCACAACTTCATAGTGTTTCCCAAAGCCTTGTTCAGTTTTCGTTTTGTTTTTGACTCAATCTCTGGCCGGATGCTGCCGCTCTGTACCGATTCAGGCTCAGAGGTACTTTGGTCTTCCATTGCAATCTGTCCTGTATCCATGTCCAATAAAGTAAAACAATGGCCACGGCAGACGGTACACTGCTAGGGTAGACAAGCGTGGCCGAGCCAACGTAAAAAATAATTAAGTAGATTCTGGTTGTCCTGCAATTGAGTAAAAGTGAATAACATGAACTACTAACGCATTAGAATATATTAACATTCAATAGTATCGGTTTTATGTGGCAGTTAATGTTTCAAGTCACTACAAAACACTGCGCAAAAAGATATTTTACAAGTCCGCATTCTGTGGTACGCTCAAACGAATTTAGCATAATGTACCATAACTATGTTGCCTTTTGTCAACGGGAGTCGTGTCTGTTGGACGCTGTTACATACGATACCTGTAGTACACCCGGACTATTGGGGTATGTGTACCACAGCTATGGCATTCGTGTACAATAATATTGCACGCTACTTTAATCACAGGATGCTGATGAAGCTCAGCTGTTCACGTATGCGCATTACATAGTCAGTCTTGCATCTACAAATACAGTAGTAGACTCCCGATTATCCGGGGTAATGGGTCCACGGATAACCAAAAAATACGGTTTACGCAAAGTTGAAAAACACAGTAATCAAAATTGTTTTGTCTTAACTATCTAGACAAACACTGCAGTGCCCTACTTAATTTGTTTCAAGAAAACAGCGTTATTCAAATAAGTAATTTTTTTTTTCTTCATAAGATAGTTTTGTTAATCAAAATAATTCGTTTTACAATTTGATAATTTTAAAAAATCTCGTACCGCATTGTTTACATAAGAGGTTTTGGTCTTGGTCGTAACATTCCTAAGTAAGCGCTAAAAACATTTCAGACTTATTAAATGATGATGTAATAATTATGGGAGTTATATTTTAGTTCTTTTAAGATTTTAAATACTAATAAACGTAATGTTTTTCTATTATTAGAAAGATTATTTAACCTGTTAACGTAATTCCTGTCTGTGTCTGTGTTTCCTAAATGTGTGTCCACCATCACCACTAGCGCATCCTGGTGGGTGCGATGCAAACTAGCTCTGGCTTTTGTTTCCAAAGCTGCTGTTGACATGCGGGATAGTGTAATATGCACCATAGAGTAAACATTGGCTTAACATACTGGCGTCGTCGGAAATAAATACGCTATGATGGAGATGAATAGCTATTACTGAAAGAGCAAAATAAAGTTGGTTGATTCGTCACATTATTAATTCGTTGCATTGCATACCTGCCAACCTTACAGAAAAGCAATTAGTACAATTTACAAAAGAAAATAGTACAATTATAGTACAATCATTGAAAGGCAATTTTTATACGTAATACAGGTGCGGCAAAAATTATTTTGTTTTGCATATATAATGTTCACGAAAAAACCTGTAAAAAAACAATATGGTAATAATTTGGTTTTGGAAACATACCTTTTTTTAATGATTCTAAGTGCATGTCACTGGATACATATCATGGTGCTTGAATACGTTATTTATTTTTTCTGCAGCAGGGATACATGTGTGGCAGATTTAGCTTTCTTGAGAAAAGTTTAATCGAAGTCTTGTTCATAACAAATGCTATTAGTACGTTTTGCCAACAATATATTCTTCAAAACTTTGTCTGACATTGAAGCTCTGAAAGTGGTCCTATTTTTTTTAATGCTGCTAAAAACCCTCTCACACTCAGCATTGCTATGTGGAATAACCAACACTGATAGCATTGCATGAGCAACTCTGTCATACTTAAGACCACCAACACCACTACCTATTTTCCCTATGTAAGACCACAACTTGTCTATTCTCTCCACTGAATCCAGTGGGATGTCATTGTCCACCTGCAAAGAACAAAACTGTTGTTGAAGAATGTCTAGTGCCTCTTCACGTGTCTCCCCATCCTTGACAAGTAGAACAGCAGGAAACATGTCCATAAAATACTTCACTGAAGAAAATGATGAGCTCTCAATATTTTTCACATTAACCACTTCAGCATGCTTTAAAATTTCATTTTTCAAGGGAAATTTCAAAATAATGTAATCACATGAGAGTTTAAAGAAATTCCTAACTGATGTGTAAAACTTAGATTTGTCAGACTGTGTCAATGTAGCCACTACTTTTGATGCATTGCAACCCACAACTAAGTCTTCATCGGACTTCTGGTTTGTAGCACTATTGTACAGAACATCAAGTACTGGTGTTGTCTTGATGACATGAGGTTTTACAAATTTCACAAGCAATTCTTTTAACACGTCTGTCAACAATCCCCTAAGAAGATGTATGTGAGGTGTTTAAAATTGGAATGGTTTTTTGCTCTTCTGGTTCACATGACTGCTTGATCTTCTTGCCATAACAAAAGTTATCTGAAGTTGTAGTTCTTTTTAAGGAACTTTCACCTGAACGCAAGCCTGCATTTCTGTTTTCATCTGAAGCTCTGCAAGAACTTTCTTCGACTTTACCTGGCAATTTCTTAGGGATTTCGTACAAATGTAAAGAACCTTTTGGACATTCAAGCGTACTATCTACTTCTTCTTTATAAAACCAAATTAAGGGTTGCCACAAATCTATTAACCTACCGATACACTCTCCCAGGAATAGCCAACTAGTGGAGACATGTTTCAAGAATTTCTTTGATTTTTTGTCACAGAGGATTTGCAAATTCTTGAGCTGCTCTTTACGTTTAGCACTTTTATGCAAATAGAAGTGAATATCAACAAGGATTTCATCTACACGAACATGAAGCCCTGTGGAACCCTTTTGTGCTGCTAAGTGCAGTAAATGGCATGCACATCCCAAAACAATATTTTCATTATGTTGCTGAAGTTCTGCGGCTACACCATTTTTGTGGCCAGTCATGACCGATGCATTATCGGAACCTAGGGCAATGCAATTTCTAACAGGAATGGAATGCTTTTCTAAACTGTTGAGCAACATTTTCCCGATGTTTTTCCCAGTTGCAGCACCCTCTAACGGTACAATTTCAAGCAAATCCATTTTGATTTGAGAATCTTTCTCACCAAAATAGGTCACTACAACTGGGTAAAGCTTAGAATCATTGTTGCTCCCATCTGTAGCAATTGAAAATGGAACTTTTTTCAACATACCTGCTGTAACATTTTGATGCTCACTTGCCATTTCTGTAATTATTGCAGTGGTTTTGGTGCGTCCACAACTGTACCTATTTCTTAGATTCTTCCCTCCTGGGAAACATTTTTCTCAACAAAGGTCCAGCATGATCTGCTACTGACACCGGCAGGTTATGTTCCAGAATAAATGATGTGAAATAACATTCGGCTCGAATAACACGAAAATAGTCACTTTGAACACTAAAAAAATTACTAATGTTGGTTGAACTTCCAAGTGAAGCATTCCTTGTGTGTTTCACTGTTCCTTCGTGAACTTTCAAGTCATTTCTACCCCCGTGCGAAATATTTATTTCACACGAGCAATAAGCACAGAAAGCATAATTGACGCCAGTTTTTGAACGCCTAACCCACGAAATTTCTTTACTATAACAATCTAAAAATACTTGGTTATAAGATTTCTTTTTCTGTTTACTCGCCATTTTTACCGCGAATTTACGTGCATGCTTGAAAACAAACAATTCCCGTACGCGTAGGTGTAGCTTCTCCCTGTAGCAAACATGGTAATTGTCCACTGCCAATGGCGTTCAAGGTTACGTTCGTACAATGAGTGAATATTACGGTACGCTGTAGTGAAAATATGGCATAACTACTACAAATGGAGTATGCTAGTTCCGAAAATACAGTATTGCGAGCTTTCTTTATTATCTACTAAACGTCTTCTGTTGTGTACAATCTTGATACCGCATGTCACATGTTCGATACCGTAATTGTATGACATCAGTATAGATTTACTGTTACGAATCACCCAAATGAGACAAAAATTGGAAAAAGCTTGGAAATCGTAAAATAATTTACACCAATAGTACAATCGTACATTAGGGCGCAAAATCGTACATTGTACGGGAAAATCGTATAAGTTGGCAGCTATGGCATTGCATTTAATGCCACACAAGTGCCTTTGTCAATGTGCACGCACGGAAATTATGTTTGTGTTTATGGTTTATGTAAGTGAAATATGGCACGAATCTTTTAAACTAAGATTCGATTCGTCAAACCACACGAGATTCGATTCGAGATTCGACATTCTCGAAGCTTCGTAGAATTTTAATTATGAGTTACATTCCTGTCACTGTTAAAACTACTTATTGTTACCCGCATTGGTACTCAAAGCAACTTATACGAACATTAAAACATAAAAAAGATTTCCATAAATTATACAAAAGAAACATGAATCCTTATTACTATGCTCTATTTTCACAGAAACATAAAGAGGCTAAATATCTCATTTCAAGAGACAAACATTTTTGGTTACAAACTCTAAACAACAAAATCAAACAAAATCCAAAAAAATTTTGGTGTTACGTAAAAATCATGAAAGAAGGATACAATCAGCCATTCTCTCTCAAGGTCAATGATACTGTTACTAACGACACGTATTGCAAACCGTATTGCAAACTATTTTTCAGTGTATATAGAACTCCAGCCAATAACAGCACTCCTTTGATATCTGATAATACTGCTTGCTCCATTCCTATGTCCATTATTACTAGTGATGGGTCGAGTCACCTTATTTCAGCATCGAGTCGAGTTCGAGTTAAACAAAGAAATTTATCTTCGAGTCGAGCTCGAGTCGAACTCATAGAAATTTGTCTTCGAGTCGAACTCGAGCCGAACTCATGGAAATTTGTTGAGATGAGTCAAACTTAGCGAGGTTCAAGTGGCAGAATGATGAGCGAAATAAATATAAGTTAAATATTTCTCAATATAATATATGTAATTAAATATGAAAACTTTGAATTATTGAAGGTTTCCCTACAAATTTTGATTTTTGTATTTTTTTTTAATCTTCATACTGACGCTTTAAGTGAAAATGCACATCCAAGTGACGAATCAGACGTGAATTTGATGATGACTGAGTCTTGTATTTTTTGCAGCACTTGCATTTAGCTGTCTGATGATCAAATTTTTCAAAAAATTCCCAAATCTCTGCTTTTGATTTCTATTCGTCACTTTTTGACGTCCCAGGCCGTACAATCATATATATTCCACTAATACTAAACCGTTTATGATTAATACGACGCCGGCGACGCAAAGTGTAAACATAAACTTCAGCAGCCTCAATTTTCCGTTCGGCCATGGAAAACTGGTTGGAGATTTCAATTATTGTTGATATCAATTTGCCAAAGTGGCAACATTCCCTGGCTGTATGATGACTTACGTAGGCCATTGGCCCGGAGTTAAAATGGCGGCTATCTAGTGTTTAGTAGTAAATATTATTTACTTACAAAGCTGCCCAAATATTAACGTGGTCTTGTTCATGACTGAATCTAGAGAACATTTTTAAAATTCCGTTATAGTTAAATAAAGGTATTTTGTTGCAGTTATAAATATTAAGTGCATATTGAAGGATGGGATACACTGTTTGCGGTTACACACGATCGAAAATAAATAATCTTCCGACTTCGTTTTCAAGGTTTTCAGTGTTGGATCAGAGGTTTTCCACTAGGTAGGCCTAAATAATACATTTTATTTTAAAGTGCATGATTTCGGATAAGTACCTACCTTCACTATTGGAAATTGTGCAACATTATGGTCGAGCCAAAAACTAAACTTTGACGAGACTCGAGGACACGATCTTAATCAACTCGGTTTTCGAGTCGAGTTTAGTTTCGCCGGCTCGACTCGACTCGCTCGATTTTTCGAGTCTCGACCCATCACTAATTATTACCGTGAGTCTTGTACTTTGGGGGATCAAGTCCTTGAAATCTACTATGTCAACAGGTCCAGATGGTATTCCTAATTTCATAATAAAAGGATGCTCTCTGGTTCTTGTTCCTATCCTTCAGTTTATATTCAATAGCAGTATTAAAAACAGCATCTACCCCAATATGGAAAACTGCCAAGGTCATTCTTATACATAAAAAAGGTAGCAAATTTAATGTCACGAATTATAGGCCTATTTCTCTTTTAAATGGATTTGCTAAAGTTTTTGATAAAATAATATTTAAGGACGACTTGATGTAGGCTTTTGGATATACACCATTGCTAAGCAATGGCGTAAGTCCAAAAGCCTACATCAAGTCATGCACTCCCATTGCACCAATCTTTCAAAGAAAATATTTAAGGACCTTGATTTCAATCTCAAAAATAAACTATCTGACTGTCAGCATGGTTTCAGAATTGGCAAATCTACTACTACCGATCTGATAACTTTCATAAATCCAATTTATTCTGAAGTGATAACCCGAGGCCAAGTGGATGCTTGCTATTTTGATTTAGCAAAGGCTTTTGACACAGTAAACCATCAGATATTACTCAGCAAATTATCCATTATGGGATTGAGTGACAAATATATCAAATGGTTTAGCAGCTATTTGAAAGATAGGAATTACTTTGTTTCTATTAATAAAACTAAATCTGATTTACATATGGCAAACTCTGGAGTACCTCAAGGTGGTACCCTTTCCCCCCTTCTTTTCAACATTTTTATTGATGATATAACCAAAGCACTAAATTATTCTGTTGGTCTGTTATTTGCAGATGACCTAAAAATATATAGAAAAATTACTTCATTACATGACTGTCACTTACTTCAACACAACATCTCTTCTGTTGTTGCATAGTGTAAGTCTAATCTCGTTGAACTTAACTACCGTAAAACCACCACTATAACCTTCTCAAGAAAATATCATCCTATTGTATTTGAATATAAACTAGACAATCATACTATTGCAAAATCAAATTGTGTCAGAGACTTAGGTATCTTGCTAGATTCTAAATCATTCTTTCACAATCATATTGAACATTAATCTAAATGTAGATTTACACTCCCTTCTTGGTTCCTTATTATTAAGAAGAGAAATATTAGATGCATTATTTGTACACAATTGTTACAAAAATACAATGAATTGTAATTATTTTCTTCACAATACTGGAATTAGAATACCTAATTTCAATAGTCTTAAGCAATCTTTAATTTGTACGTTTAGTAAAACAAATGATCTATTATAAAGAATCACTAAAAATTACAATACATATGCAAGCTTCTTTCCTGTATTAGATAGCAAAATAAAATTTTAAAATATCCAACTATTCGAAACTTTTTTTTTTTTGTGGTTAATAATCATATTGTTTAAAGTTAGTTTTTTTTGGTATTCTTATTTCCTACATTATAAATTTGTAAAGAAATTATTTACTAATTGTTAAATGTTGTATGTTGTATGTATTGTTTTTGTTTTGTTGTCTTGTATTTTGTATTGTTTTGTTCTGTCTGCATGTACCTGTGTTGTTTGTATTGTGCCAACCACCCAAGGCCATAAGCTGTAGGTAGGCATGCAACAAATATTAAATAAAAAATATTAAATAAATACATAAAATGTACTTTCATCTCTACAGATAATAGGCAGAAAATATTATATGGATTATCTGTGAATGGTATGTTTACCGCGAAGAGAGGAAAAAATTGGTCATGAATGAAAAATAATGAGTGCCGTGCCGACCGAAAAAGGGGTTTTGATTACTACTGTGAAACACCATTCAAAGTTCGGTCACAATATCCCCCCCCCCCCCCTTTTCCAGTCACATATGGTACACTGACTTTCTTCCCATAACATGATTTCTCATTTCCTCATCAATTTAATAATTTTAGGGGTTTTCAGCCACCATAGATAATCGCAAACACAAACCTTCGGTGATTATTGCGACATCTTTTTCACAAATATACACACTTTAAAACCCATGCAAGATGTCTGTTGTTATTTAACCAACAGCAGATTAACCAACACTGGAGCTTGAAAAAACTTTTACTTTGCAGCATTGTCAAGTTTAGAATAAGCTGTGCAACATGCCTTTAAAAACATTCTGAACTGATTATTGGATGAATATGGTAATGTGCACACAAAATTTTTAATATTATATAGCTAACATTTTTATAACTAATGGCAATTGAAGAAACCATTACAAGCTTATCTCAAAAAATTCCCTGATCCATAAAAAAAATACCAGACTTTTCCACATTTTCCCTGGTTTGTTTAAAATTCCCTGACATTTCCTGGTTTTCCCAGTCTGTGGCCACCCTGTCCATGTGTATCTACCAAATTATTATTTTATTTTGAGGTATTAAAACTTATCCATATTTTTTTTTAAATTTTTGGTTTGTAGTGTTACTAGGATTACTGTAATAGAAGAACATGATTTCCATGATAGTACAAAACTATATGTATAACATTATACATGTTCGAAATCTATATAACTGACCAGTCACAACAAGCACATTATACAGAGAATTCACTGTACTGTTTTCACATTCATATTGATGTTTCACTTGCTGTGACCATGATAGCTTGAATTATTAAATCTATTGTGAATTTAAATAACAATGAACAGAAAATATTTTATGATAGTTAAAGTTTTAATTAGGGATGGACCGGTAAAAACCTTGAATCCCATCGAATCTCCAGTATTCAAAACAATCAAGATTCCAGGTAAATATTTTAAAAAAATAATTTAGAGTAAAAACAGTCAATTAAAAAATTCAACATTGGCAACTCTTAGGCTCATTTATGTTTATCTTTGTACTTATTCTAATACTGTTCACCAAAATATTATTTTTTTAATATATATTTACTAAGTAAATTATACATATCATGTACTAATCTGGAAAACTTAGTATAAATATAAATAAATATAAATGTATAGTTTGCCATTTTTAGCGACACAAAACTACGATGAAGCGCAAAATTTGCGGAAAATGACAATATTCTGCTGCTTTTAAGTTTTTTCCAAAATTTCTCAACATTTTTTTTTGGAAAAACAAAGTTTGGCACGGAACACAACTGTTTATGCGAGTTGATCGACGCCATTTCTGAAAAGTAAGGTAATAGATCTTTAACACAGGAAACAAATTTCAAAAATAAAGTAGCTTTACATATCTCGAACATAGTAATTTCTTTTTAATACAATGCCCATCAATTTTATTTTCGAACACCACAAATGTCATAAGTTGCTTTTGTTGTTGTTTTTGTACATCATGTATCTTCATATATATGGTTATTTAGAAAAAAAAGGGGTGAGGGGGGGAAATAAATGATGTCTTTGTTTACAGTAAAAGCTGCAACACATTTTATATTTATATCTAGTTTATGTACATTTCTTTCATTACTTAACATAACAAAAAACAAAATTGTTTTTCAAAAAATGGCAAAAACTAGTTTCCCGGTAAATATCAGAACAAAGTCGAAAAATAATACTGTGTTAACTTATTCTCGTTTTGTTTACACTTAATGTTTTATTAATCTTATAGGTAAGGCCAAAAAATAATTGTTAATGATATGTGAATTCATGTTAAAATGTGTTTAACATACGCTTAGCCCCATCTCCATGTTTTTATTTACTATAGTTGTTATACAACATTTATAAATGTAAACATTGTGTACGTTATGCCCTGTTTATGCCAAAATAAAGAGTTGATGTACTGCTTCATTTAGTACCTACCATGTGTTTTAATGATTTAACAGTAAATAAAATATTTTAATTTTTTGGTAGAATTTAAGAAAGTTATGTAGATGATCTTATGAATATTTTTGAGGCAGTTTCTGAAACCCAAAATGTTTTATTTTATAAAAAAAATCAGATTTTTTTGTTTAAATGGGGGGGAGGGGAAGAGAGAAACCTTGAAATTATTTTTTCTTGTTTTCAAATTATTCTGCAAGATGGCATTGTGATACTTCAAGTAGTTTATCATTTTATCAAATGATTAAGTTAGGTATAAATATAATAAAGTGATATTGTAAAATATGTTGGTATAGGTTAACGACATTTAAAAAAACTGTAAAATCATTACAAATTACCAATTGAAAATATAGCTAACAATCTCAGTAACAAAGCTACGGAGAAGCATTTTATGTTTGTTAAAATTTTTATTTATTGCACATTATTTCATTTTTGTCTCCTGAAACCTGGATTCAGATTTGAGGGGTGGATTCGAGGCACTCTATGAGATTCGGATTCGAGAAAATTGGGATTCGAGCCAACACTAGTTTTAATGCAAATATAAACATTCATTGATAAAAGTAAAACACAACAATCAGGACTGTTAAAGCTTATGGCAGGGGAGAGGAATTTCACTAGAACACAAAATCATGGATTTCAATTGAGTTTTAATAATGTATTTCACACATGTTTGTTGATGGTGGACTGCAGTGGATAACCAAACAATAAAATAATTTATCAGTTGCAGGCTAAACATAAAAAGAGACTAATCTCATCAACGATTGGACACACAAATTTTAGACATATTACACATGTAATATCATAATACAACAGTTTTGTTTGTAATCATATACCAGCAGCAGAAAAATAAAATACAATTGGCTTTGACCATGGACTACATCAATACGAACATGGGAAATGTTGCGTTATGGGCAAAATATGAACACGGTAGTTGAAACTATGTTTAAATTCATAGTTGCAATCAATCACCACCATGTTCACACAGCTTAACAGCTGTACTTAACTACTATAGACACTGCAACTTGTGCTTTGAAAGCAACATAAACAAACATAAATAAAAGTGCCAGAATCAAATGGAAATTTGCTGCAAATGTATTTGTAATATTACTGAATGGGCAAATTGTCATCATAAATAACTAAAGCAAGTGAACAACTTGAGTTAAAAGTGTAAATATGAGCTAAATGTGTCAATATTTTGCAAATTAGCCTTTTGTTTTAATTTTGCAGTTACTGTGTTGTATCGCATAATCATCACAAATTTTATACTAAATTCCAATTTGAAAAGAGGTGTGCAATTTTTATGCAAAAAAAAAGCATTTTATTTATTCATAATAACTATACCTATTCATGAAAAGTACATTTATTTAAAAAGTAGAGTATACAAAGGCACGGCAAATGACTTAAATTAATAAGTCATGCAACAAACGCATATTTTGTGTAACTTTAAACAGAAAAACGTCACTTGAACGTGAGCCAGAGCGCATAACTCTCGTCGTAGTACACACTCACCACGGAAGTGTGCTGGCAATCAAATGTAGTTAACTCTGCACAAGACAGAGCGCACGCGTTGCATGCAATCTGCGAGCTATCGATATCGATATTTGACTACGTGCGCGTACTCTATATGGGAATCAACACAACCAAACAAGAATGATGCTAACTAGTGCTGACTACATTTTTATAAGTGGTACAAAGCGGCAAGACAAAAAGATAAATGTAACGTTTGAAAAAATCTTTAAAATAAATTTTACACATCAGAAAACTTCATATTTCTAGTAATAAAATAAGTGGTTACCTCCGACTAAATAATATATTTCAACTTTAAAATACATAGTTTTATACGGGAAAAGAAGTTTATGGGCAACATCTTACACGGAAAAAAATAACATATATCTTACTGAGAAAATGGCGGAACCGAAACATTAGACCATTATGGTCGGGAAATTGCATTGTGCAGGTACGAATATTGTAATTACTGTATTTTCCCATTATAACTCCCAATTCTTGAAAAAAACTTCAAAACTGATTGCTGTTACATGGTGCTTCATCCTGTAATGTTATTACCTACACAAAGCAGTCAGAATCTAACAGCAGGACCAAAAAAATCATGAGACGTTAATGTGAGAATATATTATTATTCAAAATTTTCACGCCCTAAAATAACGGTGTGACGATTATGCGATATAACACTGTATTATACAATTAAATAAGGTGAGCTTTATTTTTTGGTATTTTGCGGTGTTTGAAAAATACAGTGAAACCTCGTTTATTCGTTCCCGCATTGTAGAATTTCCCGGTTTTATTGTTCAATGTCCGTGGTCCCGAAAAAATCCCGCAAGAACAATGTTAAAAAAATCCCGTTTCCATCGTTTACGAATATTTTTTAACCCGGTTTAACGGGTTGAACTTTACAGGCCTTTTACCGATTTCACATTCAAATTCCCGAGAAATATTCCAGTTTACGCGTGTCTACATGACACGCAATACCAATATTTACATATGGCGGCCATTACTAAAACAAAACGAATAAAGTGAGCATGACGCTGTTGCTAACAGGTTCACCAACTTCGATAAAACAACAGACGAAAGCTAACGCTCGCACGATAGTTCTTGCTTTGTGCGATAATCGACACATCAATATACCCGTGGTCGATATACTGTACATACTAGCCCAACATAAACACGTTTCTATTTAGCGGCAGTGAAATCCTGAGAGAAACATAGACGAAATTGTTCATCCTAGCGTTTCCGTGGCCGGCCGTATATGCGCGAGATTTTCCTTGTTTACGGTAAATTAGCTTTACGCATTTAACTCTAATGCACGTATGAAATTTGTAAAGGTTCATTGCTATGTATCGGCCTACAAAAGAGGTTAAAACCATTAAAGAGCGTTTAGAAATTATAAATGCCGTTGAAAAAAATCCAGGCGAAAAAGGGTTGATTTGGCAAAGCGCTATGGTATTCCTCCATCAACTCTTAATTCTATCTTCGCTAGAAGAAATGAGATTCGGAAACAAGCAAGTCAGTTCGGCCAGTCTTCAAAAAAACGGAAAATGGCAAGACAGTCGAAATACAGTGAGCTTGAGAAAGTTTTGTTTTCTTGGTTCCAGCAAGTTCGGGCATCAAACATCCCAGTGGATGGCACATTTTGTTCATTTAAAAAAATTAAGGAAGTATTGAAACCCCTTATTTACGTTACCGTTATTTACGTTTTCCCGTTATTTGCACTATATTCTTCAGGTCCCGTTTGGTTCCCATTTAATCCAATACAATACTTTCACGCGAGTTACGTCTCAAAAATCTAATCCATCCCGCTATTTACATCACGTAACAACGATAGTAGGCCTAAAAACATTGTGAAAAACGTAACTTTTATAGTCGGCAGTGAACATTTTAAATCGCAAAATAAACATATTTTATAACATGAAAAGTTGCTTTTATTTCTAAACATATAATAATTTAAGCCTAGGCGTGTAAAAGTCCGAGTAATTATAGCAGGAGGCAATCTAAAATGTACTCGGGAAAAACGTACTCACGAATGTATAAACGTTCTGTTACTATATTTATGTCACAACTTAGCCGAAATACTGGTACGAGACATAAACCTCACTAGATAAAATGAGCGGAGTCTTGGTAACTGTTTTAAACGTATTTTATAATTTCGGAAGTATTGTACAGTTGACGCATATTTTTTAAACTAACCATTTATATCTGAGGATCGTAAATAATTAATTATTGGTATCAAGAAATCAAGGTGAACGTAAACTTGAACACGTCACGGCAGCGAGAAAACTGGTGCGTATACCAATAAACTGGTATTAGAACTGGACAAAACTAGTACACGGGAGGTGGAGCTTATATTTTTTTCCGCTAAGCTCGCATCTATTGGCTGACTGCTGATGGAAGGTCACGAGTCTGGGCGGAGCGTAGAGTGAGTTATACTGCGCATGCGCAGCTCAGACAACAGAGAGCCAGCCGGCGGGTACGTCGCGTCATAACAGCTGATTGAGTACGATGACCTTTCTCCGCGCACGGCGCGCTATTGACGGTAAATGTACAATTTGCGGCCCTTTTATTTAAAATTTTTTTACTGTGGTGCAATGCGGATGTGTAATGTAGCCCGCATTTGTTATGAACGCTGCAGGATGTGACTGTATTTTAATTAACTTTAACGTATTTCTTACTTTTCCCTTTATTTACACTTTCCCGCTTTTTACACTTTTTTACTTTGTCCCCATGAAAAGTGTATATACAGTGTGCTGCTGGTGTCAGTTTATGGAAATACCTAACTGATTCACTGATAGTTTTTGCAATAGTACATACATTGTGCATTTGATAACTTTAGAGTGTGTTCCCACATTGTAGGATTTCCTGGATTATCAGTTTTTTACTCATGGTCCATTGGAAAACGGATAATCAGGGTTTCACTGTATCTGCCTCTAACAATATATAATTACTAGATTGAGGCCTACACAATAAAAAGGAAATTTTTCCTTTGAAAGAGTATGGAGAATTAATGAAATTTGTCACCACAAATAATTCCTAATACCCATCCATTCCCAGTGGAGAAAATTTTTTTCGCACACAAAATTTTCTAGAACCAACACTCCCTATTCAGCCCAGAAATATTTTCACTCAAAAACAAAATTTTTTTTTGGAAATATTTTATTACAACCAAAGCTGATGAAAAGAGAAAAAAAAATTGTGTAGTTAACTTGGATTTAGATCTTAAATAATTTATAAAAAGTTTTTTACCATTATTCTAAATAAACAACTAGCAATCAACTAAGTAAGCAAGAACTTAACTACTAAAAGTATCTGCTCACAATGGAAATAACTGGCTTTTTCCGCATAATATTTAACATGATTTATTGACATGATTTCACTTTGGTAAATAAATGTAGCTAAATCACTATAACCTTTAATTTCAATCCAAATTTTTGTAGAAGTGTGAAATTTTCAATACTGAATTAAAAACAAAACTTGATGAAGTTATACATAACTAATTACAGTGAAACCTCGTTAATACGATATTGGTTAATACAATATTAGTTAATACAAAATCCTCGTTATTACAAACCTGTTGAAATCCCCAGCAACATGAATAGGATCTTCAGTATTAAATAGTTTGTTTATTACGAAATATAGGATATTATGTAATTCGAAGTTCTACTGTGACCCGAAACTTGTTTTCGCGTATATTTAATACCTGATAATACAAAGTTAGTTTGTATTCTCGTCATAAAAACCTTCGGGGCATCTTCGAAATAGATATTATTGATGCCATTTTAAAATAAAAGTCTTGAATATGATTGCACAGCGATAATATACGAATTCCACATGTGAAATACAGAAGAAAATTTCAGAGGACTACTATATTTTACCAAATCAACTACTAAAATACTATCATCTCGTTTTATAATGGTTATAAAACAGCGTACATCGGCCATGTTGAAACAACACTTTCACTTTCACAACGAAAAATATGTATAAAACGAAATGTAGATAAAGTAAAGCACATAAATAACAATTATGTCTAAACTCCCTACGAATTATGTTTTCTTATTGCTATAACAAATTCATTTTAAATATCACAGTGAAGTGATATTAAACGATCAGCAAGCTGCCGCCATATTGGTTGGAATTAGAAGAGTGCGGGTGCCTTTGTAATATATTGCCATATTTTGGGGAATCTTATTACTTGCCCCCATAAAACAACCCTAATCCTCAAATTATCGTAAAAAGAAATATAAAATAATCAAATATAATTGTATTTTCCCATTTACGTCACAAAAAAGATGGTGCTGCCATCTTGTTGGCCGTATCGTAACCCCGCCCCTTAGTGATGCAAGGGCCAATCACAGGGTTGTTGCGGTTGGATAGGAAAATGGCTGTCAAGAACAGAAAGATTCTTCTCCTCCTTGATAGATGCGCATCTCATTCTTCTGAATCACTGAAATTGGACAACATTCAGTTGATGTACTTACCTGCCAACACCACCAGCATTTTGCAACCTCTTGATCAAGACATTATTAATAATGTCAAAAAGATATACCGAAAGAGACTTGTCCAATTTCTTGTCCGTTGCCTGGATGCCAAGAAACAGCTGATTAAATGGAATGTTTTGGATGCTATTTGAAATATCTGTATGGCTTGGGATAGCATTCAACCTACAGTGATTCAAAACTGTTTCAAGAAGTTAGTCCCTGCAGTAGCCACCAATGAAGAAGCTTCAGGCCCTGAACTATCATCTGCTACAGAGGACTGCAGCCCTGGTAGTATCAGCCCCACCATTCATGTTCCCAGTGGCAGTTCTGCCTCAATTGGCCTTTCTTCGTGTGATACTGGCGACAGTGCTGGTGTGGATAGTGAGGAATGGGAAATTCTTCAAAGTAAGCTAAATTTCACGGAACAGTTTATGTAACAGTTTTGTAAAAATAGATGACGGACTTCTTACATCTTCCACACCAGATGACTTTGAGTTGACAGACTGTGACACCACTGATGGTGATGTTAACACAGAAGCCGTAGACTGTGGAGCCACCAACACTTGCATTGCCCAAAAGAACTGAAGCTTTGCAAGCTCTTAATACTCTGGAAACAGTAATACAGTGCAGCGATGCTGACACTGAAACAATCAAAGCCTTTGACCAACTGTGTGGCTTCGTCCAAAGTGTATTCAAAAAAAATGAAAAGCAGACCAAAATTAGTTCATTTTTTTTACCTAAATCAGGGTGTCTACCAGATCTAGTAAATGAAATTCCCTGATTTTTCCAGGTTTTCCAGGTCTAAAACTGAACTTTTCCAGGTTTTCTGTAACACAATTACGACGTTCCACAAAACTGAAAAAACTGCATAACAGTACATTGACGGGTTTCAAAGTATTTCAACTCACTTAAATTATTAAAAAAAAATACCTTCTTCCAGACGTGGCCAAAGTGACTCAATTGATGGCAAATAAAACATGCTGCTACAAATATTTCACACACTTACTTTTGCAAAAACATAAGTAAAAAGAAGCGCCCATCAATTCCGCAGTGACTCAACTTTTGCGTCTATTGCACTTGCTTCAGAACGAGCCAAATCCAACACTCGAGCCTTCTTCAACTGCAATGCCTTGATCTCCTCTTCAACTCTTCTTTTTCTACCTTCTTCTTGTCTGTAGCTTCCTTTTCTTTTTGTTTTGTTTGCAGGGCTTCCTTACGCCTACAACTAGCATTTCTTACATACTGTAACATGGACTTGGTGATATCAACATGCTCTACACCTCCAGAACGTTGAACAAAGTCCTACATCTGTCTTAGTGCGATCAGTATTTCTTCCTGCAAGTTTTCAGTCAGCAAATTAGAATTCATTGAAAATCCTCTTTCCAATGATGAATTTCCATTGGAAAGTACCAACATCATCCTCACAAACTTTAGAAGGCCTGTTTTGGCAGCTACGGTATGTGCCTTAAGGATGAGCATCCACAAGTGATCAAAGCACCAGTCTTCTCGAGAAACATACCAACTGATATGATCACTCAATGTTATCAGCTTCTTGTCCTTATAGCCACTTGTTTTAAAGACAAAATTCTAAACTGTAATTCACACGCTGTTTCCTCACACCCGAATTTAAAGCCACAGACGGACATAAGCAGGAAATTCCCTTGGTAAGTTTGTACTTCAGGGGACTTTTGTCTTGAAGTTTTTTTACCATAACCTTTAGACAAGTCCTAACATCATTTTTCAGTAACAGGACAGACTTTACTGGTACTTACTCTTTCTTGATGGCATGGCATACTGCATAACCCAACTTGATATTGTTAGCAGTCAATAGATTTTCCTGGTTATCTACATCCAATCGAGATACATTGCGTTTCTCTCTAAAGCTCTTCAGTACCTCTGGTTTCAAAAACTTTCCTGCCAAAGCTAATAAAATGTCTACCAGTGAATCATAGAGAAAAGGAGCCATGGGTGCATCACTTTGGAACATTGTGAGAAAATATTCCAGCTCTGATGCCAAAGAGTAGAAGAATGTCAATTTTACTTCTAGAAGATTATCTTCAAGAGCACTTTTCACTACACTGAAAGACACAGATGAAATAGAAACTTCACTAACAAATTTCTTTAGATGGAGTAACGTTTTCATGGCACGCTCAGCAACTGCAGTATTCCATCTGATTGCACAAAATTTCTTGGAAAAAAGCTCTGATCCAGTTATGGGAGCGTTCAAGTATTACGTAACAAATTTGGGGGGCAGGGGGGGTCTTGTAAAACGTTACGATGCGTTACAGGGGAGGGGGGGTTTGACCTACGTGTTACGTCACATTTTTTTTTTTTTTTTAACCCTTCAGAACGGTCGCGTAGAGACAGATTCTTTCACACATTTTTTAAAACTTTTTTTCTCCCTTCACAAAATTGCTTCTGCTTGCTTTACAGGATTAGTGAATATTGTTTTTTTTAAACTCTAAACGTACAAACGTAAAGCTATATATATGTGTGTATATATATATATATATATATATATATATATATATATATATATATATATACATATATACATATATATATACATATATATATACACACACATATATATATATATTTATTTATTTATTTATTTATCAACAGCTGTGATAGTTTTTCTCGTCACTCCAGTAAAGTAGTTGAAACAAATAATACCGCTATTCGGATGGCTTCGTTATACTTCGGTTGTCAACGTAGACTCCAATCGCCATATTAGAAATTATATAGGTATTGATATTCAAAATACACTGTTTTCTATGTGTGAGATTTTCTCTCATCACAACAGTAATGTTGTGGTACAAAAGGCGATTGGTCTGAAAGGTTAATAAAATACTAGTGAATTAAAATCTCCCAAGTTGGCAACCCTTTCGTTTATTTTTTATGGAGGATTCCCAATTGAATTGTTCGTATTTTGTTCTCCCAAGATGGCAACCCTTTTCGTTTATGTGCTCCAAGCACTCGACCGACTGTACGAAAATTGAAAACTACGATGTTTCGGCGGAATATAGAAACCCTGAAGATAGCTTGCAGGATCCAGCAGACTCTAATATGGCGAGGTATAGCGCTCACGTCCGTGAATCGCAATATTTATTGCAAATTATTAAATGTGCGGATGAATCCTGCTGTTCCCGCTTGAGGAGTGCATTAAAATCTGTCTTTCCAGAAACTTTCCTGCCGCCACCCTGCCCAATCCTTCAAACCGCAAACAAGTTCGTGGTACCTAGTCAGATAGATAGAGGATCATGCAAGTTTTCGCCACTTCTTGTGAGGTTGTCTGTTGATCTGTCGCCTCCTCTAGAAGGGTTAAAGTAGATGCCTTACGATTTCTTTTGCCCATCAGTACAATCCGACCTAAACAACCGAGTATGTTCAACCTGTGGGTTTTTTTTACATCCCACAAGAGTGTGCAAATGCACAATCGTTACATGCATGGCAAGACTGCCCAAGACCTTCGTGAAAGTCGAGTACGGAAACAGCGACTTGCTGCAAGAAGGGCAAATGAGCTTCTCTGCATTGTGCGTCGCTGTGAAACATCGTCTGAGGATGCCGATTGGCTCGACGAAGACGAAGTTGATGCAAGCGGGTTAACAATTCCTAACCCTCTTCGTCTGCTCTCCGAATGCCAGTAATGAAAGAATCTGAGTGGCTGGCAAACCCATGGACAGAGGAGCAGTAAAACTCCAATTTAATTGTTTTTTTTTTTTACAATCTACTTATTTTAATTATGGCTAATTTTATTTTAAATGTTTTTCGTTTTCGTTCGATCATATTCTTAAATACGATTATATTTTGACAAATATATTTTATTGCAGTTAGTTTTAAGTTTGTAATTGCATTGCCAAAGGTAAAAATAATTATTAGAAATAAAATTTGTTATTTAATTTTAATAGCTTTATTAGTAAACGCTAAAATAGGAGAATGCATGAGAAGAACAATGGCGGATAAAGCAAAAAGTGTGTAAGGACAGAGCCAAGTCAGGAAAACGACGTAATTAAATGTATGATTGCTAAATGTATGATTGAGTAGTAAAAATTTATTAGGACAAAAAAAACATTAGAAAGCTCTTGCTTTTAAAAACAAGACATTTCAAATGTTAATAAATAACATTAACGTGATTAAAACAATAACAAAGGTATTTTAGTGACTTATTCCAGTACGTTACGCCACATAATTGTGACTTAGGTAAAAATGGTCACTTGGGGTTACGTAACGTTTTACTAGGGGGGAGGGGAGGTACAGAAAAACGTTACGGCGCGTTACATGGGGGGGAGGGGGGGGTCAAAAATATCAAAAAATTGCATTACGTAAAACTTGAACGCTCCCTATTCTATTCTCCTTGCAGGTACATACATAAACAAATAGTAACTGTGCCTGAAAAAACTAATAACGTCCAATTGTACAGCAGAAATTCCAGTTTTGAAAGCACCATGGACCGTATGAAGCCCACAGCTACCAATTTCTAGCAACGATGGCGAATCTTCACCAAAAGTGTCTGTGATATGTATTTTCAAAGCTAACAAAAATGCCCAGTTTACGTTAAGGGCATCCATAGATATTTAAAATTAAATGCACCTGTCGGTATAATCCGAACGTGGGAAGCACATGCTGCAGTACGTACGTCAGCAGGATAACAGACCAGCTTGAACCAGTTTGTATCACGTGATTTAACGCCATTTCCGAATCAGATGGTAAAGAAAAGAAAATGGACGTGGGAACTGTTCGTTATTTTCCATCCAAAAATAAAATAATGGGACGCGATACACTTGATGCTACGTCAATGCAAGCAGATCAATAAACAAAAAATGTAATGCCAACTACAACCTACCAAACAAAAATTCCCTGATTTTTAACAAAATTCCCTGATTTTTCCCTGATTACAATATTCCCTGATTTTTCCAGGTTTTCCAGGTTTTCCAGGGTCAGTAGACACCCTGCTAAATCTTCTCAGTGATCTAGATATGTAATAATATTTAGCAACATATCATTCAAAATTGTAAAACATTTTGTGTTAACTTTTACGTAGTCTAACCTTGTTTTTACTTAAGTGACTTTTTTTTATGTAGTTT
This sequence comes from Bacillus rossius redtenbacheri, assembly GCF_032445375.1. NCBI lineage: Eukaryota > Metazoa > Arthropoda > Insecta > Phasmatodea > Bacillidae > Bacillus > Bacillus rossius. The sequence goes on from NC_086330.1 coordinate 155,880,049, forward strand.
TGTAATACTTATATTATTTTTTTAAAAATTATGTAAAATGTTTTTTAACTGTATATACTATATACAAATATTGAAATATTTTAAAATTAATAATGAAATTTGTGCTTTTTTTGTTTTGACATATGTAATGTACACATTATGGAAAGGTATGGTTATTACAAACCTCGTTATTACAAAGTGGGTAAATTTCTGTCCCCTCAGGTTTGTATTAAGGAGGTTTCACTGTATTTAACAACTTTAAAATAGTAGAATAACTCAGTTATGCAAATTACCATGCTCTCTGCATGAACCTACCATAAATAATTCAAACTGAGCTAAGTTGAACTATAATTTTGTTCACAAAGAAATTAAGACTTGAAAACTATAACCACTGTAGATCAGCAACATCATTTTTAATGATAAACCTCATTCCTATGTGACTTACCTTTGTAAGGAACAATTTTTCTAAAGTTTGGGCCATTACAACTACATCCTCCCCAGGCTTGTTGTACACATAGCAGTTGGTAAACATTGTGTTGAAGTCCTGAATACATTCCTTAGCACTCGAGTAGTAGTTGTGCTCCAAGCGCTTCTTGATTGTACCAAGGTCCATGGGCTGTGTGATGATCTTATGGTAGTCCTGCATGTAGAGAGAGAAAAAAAAACATTTAATTTTTATATTATTGTAAAACATTAGATACTGAGTTCACAAGCTGAAAAAAATTATCCTTACTTGTGCTAACATGCACTTTTAATGTTAAAAATCTGAAGTATAATAATTGTTTCACTAAAAAAATTAACCAAATAATTTAATACAAAAACTTTAATATTAACATTCACCCATGATTAGATTATGCCAACAACATTACAACGGTTCCTTTGGTAAAGGTACAGTCTAATAAAATGGAACAGCTCCTACTACCATCACTTCAGTCATACTCACGGGGAGGTTGAGTTTCTTGGCATCGACAGGTTGGTGAAACGGCCAGGCGAACTGATGTTTCCAGACAGCCTTGAGCACATTCTTCTGCAGGAACACAAGCTGGTTGGTGACCCGACCCGGACGGTCTGGCGGTGGAATGACAGGCGGCTGAACAACACCATTGATGGGATCCAACCGCGGCTCATCCCGAACAGTCGATTCTTTCGCGTCTTGTTTGGTGCCAGGGTCCTGCACACACATGCAGGTCTTTGACTCCAACAAATGTGGTGACAACCTGCTGGCACTCCCCAAAATTAACATTTTGCACTGAATACATAAAAAATCAAATGTAATAACACAAAAGTTGGAAACATTATCAGGGTGGCCACTCTTCTGGGATGATAAAATTCCTGGTTTTTTCCAGGTTTTTTCAAGGGTGGTTTTTATCAATATTTGCATACAATTTGCATTTTTGTTACACAAAGCACACACAATATGATGTTTTATTGCCGTTAAACAATAGACAACTTAACTATAGGCTTAAAAATTAAATCAATGAACTTGCTTAAAACAAAACCTACCACCAACAAAATATTTATAATCTCACGTCACAAAAATTACTTGCACCAAACGCACGTGTTTTGCCCCTCTTGCGTAGCTGGCTAATGCTGTTCTTCCCATCCATGCTACCGATATAGATTTTAACAATACAGAAATTGCAAATAGCGTTTGTCCCGCACTTTGGATCTTTCTCCACCCATTCAAACTCTTCCGTACATTTGTCATTGTATGTGGTGACCGAACTCGTTAACATTTTGATAGTCTGCGCCAATTACATGTTAGATTAAAAGATTCAAAACAACGTCCCGCACAACTAAACTTTTAAAAAAAACTCGAGAAAAGTATCCGTGATACCGTGACGCAACAACATGAGCGCAAAGTAAAAACAAATATACATACAAAACTAGTGCTACCAACATGCCGTGCGAGAAATTACTACCATCCTACAACAACATTTTCAGCCAAAATGCTGTTGCTTTTGAATACAGAAACATAATATGTATGGAAGTCTGAATTGTTAACGGTTTCTTACGTACTACAAAAGTTTTTAAATGCAATATGAACAAATTAACTTTCACAAAATATAGCACACGAGCACACTGTCTTGCTTCGACGGGTGGTGAACGTTCTCATTTAACAGCCGTATGTTATTGTGATTGTTACTTCATAAAAAAAATTCCCGGTTCTAATAAAAATTCCTGGTTGATTCCAGGTATTCCTGGTTTTTTTTAAGAAATCCTGGCTATTTCCCGTATTTCCCGATTTCCCGGTTGGCTGGCCACCCTGATTATAAATAATAAAAATTAAATGTGCAAAGAATAATTTCTAGGATGTCAACACACACATGCAAGAGTGAACACAAATTTCCTCTTGAAAACAGTTGAACCCTATCACAATGTTCCTACTAATGTTTTTTTTTATTGCCATCTTTGCCATCAGGTTGAAGCATCCTCGTAGTGTTAGTTTTCAGACATGTGCTTAACTAAAAATAGTTTAGTCACTGACTTTCCTCAAACAACATAAAAAATAAAATATAGTAAATATAACATTTCATTGTTTCAGGTTTTCTGTTTTTGCCATTAAAAATTGACGATGATTAACTATTTTTGCACAATGATAGTAAAAGTCCCCTGATAAAATAAAATTAATTTAGTACGGAAGAAAATTAATTCAGTAAGGCAGGAATTGTTGAAGAACTATGAGAGTTAACAACTTGAAAAAAATGCTCCAACAGAAACAGCAGGGCACTTAAAGACACCAAATGGTTACTGTCAAATATATAATTGCAAATAGACATCATTATAAATAATAAACAATACACAATAGTTTGAAATGGGATTTTTTTTTATATTTTGTTGGTACCCTGAATTAAAATATGGCATTAGTTTTTGCCTACAAGGTCAAATTTCTAAGATATAACGTTTTAGTGAATTGTACATTTTAGGTTATATACATGAATCAAATCTAAAAATTAAAAATTAAATTATTATTTTATACAAATATCATATTATGTACATAAATAAAGTACCAAGTCATTGATGGAACCAACTAGTCACTCAACACTTCAGAAGCTTCTTTACCCTGAAATTCTTGAATATATCTTGGAACAGTCCTTTTTTTAACTCCAACAATAATCTGCCATCATGTACGTATCCCGTCTTCCTTGATGGCGGTCCTCCATAATTTTAATATCTTCATGAAATATTTCACCTTGCTCCTCACTACTGTCTCCTAAATTTTCAGGAAAACGGGTAGGTGGCTGTGTAAATAGTGCCCCTTAATACTTATGTTGCACCCAAGGGATTTTAATTTTTTAAGCATATAGTTTACCAGTTCAACATGGTTTTCTGCTTTTTGTTGGCCCAGAAAATTTCCAACAACTGCAACAAATGAAGTCCAGGATTTTCGCTCAGTCTTATTCACGGAATTTACGAAGGCTTGGTCCTCAATGAATTTTCTTATTTCTGAGCCGTTAAATATTCCTGCTTTAATTTTTTCCTAACTCAAGTGAGGTATTTTTCCCCTGTAAATGCAAAGCATGATCAGTCCTTATCAAGAGCCTTTACATTTGTTTCAAAAGGCACAGCTTGACATGCAGTGGAGTGAAGATGATTTTCTTTTGTTCAACTAAGGATTCGTTAATAACGTTTTTTCTCAAACGACTATGTCTTCTCTCTTATGCCACTCTTGTATAAAGCAGGGGTGTGTTTTGTCTCTATCCCAGAGGCACAAGAAACAAGGATATTCGGTGTGGCCACTTTGCTATTCGAGAAGAAAGTTTACCATTTTTAAGTCCACACAAATCACCCATTGATGTTCACGATACCTTATCAATTTTTAATCATTTTAGGGTATTTCAGCTACCATAGATAACTAAAACCGCAGACCTTCAGTAAGCATTGTAACATCTTACAAAACAATCATTATTAAACTACAAGCAATATGTCCATCATGCATTAAGTAACAGCAGGTTAACCAACCTTGCAATATGCAATGTTGTCAAGTTTTGAATAATCTGTGCAACGTACTTTTTCAATAGGCTTTTTACGAAAAATTGTGCATAGATTATTTTGGTAAATACGGTAAAATACAGATACAATTGTAAAAATGTTACACCTAATCTCAAGGGTTTTATAATGAATGAAGAAACCATAATGATGCAGAAATAAGGTTATCTCAAAATTTTCCCTGATCAATCAAAAAACTCCACGATTTTTCCAAGTTCTCCCTGACTTGTTTTAAATTCCCTGAATTTTTCCGGTTTTCCTGGTCTGTGGCCACCCTGCAATGATTCTATTTAGATATACTTCAAACACTCTTAATAAATAATTGTGTTTTTATCAGAGCATGGTATTGTTACGATGCGTGCAAGGTTCGGAGCTGGCTGGCAGCCCCACACTGCCACTAACATCACGCGTCGTCCACTGACGTAAGGCATGCCACGCGTGCCTGGGCGGATAACAAGGGTCCTCGCACCCCCTCCTTCTCCCTTCACATCGTCCCACCTCAGGCCATTGTCAACGACCTTTTAGTGGCCTGGGAATTCTGTAGGTTTCCAAGGCCACCACACAGAGTGGCGCGAATAAACACCGCCTTTCTGGACTTTTCAGGCATCGGGTCGGCCCAAGGTGATGCGAAACTTCCATCCCCCTCAGTCAGTTCCGAAAGTCTGCCAAGAGTATAAAAGCACAGACGCCGACCTCTATGAGAGTTCTGAGCGAAGAGCGGAACAGCGAAGAGAGTCCCTCCCTCGGGGAGTGATACTGGTGATACTCGTACGACCAGCGAGAGGTGAAGAGAGCAAGTGGCCCTTGCTGAGCAAACTGGATCTATCAGGACGCGATACCTGCGAGTGAAGGCCTGGCGAGCCAGTCGGGTGCAACGAGCGATAGTTGGGGACTCTACTGCGGCACAATATGCGAAGGAAGCAGACGGAGGAGGACGAGAAGAGCGAGCCACCGTCGAGCCAAGCTACAGTGGAAAGTGTTGATATTTCAATGACCAGTGTAAGACTAATTGTTGTAGATGGAGAGCTTTAGTGCATTAATTAAATTTATGGTGTAGACATTAGAAATAAATAAAACTGAACCAATAATTCGGCTATACCTTACAAACCGAGTTTTCTCCCAAAATTATACTCGTAACAGAATTTTAAAGTCTTAAATATCACAGTTCTCTGAGCAAAAAATAATTTGTCAGACATTTCCACATTTTAAAAAATTATCAGATATTCCTTCAATAATGTAAAAAGGAGGTTCTATTGTATCTTATTTCTATATATAGCCAATTCAAATTTGTTAACTGTCATGTAATGTTTGAGTTAAACAATTTTTCCACCTGAACTCTTCTGAGCCTCTGTTATACTATTTCTATAAACAATGCAGCATCACATCATTTAACACACATTGTGTAAGTTATTAGTTCTCTATTTGAGGTGGGTAATGTAATTTTTAAGAATGTCATTTGGTTTTCGAATGAAACAGTGTTCATTTTACTTATCAAAAATAAATACCACTCATTTCATTCTACTAGTGTAGCAATATTGAAAACAATGATAATTTAACCAAAGATACTTTACATTATCAGCATATATACTGGATTACAGCAACAATTAAACTTAACCTTGTGAATAAATAAATAAACACCTAAAACATACATAATAACTAGGGGTATGCAAAATTCGCATTTGCGATAAAACGATTTTTTATGCGATTTTTGACATTTTAAAGCGAATAATCACGAATTTGCAATAAAATCATTTTTACGCTAATTTTAACAGTTTAAAACGAATAAACCCGATATCCACATTATAGGATACTATTTTTACGCGAATCTTAACGTTTGAAAACAAATAAACCCGATATCCCATAACTATTTGATTAAACTATGCTAAATATACGTACTTCTGACAAAGTCCGTAACGTAGGCCTAACCTAGTGCAGAATTAGTAAATCAACACGGCCGCCATAATTCAACTAGAGTACGCAGTACGATACGCTGCTTCCTCTCACATGCGAACATGTGACGATGTTTTTAGTATTTATGGTAAGAAAAACGGTGTAAACATGTACACAGGTGAAATTGAATGTTTTGAATAACTTGAACGATGTAAACAAAGACGTGAGTATAGTTTAATACACTTGTACACAAAACATCAAATACGCAGTAGCTACACAACACGTCGTTACTCGCTGAGCTCACACAATGATGCAATCAGCAGCAGCAGTGCAGCTGGCAGCCGGTAGGTTGCGCGCGCAGTCTCGCTCACGCACACTCACACGAGGTGACAACAAAACAAAGCTGTTTACGGCCGTCCCGCGCGTGGTTGAATATGACAAACTTGTAAACGGTGTGAATTGAACTTGCGTGGTGTGGTAGTTGTACTCTAATACTTACGTGGCGTAGGCCTACATACTTATCCGAAGTAGTAAATATTTTTAACAAAAATTCGTTAATTTACCGTAATTACTTTTGTTGACAAAAATGCCGAAACCTGTATTGACTGCCAAACAACGGGCCAGAGAGTTTTCACAACACGATTTGTATGCAAGCGATGAAAAAACCATTTTCTTTCGTTTTTGTAATGTGTCTGTGACATGGGACCGCAAAGATTCGTGTGCGAAGCATATTGGCAGTGAAAAACATAAGAAACGGGCAACAGAAAGTGTGAATAACTTAGTGAGTGTAGCCTACTTACTGTGTTGTTTTTAATATTCATTCATTTATTTTAAGTTAACTTTCATTTAAAATATTGTTTGCTGTGTTGATTAAGTGTTGTAATAATTTTGAAGCGGTAAGTTACAGTAAGCAGTTTGCCAATGGTTTGAAGTGAACAATTCAGTGAGTACAGTAAGTATTTAAATAAGAATTGAGAAATGACTTCATACTTCAAATACTGGACATTCAATTTTAATTATACCTCTTTAAATGTCATCTTTTTAATATTAAGTAGTTAGTATTTGGTGTGTATTAAGTGTCAAAACAATTTTCACGACACTTGAGATATGAAATTGGTATTACTGTTATCCATTTTGGTAGTCAAAATAACCTCCCTTTCAGAGAAAAATAACACCGATTTTCCAGAAAAATAATCTCGAATTCTGTGAACAAATAAACACGAAAAGTGCATACCCCTAATAATAACAACTGACATTTTGTTGCAGAATTTGTCAAAACTAGTTTGCCTTGTAACCCATCAAAAAATTGCCAAAATTTTGTGGCAAATTTAAGTAAATATAAATAATTCAAAGACATGAAAAAAAATTAATCTAAGAATGAAATACTGTGAGAACAAATTTGTTCTACTACTAAATTGCAGACCAAAAATTATATGGAATATTTTTCTACAGTAGAAAGGTAAAACTGTCATTTTTTAATGGAAACAAATTTGAGTTCTATATGAAAATTGCTATTAAAAGAAAAGGACACATTCTTGTAACAGAAACTAAAATTTATGCAATGGAAAGAGTGCCTTCATATGCACGCATGGTTACTCACAAGAGTAGTGCAAGGAAAATTTACATAATTTAAATTACCCCCCACCCAAAAACCAAATTTAGAGAAAATTTCTTTGATAAAGTATATATATATCCTAGTATCACGAAAACATTTAGAAGGCCATACTATTGCAAAAGAAAATGAGGATTAACCTTTTGAGGCCCTTTTTGTTGTTTAGCTTTGACGCGACCGCCTGGAGCAGACGGCGCGCGGCTGCTTATTGGAGTAGCGGCCGCTACGACCTGTGGAACATATGAATTACTATACAGTCTCACTAGTCCCCATCTGCTAGATCTTGACAGCAGGAACATATTATATATAATACATAAAGCAAAGAGACTGTGTAATTACTACTATTTAAATTAATTATGTATGTCCAAAGCTAACTTGTAAAATATCTTAACCAACAGTAACAAATTAACGGAAGCCACATTTTGGGAATAAAAAAATTAGTAAAGTATAAATCTTCGAAACATTTGGTTAGTTTTATAAAGTTTGTTTTTTTTTTTTAATACATATTTTGATTTTTTGAGGAAGGGGAGGGAGCATTTAACATGTGAAGTTAGCTAAACAGAGAAGTTTTTCAAATACAATTTATAATGACCAGAAAAATTGCACTTAACAGCTGGCTAACATTACAAGTAAAAGTACTCGACACAAAGTTGCTTCAAATATGTTAGTACACAACTTATTGTTAAATTTTCTTATTGCCAGTCAAAAGGCAGCAATGAAATTAAGTTGACAAAAAGAAGTGCAGTGAAAGTAAAATATCATGCGAAAATGAACACTGTACTAATCCAACATAGATAATCTTCAAACTTTTAATGAAAATAAATGGTAAAATCCAAGGCGTTTATAAAAAAGAATTTATTCACTAACACAAGATTCCAAGGAACATACTACGGAAACACTACACCATCCAAAATGATAGGTTACACAAGAAGTAAATCAATAGTCATTATCTATTATATTCCCATGCTCCATTTATTTAAGACAATATTGAGTTTCCTATATAAATACACCCAATACATTAGAAAACCATACACCTCTAGTTCTCAGCAGAATTATGATTTTGTAATTGTAGGACTCTTTTCCTATAACATGAAGCCTCCACCAAGTCACAATCACTACAATCACTATAATCCTAGTAAATAATTTATCTTAATGTACCTGAACCACACCGTAAACAACAATTTGCTTCATATAACTTAATTTACTGTTATTTAATAACATTTGCATGTCCTTTTTTTAAGTATGCATATACAAAACTGCCTTTTGTAAATAAATAATTGATGAAATTATTAAGACACTACACTGATTATTTTTTAGGTAGTTATATAATTCCTTGGTAAATATGGTCAGTCATCTTATTTAATATTGTTACTTGCTGATGTTCACATAATTAATTATGCCTGTGATTATGGCTAAAGAGCTTGTTTTATATTTTTATTGTAAAAATATTTTTTCAGATTATAGTATCAGCTAATGGAAGCTTGCAAAATGAAATTAACTAATTTTAGATTGTATTTATAAACCCCGTAAGAAATTATCAACCTTACATCTTCAAAAAGTAAAATTGTGGGAAAAAAATTTAATTATTTTCATAATTAATATTTTCCACGAAAACATGAGATTTTTAAAAATTATAATTTAAAAGTGTTATTTGCTTTCAGTGTACGAAGGTCCAATAAGCAACTTAATGATTTTGGGCACCTTATGCGTGTTGCATAGTTTGCAAACCAAGCCTTAATGTAACAAGTTGTGTGCATAAAAATAAGACAGTGATGTCAATTTCTGGGTCAAACAAAGTGTGAATTTGGAAAAAATTGTAGGATTTAGTTTCACAATTAAAATAGAATTTTTCATTGAACTGGCAACTATAGCAAGAGCGAAAATCTACACAAATAATTATCTATTTACAAGTAAATTAAGTATATTTAATCATGCTAATGCTTATATGAGAGACATCCGAATCGACGTATGGTACCACTACAGTTACACCCAACCAACTGTGATAATCGAAGGGAGCTTTAGATATGTGAATAATTCAAAATTGCAATTAATCCAATATGTTAATACAGGCCTATATAAATGATTTCACTGGTACATTATTAACAAATGGATAAGTCACATTTTATAAATAAAAAGAAAATAACATATAAAGGCACATATTACCTTGTAAACAAAGAAAGGCAAACACAGAGTGAAGTATACATCATAGTGGTATGTTGAATAAGTCCATTATTGATGGCTTCTTACAGTAAAGTTCAACTGCAATGGAGTAAAGCACTACGGACCCAACCATCCATGCCATGTATGAAGAGTGGAAATATTTTTTCTTTGCACATGGCTCTTTTTAAAAAAAAATAGAATATATTGTTTGAAGGTGAAATAACTAGGTCATACTAGACTGGTTGATAAAATGCAATCCTTTCACAAGAACAGAAAGCATGCATTTATATCAAGAACTGCAGGAAAATCAGAGAAAATTAATGTGTTTCACTGTCCAGTGTATTATTTATAGTTGGCTGTTTAGTTCAATCATTGTATGGTTAATGCACTGTTTTTAAGGCAAATTTGGGAGTTTAGTAAAAAAAATTGTACCAAAGCAGTCTTCAATTACTTCATGTTGGACTTGCAAACATAAATTCATTTGCATTAAAAAAAAGAGAAAAAAAATTGGTTGTCTGTAAAGTCGGTTAACGGACAATAGTTTAACATGACAACATCATAACAAAACATTGATGAAATGATTGCATACTTTTATGAATAAAATTGAATAATTTTTATTTTAATAATAAAAGAATAAATACTTAAAATTATACTAGTAATCAGATTTTTAAAATGCAAGAATAATTAACCTTTATTGTCGAAAATGTTGTTGTAATAAGCAATCAAAACCACAGATTAAAATTTGTCGAGAATATTTTACTTTTTTATGCCTTCCAGTGCTCAAAATGATATGCAATTTTGGCCCCGGGCAGGAAATTTTATTTATAATTCATTAATAATAATGCCCATCGCGATAAACAAAGGAAAATATGTACTAATGAGTGCCTGGTTGCCGCTGCAGCTGATAGAGAGCACGATTTGTTCGGTTCAGGGGAATTATATTATTTTGTTTTTATAATACGATTTTATAACAAATACGCATCCCAAATACACCAAACTTATTTATAATGTGTTACAATATTTTTTAAAACATTGTGCAAAAGATCCCGAGTGTAAATTGAATTATTATGTGTAACTGTAAAACACCATTGTTCGTTAAAAACGTATTTGAAAATTCGACATTACTTTTAAATAACTGTACCGATTGTGCTGAAAATCGGTGGACAATCGTTAAATTATATAATATTAATAATTCAAACGACGAAAACATGATTGAAAAGTCAATCGATTGTTGTTCCAATCGAGTGGAAGAGAGATACGGCGCATTCGTACAATGAGCGTAACGGGACACATCCGTAGTGGGACAATGTGCGTTACGGGACACTTTTTCGTGCGTGCAGCCGTTGTCACGTCAATAAATTCAAAAAAGATTTGATGTTTATCAGTCTGAATTAAAAATTTATCGTGGATGGCTTCAGACTAGACTTGTAAAAAAAATTCTACATATCTTTATTTTATTTCATACAACTAACATCTTAAAACAATCATTTAAGATTTAAGGTTTGCAAATTATGGGTACTTTTAGACTACTATGAATATAAACCAAATCTAAAATTGCTTGAATAGCAAGATATAACTTTAACCACACTGTTTTTATTACAGTGCAGTTTTAAGGAGCATAACTAGACGTAGCGAAACCTACTGTAATCAAAAAAAATTTCTATGAGAGCACAAATCTTGGCTAGCCAGTTATCTACACCTACTTTATTTCTGCTGATTAAAAAGAAAAACACCAGTCTGCTCATATCATCCAAGTAATAAAAATAAATTTTATAAAGTGTGTGTCAAAATGTTATATTAATGCACGTTATTAGCCAATTGTAATTATATGTTATGTTGATACCAACCCTCTAAATCCCCTTTAGATCTACTAAAACCACAATGAAGTGCTGCTAATGTGTGACACGCTCAGTGCCACTAATGCATAGTGCAGCAAGGGAAAGCACCCGGTTGTAATGTGACAATGAAACGACTCAGTTGATGGGCTATTAACATCATAAACCCCCAGCGGTGACTCAGACACAGCAGCAGTTAAGTCCGCAATTCTCAATCGGGACGGCTGTGTGCGTACACCTGCGAGACCCATGGCCTTTGTGCTTGGTTCCAACCATCCATCTCATGTTCATGTCTTCATTGTGTACATAGTGACACCCAAGGTTACCTTGTTGGGCAACCTTGAGTGACTAGGCCACCGATAATGACGACACGACAACCCTGAGGACATTTGCCACATTGTGTTTGTGGCGGACTAGTACGGAGCACGGAGCACCTTACCTCTACGCTAGCTAGCGACCTGTATCCTGACTCCACTAAGACAGTGGACACTAAGGTTTTTACAGTAGATAAATAAAATTTCTGTTTCTTGTTTAAGAACTAAGTAACCTTAGTTCCAAAGGAAAATGTACCCTTAAAAACAGGGTTCTACAAATCACATGCACCACGTCACCTAACTTTTCCTTGCTGGTGACTAACTTGCAAAGATACCAAGATATAACTATACGTTGTTTTGAAAACATCAGCCAATTTTTTTGTGACAAAATCTTGTTGTACAGAAATGAGTGGGTCCAATAAACCAGGACAGTATATAAATTGCATTAAATTAACTCTAATTACTGATACTACACCAAGTTGCTATATAGATACTGTTTAGTACTTTCATGTTTAAATAAAATTTAAAAAAACTTCTAACAACAGTTCTATTACTGGCTTCTAGATTGTGCCTGGCTGTTTAACTTTCAGACCTTTTGCAGAGACCTGGGTAAAATTCAATACAAATAATCTGCAAAAGTTTTATATAAGCAAGAGCTTTTTACCTCTCTTAAAATATAGTGGTAATATAATTCCCTTTCAATGAAAATATATGGGTTTATTTTTACTTAGTAAATTAATACTATAGTAAAATAAAACTTTCATGATTAAATATTAAACATTGTACACTAGGACTTCTTATAATAGTAAACATAAAAGTGCACAGAGTAAACAATAAATACAATTTTAGCTAATATTAAAGAAAGATAGTAGACAATACAAACAATATGAATTTATATATTATCTTTGGTGGAAAATACAATTATATAATAAAATTTATTTTTATTTGTACAGAGAATAATAATTTTTTCCAATAATTCTGCTATGAATCATTATATAATCACGTACGATAGACAATTATCGGACATCTGCAATTATTGGACGTCGCAGCATTTTAGAGCTGAAAGAAAAAAAACCGGACACATGGTTTTCACACACTACACATCTCTCTACATTTAATCCCAAGGGATGGTTTTGTAATTACTACTAGTTTGTGAAAAAATTAAAATTTTATCTCTTACATTACAATACCTGTGCTTTTACATTGCCGCTGCCATTGATTGTTTACCCACGATAAATAGGAATATATGTTTTCCATATACTTCAGACATTCCTGAATTAACACTGAAAAGGTTTCTTGATTCCACTGGTTAGTGAAAAAATAATTGATTACAGCTTACATTACAACACCTATGTATTCACGCAATCGCCATCATTGTTTACCAGTGTGGTTTTTTATTTTAAACTGTAGTCCATATAGGTGTTGTAATAATGAAATTTATTTAAATAACTATATTGCAATTGTAAGGAATTTTTAATGCTTATATTTCATGTTTGTTGTTTTAATAGAAAAAGTAAATGTATTACAAAATATTTGTTTTGTTACATTGCATTTAAAGTATGTATTATTTTGAGTCAAGTTGTAACAAACGAGTCTAATGGGAGCCTAAAATTTGAATGGAATTGTTAACGTCGTTCATTTTCTGTGAGGAATACATGCTGTGCACTGAAGTAGCTGACATTGAATTTTTCAGTCTTTCCAGGGAATTCTTTGATTACAGCCATCAAATATTCTGTGTTTGTTATAGCTGGTATTTCATGTATCCAAGTTTATCCCTGGATCCTGAAGGCTTGATCCTGATGGCATGATCCTGATAGCAAGATCCTGTTGGCTTGATCCTGTGGAACATGCTTGCTGTTTTAATTCAGTACGTCGAAAGGTCCTGATGGCTTGATCCTGTGGTACAAAATGCTTGCTGTTTTAGTTCAGAACGTCGAAAGATCCTGAAGGCACGATCCTGTGGTACATGATGCTTGCATTAGTTCAGTACGTCGGAAGATCCTGCACATAAAAGAAATTGCGAAATAAGAAAGAATTAATATTACAAATTGAAAAAAAAAACCTTTTTATTCAATTTAAAATCATAATTCATTATTATATGACAAATTTTTTTGATGTACAGGATCTTCCAACATACTAAATTAAAATAGCAAACATCATGTACTACAGGATCAAGCCAACAGGATCAGGCTTTCAAGATCCACGGATAAACCTCAATATGATAAACGGAAGAATTAGCACATTTTTAATTCTTCATAGTTGACTACAGTTGTGCTAATCAAAGAGGCGGCAGTGCAAAAACATAGGTATTGTAATATCAGCTTTAAACAGTTATTCTTCACCAGGGCCGCAACTGGGGGGGGGGGGGGGGGGGGCAAGCGGGACATACGCCCCGGGCGCAAAGCTGTGGGGGCGCCGAAATCGCTTGCATTGTAATTTTAAAGAAAAAAGGAAAAGAAAAAAGAATAAAATGCTTGACGAATGCTGCGAAGATGAAATTTCCAACTTAGAGCACGATCTGTTTCGAATAGCTTTGTTAGAGATCATTGATGGAATAGCGAATGGCTTAAAATCCCAGTTTCAGGCTTTTCAAGCAATTAATGACAAGTTTAGCTTTTTAAATGGGAATAACATCTACAAAATGGAAGTTAAAGATTTGAAGACTGCAGCCAAATGGTTGTCTGAAACATACAAAGATGACATCAATGGAGAAGAAATAATTCAAGAAATGGAATGTTTTCACCATCACGCCTTGGTAGTTGATGACACTATGAAAACAGCATCTGCAACGACCCTCTTGAAGCTCATTCACGAACACAGACTTGAAGAAGAATATCCAAACCTGACCACAGCCCTTAAGATATTTCTTACTCTCCTGCAACAGTTTCTTCAGGCGAAAGAGTTACAGCAAAATGAAAATTGTAAAAAATTATTTAAGAAATAGTATGAGGCAAGACAGACTGTCGAATTTGAGCATTATTTCCATAGAACACAAGAGAGCATCCTCTATTTGCTATGATATCATCAAAATCTTTGATGCAAAAAGGTCTCGCAAGTTGAATTTGAATCTTTAAAAAACATTTATGACGACAATTTAATGAACAAGTCTAGTGATTATACGGACTACTTTATGGACATAGTGGGTTCATGCATGGAAGTTACAGTAGCACAGAAACTGTTACATGTAGGTATGAAAAATGCTTAAATAGCACCATTTTTCCCGTGGGAGGGCCCCTGGACCCCGCTTATTATTTTATGTGCAAAAAAAGAGGGGAGGGGTGCATGAATCCATTCATGCCCCGGGTGCCATAGACTAGTTGCAACCCTGTTCTTCACGAACCAGTAGGAATTACGAAACAATGTTTTCAGGGTAAATTTAAGGACATCTCTGATACTTGAAAAACATTTCAGTTCTCATTTCAATTAGTTTTTGTTCCATGAAGCAGCAACGTCCGATGCTGGTATAGTAATGTAAGCTAATTAACTATTCTTTTTCACAAACTAGTAGTACTTAGGAAAACATCCCTTCAGGGTAAATTTATGGATGTGTGTAGTGTACGTAAAACATGTTTTCAGATTTTTCTTTCCGTTTTAAAAAGCAGCGACATTCAATAATTACCGAGAATTCAACAAGAACCAAAGTAAAAAATATAACAATCTTTATATTGCATTAGCTAGTATTAAAGTCCTTGTATGCTAGTAGGTAACATAATCTGTACATGTCCAAAGACTGCCACAAATCGAGATATGTATATGCTTGCACAACAGAGGCTTGTGTGCACTGGGCTATTATCAGCAGATCTCAACAAACAGGCCAACTCTCTTGCATTGCTGACAGGCAATGTGGTCAGGCCCAACTTCATGTCATGAATGATCACATACATTTATCTGGCATTTATCCATGAAATAATTACCCAAAATTGTTAAACACTACCCTCAATTGCAAAGGATGTGGCTGTAACATATAAAATCACACTCCTGGCAAGATGTGAGTACTATTTGTATGCACAACTACTGTGCCAATGCCAACGAGGTCCCTGGATACGAAACTAACACGTTCATTGCTGAATGAATCACAGAATAATCTGAACTAGCAGATGCCCAAAGCAGCAGCATGCCTGAGGTAATTGTACATGAGTATGTCAGTCATTGCCACTGTAACCATTATGAAAAAAAGTTATCATGTAATTAAAAAAGTGCTTGGTTGATTAAATCCCAAAAAAACATACGTCAGGAAAATTAATTACATGCTTAAACATTATACGTCTCTCAAAAATAGCTAAACTGGAAGCATTTTTGAAGAAAACATGATCAATTAAATTAGTTCTTTTCCCAAATTATTAAACCTTTCAATCAATATTTATTATATGTTTATAATTAAAGATGATGCATAGTTAGGTTTACTGGTATGATGTAAATAATAGCTGTTTATTCTTTTAATAAGTATTTGTGTGTCAGCAATTTATTTTGGTGTTCATATATCTATTAGTTAATTTTTAAAAGTATTTTTTAGATGATTTGCTTACATAAAAGCCCTTAATGTAATTCATTTTTAACCATTTCAGCATGCAGGTTAGGTTAAGAGGTAGCTGAATGTAAGTTTCTTGTATTGTTGATTGTATTTTGAAAGTTTGTGTTAGTTTCATCATACATACCATGTAAGAGTTGCTGCTAAGAGAAACAGGTGATGCCATGAAGTGCAAGATAAACAGAAACTGTAGTACCCCACCCAGCATTAAGGACAAATGTATCAGAATTAGAAAAGAGACACAGAGGTTGGAAATATGAACGTGGATGGAGGTAGTCACATCATCCAGTAGTCATGTGTTCAGTGCTGAAAACCGCAGTTGGGTGATGGCTCAAAAATAAATTTTAATACTAATTGAAGCAAATTTTGTGTCTTGTGTTGCAGACAAAAGCTAATCAAGGAACTTTTTATTTAGATTTCATTGACCAGTGGTCAGTTTGAGCCCAAGAGACAAACGTGGGTCATTTCGTAATTGTTAAGAGGTTGGTGTCCTTTGGCTGTACTGTGCATGATAAAAGATCTCAGGATTTAATTTTGGTAATAAATAACTTTTTTTGTTGGATATTTATGTACCATTTCAAACATAATTGTTTTAGAAGTAGAGAACTTTCTTGTGATATTTAGGTGAATAATCTGGACAGTGTATTTCATTAGTCAGAAGATGACCACCATTGTGCTTTGTTACTTTTCAGGGAAGGAGAATGAAAAACAGTTTAATCCAATATGTGTCTTGACAGACAAGGATCATTCACAGTAATTTTATTTAACTTAAAAAACTTTGTTAAGTATCTAACAGTCAGACCAATTAGAGCTAACTGGAGTTCTGTTATAATGTAAACATATAATGTCATTATTAACAAAAGAACATTTCTTTAGTGTAGATATTTTAACCTATGTTCTAATATCAGGGGTTGATGAAACAGTACCACTACAAGTCTGTTACACTTCCTCCAAAATTAATGCTGAGTAGTGACACAACTGTCTTTTTGTCAAATATTTTTAAAGAAAACATGATTTACAATTTCCTTAGTTCTGATTAAACAATTTCACTTTAGCTGCAAGATTACAGTGGCACGATTTTCCCCACATAAGCCAGTATTGTTAAATCACCTTATTCACAAATACAACCTGTATACCAATCAACACAAACAAATTTTATGAAAACCTCAAGATTTTACTTCACAATCAGAGATGATGTTGCACTATTTTGGATAACAAAATTTTCAAAAAATTGTTAGGAGTGTCAAAATTTTTAATTTATCAACAAATATTCTTGTTCTTATTTAATTTATATAAGTCAAACTCACATTTAAATATAACAATCTTAATGATACTAAACAATAGTTTAATGTCTGGTTTAAAAAAATTTTATTAATGCTTTAGGAAAAAAATAAAAACATGTAAAAACTTAACAAATCTAGACAATATTTCTGAATATGTACATTATAATTAATCATGAGTACATTTAAAAAGTGAATTTTAGATGCCAAAATATTGA
This sequence comes from Bacillus rossius redtenbacheri, assembly GCF_032445375.1. Lineage (NCBI taxonomy): Eukaryota > Metazoa > Arthropoda > Insecta > Phasmatodea > Bacillidae > Bacillus > Bacillus rossius. The sequence continues at coordinate 155,897,855 of NC_086330.1, forward strand.
TTGAAAATAAGAGATGAAAGTTTTAATTCTACATGTGTATTCAAATGTGTATCTTTGGAAAATCAACAAACTGGCAGTGAATACATCTGAAAATCAATTTATGATTTCTCATTTGTGCTCACTGCAATTTTGTTGTTCTTCCCGTTTCTGATGCTATCTTCTCCAGCTGTTTATTTATATAAGGCAGAGAAATAATGAAATCTGTGATTTCTATTTCATGACAGACTGCAATTACAATTCATATTTGGTACAATTAAGTTTCATTGCCAGTGTCCAGTTAGCAGCTTTGTAAAGCAGATAAATGTCAGTAATGAAAATTGTTTGTATGAATGATTAAGAAATACCATGTTTTAGCGCACTCGCATAATCATCACATTGTTATTTGAGGGCATAAAAATTAAGAAAACCAAATTCTCGCATACAAATTGCATGATGGTTTTGGTCCCACTGTTAGATTCTGAAAGCTTTGTAGGCAGTAAACATTATTTGCCAAAGATCACAGAACAATGCACTGTGCGACTGCAATCAATTTTTAAGGCGGGATGTAGCTATTATGAAAAAATACTGTAATTACAGCACACGCTTCAAATTGTTCATGTTGAACAACATGGAAACACAACAGCTAGCCATAAATTTTCAGTTAATGAAAAATTAGTGAGAAATTGGAGGAAACAAAAAACAAAACAAGTATAACCCATGTTGGACACAACTTTTCATGGACCAAAGCAACTGGAGTTTCCGGAAGTCAATCCAAATGTGCTCGGAAAACGTGCATGAACCTAGAAATAACGCTTGTGCATGCTTCAGGGAAGGCCCGGGAATAGCAAGATAAAACAATATTAAGTCCGTTCAATACATCTGTAGGCTGGGTTGAGAGATTCATACAATACAAACAAAAATTTGAGTGTACTTAGAACTACAGAGTGTTAAAAACATCTTGCAGTTTACACTGACAAAATTGTGATAAACCACAGATTCATAATCCAAAAGCTTTTTTAAATTGGCAATGCAGACTAGACAGACACCTATCTATTTTAATGTGATAAGAAACACTATAATTCGCAATAAAAATGCAGAAAGTGTTTCAGTAAAAACCAATATAACACAGGGTGTCTACTGAGTTACAAAAATAAAAATTAGTGACTTTTTCATGATAATTTCTACTAAAGTGTGACCACGAAACTTGTCAAAACGGTATAATTTTTAAATGTTATAAAATTAATCTTGAAAAAAAGGGCTAAGGCCAAAGGTTGTCACATAACCAATTTTATCCTTCTGCATTTTGAATTTTTGTGCTATAACACTGTCTGGGAACATTATGGGGAACAAAAATACTAGTAGCGCATGAACCTCTGTCAGATGTGTGTGTCATTACCTTATTAAGTGACCACAATATTTCTGCTTTCCACACATTCTCATCAACACAATATTTATTTAAAGAACCTGGGAAATGTTGTGACTTTGAATTTGAAGGAGTTGAACATTCAGTAAATGATTTATCAATAGTAGTCATGGTTCCTGAACTACTTGAAGTGGAAGGTGTAGTATCTTTTTCCTGACCCAAATATGTGAGCTTGTCAACCTTCAAAAAACTTAAGAGTTGATTGTTTACTTTGTAGTATGGCAGAAGACAACTCCAGATGTTTTTTCCTGCTTCATGAACCTTCACAGATGACAAACCACTGTGACTTACATCAAACTTCGATTTACAGAGTGTGCAAAATGCCTTGTACTAGTCATCTTTAACAGGACGCAACCACTTTGAAAACCTATCATTTTCATCTGAGAGCCAATATTCTTTAAAAAACATTTGCCATGCATTTTCTTTTTCTTAGTTACTTTTCATTCAATTAACACTAAAAATAAAATTATTAGCATGTAGTTGCAGTAAAAGCATGCAAAAATATACAAAGTTAACAAATTAAGGTTAGTTTGAAACTTAATTGAATAAAATTAATTAGATCTGCATTCCCTCATGCCATTTTTTCGTCGGACTTTAAGCGCTAAAACACGTTAACATTTGTTGGCAAACATTTTCAGCATATTATATCATAGAAAATATTACAATTCCATTCCGTAGCACTTTAACCTCTTCGACAATGATTTCAGTTGGAAAATAAAATGTGGCGGCAATTTACGGATTTTTTTGTAATTTGTAAACATAGTCGCTAAAAAAACCAAAACACGAAAATACATCACACATTATGTGCGCAAATTTTTGGCTTTCTTTTATCCTAGCCAAACATAAATTTACGTTTCGTACACACAAGCAAGCAGTAAACAAACGAACTCAACGCTATAATTTCGATTATGAACGCTCGCCATTTGGCTAACAATTTATTGATATGGACGTGGGTCGCACGCATTGACGCCTTGACAGCTACAATCGATTATGTGCGATCGTTGTGCGCTCTGTAGAGTAAGAATGAAACTGACTACGCCGTGGCCGCCACGGAACGAATACCACTTTTTTTTTAGCGTGTAAGGTACGAGAATTGAATAAATTACGTTTTCACAGCATTCTAATGGACTTTTTTTTTTAAATAAAGAAGAGCAAATCGCTATTATTAAAATTTTCTCTGCATTATATGTGAAAATTATGACGTTGCACGTAGGAGAATAGAAGCTGTAAGAGACATTTTGAATGGGATTTTAAAGCAAACGTCTTATGGCGAAAATGGCACGACTGGCCTAGTTAAACACGGGAAAATGTAATGTGCAGGAATATCTTATGTGATGATTTTCCTGAAAATGCAAGCTGCCAAAAGCACAAAAAATATGGTATTTACAAGATCAGTGCACAAAATTCACATTAGCCTTGTAATTAATATTTTCGTGACTTTTACCAAAATATACTTAAAAATGGTGACTTTTTCGTGACTTTCGTGACCTAGTAGACACCCTGTAAGACTATAATTTGTAATAAAAATGCAGAAAGCATTTCAGTAAGAACATGGGAAACAAGAAGTCGTGATGCACAGCAATGTGGGCAATAACAGCAGATATTTTTAATGTAAAACATTGCCAATAGGGCTGGGCGATTCCACAGATTTCATTTCAATTCGATTCCGATCCAAATTACTGTAAAAAAATTGAAATTTAAATTTTGATTCGATTCCTTAATTCTAGAACAAATGCATAAGGTACAAAAGTGTAAAAAAGTTAATAACAATGTAGGCAAACATTCTTTAATCTTCAGATATATATTTCTTAACCAATATTACAAACAAATGATATTACTTACCCTAATTTCTTACATATTTGAAGATAAATGCCCTTTAAACTGGTACTTGGAAATAATGTACATTACTCAAAAGCATACATATTATTTTCTATAAATAAACAGAATAAGAAATCAATTATTCCACTTTTATTGACACTATCAGTTTTATTGCTAATTAGCATTTATGTTTTCATGTAAAAACAATAACTATTCAACATCTGGCGAGAGTCATTGCCTTCGAGATGTTACAATGTTTCCAGCAGCAGAAAACAAACGTTCACTGGGAACTGATGTTGCAGGAATGCATAGGAATCTCCTGGCAGCAGCTGACAAATATTTGTATAGTCTTGTTTTCTCTCCACCAGTCGTATGTGTTAATATGTCTTTCTCTCTCAACAGGTTCATTGAGGTATCTTGATATCTCATGCTCCACCGGATAACTGAATGCTTCAACGAAACAAGATTCATTCTTGGCACATTGTTCCTCGAAAATTGCTCCAAATATTTACAGATGACCCAGCCTGACATTCAATTTGTCCTGTCTGTACGCCAATGCACTCGGCAGGCACATTAACATTCTTATGAAAATGAATAATACGCTTTATAAAAGCAATTGCCTTTTATCGTTCGTGAGCTTCAAGTAGAACTGCTTTAAACCTGGGGTCAAGAATCATGCCTGCGACATATTCTTCCGTCAGTTTAATATGTGTAAACCTTGATAACATAGCCTTCGACAGATTCCTGGCAAAAAAAATTCCATCTCCCAACTCTGCTTTTGATACAAAACAATGTAGCATATTTCTTATACCATATATGATGGGTATAATCATTGAAATTGTTGGGAAATTCTGGCTACAGAATTCTAGAGTTGCACGATTTAGAGGTTCAAGGACCTTAACTACACCTTCAGCTAGTTTCCATTCATTTAAATTCAAATTGTCAATGGATCCAGATGATGCAGTTTCTGCTGAAATTGTTTCTTTTTGTTCAGCAAGTCTCTGCAACATGGAAAATTCACTATTCCAGCGAGTTTCAACTTCTTGAATTAACTCGTGTTCAGATTTTTTCATTAAAACTTGAAGATCGTGGAGTCGTTGACGGGCTTTTGTGCTGCGTCTGTAGTGCCCAACAATTGCATGAGCTTTCTTGCAAAGAGTCTCAATTCCAGGAATTTCTTTCTTTGCATCATTGATTGCCAGTTGTAATGTATGACCCAGACAACTGAAGGCAGTCCAAGGGGTCTTTGACAATGCCAACTTGATGTTTCTGGCATTGTCAGACACAACATATACTGGTAGCGAGTTTGGAATGTTAACATTCCAGTTAAGGTATGTGCAATTGCAGTTCCAGTGTGTTCGCCTGTGAAGGGAGAATTTCCCAGCATCAAATGTGAAGGTACAAAATTTTCATCAAGGTAGTGAGCTGTTAATGATAAGAAAGAATCATTACTTCGTGAAGTCCACATGTCTGTGGTTAAAGCTATGGCATTTACTCCGTTGTCAATGTCTGTTGCCAGTTTTGTTTTTATTCTTTCAAGATGATGTTCATAAAGATCTGGAATCACACACCTTGCAAATGTTCTACAGTCAGGCAACCTATATTTTGGTTCGACCAGTGACATGAGGTCTCTAAAACCTGCATCTTGGACCATGCTGAAAGGTTGAAGATCTGTTGCCAACATTTTGCCTAGGTATTGCATTAGTAATGGAAACTGCTCTGGGATGATCATTAGCATTTTTCTTGCCTAGATAATGCAGTTTGCAATGTCTGCTGGACAATTTTATGTTTGGGTACAGATGAAGATGAAAGTACCACAGATTTCATTTGAGATTGCAATTTTAAAAATTCTGAATATACGTCTGTGTGTTTTGCGAGATGTTTCGCCATGCTGGTTGTGCTCCCGTGAACTTGTTTAAGTTTGTTGCCGCATGTTTGCATTTTGAATGAGTTTCGGACACTTTTTCGTAAAATTTCCAAATTGCACTTCAAGGTTTAAATACACCTTTCACGTTTTCACTCATTTCTGCAATCAAAACAAAGATTGTTTTCACGCTAGAAACTCAACACGGTATTGTACATGTTAAAAGAAAAAAAAACATAATGGGTCATTTCTCATTGCTACAGAACTATCACACTTGCATTTTCCATTAATGTCGCCGTCGATATGCGTGATACTGCAGTTGAGGAATATATGTAAAGACAAAGAACACAATTACCACATATGTAGCTATCAAACTTACGTCCTTAAAATACATAAACAAAATACACGGTACCGGATCCCCGAAACAAAAAAAAAGTGGTTATCACAGATAAAGTGCAACGACTACTGTTGTATGCACAGCTTTGATGTCGGACGTTTTTTATGTCCAAGCCACGGTACTAAAGTCTGCCACCATTAGCGCTTAAGTTGCAGGCACTCAATTCGGAAGCCATTTTGTGGGATGTGTTGCATGCACATCGGTATTCTATCTATGAAGCTAATGTACTTAGAGCTTATTTATTTACTGCTTTCAGTGATCGAGGTTATAATCACATCCCAGAAATGAAAACGTATTTTACAATTGTTTCGAGGACTTTCCAATTGCATAATAATGTGTATGTCGGCAGTTTATAGTAAAAAGAATTTTTCCTATTTTGAACAAAATGAGTGTTGTTATTTACAGGATGAGAGTTAAAAGTGCATTATGTATCATGATTGTTAGGCAGTACCAAAGTTCGTAGTACATAGGAAGAACGTTGCTAAATGGAATATTCGTTGAGGTTTTACGTACATACATAGTTATATTCCACACCTTTATGTGCAAAATAAACTGAATGTTGGGAAATTGTCACCATGCAAATGACCTAGCCAAAATTTGAATTTTTCGAATCTTAATTTAAACGAAAGATACGATTTCAATTATTTATGGAATCGAATCGAAACCGTAATTTTCGATTAATTGCCCAGCCCTAATTGCCAATGGAGATTATTTCTGTGTGGAATACTTGTACTTGTTCAAGAGAAAGGGTGGATGTACAAAAAGTTAATGTTGGACTGGGTGGTGTGTGTGGAATCATCTGGAAGCATTATAGAAACTGCCATCTTTATGAGGTTATCTTGTTGAGCTCATGAATAAAATAATCAAAGAAGGAAAAACTGAGGTGGCCAGGTGGCCTGATGTCAGTCAGTTTTACAACCACTTGAAATGGGCATGAACAAGCCTTACAAAGACAATTTACACAGTTATATGCAGAATGGATGTTGACTGGCGAACATGCGCAAACTCTCACGTGAACACTGAAAAGGCAGTCATTGGAAATAGTGTGAGAGTGGATAATTGCAAGCTGGAACCAAATGTTTTTGAACTTGTAATCAATAGCTTCAAGAAAACAGGTATCTCTAATGCTATTGATTGGAATTCAGATCATCGCATCTGACAATGAGGTGGCAACTGACAATTATGACAACCTCAGTGGAAGCAACTTTTCATCAAGTATGGAAATAAGTAATGCAAAGTAAGTCTGGTGACTTAAATTATTAATATACCATCACTGTATTTTATTTAAAATAGTGATGGGATTTTCGATACTTCGATACCTCGATACCTTCGATACTTGACGGTATCGCAAAGAATCGAGTATCGAAACTGTAAGTTCGATACATTTTTTCGATACCGGAATGCTTGTTCATTTTTATTGAATTAAGTTTTCAGTCGCCATCGTACAAAATACAACTACAGTAATACCTCGATGATACAATCCTGTTTCTACATTTTCCCGTGTCATACGCAGATTAATTTTGGTCCCGCCGAAAGTACTATATTTACAATGGTTTACTTTCCCGGAACATACACTTATAAAATCCGTATAATTTCCCGTTTCATACGTTTTTATAAAGCGGAAAAGTCCAAAAATGCACAAATTATTTGTTAATATTCCTCCTGATAAACTACGTTTTAATGCTTTTATTTTGAAAAACGTTCATTGTTTACCTTTGCAAACTTAAGAAAATAACTTTATCATATGGATAGTATCAGGAAGACTGTGCACTTCGCTAGTAGCATCAAGCGAGACCAGTGGAGCAAACTAGCAATGATTATGAAAATGGTGCACGCGCTTTACCAAGGCACAGATCTCATATTTTGTGCATTCATTAATCTTTGAACTGAATGTACCCGTTTGTTATTGTTTTCTTATGATCGGATTGTTTTGTAATTTATGTTTCTCAAGTTAAAATTTTATTGAAAATTGTTCTGTTGCATAAAGTTGTTTATAAAATGAAACAAACAAGCAAAAATTTCTGATTTTCTTTTTACAATAGCCTAAATTTTTTTTATTTCTAATTTAGGCTTGGTGACTTTCCCCCCCCCCCTCCAAGAAAGGACTTCTTAACATTTTGTAAGGCCACTGTTTCTCATTTTGTATTTCACTTCTGTTTTTTATATTGATTTTTATACTCAAGTCTTTAAAGTTGTTTGCAGTTTGTATTTTTGTAATAAAGAGGGAATTTATATAGTTTAAAAATAATTTATGTTATTTGTAAAAATTATTACTTAATAGGAAAATATTTTTACCTGGAGTATCGAACTGGAAAAACAATATAGAATCGAGTATCGAAAATGTGGTATCGTCCCACCTCTAATTCAAAATACTTATAATATAAATTTAATAATTTTTGTTTTCTCTCTTGTAGATTACACTGGAAAAAAGGCTCGTGAATGACCATGTATGCATAATCAAAGATTTTTTTAACAAATTATTAAATGGTTAATTTATATTGCTTGGCATGCTTTTGTATACTATGCCTTTTAATTAAATGTACTTTCCATAAAACATATTTTTCTTGTTAGGAAAAACCTAACAAAAATGCTTTTCTTGCATTAAAATTGCACCCCTACTTTTAAAAAAATGATTATAGCATAAAATGTGATAAAAAACAGTAATGTATGTTTCTGTGATGTAAAAAAAGCCATGGATTGTGTAGACCCTAAATATCATGTAAAAAAACTTGTCTTCAAATGCAACTAGTTGGATACCCTGCATGATTGAATTGAGTTCCCCTGTTAATTTAAAATAGTGAACAGTTGAGGTTTTCAATAATCTAGGCCACCTTTCATAGATGGGATGGTTTTAAGAAGGAAAAAAATAAGCTTTTTTGTATACTATATTCTTTTGAGTTTATTCAATTAGCTTATGAAATACACTTCACTTCCCAATGAAAATAAATCTTAAAGAACTGACACTGCAGTAATACTCAAGCATACAATATGAAAAAAAGAAAAACTATCTTATCCAGATGTGCTAAAACAATAAAGTTGTATGTCTTCTTATCTACCAGTGAAACAACTTATAAACCAAGTGAGCACAAAATCAGAGTAGCTTAAACCAGCATTGCAATATGTTCTGGCACTAAACATCTGCTCACATAATAGAAAAAAACATTATTGAACCTTTTTAACTGGGTCATTCCATGTGAAATCACCCAAATTTAAATTATCGGGTTGCATTACTATTTTATTAAATTTTACACCATCGCACGTGCTATCCCAGCAAACAAAGCAGCAGCAAGCTGCGCTTACTCTATAGCGGCGGTTTTGGAAAATATTGCTAATGGTTATAAGACCAAATGGGTTGCATTTATTTATTATTCGATGTGTATGATATTTAAATATTACAGTAGGCGCCTATTTAAATGAGGCGAGGGGGTTCACGTGCGAGTGTGCTCTAATGCAATAACCGCCACTGATTACACTACTAAGCTTTTGGAAACTTATATAATTTATTTGGATCATAAGTATATAGCAAAAATCTGCAATTGTATATATTTAATGGGAAAGCAAACAAGTGAATTTCTGTACACCTTTGAGAGCCTATAGCTAAGAAACCACAGTAAACCACAAAATGAAACTTGTAGGTTTTGTTGAGTACCAGTAGAGGTATGTCAGCCCAAAACCTGTAATTTTTGGCAGGTCCCCCCCCCCCCTTCCCAACAGTTATTTGACCTTGAAATTTTGATTTTTGTGAAATGTTGCAACTTTAACATAAACAAACGCAACAAGGGCTTACAATCCAGTCTTTGCTTCTACATGGATGTGACCCCTATTAGTCATAGTTCTTGAAGAAAAATTGCCAGTCAGTGGTTCATATCCCTTCACCATCAGTACGACCTTGAATTTGGTCATTTTGCTCATTTTTTGGCACACTTTTAAGTCCCATTTTCCCCTAGTACCTTAAATGCTTGTTTGCATGTATATACCTTACATGATACCCCAGAATGTTTTAATTGTAATAGACAAAGTACAGCATTACTTTTCCGAAACCCTAAAATACACACATTTTCATACGTCTCCGTGTAGAAAAATTAAGCCTAATTTCAATATGGCTGCCCATAAAAAATTTAAAAAATTTGTTTTGTACTGTTCAATAGTTGGTACATCTATGGTATAAAATTAAAAATTAAATTAAATAGTCATGCAACCGCACTTAGGTGATTTCACAATGAATTACCCAACTGTCAACTTCTATTACATATTATTGAGATGTTTCTTCGAACATTATGCTGATATTTCAAATTATAAAAGATTAAAAAAAAATGTTGTAACCACAATAGAAAGAAAAAATAACAATAAATGATAACCATTAAAAGAATTAATTTAATAAGTACAGTAAGTCCTCTATTTACGTCGTACCGATTTACGTCGTTTCGGATTAACGTCGCTAATGTTTGAGTACTCATGTTTCAATTTGTTGTCGCCGATTCACAATAACGTCGTTTACAATGACCGTAAATCTTTATTTTAACCAAAACACCGTATATAATTTGTTTATAATTCTTTGTTTCCTTCGGTAGTTAATTTATGCTATGTAGCGTAAGCTACACGTTCACCGCCTTATCTTATCATACATCATGAGGGACGCTTCCTGCTTTTACGTACAGTATGTACTATATATCTGTTTTTATATTTCAATCAATAAAGGTAATAAAGCAGCTGGTTAAATAACCATTCTATAAAGCTGAGAAGTACTAGTTGGACTTGTTTCCCACGCTGTCAGTTGTCATTTGCTGATAAAATTGCCCGTTGTCACGTCTGTATGCCAGCGCTTCCGGCCGACCTTGGGCCGTGGTCGGCCGGTGGCATGAAACATGGCTCATTTTGCGTCGTTTCTATTTACGTCGCGGTTTTCAGGAACGTAACCCCGACGTAAACCGAGGACTTACTGTAAGAGCATCTTTAGACGTATCAATAACTGGACTGTATCATAAGTTCTTTAAGTGATAAAATTACATAATTTATGATAAAAACCAACACCTGCAGGAGTGATTAGTAACCCATATACTGCACCAATTGTTAGCCAAAACAATAGTTCCTTCATTAGTATTTCAATAAATCCCTACAAAGGTGCAGACACAAAACTTGAAAACATAAATCATGAGAAAACACTTGGCACAAAAACAAATATTTTAAACAATAACTAAACCAAAGTTGGGGAAATAACAGCCTTTATTATACTTTGATTACATTAATATTTTAATTGTACTCATAGAATAGTTATTGCCAAAGGAGTTAAAGAAGCATATACAAAACCTATAAAGAACAGGAACTGAGTGCTATTCCAACAAAAATAAAATTTAACTCTACATCAAATTATTTATCAGTGCTTATTTAGTTTACCAATCACTGTATTTTTAAAATCTTGTATCTGAATCACTAAACAGGAAGATCCCAGTCATAGTTACAACAGTAAATAATACTCACTGTATTATTCTGGGATATTGTTTCAACCTGCTGCATTTCTGGCTTCCACCTAAGGAGGAAAACAAATGAATTATTAGAAACAGGCAACATTTATATAAAGAAATTTGGACTGTTTGCATTTCAGTAGCAGCAAACATTTATGGTAAAATTTACTTGGATAGTGGAGCAGACATATTTAATCCTACTTATCCCTTAGAATTGCATTCCACAAGCAAACATTTAAAGTAAATTTTACCTAGATTAAGCTTTACAGTAGTATCTCAAGGAATACTGGGTTGAAGGAATGAATCAGGACTCAACCCTCTGTCACACTGGCTAGTAAAATCATCCACACATCCCTTATTTTCAAACCACCAGTCCGACCCAGCCCTAAAACTAATGGATTGTCTCGGAGGAAGACAATGGCCCAAACTGCACTGCCTACCCAAATGCACACTGACAGTAGGCGGTAGGCATGAGCGTTGTCTGGTTTTCCGCCTGCTGGTAGTGTTGTGGTATTCTCTAATATTAACAGAACAACTAGAGTCATTTTACAAGTTCCCCAAACACGAGGGAGTGCCAGAAGGTTCTAATTGCCCAGTTCATTTATTTTCATAGGCTACTTGGGATATATACCTTATCGTAAAAAAAAAACATTTAATTAATCAAGAAATCTACAGTAATAAATGTGTTCGTGTGAGTTTGAATTGCAAAAAAGTCATACCTTTTAAATAGGTTAATTTAATATTGGTTTATTACTGTTGTATAATTTATTAACCTTTTGATAAATTGTAATAAACTATGAATTTTTCAAGTCATAACCAAGAAACAAACAGATTTTAAGTTAGGTCAACATCATAAAATAAAATCCTAAGTGAAAGAAAACTCAGTGCATTTCAGAATCACACACATGGACACACATACATTATGCAAAGCTTCAAAAAATATACGTGGTGTATCTTTACAAAAGCATTTAGGAATATACTGAAGTCAGAATGCAGATGTTTCTGAATTTAGTTTTTACTAACTATTTTTTTAACCATGAAAATGGCTAAAAAAGAGTGTTTTAAGAGTAACTTTTAGGTTTGAAACTCTTGGTAAAGATTCTTAAAAGCACATAGATACATAAAATATGGTCACCACTCTGATCATAACTTCCTTATAGACGAAAAAATAGTGCGCCAGTTCAAAGCATTATACTTAGAGGTGATACCACGTTAGATGTACCAGCGAACATCGCAATACATTCCGCCTCATTAACACAAATACATTCCTGCCTAGACAGATACCTTAACATGTACCTTTACCTTCCGTAATCTCAACAGTGCTGTTTAGTAATTGGTGTACAGCTGTTGGTCAACAATAAAGTTAAATTAAAGAATAGAGTGATACATGGTAAGATGGCATTTTTAGCTAGGATATTTACGAGTTTTTTCCCATTGGAAGAACATCAGATGGAAGGGTCATTCTAGAAACATGACAACATCTGTGTTTAAAAACAGTAATGCAAGCCTGCCGTTTTTAGTAATTATATCAGTTTAAAACGGACTAACGGAAAACCTGTGATAATCACTGATATTTATATTTCAGTGATATTTTTCCATTCTAATTACATTCATGTAATGATTTACCGTCCACTAGTTACATGCAGTTGTCAAACCAGCAAAAAAAATCCCCTTAGAAGTATCGCCATTACACTTCAAAGCATATAACAAACAAAAAACATTAACTCTAGGGCATTGTTTCATAAGTACAACAATATTTATGGTTTTGGGGCAAATGTTTTTGGTATTTTGAATAAAATGCTCAGAAGTTTCATAGAGCCATTTCAAATTTTTAGACCCATGTTTTTTGAAAGTTGTTACATGAATTAAGTTCAATAGTTTTTAGACTGCTAACTAGTGATGGAGAAAAAACAAAAGCATACCCAAAAACAGTTTTTGTTAAGATCCAGAAACGCAGTGTTAAAAAAAATTACAAATGCGAACAGTATTGTGCAAATTTGAATTTTATACACATCTAGGCACAACTTCAGTGCCTAAGAAAAAACATGATAGGGGCACCATGACATATTATCTTGAGGAGCTCCTCTGTAAGAAGAGTAACTAGCTGACCATTATATATATTTACATAGTGGAACAGGAAATGTAGCAGGAACAGTGCACATTTACCAAGGGTGCTTTCCCATAAGACGTGCACAGAATAATAAGATCTTCAGACATACTGAACAGTGACTGTATATACTAAGAATTTTATAGCATTAAGGGTTGATGCCAGTAACAGGATACCTGTTAAATGCCATGTTGCGTATTAAATAGAGCTTCCAGCTTACATTACATTTTTACATTTGGAATTTCTTGTACAGTTTATAAACCTGGCCTTAACATTAATTTTGCAGTATTCTAAGTGTTTAAAAGTGAATTTTCAGTATTTTTCAAAAAGTACAAGATTAATTTTCCCCAACAAAAAAATTAAATTTGCATAAAATTTTTGATTCTGCAAATACAATAAATGCATTTCTCAAGTCATTAGAAAGCATATTTCCCAATATGTATTTTCTTACCATCTTGATTATTGTTAATTTTTCCTTTCATTTTTCTTCTTACAGCACATGGGCCTCGTGTATTAGAAATTAATCTATTTTCTTCTCTTTAAATTGTAAAACCTTTTGGCAAACCCTCTTTTTATTCTGACCATATTTATAAGTTTTAACCTCATTTATGCAATTTCTCATTCTGGCCTTATTCTTCTTTTGCTTCAACAGTTAATTTTATTTTAATCTTTGATTGAAGCTCTGAATACGAATTTTTCACTATTTAGCTCATGGTTAATGAAAAGATTTTTAAAAACTAGCTTGAAAGATTTAAATAACAAATTTTCCTACCTTTCAAATATTAGCAGTAAACATACATTTTAAAAACTACAAATTTACTATTATTTCTACAATAACTTTACTTTCCACTAATTGTTTAAAAATTTAATTTCCAAATTTATGCTAAATAACTGTACAGCCTAAGACAGTTTTCAAATCTTTAATAACTTTGATTCCACTGTCTAGGTTTAAATTTAAACTATAAAACAATTTTTTTTTTCATCGGACACTAAACAACAATATATGATAATTATAAATAAACTTCCTTAAATAATTTTTATATGTTTACTAGCAAACCCGGCGAACTCCGTTTCGCCACCAAATGGCTTCATTTTACGTAACATTTCGTTTGGTGATTAAAAGATCAAGAAAAAATTTTTTTTGTTTTATATTTGAAAAGGAAAAATTTTATTTCATTTCACAACAGTAATGAATTCATTTCGATTACAAAAATGAAGTGTTATTTAGTTGAACTTCTCTAAGTAAATGAAAGTGAATCCAAAGTAAATACTGAATCGAAGCGTTATACGTGTCCGCAAATTATCCGTTTCATTGAAGTGCTCTTTGGTAAACCACATTTTTTGTTTTTTTGGTCTGACGTTAACACAAACAAAGCGGATGGTTTCCCAACTCGTGAACACGCAACGTATAACTGCCCATGTGAAAAACAATGATTTTCTAAATTTATTCCACAAACACTAAGCGATTGGCCTTGCGACTTGTTAATTGTCATTGCGAACGCAAGGCGAACTGGAAATTCCAATCGTTTGAAGTCAAACGGAAGATCAGTCGAAATCATTGGTATTCGAGAGGAATACATACATTTTCACCTGCGTACTTTCCATTAATAATGGTTGCCTCAATCAAATTCGGCATGTCTTTTTACCGAAAGTCGAGTACCGTTGCAAAGTCGCGGTGGATTCAAATTACGCAATATCATAATAACTGTACCAACTTTGAGTAGCAAGTTATGTGGTGGAAATCCTGGTAACTCCAGAGAGTTCAAAAACTCCGTTGGATAATTTACTACATCATAGGGATTTGTTATGGAATCAACGGATTTGTATGTCACCAAATCGCCAGAAATTTTTGATTGAATGGTGAAATTCAGTGTGTGTACATCATTATTCTTTGCGGCAAGAATTGCTCGTTGACTTAACCAAGCATAATTCTGATAATTCTCACTAATGTTTGGGAAAACATTTTCAATAAGAGCTAATTGAGAGTCTACAAATCGGCAAAAGTCGTTGGTAAGAGTAATTAATCCAGATGTCGCATCAACTGGGACTTTTCCATTTCCAACATCTAACAATTGTTTGGAAAATTGTGCAGCACTTTGATCATTTTGAAGTTGAACTCTCATATTAGTGGTTAGCGATAATGTTTTTACGTTATTCCATAAAGGTGATGCCTTCAGGCAAGCATTCAATTCATCTGCAGGCGTTCCACGGGGAATTACTGGCAACGTCTGCCTGAAATCGCCTGCCAACAATATCATCAAGCCGCCAAAGATGATGTTATTTCGCCGAAGATCCTTCAGTGTGAAGTTAAGTGCTTCAAGTGATTTCTTATGTGCCATTGTGCACTCATCCCAAACAATGAGCTTGCATTGCATCAACAATTTTCCCATTGCACTGGATCGGGAAATATTGCATGTTGGAGTATCAATTGTGTTTAAATTGAGTGGCAACTTAAGCGCAGAATGTGCAGTACGACCGCCATCTAGAAGAGTCGCCGCAATTCCAGATGATGCTAACACCAAAGCTATTTCACATCTTGATCGAATAGTGGCCAAAATCAATGAAATGACAAATGTTTTCCCTGTTCCTCCAGGCGCGTCCAGGAAGAATAGACCACCAGTATTATTGTCCACCGCTTGCATTAATGTTTCGAACGAATTCCTGCAATGTATCAACATTGTATTGAAGCTCTCAATTTAATTCTTGGTTGAATGCATCGTGCATTGATCGATTTGGCGCAATCATTCCTACTTCAATCAGTAGCTTGTTTGCAATAGTCAAGCATTGATCCACAATGAGAATAAATCCTTCATTGTAGATTTCATCGGTTATTTGGATGTCAGGATTATTCATTTGAATGTGCAAGCGATGCAATACTGTTCATTCATTACTGTTGTGAAATGAAATAAAATTTTTCCTTTGGTGGCGAAACGGAGTTCGCCGGGTTTGCTAGTACGTTATATGTTTTTTTTTACTTTTTTTTCACAATTTCACAGTAAACACAATACCGGTTTGTCACATGAAATTAACTGAGCAGATGAGTAGTTGATTTGATGGTTTCCAATTGAAATGTTAGGAAACGAATAACTTATTTTTTTTTCTTTTTTTTCACAATTTCACAGTAAACATAATACCGGTTTGTCACATGAAATTAACTGAGCAGAGAACAATGAGTAGTTGATTTGATGGTTTCCAATTGAAATGTTAGGAAACGAATAACTTTTTTTTTTTTTTTTTTCACAATTTCACAGTGAACACAATACCGGTTTGTCACATGAAATTAACTGAGCAGAGAACAATGAGTAGCTGTCAAACAATGTATCACGCACTGGCGCCATCTACTTAAAATGTTGGTTTGTCCTGAACAATTTCCTGTATTTCCGGAATTTTCTTTGCTATAAACCTCACGGAGCCCGAGACCTTTCCAACGACTGCAAAACCGTGGGAATCGGTTCGTGCGTTCTGGAGTTATAGCGTCAGGAAGGAAAACCCGACTTACTTTTATATAGTAGATTACTAAGCCAAGTAGGCACACTCAAATGAGACTATAATGATTCAATCCCGTAACAACTATTTTTCACTCTTCGATAAAAGATGAGACTGACAGAGTTGGAATTCAAACAATCTGTCACCTCCATGCAAGAGAGACAGACAGCCCAGACTGTGAGAATATCTGATGGGAATCCCACGAATTCTGTGTGAAATCAAAGAGATGGAAGGGATGAGGTATTGATAGCCCACGCATTGGGACATTGGCTCACTTATTATAAAGTTATGTAGTTGAAGAGAGCATTTCACGGCTGTGTACCGAGCACTACCATATATAATCAATCTGTTTTTCGTGTTTGGAACTTTAAAACTAGAATTTTCGACCACAGTCGTCGGTTATCACCAAAATAAGGCTCAAGTGATTGCGGCTTTGTTTTAGGATATAGTCCTGTGACTTCATACTCAGAGTTTGTGTGGAACCACAAAACTTAATTACAAACTGTCCATTTAAGAGTTATCATTTCGGTACCTACGAATAGTCAACATGTTTTTGCTTTTGGAGGCAAAGAAGTTATGTGTGAAAGGTTGTATGTTCTATGGTCAAAATATGGCTACCCCACTGAATGTGAATTGTTCTTCGAGACTTAATAAAATTCCATTAATATCAGTTAGGTATCTGAGAGACATTATTTAAGTAACAAATCAACGATAATAACAAGTGTCTGAAACTGATAAAATTTTGGCGCCAAAATCATTTTTTACAAGTGATGTATGTGTTTATATAATAACTTATAGTTCAAAGTGCTAAATACAAGTAGTCATTTCACTTGTCATAAGAAATTTAATTTTAAGATGTACACAAGAAAAAAACTGAAAAAATTTTCCAAATTCATTATTAAATATTAAATTAACCATACAATCAAAATTTAATTACTTCAAACAATCAACTCAAAATGAAAAATTAATAGTGAACTTACCTGCCTGTTACACACATAAAATGGTGTTAATCTTGAGAATGATGGTGCCAAACTACCTGAATATGCCAAACACTCATAATCAGCTGAGTTTGGCATCTACTGAAAAGTTTCAGGTTACTCATCCTTGATGTCACTATGCATTTTGGTATCAATATCTGAAACAAATTATTTTAAATATCAGCATCTATAGTGACAAACTCAAAGAGCAGGCACCTACTACTAATGTTGCTTGATTGTCCTGCAAAGGCTTATTTTACAATTTCCACTGGATTCTGAAATACATTGTTGTGGGGAGGGCACTAAGTTCAGGAAAATTGTGTAAAAAGCATTAAAAACTAGAAAATATTGAAGGTAAAATTATTACATCACTACAAGATTTAAATGGCATTAATTTCAATAAATGTCCATTAATATTTATTTTTCTTAATTTCCTAAACCACACATTTTTTATTGATTTCAAGGCCCTTCACAATTATCAAGTTATTGGGAATATACTGACTATGTAAATAATTTGCAAGAACTTATGCTTTCACAATATTAAATTTAAATGTCACTAATATAACCAACATTTCACTTTAGTTTTAGGTAATCAACAAGTAGTGCAAATACCAAGCCTCTTGGACAGAACATCAACACAAAACATACCCTTCACAGAAAATTAACACAACCGACTGCAATGAAAAATACCATAAAAATAAACAAAAACCAAAAAAGCAACTGTTCGGAGTCACTATTAACACATCAGTCAACTGGTTTAAATCCCAGAATAATATGGTTGTTTTAATAGTTTTATACTTATTTTATTAGAATACTTTGAATGATACTTAATACTTACTATGCAATAAAAAAATTTATGAGTTTACAGTTTTTAATAATATTTTAATCATAATTTTATGTATTTTTTTCAGATAAGTGATTTATTATAATTTTTACATAAATAAAAAACTTTCTCATACACACCTGATATTTATTCGATGTAGGTAATGAATATTATATTTTTGATCTAGTTTTGTTATTGTTTCAAAAAATATATTTCAAAATAATCACCTCAGTATAAGATATGATTACTCAAATAATTTCTAGTTTTTTATGTTTATGAAAAATTTGACTTGGTATGAAACTTTTAAAAGCAATCTGGCATGCAGAGAGAAAAACCAGTCTTTGTAGCACAGTTTCTTTCCTCAGTTTACCACTGTTGGCTTTGCCCACATCTCAACACACTTTATGCAGTATCTTGTGGGATTGTGTTTATTTTCAGTTGGCGGAATTTTTTCGGAAAATGGATCTGCAATGGGATCTGTATTGTCTAATAGTAGGAGCGTAACAAATTTTTGCATAGTTTTCTTGAGTGGTTCTTGCCTACCATCATCATCTTTATTCTCAGCAATTGTGTTATGGCAGAGATGCCAACCTTGTGGAGTGCCTGTCAGTAGTGAGCAACATTTGGCATAATAAAGAGTGAAGGGGGGGGGGGGGGCGTGGTACGGGGGCCCTCCCCCGAGATAATTTTGTTTAGTAAGTGCAAAATGGTGCTATTTAAACCATTTTCCTGGTAGAAATACCAATATTATTTTAAGACACATTTTCTGAAATAGGAGACTGGGGAGGGTTGATACCGTATTTGAACAAATGATGTCTGCTAAACACATAAAACAATCAAAACACGGCCTAAATCCGTGTAAGATCTCCGATACTGCTGATTCGGTAGCCCGCTAGATTTCTTCGAACTTGAAGGCTCGCACATATTTTCAGTGATAGAACTTTTACGTTTCGACATTTTCTGTCATTATATCGCAAATAACACGCCAAATGTAGTGTAGCATACACACGGAATCAATACACACATAACCGACACACCGGAAAATAACAAAGCAAAACGAAACGGCATAGATATATTGAGTCATTACTGGACACTTGAAAATAAAATGTTACAAAACGTGAGTCTAGGGCATTTTTGTTTCACAAGTGTGACATCATACATGCATATATCTATGGAACCACGAACACAACATACCGCATATTGCTGTGACGTGATGTAAACAAACCGAAAAACCATAAAATGCATTAAATCCGTAGTTTTAACCTACCATCCGTATTGCCGTAGTCAAGTAACGAAAATCGTAGAAACTACGGAAAATCCGTAGTACTTGGCATCTCTGTGTTATGGTACGCAACAAAATGTGAGACATGGTAGCTAAATAATTTCAAAATAAAACTATGAATCTTAAAATATAAAAGTGCCTGCGAATACCATTAAAATATTTTCTGGTGTTTCAGTAATAAACCAATAGACATTTAAGATATCTGCATTTGTAGTTTTTACATGCTATTGTGAATGCAGTTCGGGATTTAGACTATTAATATGGAAAATACCAAACTTCTTTCAACTTCAATACTTGCAACATTTGAAGACATAAAGAATGTAATTTATATGAAACTTTTATAATAGCAACTACCCAAAATTAAATAAATATTTCACATTAAATAAAATTATAATAGCACACTTAGGGAAATTTATTGTTACACAACAGTTTTTTTTTCTTTTTTTCACCTTTAATAATATAACGTAAAATTCTGTAGGAAAAACTCTCAAAATCATTTTTTTATCCTACTTACCTTTGTGGTGGTTATTTTGAGGCAGAATACCAAGTATGTATGTTATATTACAATCATGTGCATATTATTTATATATGAAGTGCTGTCTTTAACCCAGTGTATCATTACCGCCATGTTAACTATGATAATATGCATACGTCCAAAAATGGTGTTTTCCTGTACTACAGAGGTTCCCTGTTTTACAACATACACACATAGGCCCACATGGGAAACCTAAATTTCACAACAGTTTAACCCAGGCCATGTTCGTGCATTGATGGTTTTTTTCTCTCTGTTTACATAAAATCAACACATTAAATTTTTTAACTTTGAATTCAATTTACAGGGTATTTGATTAGCAGTTTTATGCTGATTGGTTAAGACATTACAAATTTCTACATAAAGCCACATTTCTGAAAAATTGAAAATAAAAATTTTAAAATGTTAGTAGTTTACATCTTAAAGTAAAGTGTAAATATTACAAATTTGAGATATTGTGAAAATAGTTGGTTATGTTAGGTTAAGCTATATTAAAAATTCTTTAAAAAATTGTGGCATGTTAGTTAAGTTAGCTACATTTTAAAAAGTTTAAACTAGTGGATGGTTGGTTAGGTTAGTCACTACATTATTTTATAGTATTTGTAACGGAGCTAACAAATAATCAAATAATTTCATAGTATTTTTATTGTAGCTAACTTAACCTCTTCACACTGTTAAGTATTTTTAATATCCCTGTATTATGCACTACCAAAGTTGCACGAGCGAGCAGCGAACCTCTGTAAACTTCAAAACTGTTAGGGTCTCGGAATGGACTGGTATGAATCATAGGTTTCTAAAGTTGTACACTAAAGCACGATGGCGGCAGCAGCACCACTGCACAGGCTATCTAATATAATCAATAAATAGTAAATTATCTGAAACCAGTTCAAATTTGCCAATTTAAAAATAAATAGTTAAATCTGTAGAACTGGAAAACACCATTTTCTCAGTTTTATTATTTTATTAATGGAAAATTCACTACAGACAAAATTTATCCTAACTATGTGTATCTGTATTCTTACAGCTTGTATCAAGTGAAGTATTTTATTAATAATGAAAATAGTATAGTACGTAATCTAGAAAGTGTTGCAAATGTTTCCAGTAGGTAAATCTGTATTGTACGGATTAGCGCCAAAAAAAATCATACAAATATGAAATAACTTTCATTATATGCTCTTTTACGTCCTCTTTTCAAAACCGCCTGCGGAGATTAAAAATTCCAATTACTTTTGGAGATATCGCCGTTCTTATTTTGCAATACAAGCCCTATGTAATCATTCAACGACGCCATTTTATATTTTGCCGTGTGTGCGTGAATGCCTAAATAACAGAAATTTTCCATTAGGTAAGGTTAGTTACACGATAAATACTTCAAAATAAACGGAAATTAAAAATAATATTAATTAATTTTACTTGTATAGTTTTAAGTATTTATAATGTAACTGACCTGACCTAACAAAACGGGACAAAGGTAGATTAGTTCAGGTCAGCTACAGTATAAATACTTTGAAACTGAACGGACATTAAAAATAATAAAATTAATTTTAATGATTGTTTACTTTTAAAGTATTTATAATGTAGCTGACCTGACCTAACAAACCGGGAAAAAGGATGAACAGTAGGAACTCACGTAATTTTCTTTTTACGTGATGTAGTCGTTCAACTACATCGCGAAAAAAAAAAAATCATACTTGTAAACAAGCAACAATGGTGGAACGCGGGAAGCCTACGATTCACTCATCCTTCTGGACATACCCGAATACTCACATTGGCAAGCCTTCTTTCAACAGACGAGAGGCGAACGCACGATCGTGCATCTTCGTTTTTTTTTTTTTGTTTATTGTAAATAAATATGCAACTCATGAAAACTAATGGTCAATTAGGTTATGTTAGCTACATTATAAATACTTCAAAACATTGTGGATGGTTGATTTGGTTAGGATAGCTACATTAAAAATACTGTGAAATCATGTAAACGGTTTCCTAGCGCTGGATAGCTACATATTAAAAAGTTATTTGCTAAGCAACCATAAAATGATTTTACAGTTTTTTTAATGTAGCTATACTTACCTAATATAACCAACCATCCACAGTGTTTTAAAGTATTTTTAATTACTTCTTGCTAATTTTAAGAAAAGAAGGCTTGCCAACGTGAGTATTCGGGTATGTCCAGAAGGATGTGTGAATCGTAAGCTTCCGGCTGAACGCCGCATCAGTGGACATCACGAAAATTAAAAAATTCCATATCTCCTAAAGTATTTGGAATTTCTGATCTTCGCCGGGTTTAATGAAAAGAGGAAGTTAAAGAGCACAGAATAAAGGTATTTTCGGATTTTTAATTTTTTTTTTTAAAAAAATCGCCAAAAAATGAATATTAAAAAATTTGATATCTCCAAAAGTAATTGGAATTTTTAATCTCCGCAGGCGGTTTTGAAAAGAGGACGTAAAAGAGCATATAATGAAAGTTATTTCATATTTGTACGATTTTGTTTGGCGCTAATCCGTACAATACAGATTTACCTTCCAGTATTACAAGAATTTAAAAAAAATTGAAATATTCACTAGCAATTAAAAACAAACTGTCTTGGCCCTGGCCATAACGTACTGTTGTTTGAAGACTCTATGAAAACAGTCTCGATTACACGATTATCTAAAGATCTCTGGAGAACCACAGGATCAAGTTGCAGCTAGTATCAAGAAAACTGTCAGGTGACGACAACAGAATCAGGGAACTTCTCATGGCACAAGCGGTATCAAAATATTTTAAATTGCAAGATGGCGAGGCCTCATCACCCTTAAATGTTTCAAGAATGGTTGTAACTGTAATAACAAGACATAAGGCCAGGCGCACACAGAATGAGGCACGACAGTAGTTGACTTCGAGGACACTATTAAAGCACAGAATAAATTTACATTATAGAATTTTAAAATTGTAGCAAGTATCCTTGTTGATGCCAATCCAGACAATTTTCATTATTAATAAAATACCAAACTATACACAAGTAGAACCCAAAACAGATACACACATGGTTAACTTAATGGTCATGATAAACTGACAAGAAAAAGGAATTCACATATAACGTTTTCCAAATAATTTAAATGTAACAACAATGGTATCCTGTCTCAAAATCACGGTAGGCCTAATATTTTACGTCACAGCTTTTCTGCAAAGTAAAAGTAAAATTACAAAAACACTATCTTCCAACACTAGAGACGTTGCTGTATTTAACCTGAAAACAGCATTAATAAATAAGTAATCATACATGATAAATCACACTTTAAACTTACATTATCATGTGAACGGTTGGATATTATTTTTATTGTAGCTAGGTATATTAATCCAAACAACCATCCACTACCAACCTTACCTAATAGACCATTCACAATATTAGAATAAAGTTCATCAAAACAAACACACAAACCAACATGGGTAAACACTTAATGGCAGCCACAGCTGCAATGCACAGGTAGTGAAATGTGATCTAAAAACTGTGATTTCTCAAAAACTAGTAGGATTTCATTAATGCTGTTTCCAGGGTAAGTACAATAATGTCTCTAGTGTTGCAAAATGGTATTTTCAAAATTTTATTATTACTTTATAGAAAAGCCGTGACAAACGATATTTACCAAAATAACAATAAGATGTAAAAAAAAGTTTGCAAAACCTTAAGATATACACACACACACACATAATTAACATGGTTCAATATAGTACTAATGTGACCTATAATTTTTCTTGGAATCAATTTGGAATTTTCCACATTTTATTTTCAGGGTAAAAAGAGAAACATCCACAGTCTTCAAAAACACTGATTTTAAATTTTCCCATGTTAGTTGTGAATTTAGTGTATATAAAACAATTCTTCGCAAATAAACACAAACACCCCAAACAAACAGGGTTATTCTAGTTGTAAACCTATGTCCTGAACACCGTGTAAAAGTGCACGACACTGAAATTTCATTTCAAGTATTGAAATTAAGCAGTATCACTCTTATTTAACTATTGCACAAGGATTACCTTAAAATCGTGTAACTGTTACTACAAAATAAATACAAGTAATCGAACTTAACGAGTATACATACAAACAAACTTCCAAATGTATTAATGCTCCTTAATATTACGAGTATTTAAGTGTATTTTAAATCAATTCTGTGCAAGCAAATCTATCAAAAATACAGCTCGCGAAACCCAAAAAAAAACCATAGCGGTTACCTGCAAGTTCACTTAATCGTAAACAAACCATCGTATAGCCTAAATAAATACTGTCGCGCTACCGGGAATTTTCTGTGCATTTTTAGACACTAAAATTACATTGTTTTACGATATTTTCTTGCAACCTCTACAACATGGCGGGTTCCCTCTTATAGCGAAGAAAGCCGTACGAATAATAAAATCCATTCTCGCATTCTACTACAAGGCAATGCAACGTTATTTATATTTCTAAGTGTTAAATACAAGTCTGCAAATAAGAAATTACACATACCTGGCTGGAGGAGATTTATTTCAACATGAAATTTAGTTATTACACTACACTACGCCTCTGTCAAGGCTTTTCCTTGATATTATGGCCGTCTTCTCTACCACAGGGAACCCACTCACTAGGAATTATGGAACCCTACAATGGATGCACGAAGAAAGAAAATATTTTATCTGTACCGTGCACTGTATTTTGAAGATAAATTCTTGCTTTCTTGAAAACGTGGATGATTTTCTGTATCCATGATTAAATTGGATCTAAAGAATAACGATCGTACATTCACACATCAGCAATGGCTACAGCTACTCCAACGGGTTACAGTGAAGAAAAATCCTTTGAAATTTTGCAGCTTCTGATTGGTCTACATTGATCACATGACCTCAGTGCAAAGCAATTTTACAAGGTTTAAAAATATTTCATTTGCAAATATTGAATTAATTATGCTTGAAATTATAGCTATTGATGTGGCCTACGTTCGAGTCAGCGCGCCGTGTAATTGAGTGCCTTTGAGTCGAATATTGACGTGCATTTTGTAGAAGCGTCGCTTTGACGTCCGCCATTATGTTGTGCAGTCTCACGTGACCTCGGGAGGAGCATGATGGGAACGAAAATAAGCGCAAAGCAGTGGTGATGTTTGTCGTTTATGTTTATATTGAAGATTGGTGATTTCATTTAAAACGTTTTTTTTTATATTTGCTGTTAAAGACACCTTACTTTTAATAAAGTTACATTTTAAGTTTAAAATGGTTTAAAAGATTACCAAGGGTAAAAGTGACAGGTTATCAAGAAATATATGGCGGTCAAAACATAAACAAATAGTTAGTAAAATATTTTATATTATATTTACATTTTTATTTACAAGTGTTGTTATTTAATGGATGTTATTTTCAAACATTCAATTTTTTTTAACATTAATACAATTCTTATGTTGAATTTGCCAAGTTGTAGCCGGCAGTTTTTACGTTTTGTATTTCATAGCTTACTTCGTTTTTATTTTACGTTATAAAGGTATTTAATACGCTGAATGGCATTTAAGTATGTTACCAGAATTACGGGGCTTTGACGCCCTTAGTTGTATTATAAGTGTGAATAAAACTTGCGGCTGTATTCTGTGAATGCTACCAGGCTTGCCCCCATGCAGCTACGTCATTTTCTAAACACACACTTCGCCCTGTCAGTTTTCCAAACGGCCATTTGAAAGTGCCATCTGATGTGTGTTATTTTCTCTAAATCCCGCTGCATACGACACAATTTTTCTTACAAGTTTTTGTACTGGATAGTGTACAATTTTCATAACTCTGCAAGCTACAAGCTGACGTACTTTATATGCTACAAGTTTTCGCTTCCCACGATACTGGCTACTTTAATAGTTGTGGTCTGAGCATACCAAAACAATGAGTCTCTCAAAACAACGAAAAGTTGCTGCAGTGACACTTCTTATCGCTTTAGATGTAGAAAGAAATAAAGTAAAGAAAAAAGGGCGATGTAGGCAAGAGAATGGTTATTGCGACGAGATCAGAAAAGAGGTACACTTGCCATGCTTTTTGGGAAACTCTGGTAAGTTAAAATTTGGTGGTTATGTCATTTTATTTTTTGATATTTTCAGAATGATTAGTGTTGAATTTGTGTGTATTTGTTACAGTCCTGAAGATCCAACTTCATTTACGAATTATACAAGGATGGGCGAAGCTGTTTTGGACGAACATTTCGCTCTCATCGCTCACAAAATTACAAAACAAGACACAGTTATGAGGCAAGCTATTCCTGCAAGATATAGGCTTGCAGCCACGCTGAGATTTCTCGCAAGTGGTTGCACATTCCAGGATTTATCTCACGCCACTCGAATTGCTCCAAATACAATTTCAAATATTGTGGTTGAAACTCTGGAAGCTTTTGTGACAGTACTGGATGACATGAAAGTGATAGTTTGTCCAAGCACATCACTAGAATGGGAATCTGTAGCTTCTGGTTTCTATGTACGATGGCAATTACCACATTGTATTGGCGCCTTGGACGGTAAGCATATTAAATTCAGACCAGCAAGATGTGAGGGATCAATGTACCGAAATTATAAAGGGCAAGATAGTATAGTTTTACTAGCTCTAGTAGATGCAAATTATCAATTTATGTTCATTGACATTGGCAAAAATGGGCGTTTACATGATGCCTCAGTGTTCCAGGAGAGCACTCTTTCACAGAATTTGATGTCTGGTGGTTTGAACTTGCCAATGCCACATCCTTTGCCAGGAGGAGATGTCCCTTTGCCTTACATCATCACAGCAGATGATTCTTTCCCCTTAAAATAAAACATCATGAAGTCCTACCCAGGACACTCTTTAGATGATAAGAAAAAAATATTTAATTACAGACTTAGTAGGGCTCA
Source organism: Bacillus rossius redtenbacheri (assembly GCF_032445375.1). Lineage (NCBI taxonomy): Eukaryota > Metazoa > Arthropoda > Insecta > Phasmatodea > Bacillidae > Bacillus > Bacillus rossius. The sequence continues at coordinate 155,924,866 of NC_086330.1, forward strand.
CAGAATTGTAGAAAATGCTTTTGGTATATTAGCCAACAGGTTTAGGATACTACTGCAAAACATTTCCCTGTCTGACAAGGTAGAGCTGATGGTTTATGCTTGTTTACTTCACAACTATCTAATGAAGCAGAAAGTGCCATGCTATGAGCAAACAGACAAGCTAGATGCGACACTAGAGTCAAACTTGCAGTCTGTTGCTACCTAACGCGCAAACAGATCTACAAATCGAGCAGCAGACATACGAGATGAGTTTGTAGAGTACTTTTCTTCTGTTGGGGCAGTTCCTTGGCAAAACAGGTGTGTGGAACAAAGTGACTATTAAACGTGTTATGAAAGCCAGTTCAGGTTCCATAAAAAACGTTAACCAGTAAAGTAAGTTATTGATAATCACATATGCTTAATGATGAGTTTAACTGCAAGAATTTGTATAATTGGCTGTGAATGTAGTTTATGTAAATATGTAAATATACTCTCAATTTTCGTAAATGTGTTTTTCATTTAAATTTTTGTTGTGGTATTATGCTGATTTTGTGTCATTAAATTTATTATAAAGATTTCATGTTATTTTTATTCATACACATATTCCCTTTTACAAGTTGGCCAATGGCCTACAGAAAAAATGAATGAAATGTAAAGTGACTTATTAACACTATAATTGAAACCTTTACACAATTGTAAATCTTGGGATCTATCTGATATTACAGTTTGCACTAGCGTGTTCATATCTTTCAACTTCAGTTGCTCGGAACTGAACTCTTTCAGTAGAGATCCTATAAACATGCACGAGTCTACAGGACACAAAGGTTTTTTTTCCTCAACTTTTTGGGGTTCGGGGGTAGACAAAGCTTTGGCTATGGCTGCAACTGCCCCCACATACTGATCATCAGTTTGGTTTTTTCTCCTTTTACTTGATAGTGTGTCCAATTTAGCTGAAGTAGGACATGCACGTTTTTTTGAGGAAAATGCTCCAGATGATGAACTAGCACACGAAGCCACGTCTGTTGAACATAATGGGCGATGATGCAATAACTACCTCTTGCTCAAATTCCATTGGGAAAAGAAATTCGTCATTTTCCAGAGTGCTTTCATCACTGATGGTTTCTTCCATCAATGAAGCGGAACGCTGCCCAACATTGTTTGTCCACATTACTGGAGATGATTTGCTTTTTCTTAGTACTACATGTTCCTCTAGTAACAATAACAATTCATAGTACCAGAGACTTCAAGTGTATACCTGCAACACAAAAGTAAACAAAAAAATAATTATTTGTAACAATTTCTAGGTTGCACACCAATGAAACCACGATACAACATATGAAATAGGCCTATCTCCTCATATAAGAACAATAGGTACATCCTCCCCTATCACCAAAAACCAAATTCAACTTTTTATGGCAAAATGTAATATTTACTTACATCATCTGTTCCAGCACCACTTTTAAGTGATAATCTTCGTTTATAATTCTCAACATTAAACTGAGTTCGGAGGTTATATCTTGCTCTGGCACTCTTTTACGTCGGTATCAGGCCGAACATGCCTAACTGCACTACAGATTCTTTCCAAAGCTGCAATGCAAATATTTTTATTGTGGTAATTGCTGCTTTTTACCACATTCAAAGAAGGCTCTTCCCTGTAAGCATTTATCAATATTTTTAACTGCTCTTTCGTCCACTTCTTTCCTTCCATGTTTATTATGTTTAACAATATTTGTGCATGCCAATTTTTAATGTTGCTGTTTTGATTCATTCTGATTGGCCACTGCTGAAATATTGTAGTGAAACTTGTACAAAAAATAGGACACGGGCGATTAGACTAAACCAGTAGCCGAGCTCGCAGGGCTGCTTGTAGCCAGCGAGGTTTTAAGTGACGAAGCTTGTATCCATTTCTGGTACAATATTGTAAGATATATTGTACCGTGTGCAGCGGGCTTAAGTGTCTATGAATACATTGTAAGAATAAAAAAACGAAAGATGATAATGTACGAGGGGTATAAGGGAGGGTTGATTACGCTTAGGATGTGTTAAAGGGGTTGCTCACTGTATCTTAATCCAACATCCAAATTAACTAGAACGTTCACCCTTGCATGTGCTCTCAGTATGATTGTGATACCTGAACACAGTTTTTCCAACTTGAATCTCACGATGTAAGAAGCAAATAAGCCTAGTCTAGTATTGCTTTATATGCTCGTAGTAGTAGTCTAGATCCCGATACCATAATATTGATGACGTCCCCAACATGGCGGTGCTGACATCATTACCACCCTTATATTCTTATGGGACAAGTGTGGGAACATTCACATTCTTGTTTTGCACAAACCATGTTTCTCTATCAAACTAACATTCTGTTATCATATTCTATACTACAGCCCTACCTATTCTAGTATAGGACACAATAACGAATTAATATTTCCCACGGTATCGTGTTCTATACTTTACTCATACCTACTCTTTTATAGGACACAATACCTAAGTAATATTTTACACAGTATCATATTCTGTACTTCAGCCCTATATATTCAAGTATAGGACATAATATTGAATTAATATTAATATGTTCTATACTTTAGTCCTACCTATTCAAGTATGGAACACGATACGGAAGATACATTTCTTACGGTATTGTATTTTACACTATAATCCTGCCCGGTTAATTATATTTTGTGTTTCCATATTTTATAATTTAATTATAGAACACGTTACCGAAAATATATTTTGTACAGTAATTTACTTTTCTCATCAATAATATCTTTTGCTAAACAAGCATGTGAATCTTCCCAATCCAAAACGCAAAATTCCCGCACTTATGCCATAAGAATGTAGAGGTCATAATTACTTCAGCACAACCCAGTTGCCGACTTCATCAATATCCCTACCATATCATGATGTAAACGTGTATGTGTGTGTGTATGTATATAAAGCTGACCTACCCTTACCAAAGCTTTCACTTTGTTTTTATCACTTAAACAATTTCAAAACTAACTTATAGAAAAACTAGCCTTTTTTTACACTATTGCTACATTTTATAATTCATCTAACCGAATAAACTATTTCACCAAACATTGCAAGCAACACACCTCTCGCCTAACACATCAAAACAAATGCACATAATACACAACTCCAAATCGCAAACATTTACCATCCTTTAAAGACCACGTTCTTGGCTTTGTGACCATAATCGTTTACGGTCAATATTTCTCTTATAGATATTAAATTTACGCTAAAAAAAATTGCCATTCCTTTTTTATTTTTTCTAAATCACAAAACACTAACCGTCACTTTCCTGTTTACTACAATTACACATGCTTTCTCTACACTGCACTGTTATATTAATATAAATAAACACGACCTTACTCTTCTCTCATGATGTTTTTCCACACATTTCCAATAAATTTCTTTATACCTACTTATTACTTATTGTGCACTTATTTTTTTCACTTCATAAACATAATTTATTCTACGTTTATTAATTCACTCCTCGTTCTGCAATCCCTCCAGCACTCAAACTAACATTTTTTTTTCCCCCACAGTGCTTCCAAAATATTGGCACTACTTTGGATTTTGTTGTTGTCAATAGTACTCACACTATATTACTCTTCTGCAGTACAGTTAGTTATCATTGGCCAACTTCCATGATATACATTTCCCCTACTTTACTTCTGACCAATAGTAAGGCCGGTATTATATTTGAAACTTGACCCACTCTCATGATAGAATCTCGTGCTGTGCCAATTCAAATCCACACTTTATTGTAGCAGAGATGGCTTTGATTCTACCAAAATAAGTTATTAAATTGTTGTTAAAAAGTACCTATGTGTTTTCAGTGGAAAAAATATTACAATTGTTGAAAGCTACTTGTTCAATATTTTTATGATGTCCGAACTATATTCCATTTTGCACCATAAAAGCTATTCATTTAACAACTTTTATATTGTGTAGCTAAGGTTTTACTTCCTTTCTATGTCCAAGCTTATTGTTTACTGATTCTTCTTTATTTTGTGTACAAGACAAGTCACATGGCCAGAATGCACAGAATTTTTACATTAACTTGTTCACTGTAATTGTATTATAGTAAATTGGGTTGAATAGAAACAGTCTGCCCTAGGAATCGTTATGTATGCTATTTTAGTTTAGTTTAATTTTTGAAGTGAAACTTCTTTCCTGAAAGGGCTACTATTTTTGAGCATTAACGAAAATTCTGATCGCATGAGGGGAATAGTTACATGGTAGGGAAACCAGGAGTGGATTGGAATAGTTAGAAAACATGGTAGGGGAACCATTAGAGGAGACAGCAGGGGGTAGATAGAAATTATGCAGCATACTTGCCCAATTGCATGCTTGCACACTTGCACACTTTTACACTTGCATACTTGTGCAATAGATTAATTATTAATCTTTTGCATACTTTTTTTATTTTTATTTATTTATTTATTTATTCAATTTTTGTTCTGTAGATCCCTGCAACCTCTACCAAAGAGAATTGTTTCCAATGCCTAATAATATATATAAAGCAAGAAGTTACGCTTTTGTCGCGCATAGACTCCAAGCACACTTTTTTTGTTTATACATTTTGTAATTTATTTACCAATATTATCTAGAGTGAATTTTATTTAAGAAATTGTACTGTAAGATAACCCTGAGCAAACTGTTTCTATTCACCCTGCTGTTTCTTCTCATTTTGTATTGTTTGTCTTGCTAAAAAAAAAAATAACTATGGAATGTCATTTTCTATCATCTAATGTTGCATAAGAGTTTTGCATCTTAAATGGATCTTGCAAGAAAATAGCTTTGTGTGAATCAACTGACAATATTTTAACTTACGAAGCACAAAGAAATTTTAACTTCGAGGTTTGCTGCATGCAGGAGACAAAAACCATGTAGCATTCATAAACTTTTTAAGGAAAACTTTTTTCCCTTTGTAAAAAAATTTGTATACTTTGTGATGGTATTGTACACTAATCAGTGAAAAGTTGGGTGCATATATCTTTCTGCACACTTCCTACAGTTTAAATATAAATACATTTATAAAAACGTGTTGGTCTACATATATTTATAAAGAAGAAAGTTACTAAATGATGGGTCTATTTAATATAAGGTGATAATTTAATTTTTTCAAACTGATTAATTAGTCTATCAATCTAACCTTTTATAATTCACTTTAGTAAACCTAACCAGGTTAACTTGATCAGTCAAAACTCAGAAATATAACCTGACGTAGCCTATTTTCAAAATCTGGTTCATATGTTATCTTGCATGATTACAGGATAAGATAAGTAAAGCAGATCTCAAATACAGAAGAGCAGCCTAAGAAAATGAAAAATAAGGCTAATTTAATTTTTAAAAAAAAAAAAAAAAAAACATTTTATCATGTTTGGTGAAATTATGAGATATTTTGACAAATTTACACATATATTATTTAAAATAAAATAAATTTTCATATAAAGATAAATTATAATTTTTATACTGGCTTTAAAAGTCTTAAGGTTTATCTGTATGTGTTTTTGATAATTGCAAAAACAAAATCTTTTTTTTTAACTGCTGCTGTTTTAAAAAAAAATTTATAACGTCAGTGTGGGAAGTAAAGAGGTGGAAAAAAAATTTCCATTAGCATTATATATATGCATCTCAGAGCTCTAACAAATGCATTGTATTGGTCCTTAAAATTTAGTGGTAAACCGTTCTATTTTTTTTATGCTAAAAGTAAAGAGTAAAAATATGATATGTCATGACTAAAAAGCAAATTAGAGTAAAAAAACAAGTGAGTGCTATTGTTTAAAATTTTAAGAATATTTTTGTTTTTTATGTAGGAATGAACTTCAAATCATACCTCTCATTTCTCCCACATTACAGTATACTCGTTTGCAGTGGCAGATGGTAAAGTATTGCAAATGCATGCCGGACTTTTTTTACAACTGTACACTGTTGTAGCATGGGCCAGTTAATCAGTTACCACCATAGTGTCTGTGTATCCTGGACTCTTAATGACCATCCACATGCAAGCAGCAAGGCAACATGCGGCCCATAGTCAAACACAGAACTACATTCCAGTTGTCACGTTAACCAGGAAGAAAGTCTGTACAGTCACTAGCACAGTAGCACAGCGTTGCGGGTTTGGAAACTATATGGTTAACCCACTGGGATTGAGTTAATAACATTACGTGACAAAGTTAACTGAGTTAACATAACAGTTTATGTTTTCGTAAGAGCCTTCATATACTACTGATTATAAACAAAAAAATGCTCACGATAAACTAATAGTCTATCCAAAACTATTGAAAAACACACTATATATATTATTCAAATCTTAACAGCATACTTGAGCGCTGCAAGTGCTTACATGATTACCCACTTGTAAATTCCGTGCTTACAATCGCTTGCCTATAAAATAATCACTTAATCGTAACCACACCAATTTTTCTGTCGCTCTGTGATAATTACAGTTTAACAAATCAATCTTTCACCTGAAATGTAACTATTGGACTGTGTGTCAGTTAATAATGTGGGCAGGCTTGCCTGAATATTCATCAGAAGTACATTGTGACGTGACAGTTGTGTTCTGGTTCACACTTTCAAGCTGCTTCCAGAATCTCTCAAGAAATATAACAGTATTAACCTACATGACACCTTCCAGAAGCTTCGCGTTTGTTGTGGAAGTATTAACACATACTTGCAGTAATCCAAAAATAATACAGTCATATTATTGCTGTAAATTGCCCTACTTAATTAATAAAACCTAGTAAACATGCATAGCAAATTTTTCTTAATAAAAAATGTATTTTATCATATGAGAATGAGACTAACCTATTATATAAATAATATTTAAGTTCCATGTAAACAAAGCAAAAATGAATTCAATTTCAATGTTTCTTTAAAAAAGTCTGAATCCCTAACTGTTGTACATTTATTTCAATGTTTTGATAAAAGCAAGAGACCTCAGTCACCAAATTAGTATTACAGTGGGAGGATTGTAGCCTTTCGCGACCATTGTCTGCAGTTGCTTGGCTTGTGGGTTGTAGCCGTGTCAAAGGCAAAAATTTCACAGACATTTTGGTCAATCTTGCAGTCGCCATATTCATGTCTGTGAAATTTTGGACGTGGTTAGAATCCAAAAACCAAGCAACTCCAGTGTTGGTCTGTTTACTTTATGTCACATTATAGAGGTTATCTTTCAAAGTTTTGTGCAATTGGAGTGCATGACTTGATGTAAGTTTTTGGACATACGCCATTGCTAATAACTGTTTCTGTTGTGGTGTTCATATCCTTGTTGACAACAGCAATTGTTTGCTTAATTTTGTGAATTTTTTTGTCTTGTTTTTTTTTTAATTTTTTTTATTTATTAGTTTTTCTTCAACAGAAAAAGTTATTAGCAATGGTGTATGTCCAAAAACTTACATCAAGTCACATTATAGAGGACACTGATTCAACCATCTTGGTTTAGGTTTTCCTTGGTTTACAAAATCATTCTGGATAAATACTAGGATGATTTCTTACCATAGGTATTGGCCATTCCACTCAGTTTGAGATACTGTGAGACTTAATTTACAGGTTATGCAAAGAACACAAGGACTTTTTTTAGCAGCTGAATATTTTGAAGTAATAAACAAAAAAAACAGATTCTTGTAGAACAAGAATGATATGTCATTAATTATTTGTTAATTTAAGAAGAATATTCAGCTTTCAAAGTGTCAATGAAGCTTGCAGCACCTAACAAAAAAAAGTATCTTCTAATATAGACAATATGTCTCTTTCCCAATATTTCTGCACAGTGTTGTTTGCATACTATCTCTAATTAAGACCTATAAAAATGTTTACTTTATATATTTAATGCACTTAAAATCAGTACTCTTTATTACTTCAGGAAAACTGGACTAAAAATACTGAGAAAAAATAAGATTTATAATTTAATTGTTACGTCTCTGTGAGTGTGCAAGTCTTCACCACACTTTCAACTATTCTCCATATTGCAAATTTGTGCAAGAACGACATATTGTACAGTGAAAAGTCTTAAATCCTGCATTTTATGATTCTGCACATTCTGTTATAAATGAAGCCGCTCGCGTACAGATTTTGTCAGGTGGATTCCTGCTGTTTATCTTGACCACCAGGTCGCTTCAATATTCTGCTGCGTTGTTAGTTGGTTCAGAGTTTATAGTTACTGTCAGCTTTCATTTCAATGCAAAGTTTCCTGTTTTTTAGCGAGTACTTTTGACATTACGCAGGTACATTTCCGTAATGATTTTCGAAGAAGGCCAATGCTCACTCTGTATTTTTTCTTCTTTATTTTTCACAGCAGTTATAACTTGTTTTAAATGTTATTGTACTGTATATTAATTTTTCTCTGGTATGTACCTGAAAACTATATTGACATTTGGTATTCCGGCATGGCCTTAGTTCCAAACATACGGAAGCAAAGACTGTTAACTGTAAGTGTATGTGCAGCACGCTGAAGACATTTGGTGCATGTTGCAATCAATGGCTAAATGGAAGGATGAATGAAGAAGATGGCATTAAAGGTGCAGAAGTGGCGAGGGTTGGGAATAAGTGACTCCCTTGGTCAGATGAATGTGGTCGAGGTTGGTGCAACATTCAAATGAGCAGTGATCAGTTCTTAGCTTGTAAAGAATCACACAAGCTGAATTTTCAGTTGCTAAATAATTTTTCTTGAGAGAATAGATTTCTGGAATGAGAAAAATTTCAGAATATTTTATGTACACTAAACATTATGTAAACCTTATTTGAAGACTACTGTATCATTTATACAGTTTTATGTTGATAGTTTTAAGGCAAACAAGGCCACTTTAAGTCTTAGTGATGTTAGCTTTGTGTAATGGCATGCTTTAAGTTAAGAAGTGTGAGAGATTACGTAATGCCGTATAGAAGCATTTATTTACCTACATAATTTCTACCGCAAGTTATTCTATGATGCAGAGAATATATTTCTAGTTGATATTAGTTACTTATTTACTTTTTTTTGTTGTAGTTGTTCTGTGCAACCAGAATCTTCGAAGTAGAGGACACCGCATACAGCACCAAAAAATGGTCCCATTAGGACCAGCGGCCACTCATTCGTCTTCTGGCCCCAACACCAATACATCTTCAAACACTAATATTCCCAGTTCTGGTGGTAGTTCGAGGTCCAGCTCATCGGTGGTAAGTTTCTCCTAATGTGCAATGCACGGGTGACCAACCTTAAGTAATGAGGACCGAACACACACATTTAAAAATCAAGTGAGTCAAACTTTATCTTTTATGGTATTTTCAGTACCAAGTGGAATCTGGGGAGTGAGTGGAGGTGAACGGAGAGAGGGTGGTACTCAATCCTGATGAGAACAGGGGGGAGTGGAATGGGATTGAGGGAGAAATATTGGAAGCGAGAGATGCAGAGGACCTAAGGGGAAGGCTCAAGGGAGGAGAGTGAAGTAAGAGGAGGACTCCTTGCCACCGGGTGGAAGCCCAATTGCAAGTGGAAATGTCAAACCAGACAATTCAACAACAACCACCAGCAACCTCTTATATCTTTTACAGTGTTTTTGTGCCAGTTTGGTTTTTGATAAATCTAAAGCATCAACAAATGTGCTATACCTATGTCAATAATTTCACAGATCATCTATAGGAATTTACATATTTAAATTTTGCAAAAAATACTATCTTAATTTATTTCAATTGAGCAGTGATTTCCTGTCGATGTGGCTTACTGTACATTTTAAAATGGACTGCTGTGCTTACCTCCAAGTATAAAAACTTTATTATTGGTTTGAAATTTTTACTTGGGCTTTACTAATAAATTAATTGTTTTATAGTCATCATGAACTTAGATTTTAGTAAATATGCATATACTGCATTTAGGAAAATATATTTAATTAAACTTTTAATAAATGTTATTCTGCTACATGGGGCATATGGGGACTACTTTTTTTTTATCAGGGGAGTGGGAACCCTTATTATTCATTATCTTCATATTTACTTGGCTCTTTCACAAGCCTTTTTAATTTAATTGAAATAAGCCATGTACTTTGATACTGCTACTCTCACTTAGTGTTCTGTTAGCTTAATAGTGTATGTCTTTGGCCCTTTTCCATCAGTATATTGTGTTATTACCTCCTACCTCTGTCCAATTTTGCTTATTTATTTATTTTCTGTGGACCTCCCATGAACTCAATAAGAGCTATAGGATATAGAACATGTTTAAATGTGTGTGTATTGTGTGGGGGAGAGGGTGCTTGCATGTGTGAATGCCTGTAATTACCACCTTGGCTTTGAAATAATAGGTAAAATTGTCCTATCTTCTATTAGATTATAATAAATACTTCAGAGAGTAGAAAGGGTGTTCTAATGGAACTTGATATAATCTATTTTTGAACTTTTAAGCTGTTTATGTTCATAATTTTTGTGGTAGAAAATTGTAAACTTTTGTGCCTATGTAATTCAGACCTTTTTCAAACATATCAATATCTACTTACGAGAAGTGTACTGGGAACGTGGGAACATTCAAATTATTTTGAATTGGGGGAGGAACACAATTGTATGCCTTCTGTGTTTTGTGGAATACTTTTATTACAAAGTAAACCAAGCTAACAAATAGGTCACATCGACTTTCCTTGGTTTACTTAGTATTCTAGCAGTTAAGAAGTTTGAAGAATACTTTATTAGTATATCTTTAAAAAAAAATTATTTTGGGATTCATAATTGTGTTGTGAAAATCCTACGAGTACAAATTATAAGATGTCCCTAACTTACTAGTACTGAATTATTTTTTTCCTGTTGGCCTGCTTTGGAACACTTAAGAAAAGGTGATGGCAGGAGGACCTTAAGTCTTCAGATGCTTAAAGAAGTAATTTAAACCTTAATTAAAAAATTTTATTTTGTATTTTCATTTTAATGGTTTTATTAAAAATTATAGTACGTCCCATGGACAAGTGCACTTTTCTTGTAGGAAACTCGATCAGTGTTTTTGTTGGACAGCTGAATATTTTCTCAATTTCTCAGAAATGTTTTGGTAAATGTTTGGCTAGCCTAGTTCTTTGGATAACAAAGTAAACACTTTATAATTTAATGGAATATTTTTTGTGGAATGACTGCTTAATCTGCCAAAAAGTTCACTAGTTCATAGGCTAGACCATTTACTCTACTGCTATACTGATAATTTTGCAGGTAGAAATAATGCAAGTGTTATTGTGAGGTTTACTGATTATACTTTTTCAGAAACCGAACTATACTCTGAAATTCACATTAGCTGGTCACACAAAAGCTGTATCTGCAGTGAAGTTCAGTCCCAATGGTGAATGGCTCGCTAGTTCATGTAAGTTATATCTACTTAATTATTGTTTTCACTTTCTACCAAGTTTATTTTTATTACTGTTCTGACAACATATTTCTTAAATCTTTCTTTAACTTTGATAAAGGTGTGGGTCACATCTTAATAGGCTCAAATAAATTCAAATCATAGTTCTATGATTTGCCACAATTTTATTTTCTTAGTGCCCCTTCCACATTCTTATAACTTAAAGTATAATACTTATGGGTTACAATTTTCTTTATTAGTCCTTAACCTTTCTTTTTATGCTTAGCAGGTTGGGCCGAACAGATCCCCAAATACCATGAAATCCTTAGAATTCAAAGGATTCAATACTTGAGGAAACAGATTTGAAGAAAAATATTAGAGGGAATAAAGTAAATTTAAAAAAATCAACACTGATTACTTCTGAAGTTTACAATGCAAATTTTTTATTTGTACCTATCCTGTTACCATTCCGCAAGATGTTATATTTTTAACATGTAATATATAAATAAAATTACAGTATTTATTCATTCTGAAAACTATTTCATTAATAAAAAATTTAATGGTTTAATGTTTCATAACCATTATTTTTTTAATTTCTTGTGCATTATTTTATTTTGTACCCTTGACACCTATATTTGGATTTGAGGAGTTTTGTGATTCGGATTTGAGAAAGTTTGGATTTTACCCTTTCACTAATCCTCTGCATTTTTGAATATCTAGAGTCTCATCCATATGCAAGTTGTGCATCTTCTTACCATATTTCTTGATTCCCTGAAAATCTATTTATCTCCCATTTTTTCCAGATTTTCTTTTGTTAGATTTTTTCCCACTTCATATTTTTTACTTGGTGTAGCTACAGTTGTGTTATTTTTATTCAATAGAATTATGGTGATGTTTTGGGTTTGTTTTCTATCCCATAGCTGCTGACAAGCTTATAAAGATTTGGGGTGCATACGATGGCAAGTTTGAGAAGACGATATCGGGACACAAACTCGGTATATCAGACGTAGCGTGGTCAAGCGATAGTCGCTTGCTAGTCAGTGCATCTGATGACAAAACCCTCAAGATATGGGAACTCAGCTCTGTAAGTTTCATTTTTTTACTTTAAGATCCGTTATCATAAATCAGGGTGTTTACATGTGGGTTAATCCATTGTCACGGGTGTGACATTTGCAGAGCAGTTTTCAGCCTTCAAAACAATTTATTACAACATGATGATTTATTTAGCTTTAAATAATGGTCACACATTTGTAGTACAATGCCAGGTGAACATTTTGAGCTAATTGGTTTTTGTTTTATTTGGTGGTTATTTTGATTCAATAATAGGGAAAGTTATGTCACGGGTGTGACAAAAATAGACAGTTCATTTCACTTCCATTAATATCATTGTAAAATTCTGTGAATCTATCAGAATTAAAAATTTAAAACTATGATACTATAAAAAAAGATTTCAAGACAATTGGGTTCAAGCCCATGAAAATTCAATAACTATTACATCTGGTTACTAAAAAAAAAAGTCATTCTGTCACGGGTGTGACACACTTTTGTCACGGGTGTGACACTTGCCAATTCACTCAATGGAAAAATTATTTTCAGAGTTAACACAGTAATTACATAAACAGGAACTGATAATGTACAATTCTGGCTTGTTTTCTATGCATGATATGAAATTATAAATGAAACATCAACCTACAGTATATTGATTCAAATCTACTGCGAATGACATGGTGGAAGCAGCCCTTAATGTGCCACCTGGTAATGATGGTTCTGGAAGTTTCATCACAATATCACTGGCTGACACCAGACAAATGTCACTTTGTTGCGGAAAGAAAAAATCCAGGAATCACTTTTCTTACGCAGAAATGTTATATAAAAATCACTGAACTCTTTACCCTCAATTTGACCAATAAAGTATTTCTTGGAATTCTTACTTGCAAATTCTACCAGAACAAAGTCATTCACTTGAAGGGTTTCTATGTTTACACCTACACACACGTCAGATGCATTATGATCTTGATGATCTGAAAGTTCACTAGAATTATCTTCTGTTTCATCCACTTCAGAATCTGAATCTGTATAAACGTCCTCTACCTTGCTCTTGAAAACTTGGCAAATATCAAGTTTGGAGGTACTTGTGCGTCCTACAAGTAGACTGTTAGGGGTGTTCACCTTGAAAATATGTTTCGACTGCAATGCTGGGATTGGTCTTACATTTTCCCATCTCTTTCCTAACATTTCCCTATTCTCTGCAATTGTCTGTGACGTCACATAAACAGTGTTTACAGTTTCGACAACAGTTTTTACACATTCAAAAAAATCTACAGCAGAGTTCACTATACATTTTCTTGCCTTTACTGCATTCCAAACCAGTCTCTTCACACAGCCACCAATTCCATCAACAGCTCCCTTTCCATGGGATGTGGCAAAGAATACCCACTCACCCTCCATGTCAAAATCAGGCTTCATGAAGCAGAGATTGGAGAGTGTAAATTTATTTTTAAACTGAGCTGCACACCCATCAGAAAAAATAGTTACTTTTTTATTTGTGGAAACTGTTTCTTTAACAGAGCAAAAATTTCCCTTAGATATACCCACACAGAGCATTTGTCATGGGTCAATTCATCACTGACAATTACAATTGAACGTGTCTCATTCTTTATCCAGGCACAGCAGGTAAATAAGGTTACTTGTGAATGAGCCCAATGTGCACTTTGGATTTCATCTTGTGAGGTAGCAAGGTAATTCTCAGCAAAGTCAACTTGTATAACAACGTGGTTGTCTTGAGCATTTAACTTGCATTCCTCAAATGACTTAGCCTGAACCTTCTTAACGTAAGCATGTACCTTAAATGTCGGCAGTTGTGCATTCAACTCCTTAACAGCATTCTGTAAAGAACCTTTGATCTCTACAAGCTTTGGTCGACTGTCTAATTCACTCCATTTTTTCCAAATAATGGTTGAATTAACTTCACAGTCATGGGGAAGAAAGATTTCATTAGCACAGACCTCACATAAACCAGTTGCACATTGCTCATTCAATAAATCACAACATGAGTTTTTTATCAGTTCATTTATATTACCTGGAAAGGTTTTAAATTTCTTATTGATGGATTCAACAAGATAACTGATGTTAGAGTGATATCTGCAAATGCAAACACTGTGAGGCATTTGCGAAGACAAAAGAACATGTTTGGGGCGAAGTTCATGGAACTTTGATCGCTTTATTTTTATTTCAGGACACTCTATTCGGAACAAGATAAATGCTTCCTTAACAGTCATTATCATGTGTCTCTTCTGTACAGAATAACGCACATCCATTTTAGAATCTTTGATTGATATGGCATCTTTGATGCCTGGTGCCTGGCGGCTCACATCGTCACGACAATAAAACTGTTTGACAGTACGTTGACACATTTCATCGCAAGAAGTGGATCTCTTTTGCTCACTTTTCTCTTCTAGTAAATGTTTTGCAACTTCCGGTGTGTCACGTACTAACTTTCTTATAACTGCCATTTTTTTCCCTGGGCTGTGTGGTAATGCTTTTTTTATTCGATTTACTGCCTTGCCGAGAGATTGTGGGCAGCGATATGAGCCTAGGTTTGGTTTAACATTTATTCCACTTTTTTCCTTTTTGCTTTGCCTACACCGTTTTTGCCTTTCTGCATCCTGTAAACGCTTTAATTTCAACTTCTGCTTGGACATCAGTTTTTTCGCACTCTCTCTTCTTTTCTTGTCCCTTTCCCGTTCCTTTTGCAAGTGTATTTCTCTCCTTTCTATGTCCTTCTTAAGCTTCTCACGGAGCTTTTTCATTCGATCTGTTGAACTCATTTTATCTGAAAAACAAACAGCGACATTTTGGTGATCTACAGACGTACTCCTAGTTAAGTTATATGTTGTTATTTTATGATATAACAGTCAAGTGCATAACCTCCATCTGACATGTGCAATTTTTACTACATCCTGCTCAAATAAGACAAAAAATTATTTGTATATATATTTTCTGTCATGGGTGTGACAATCAACTAAAGTTTTACTTAATTCCCAAATCATTGAAAGATAAATTACTGTATAAATAGGAAGTCTTAACATTTTAAAGGCTTCTACAAAATTGTCTTACAAAATGTATGCAATTTCTTGTGTTAAGAAAGCTGAATCAATATTTTTATGTAGTGGTGTCATAAAGTAGTCACGGGTGTGACATAAAAAGAAGCAAATTTTCTTTATAAAATATAAGTTTTAAAAAATTGGAGCTTTTAGGATATAATTGTCAGCTACATAACCTCACTTTTAGAAGAGCAGATTTAACTACTTCTACTGAGATGAGAGAAAATTTACTTTTGTGCCTTTTTCTGTCACGGGTGTGACAAGAAAACATTAAACTATTATGCCAGTAATATTATATATACCACTTACCTCTATCAAAAGTTTTTGCCAGTTTCAATGAGAGTAGACTTGTTGGCTCAATTTGTAAATAGTTCAGCTGAATGATGTAAACATTGTAGCAAATATCACTGTTGCCAAAACACCCTAAGAAGGTGTGACACTACTTAAACAATGAATGCAAACATACAAGCATTAAAAATTACAATCAAATTTAATTTAAAAGTCAAATTATTTGTTTAGGCACATAACATGAATCATAAATGATAAGGTGAGAATGTAATATTTAATATTTTATCTATTTTATTTTTTTATGCTCAGGCTCACATTTACATGGATTCACCCATGTCCTGAAATTTCAAAAAAAAAAAAAAAAAAAAAAAAAAGTAACAAAACTGAAGGACTGGTCATGAAAGTCCCAATAAACAGCATGGAGTTAGAAGTTGCAAAATGTTACTTAATTTGTAGCAGGGTTTTGCGAACGTGCGTTTTGTTTTTCTGCCACACTTCAGTTTATAGACACATGCTAAATATATATAAATAGTACATGATGGTCCACTTAAGGTAAGTGCACCGGTACTCGTCACTGCTCCAATGGTCGTCACTAGCAACTTAAAATGTAAATAATAGAGAAGTAGCTCAATATATCGCCAACTTAAATATTGACAAAAATTTGGTCGACGTTCTAGCTGAAATTACCACAATAGTTTTCGGAACAAACACTATTTTCAATCAAAAAAAGTCCGTGCATCAAAAGTTCGTAGAGCAGTGAAGATAAATAGGGGAATTCCTATACTAAAACACTAAGGACGTAAGTGCACATTTTTACTTCTAATTCTGTAATTTTTCATGTTTATTCGTGGTGTTTTGTGCTGAATGTGTTAGTTAAATGTTCTTGAAGAGGTGAAAGTGTTTATTTAAAAAAATTTGTTTTCTTTGTATGATTTAGTTAGGGTGACGAAAACTGGATCAATAAAAACCTTGTATTGCTAGTCATACCTGACGAGCACTGGTACATTTAATATTTTATTTAAAGTTGTGCTAAGTTACACCCTAGAGTTCTTAAATAATATTGGTTCTTTGTTGTTGATAGACAAAGTACATTATTATTATCAGATCCAGTAGTTGTCACCTATGACGACTTCCGATGCATGTGTATGACGACTTCTGGGTCGGAAATTACTTTACTTTATTGATTGCAGAAATTGTGTAGGCATTGTTGTTTACATTAATTTAGGGGTCATTTAATATATATTTTGACATTAATAAGTAAATTAAACATTGTAATGTGTCTCGTTCTTTAATTACAGGGCAAAATGCCAAAACGGAAAATACTGTTGTATGAAGAGTCAGCCATGGAAGCTGCTCTTAAAGATGTAGCGAATGGTATGAGTATAAAACGAGCAGAGGAAAAAAATAGTGTGCCAAGAAACACATTGTCCGATAAACACAAAGGCAAATCGCCCTTGGGTAGGAAGATGGGCCCTGATTCATTTTTAAAGTTTACTTCTGATACCGCATAACATGCTATGTTATGTTGCAGCAACGAATCGAGTCGTATTGCGTACGCGTACAGTATGACGTCGCGTAAATAATAATAAATAGAATATAAACAATTAACAATATTTGATAATTAAACAGTTTTTGTTAACCAATAAACAATTAAATCTCATTAGAGCGGCTTTATTATATCTCTTTTAAGATAAGAACAAAAAAAAACGTGAAAATACGCAATAGTGAAAAACAAAAACATACATATTTCTAATTTGTAAAAAACTACTTTGTTACGTTGTTTCTGTTCCAATCTCAAACTTTGTCTACACACATAATACCTTTAATAAACAGTAAAAAAACTTAGACGAGGAATTTCCAAATTATACTTTACTTAATAAACAAACATTGTTCTTTGTAACGTAAATTCATCGAATATGCGCACGCATGCGTAAAATATACCAGAAATGCGAGTAACAAAATGCAGCTGTGTGTAACGTTTCGTTACTCGTTACTAGACGGCGCACCCGTTACTCAGTAACGAATACATACGGTTTGCTACAGCACTATATATTTTCATGTTAGTTGTGCTGTCCCTCTTTGTTCCGTGAGTGCTGTAAGTAAATTCAAAATTTAAAATTTAATGAGGATTATTCATTATATTACTAAACGATCGTTATGAATTGCCATTTTGATGTTTAAAATATAGTACCAAATAAAATTTGAAGCCCAAATAGTACAATACTATCATTCTGGATCCATGAATTAAAACTAATGCAGCCGAAATCGCACATGACGACTACTGGCACAAACATGTGACGAACACTGGCAAACACGAAAATTTGCATGACGACTACTGGCTCGAAATCACACTTTTTTCAAAATTATAAATCTACAAAAATAATTTGTTTTTATCGAAGAGTGTTGGATAGCATTGTAGAGTAAAGTTTGAGGTTAAAAACAAACATGTAGGGGCAGTAATACACCTACAAGGTTATGTACAAAATTTTTTTTCTCTAAAACTCTTCTTAGCATGACGACTACTGGTACATTTACCTTAAATCATTATCTCTGGAATATGTATGTTAAAATATGTATGTTCCTGTAAACTGTAGAAAACTTTGTTTTACATTTGCTTGTATTTAAATTTGGTTTTGTGAATAAATTTAAAACTCGCTTTAATAAAAAAAATTGAAAAAATCCTATAATTGGTTTTTTAGGTATTTGTGTGGGTCCTGAATTTTGTGCCACTTTTAGTTAATTTAATGGCAACAATATTTTTTTTTAAATTTAGTCTGTTAACATTTTTACAATGTATTAATTCTAAGGGGATTTCTTATGTAATTGAATTTTAATGCTTTAAGATTCTTCAATTTGTATTTTCTCCAGGCCTCCGTATTTCTAAATCTCTCTCTCAGCCACCACAGCCGTTAGCCTGTGCAACTTTTTCACGTGCACTGAGAGCCCACACCAGCCCATGCGTCTCTTCATCACATTGCGAACTACATGGCTGCTTGGACTAGCTTGCCGTGCAGCGCCATCTCACACGTCCCGTCTTGTGTAGCGAGATGTTGCATAATGCCATTTCTTGCAGGGGCAACACAGCTCTCAGGAACTCTGGCATTTTTTCCAACCCTCACCTGACTACCATTTTCTCGCCATGACAACTGCATGTTTCTCCTACTCTTCCCCATGGTGTATTCTGATTTGGTCCACCTTCACATGCAAAATTAGTCTCCACCTGGGGCCTAGTTTTATTCCCCACTGGTCAGAATCTCCCTCCCCCCCATCCCCCCAATCCAACACTCTCGGCTGTTGAAGCTTTGAGACTTCCGCTGATGGAGTCCTCTAGGTCCTCTTGTGGCAAGTGCTAGGAATGAAGCCCATCACCTTTGTGCCCTTCCAGGCAAGTTAACCACATGTTCCAGCACAAGAGAGGCATTTGTTCTCGAACGGTCTCCACTATACTTCGTCAGTGCACGAGTTAAGTTGTTTGTGATCTGTATGTAGTTATGAAACGAATGCATGAGTACTCCCAAACTTTGCTACTTTTTTTTTCAAATGTAGTTTAATGCTTCTTTCTTTCTTTCCCTGGATTGTCTTTTCAACAAAATCGGCATTTCCACCATCATGGTGTGATGACTGACCTAACCACAGTTTTGGTAAGTGGTAGCTATTTTTTTGTAAATTTTATCCCCAATAAATTTTCTTTTGTCTAAGAGTTGCCTGCATATCTTTTTTGTGCTTAACTCTTCTTGGTTCATTGTGCAGTGGGTGTCACCTTCCTCCATATACTTTCTGACCCATCTGTACGACTTCTATCTTCTGATTTCAACATCAGCCATCATTTCGTATTTCAATGTGTGCTCTGTGCATCCACCTCAAGTCAGCTACTGGCCTGCAGTTTTTTCAGCCACAGGTTTAAAATTTCTTTGTTTTTCAAGTCTAATAATTATTGTAAAGGGGCCCCTCTTTTGAAAATAATATGTTTATTTAAAATCTGTGCTACAGAAGTGCAGAAAGTTTTTTTTTTTTTTTAATGAAATAATTTAAAATAATCCAAGCAATAACTATCAGTGTTAATATTTATTTTTAACTGTTCAAATTATTGTAATGTTATGGGGGGGGGGGGGGGTAATTATAAAGAAGACAATCTTTCAGGTAGTATCTCTTTTAATTCTAGTTCCCCGCAAATCTAGTAACTCCCTAATAATAGTAAGACGGTCCATCAAAGACATTTCAGCATTTGTGTATAAGGTACTTCTAAATGAATAGACATAAAATGTTACATAATTTATTATACATACCTCCACCCTCTGTGAACTTTGCATTAGTATATACTTAAGTACTAAATCTTTCTATTTCAGTATGCAAATCACTTCAACAAATTAGAAAATAAGAATACAAAATATTGTAAATTTCATTCAACTAAATTATAGGAGGTACGAAGTCTGTAAATAGCCGCATTAATTTTCAGTAAGGCTATTGTATCATAGCAGACACAATTAAGATGTTACAGTATATACTGTAATCCTTCTGTTTGCTTGTTGGGAAGGGGATTTTATACACAAGGGGTTTCAGTTCTATTATGTTTTGTTTCAGGGTAAATGCCTTAAGACATTGAAAGGTCACACCAACTACGTCTTCTGTTGTAATTTCAATCCACAGTCAAACTTGATTGTTTCAGGGTCTGTAAGTATTATTAAAGTACCTATATTGTTAATTTCAATACACATATTTTTTTTCCTTCAGGTTTTCTGTATGACATGCATTATAAACTAACAATCATGTGTGTCCAAAATAATGTTTTAAATTGATCTTCCCCATCGGAAGAATTGTTCAAAGAACACATAATAATATGTTGAAATACAATTTCTTTGTTTCTCAGTTTGATGAGAGTGTGCGAATCTGGGATGTTCGGACGGGCAAATGCCTTAAAACACTGCCCGCACATTCAGATCCTGTCAGTGCTGTGCATTTCAATAGGGATGGTTCCCTAATTGTTTCCAGCAGTTACGATGGTCTTTGGTAAGTGATTAATTTTTTGTGATTATTTTTCCTGCATGTGAACTTATCAATTCTTTCTCGTGTTATTAAAATCAGGCAAACATACAACCCATATTTTTTCACTGCAGATATCAAGTGTTTGTGCTAGTAATTGTGTGTTCTTGCTAAGATTGTGCTGCAGATAATATGAGGTGTCGCTGACATTAAGAGCAAACTCTCTAAGTACAAGTTTTTAGAGGCAAAAGTGTAAATATTTATTTCTATGATTATCATCAGTGCTCTATTTAATTCTAAAGCAAATTTCCATATATATTATATTTGAAGCCTATTCTTGTGAAGTACCTCAGTCTTCAATTTATATATTTCAAAAATTATAAATTAGGTCAATCAAGTATTTTTTTAATATTTACTGATGTTAGATTGTTTTCTTTATTTTCATAGCCCACAGCCTGGCGTATAGTTAGTTATACACCTGTGAAAATTTTTTAATAAAATACCTTAAGAGTTACAATATAATAGATACAATTAATTTGATGGATTAAAAATGTTTAATATGTATTTTTAATGTTATTTTTTCATCATATCAAAATTCAACCAGATGTTAACATTTGCTGATTGTTGGTCGGGAGTGGGGGTTCATTTTGTGAACACAAATTTGCATGTATTTTGTAATTCATCAGGTGTACCAAACTAAAACTTGAAATCATATCATGTGAACAAAGTATTTTGGTGATATGCTAGCAACAAAACTTTCTTCCTTGTTTTTAAGTTTATAACATTGTTTTGTGAGTGGCATACTTCTCAGATAGCAACTGGACAGTATATTCAACCAAAATTACTTCTGCTTGGGACTCAGTGTCTTTCATCGTCAGTGTAAGAATCCAATGCTGTTCTTGGTCTGGAAAGGGGGGTGGGGGGGTAAATCCTCTCCCCCCCCCCCCCCCCCAAAACTTATTTTGTACAGCCTACAGGTGCAGGTAGATTTTGAAGTACCTATTTGTTCTAGATCACATTCTGGAAACTTCTAGAATATTGTGGAATATTTTGAGAACTTAATGTTAATCATATGTTTTCCAATATTCCAAAATGATTGATTATATGATTAAACATTTTTTACATATTTTGCCTAATAAGTGGTTGTATAATTATTTTTTTTTGGAACAAGTTTTATGATAATGTTTTAAGTTTACAATAAGTTTGAACAATTTTGTTATTGCCCATAGTAAGGAAGTTAGAAATTTTTTTACCCCTTATTTTTTCAACCCCTGCGCAGTAATAGTTTGTCTCATTGATTGTTTCAGCCAAAGGTTTTAGATAATATTCAGGATTTTAAAATAAATTATAACCTATTTAAGAGTTTACCTTTTTTTTTTTTATAGTGTGTTAGTAAGGAAGTTATGAATTTTTTTACCTTTTACCCCTGATTTTTCCACATTTTGCAGCAATTTTGGTTGTATCAAAAATTGTTTCAGACAAAAGTTTTATATAATAAATTTTTTGTTTTACTAACATTTAGAACGGATTTGATATTGTGCATGTTATGAATTTGTTTTGTCCTTCAACCCCTGTTTTTTCCACTTGTCGCAAGAATGGTTGTTAATTGAAGATAGATATTTCAGACAAAAGTTGTTGATAATATTCATTAGCTATATAAACAATTCAAAGGTATTTGATAGTGTGATTACCAAATGAGTTACAAATTTTTTTGTCCTCCAACCCCTGTTTTTTCCACCCCTCACAGTTATGATTGGTCTTATTTTGCCCATTAATAAACTTCATCCAGATTTTACATAAAAAATTCTGTACACACATTTTTGAGTTGATGATGGTTTTGAAGTTTATGGACAATGAAACTAAAATAATTTGTAAAAAAAATTTCCAAGAGTCACATTATGGTAATATCTAAAATAAGTAATCTTTATTTGAAATCTACCTTAAATATAATACTTAAGTACCAGATATTTTGTCGGATTATTTTCTCATATACAATACAAAAAACATTTTTCCTTGAGGGTTTATGACCAATTGTCTGCAGCTGACATACACGTTGTTCCCCAACACATCTTGTATTATCTAACCATTTTAACAATAACATGCAAAATTTTGGTAAAAAGGTCACAAACATGCAGAAATTTTTTAGGTTTATGTTTTAGTATGCAAAAAATTCCTGTGATATTTTGTGAAGATTCTCGGCATAAATAGTATGTGTAAATAAACTCAACAGTGAAGCTATGTGTACCACCTGTGCCCTGTAGTTGAGTTTCTACCGTTTTCTTGCAGCCATCATTTCAGTCCCAAATATGAAATGTGAACACACATAAAAAGTACCTTTGCTCACCCTTCTTACCCACACTGCCTGTTAGTATGTGGGCTGATTGATTTTTGTTGTGCCACAGTCATCCAACGAACTACTTTGGCCTCAGGAATAACATTGGCCTTTCAGGGACGCAACCAGGAAGGAGGTCCTTGAGGTCTGGACTCCTTCCTTCCAGGATTTAAAAAAAAAAACTAAGACAATATCACGATTTTAGCAACCTAACTACGTAAGGTTTCAGAGATATTATGTTGGAAGGATTTAATCCTTAGTAGGCTACAATAATGTATTACCTCCCTTTTAGCCTGACATGCCTCACACTCAAAAGCAGCAGGAATTATGTTTCCAAGTAGTCTGTATTTAATTCCGGTGTGTGCACGTGTTTTTGTTAACATTTCGTTCATACAAACTTGACATGATTGTGATGTATTTAAGAACTATATATACTAAATAATTGACTACAAAATAATGTATTTAAACCATTAAATAAAAGCCAAAATATAAAATGTCCAGTTTTCTTTTCTCAAACCAAATCCTTGCTTACATTTCTATGTTTAAACATTTGATTCTAAAGGCCATTATTCCCTGGGATTTTAGTGTGATAATCAATTTTCTTTTAAAATTCAACTAAAAAGAAAAAAAAGGTATAATGGTTAAATCTGGCCCCTCCTTCGCAAAATCCTGGCTACGACCTTGGGCCTCTTCGTGTGTTAATTCAGCTGGAAAGGGAATACAAAATGTTGAGTTTCTTGGCAACATTGCCTTAACTTAATTGATTGACTCAAAAAATATAAGCCTTAAAAATACTTTTAATATTTTATCAAATGTTATATACTTATATTCAGTTCTGATATTTTGAAAAATATTATAAAATTATAAGGTCTATGTTTGTTAGGTCTTCCTAAACTAAAGTATAAAGTACATACTTGGTGCCATTTTGTATATATTGAGAAAATTGTACTTATTCCATTTCCATTTCCTCGTGTAAGGTCAAAAAAAATCACTCACCGGGCTAGTAACATTAGTAGCATCAGTTTATCTTGAATACAGTGTAAATTGACTCATCAAGCATATAAAAGACAACACTCACTTTAAGCCAATACTTTAAATATTTTGAGTTTGATGTACAATGTAAAATCGTATGTTTTGATGATTTCATAATATTGCATAAAATAGGTTTTTTGTGTTCACAGTTTATGATAACAAGTATTCAGGCTGAGCTTAATTAGTTACATCATCTGTTAGCCTTTTCACACAATTGCAGATGTTAAGGCAAACTCATTAGTTTAGAGGTACGCCAATCCGTCACTTAGCACGTCTTCATATTGCACGAATTCATTTAGCGCAATGTTAATTTTACTTCCCCAGTCTTGAATAGCACGTCTGTAAATTTCAGTTACCACAAAATCGCCACAGGCAAAAAAATGTCGGGCATGATGCCACAAAGTCTGTTTCAAACACAAGCAACGTCTGCCCATTCGTCTGCTGGTAACTGTACATGCGCAAGCACTGCAATTTGAATCATATTGGAATCATGGCTTTCAAGTGAAAGCATAATGCATTGTGTTCAAGTATATGAGACAAAACTAGAAGTATTATCGCATGCAGAATGCCATGAAGGCACACTTATGTTGGTCGCACTTTAGTTTTAAGCAAGTCCACTTTGCTCACAATAGTACAAAATGACTCTATCAAACGTTTATATAAGTCTGATGCTGTTTGTACTAGTGGGAATATATTTGACAGTATATTTCGGAACAGAAATGAACAGATGATTCACATGGAAAAGATTGTTAAATGAATGGTGCAATGAAACAAAATCACGGGCCTGACAGGATTGATGTGAACTAAGAAGTGATACACAAATAAGCACTTTAATTTTTGAAAAGTTAAGGGAAGGATTGGTGTACAGTTAAATTCTGTTAGAAAGTTTGTGAAAGGACTTACAAATGTAGACCTTTTTGCCAGAAGGTTTTTTAAAAGTGTCCATGTTCTCTAAAGATCTGGAAAATCTGGTAATGTCATGACTCAATTTGTACATTTTTACCTCACATAACCTGTTAACTAAATAATATTTTTTAAGCACTAAAAATTTACTTATTGAGGTAGGTACCAATACCCATGTGCTTAAGCTATTGATTATAGGTCTCTGCTTATTTTTGTAATGTAAAAGGTTTATTTACAGGCTTCTATCTCTGATATATTGTGGAATGTTTGCAACATATTTTTGTTTTGTTTCTTGTATGTTAATTCTTTAAAGAACATCATCCTGTTTGCCTACAGTCGAATATGGGACACCGCGTCTGGTCAGTGCTTGAAGACCTTAATAGATGACGACAACCCGCCTGTATCATTTGTAAAATTCTCTCCCAATGGAAAGTATATCCTGGCCGCAACTTTAGATAATACACTCAAATTGTGGGACTACAGCAAAGGCAAATGCTTGAAAACTTACACAGGCCATCGAAATGAAAAATATTGTATATTCGCAAACTTCTCTGTTACTGGAGGCAAGGTAATGTAATATGTACCTTCAAAATATGCATGCAAGATACTATTTTTGATTAGTTATGTTGTTATGTATCATACTGTAACTTTACGAATTGAGAAATTTAAATAGTTCAGTTAGAGTTGAATGTATTTCCCTCTCTATTTCTTATTGAACAGAAAACTAATCTTATATTGAATTTAAAGTAGACCACTGATTGGTTTCTTTTAAGTGTGTTTGTAGTTCAATTTTAGAAGATTTTTAACGGACTTACTTAACAAATTTATAGAAGTATGATATTAGTGATAGAAACTTGAAGTTGTAATTGCATTTTTGTACTTGTTATTGTTTTACAATAATCATTTTAATTAGGAATTATCACTTACATATGCACATTATTTTAACTGTAAATTCTTACTAAATAAAAATGACAATGGCTCAAATAAAATGTTTCCTCATTTGTTCGGTATTTCAATATATATGTATGTGGGATTCCAAATACTAACAAATGTAATAAAAAATAAATTATTTTGATAAATTTTAGTGATGGGACAAATCGCTCTCATTTCAGAATCTAGGTTTTCAAGGCCAGTAATAAAATAATGTACAAGAAATAAAATAAATAAACTATTATGTTAAAAATTTCAACCCACTTAATGTTTGTTTTTCAAATTTTGGTTCCCAAATTACGGATATTGTAATTGGATTTACTTACATATATACAGTGTAATATCTTAGGAAACTGTTATATGATATGAACAAAGCACAACTAAAGCTGGTAAGTTTCATAACTGTCAGTGCTAATTTTTTTTTATATTACTAAATTTCCTCCTTTCAAATACTAGAGATTAATGGTTTTCGAGGATTTGACTGGCCCATGCTTAGTAATTTTATTAACACTTAAATACTGGTATATATTTTTACAAACACAGACAAGACCAAGACACGCGCCAGGTTCAGAGCTGGCCGGCAAGGGTCATCGCTGACCCCTCCCCCCTCCGCTCCCCGCGCATCGTCCTGCCTCGGCGCCAGTAACTATTGCTGAGCGGCCTTGGGAATTCCGCTGGCAGCCACGCAGAGTCGCGAGAATGGACACCAGCATCTGACTCGTAGTAACTGCTCAGCTTAGTCATTTCCTTCTAAAAGAAACTTCTATCGTTCTGTTGTTGTGGCAACCAAAGAACAAGGTTGCTAAGAAAACAGACTGAAGACTGAATTTATAAGAACTTGGAGGAATGAAACCATCTAATAAACAGTGCTTGATGCATGAAGATAATAAAACGGAATATTCAACCAAAGAAATATGTAGATGAGATTCCAACAAAAATTAAAATATAACTAAATTAATGACTCTAGCTGCAATCAGATGTGGTATTACCAGGTTGATCTCGTTCACTTACATACATGTATCATCAAATCAAAAGGTAGATTAATTAAAAATAATAGTTATTATAAAATATGGGAATAATAACTAAACATGCTCACTGTTTACATCTTTGGTGTTCCTGCTGCAATGTACCTGGTTGTAAATCTATTCCCTAAATGGACAAGTCAATGCTGAAGGAGCGCACAAGTGCCATAGGGAAATGGATATGCCATTTCATCGCAATTTGGAGGAGCTAGAGATCAAGCTATGCAGAGAGGCTGAGGAACCCATCCCAGCTTCAACACCACTGCTCCCCTCCCCCCTTCATCTCACTCAACTAACCATCAGATGACTGAGGTGAGAATCCCACACCAAAGCACTGACTGGCATCTACCCAAATCTATTGCTCTCAAACAGGGATTCCTCAATCACCCAGATTATCCGTGATCTGGTCGAGGACTATCCAACCTCTACTAGCTAGCCAGGCTAGTTTCGCTGCTCCCTCAGAATGGTCTCGCTGCAAAAGCCACCACTGCAGTACGTGTCCAACTCCATCCAATCAGTAGAATACCTCAAGGATCAGCCCGTATTATTTCCAGTTTAACATGATACTAGTAGATGGCACAGACTCTGTACCAGTCCGTAGGTACCTGAAGAACTTTGCTATCCACCGACTTCAAGTACCACAGCCTAGGGATTTTACAGACGATCAAGGCCTAGTTTATACTCCAACTGGCATAATAGACAACCACACTGTCATTAATATTACCATAGCCAAGAAATCAGACGTGGAAATCAGGCTTTTGAGACCTAACTGCCATGAGGGTATTGGTAGTCGAACCTCCAGGATGGTTTCGTTAGCATCTGCTGTGCCCTCTAAAATCAGCACGTTCACCCCTCCAGTACCCCTTTCGGCAAATGAGGATGCCAGAATAAGGAGTGATTCCGGCAGAGTCCTGTTCGTCAAACACCCTATTAATTTACCCTATTAATTTAGCACTTGTCAGTGTTTGAACTTTTTACCAATTGACTCATCAAGCTATATAAACAAATGTAAATTTTAAATGGATACTACGTTTTATGCTCAAAATTTCTTAACCAAGCCAACAATTTTTTTAACTGCATCATGCTTCCCATCTTTTATTTTATTTGTCTTAAGACACGCTGCCACATTTTCATAAAAGATTCACAATTGGTGAAGATGGAATAAATTAAACTTGTGTTATCAGCAATAGAAAACACTTAGTTTTTTATTCTTGTAATTGTGTAATAGTTGGCAAACTAAAATATTTTGGGATTACGTAAGTACGTCTAAAAAAAACTCTAGAATCGCAAAAAAAATGAAAGTATTTGTAATTTTTTTTTGTTCTTCAAGACAAGGGCACCAACAGACACATAACTGGGAATGTTATGTAACTTTAATATATTGAATACACAGCTTTAGCTAGCACTAAACATGAAGTGAAGTGCTAGTGTTTTGGCACTTTTTTTTTCTCATCAGATCCTATTTGAACAAGCTACATCTATGTTACAGCAGTGATTGTAAACAAAAATGCACATAAAGTATAAAGTAAACCTTTTAACATGTTAAACTCCGCAAATGAGATAAGTGTTGGAATAGTTCGGTTTTTAAACTCTTTTTTTTTCATTTATTGAAATTTATAAAGCAAACATTATAAGCAGAAAATGTACTATTCGTGAAACGTTATATGCAGGAAATAAATACAATGTCCTTAAGTAGGGACTTTTGAAATATAACTTTATAAGCAGAAACATTATATCTGGGTTCTACTGTATTCACATCAAACACCCTTTCCGTAGACCTGTTGGATTCTGTCTCGGATACTGAAATCAGCAACGGTACCGACACCTCAACTACAGCCCCACTCCTGAGCTCTTCTTTGACACAGTAATTTTTTTTTTACCATAGATATGTTGAAGAAAGTGTCTTGGGATTTGATTGATTAAAAATAAAGCCAAACTGTCATCAAGTACTAAGCTATTAAGGAATTGAAGACTAGTTTTTTGGATGAGTTTTTTATTATGGGATGCTGCTTAATCTTTTAAAAAAACACCATGAAAATGAGAGCCCTGCTACTTTCTCACTGCTGTAGAACTAATGCAATTCATTGATTGCTTAATTGCCTAACTTTCTCGATGTACTTTGTAGTAAAGGTTCAAGAGACATAAAAAGGTACATATAATTGATATGTTAGTGTACTTCAATTTTTCTGCATTTAAATACAATAGTAAACAGATCGTATAAAATTATCGGTATCAGAAATCTTTATATGTATGTAGAAAATTTCATCCTTTTATTGCATGTTGCTTTTACATGGCTGTAATACATGGTGCATTTTTGATATCATAATAAAATGTTATAAATATAAAATTCTGTAAATTAAATAGGAAACTTTCTGTTAATTATACTGAGGGGCTTCTTCTGCAGAAAATCATCTTATTTACTCTGCAGATGTAAACATGCAGCCCAACAAAAAATACTGTTGGTAATTGATATTGCTGTGCAAAAATGTTTCTTTGTAAAGAATGAATAAGCAGAGTTTTGAATCCATGCACCTGAAAAGTCCATGTGTAGTCCAAGTAGTGTGTAGTATATTCTTAATATTGTAAGTATATCATAAGTATTAGTACATTACGAAAAGCACATTGAAGGCAAGGATATACAAACTTATTAAACATCTTATTGTTTAATGTACAAGATTGCAAACTTTATTTTTGTGTACATAACCAGAAAATAAACTCGTAATTTTAATGCTTATATCAGACTGGTCTTCCCAGACAAAAACATCTGATTTTGCTTAATCATCTCCCAAGGTCTTCAAGACCAGATCATTACTTTAAACAACCTCCTCTCTTTTGAAATGGTTGTTAGTACTTAAACCAGTGTTTTGCTAAATGTATTCCTGCAATTTGGTACAATACAGGTTTTTTTTTTTTTTTTTTTTTTTTTTTTTTTAACCATTCATATAGTTTGATTTAAATGTTACCTTCAGCCTTAACTTAGATAGCTCTTCTTGAAAAAGATACTCATTACAGCTAAGGTAAGCAGTAAGCAATGTAGTCTTAACACAAGAAGGAAGTTTCGGCGGGCAATTTAAACGTGTTTATTTTGTTTGATAGTAACTTTTTTTTTAGACAAATTTTGCAATAATGGTAACAGTACTGTTAATAATTTTTGTTAAATTTGGTAGGGTTTTTATATATATTACTGGTTTAAAATCAACCATAAGAAGAAAATATGTGCATGCTTCTCATTGTATTTTGCTTTTTATATTTATTTTAACAGGAAAATATTTACATTTTGCCATTTTGTTATGTATAAATGGATATCAATTTTGACTGTGTGTTGATATCATTGTTATAGCAAGACTTTCCACTGACAATCTCAGTAATGTGTATGATCTATGTAGAATATTGTAAATCGTGCTTTTTTTTCCAGTGGATAGTGTCAGGATCTGAAGACCACATGGTTTATATATGGAACTTGCAGACAAAAGAAATTGTACAAAAACTTCAAGGCCACACAGGTATGGTTTGTGTATTTTTTTATCTTTTGTGTGGTTTATCCCTTATATTTTTACATGATTTCTCTATATTTTTAACTCTGAACATTCCGTGATATTCTGTATATTGGTGGCAAGCTTTCAGGTATGTTTTTTATTTAATAATTGATGTATTTATTTGTTTGTAACATGCCTGTCAACAGTGTAAGTACTTCCATTCCTTTTTTTATTGTGTTAATTTTAGGCTTTGTTGTTAGTTAGCAGTGCGAACAATAAATGTTTGTGCACCACCCTAGTCGGTTTGTTTTACAAAATGTAGGGATGATTAATAATTTATTTAATAGAATTATTTCATAATTCTGCTGGATTTTTTTTTTTTCACACAATACAAATTTTCCATTGTCGTTTATAACATAGTGAAATGGTTTGTAGTTTCTTTTTCTGTCATCACACTGTGCCATCTCTTATTGTGGTTTGCTTCCAAGACATGCAAAGTCTAGAAGTGTTATTCTTTGGGTATGTATGGTTTAATAATGCAAGAACTGTGATTATTTAAAAGTGTGTATTATCAAATTCAACTGTTTGTTAATTGTATAAATTGTGTGTGTTTTAATTAAATGTGCATATATTTCAATTTGTTTGAATGTGCTTAGGACCCAGATTGTGGCACTAAAAACTAATTATTAAATTAATTTATTAAAAAATAAGTAAACCTTTTAAATATTAGCGTAGCCATCACTGCAGGAGTTAAACATAGCATCAATTATGTGACTCCTTTTATCCTCTCTCGCATTATTAATGAATTAAATTATGAATTATTGTTTAACATCTCACTGACATTGAGATCATCAGACATATTGTGGGGAAATGATGAGATGGAACATTGACGAAATGCATTTGCAAGAACCGCTGAGCGCCCCCCCCCTCCCCCCCTCCCCCCCTCCCTCAAGGATAGTAGAGAGAGGTGTCTCGATCCCATAAGAACAATATAGACAGCCCGACACTCCGCTCTGACGTCATATGCAGCCCCGCCGTTCCCAGCCGTAATACTACACCTGCTGACTGACGACTTTCTCTTATCAGCTCGGCTACGCAATACTTATAGTATTTCATTTATGCTTTGTTGATTACTCTTATTATAATTGTTTGGATATGCTTTTCAAATGATAACATGCTGTGACTGAAAACAAGGATGGATAATTAATTTCAACATATTTTTTCAGTGACAGTAAAAATTTTTAAAATATCTATGATGAATCCATGAATTTTTAAAAATTAATATGATTAATATGTAACTAGTAAACAAAATGGTTTATTTGTATTTATTTCTCAGAAAAATTATAATATTTAAAATAATTGCATATCAATTTCTTAGTGTTTAATAAAAGTAGCCATAGCTCATTAAAAATTTTGGGAATGTTTGCAATATAAATAAACTTAAGTTAGATTTAAAAATAAATTTCTAACATGAATAGAGCAGTTTTTCGTGTAATCTTTTCATCCTCTTTTGCATCATACTCGAGCATTTTCTTCACTTTTACTTCGTCAAAGAACAATGCGTTCAAAGTCTAGCTAGCAACGAAGAACGTGCTACATTCAAAAATTCAAACATGTTTTACTTGGATACCTTTTCTCATGTCATCGTTGAAGAGTTGAAAGTCCAGGCAATGGGAAGTTAAGTTTCTGTTTTAAAATTAAATAACATCGCGTACTGAAATAACGCAAAGTGAAAGCGAGAGCTATTTCCTCATTGGTCCAGTTTACTCTTTTTTTCAACGAAAGTAATAAGTCAATTTGATTTTTTGAAAAAACACTTGAAAGAATATTCTGCATGCAGAACTCTAACGAAGAACGGTTTTGTTTGTTTGTTTTTAATAGTTGTGTTTATTATTATTATTATTATTAACTTCCAAATTTAAAACGGACTTTCTTTCAGCAAGAAACAAATTTTCTTTAAGAATTTGGATTTATTTCCTAAGCATTTCAACCGAGTCATTGTTAGAACAAGACTTTGAATGCTTTAACTGACTTCAAGAACATGTTTCTTCCTCACTTACATTTTCATTTGAATCTACTATTAATTTACATAGGTAACAATTTTTTTTTTTTCCCCTGCATTTAACTCGGTCTTCTCGGCACACACGACTTTCCAATGTTTCTACAGGTGTTGTAATTCCAAGTTTTAATGAAGGTACAGCATTTGGTTTAAGATGTCTGTTAGCGCATGTATTTAACAACTCACTCAGCTTTCAAGTCGGGCTCGTAATCATCTGTAAAGTGCTCTGAACATATGTAAGTTGTTTTTGGATTCCACTCACCATCATGTCGGCATTTCTGAACCCATACTTTCAACACATGATCATCGCGTGGGAATCGATGATATTTTATATGATTTGTTTCAGGTAAATATTTTGTTTTTACGAAACTATTTGTACACACAGCCACTGTACACCGCGTACCTGGCATTTTAATGTTTAAATACAACTTTTTAACAGCGTTTAGTCTAACAAAACAAATTCACTTTAAATTTGTGTTCTTAACATTTTGCCTGCTAGTTATAATTAACGAAGCACCTGTGCACTTATGATATAAGCAACACTAACATTTTATAACACACGCACTCTCAATTAAACTCCTCACAACAATAACTCTCCCTGCATTACGCAGTAGTTTGACACGTTATTACGAGCAGATGTGCTTGTAAACAAAGTAACTGATAGGAGCGGACGGGCTGGCAAGCCAAGCCGGGGCTGCAAGCGACGCGATGCGCAGAACGATGCGCAAGTGATACGAGGCAACCTCTCTCTACTAACCTTGCCCCCCCCCCCCCCCCCCTCATCTTCTCATTCCGTTACTGATTGTTCTCTATTGATCTCAATGTTGAGAGACTCTAAACCTTGTTTGATCATTCATTCATGGGAGTTACAGGAGTTTGCTATAAGTAGTTTATTGTGCAGGGAAAAATATTAATTCCTTCTGTGCAGAAACATCATGCTCAAAAAAGTGCAGTACAGTTGAGACTAGGCTTGATGTTTTTATTTTGGGAACAATTACAATGAAAAGGGTTTCTAATATTTTCTCTTTTTTATGTATATAAAAAATATTTTAAAAATTTAAAAATCACCACCTTCAGGTATGCTTTATAAATATGTTTTTCTATTTTGTAGATGTGGTCTTGTGCACCACGTGCCACCCGACCGAAAACATCATTGCATCTGCGGCTTTAGAGAGTGATAAAACTATAAAATTGTGGAAGAGCGACACATAACCAATGTGAAGTCACGTGTGAAGCGTGTGTGTGGGTTGGACAGTGGGGGAGTTCGCTGAGACAAAGCATTTGCAGTGTGTGTTCCTACAGTTTTTTTTTCTATCGAAAAAAGAAAAGATTGGCATTGTTTCTTTTAGTGTGGAAGCTATCAGGACAAGTCACAAAGGTGATTGTATTTTATAATTTTGGTGGCTAGTGAACGTGAAAATTCTAGAAGATAAAGGAATTTAAAATGCTCTGGAAATGCACAAGCTACATAAGTTGAGGGTGTTTTGAGTCAAACTAAGAACTGTTTGTGAAAAGTTCAGTTTTAGGTTATGTGTGCTACAGTAGTAAAAAAATAATAAACTGTCATTAGAAAAGAACATTTGATAGTTTATGCAGGTCATGATATTTCTTATTATTTTTGTGTGTTTGTGTTAAAAGACTATGTTTTTACTATGCAGCTTATAAAAAGTTAAACGTCAAGAATTTTGTTATTGTTTACTAGCCACCCTAATTATTGTACATCTCTTCAAATGTTATGTGGGGAATATTTCAAATTTTTAACTTTTTTGTTTCTGTTTTTGTCACCCCGAAAAACTTATGGTTTTTAAGGAACTTTAAGATCATATGAACACATGCAATACTCTGTTGGTTTTATGAGAAGTAGTTTTCTGTATGCAAACGTGTTAAGACTAGGAATCACATGCCATATTGATTCTTTTCATTTTCTCCTCATTAGTTCTAGTAAACTGCAATTTCTATAAATGTAACACTATACCTCTTTTGCATTTGTGGTTCTGTCACAAATTTTGTCAATGGATATTTAATAAATGTAAAAAAAACTTGTTATACCCATTATATAACACTTAGTAAATACCCATTGAAAATATTTGTGATTGAACAACATATGCAAGAGTGGTATAGTATAAAATTTACAGAAATAGCTCTTAACAAATAGTAACAACAAGGAAATTAAAAAATCAACATTCATTGTGAAACCCAGCCTTAACAAATGGAATGACTGTCTTCAATTTTGTACAAATTCTTTTATTACACCATAAACATTTGTTTAACAAGGGCTGTGTTCAAATTCATTTTCAAAAAGGCCAGTTTTAGGTAGATTTCAGAGAAATACTACCTATTGTATTCATTACCATGGTGCGACTTTCGGAAAATTTTTATATAGTTTTTCATTTCATGGTCCATATTACCCAAAACCATGGTCAACTCATAAGTGTGTGTGTAAATATATATCACAATTTTGTGGACACAATAACTGTCGCAATTTTTCACAAATCACTTCCAAACTAATACATAAAATCTAGTAGGGGAAAATCTCAGTCAAAGTTATTAATGGGCAATATCCGACCAAAAGGGTAGAATGGGGAAGGTTTTTTGAAAAACAAAAATCGCTGTAAATACCATAATACGGAAAATATCACATCTGCTTGAACGTATTATAACTCGTAAGAGTAATACCAAAATCTTTTGTCTGAATAAGTTTTTATACGACCAACCATAACTGCAAGGGCTTGAAAAAAAAGGGTTGGAGGACAAAAAATCATATCTCCCTTCATAGGCACAACATTGAATTTGTGCAAATTTTCTATTAATCTAATAATTTTTATGTAAACTTTTGTCTGAAACAATTTTTTATTAGATGAACAATTGCTGCAAGGGGTTGAAAAAATAAGGGGTAGAATTTAAATAAAATTCATAATTTATTTACCATGTTCACTGTTAAATCCATACTATTTTATTGTAAAACCTTAACTTATTATCTACAAATTTTGTCTAAAATATTTTTTTTACAACAAACCATTACTGCAAGGGGTAGAATAAACAAGGGTTGTAGGACATAAAATCATAACTCCCTTCATAAGCACAACATTGAATTCATGCTAATTTTGTATTAGTCTAATAATTTTTTATGTAAAACTTACGTCTCAAAAAATTTTTTGATAAGACAAACCGTTGTTGCGAGGGGTTTTAAAAAAAAAGATGTAGAAATTTAAAAAAATTATAAAATCTGTACCTTTTACACTATTAAATCCATTCTTTTTTATTATAAAACCTAAAAATATTATAGAAAACGTTTGTACGAAATTATTTTTTATAAGAACAACCATTACTGCAAGGAGTGAAAAATAACAGGGTTTGAAAGACAAGAAATTCATAACTCCCTTAATATGCACAAACTTAAAGCTGAAAAAAATTTCTATACTTCCAACCATAACTAAAAGGGTGGAAAAAATAAATTTGTAACTCCCTTAGTAGGCAGGCACACTATCAAATCCAATCAAATTGTTTGTAAATCTTATAATTTGTATTTAATATGTTTGTCTGAAACAATTTTGACAATACAATCCATTATTGCAAGGGGTTGAAAAAACCTGGGGTTGAATGAGAAAAAAAAATTCTCTACCCGGTACACTATTGAATTCATTCTTATTTTTTGTTTTACTGCCTAAATATTGACTAAAACTATTGTTAAAATAAATTTGTGTTTACCTAACTATTACCCAACCATTAAATGACAAAAGGTTTGAAAGTAAAAAATAATCAAAATGTTTTTTAAATAGATATACTATATCCATTATAATTTATTGCATGAATCCTAAAACTTTGAAACAATTTTTTATGAAATGAATTATTACAGTAAAAACATGGGTTTAAATTTTAAAAAATCAAATTTTAATTGGTACCTATCGAAAACTTTTTAAATTATTTTAAACCATCTTAATATTATTTTAAACCATCTTAATATTATTTTAAACTTTGGTGCAGATTTTATATGAAGAAAATAGTGTTTGAAAGTCAAAAAAAAATTCATTGTGTAATATTGGAGAACATAAATATGTTGTATACATTAAGTTTATTAAATGTTCCATGATTTTATGTAAATTTCCAAAATATTTCCAAAATAAATAGGTATTTCGAAATCTACCTATGCCTGTAGGATCTGCCAAATGGATTTTTTGTACTTGTGCCTTAAGAAAATGTATCAAAGTTGGGATGTTGAATTTTTGGCTTTGGGAATTCAAGAGCAAGGATATACGTATACACATCCTACAATATGCCGTATTTAATTTGCATGTATGAAAATGTTCTTTTGCGAAATGTAAATCCAACTTGTTTGGGGATGCATTGGCAAATGATAGTGAATCTTGAGATTGAATAGTTAGAATGTGTAAGAGGGGCTTGAAATGAATAATTCTCCTTTCTCACCCCCTCCACTATACCCAGCCTTTTTATCGCAACTTAAAAATGGTGAAATAATTTTTGTGTAAATATTTGGGTAATTTGGGAAGGGGGGGGGGGGGAATATTACTTTCTGAACAAGAGGAGAAAAAGGTAAACAAACATGATAAGTTGTCTGAACGTACATTAAAATAAGCGTGAGCAGAGGTGTTCCTTTTCAAAGATGAAATAATTTGCTTGCAAAGGGGCAAGAGATCATTGCTAACAAAAAAAGTCTAAAGAAAGAGAAAAGAAGCATGTAATATATGCAGTGAATTTTAACACAGCACAGTTTACATATTATTAAAACTAAACATTAAAACTCACAAGGTTTGTGCTGGCTATTTCATGAATTTATTAATTTTCTTAAAGATTTTTTTAACTGTTGCTAGAATCAATATTGTTAGAAAAAAATATTTGTACACATGTAAATATTTCATATATTTTGCATGCAGATATGTGAATTATATTTGTATAAATATCTTGCAGTGTAATAAATTTTGCGCTAGAAATTTACATATTATGTTATCAAAGCATTGCATAGATGTAATCACATAGCTACATTTGTTCACCCATTTTTTTTTGGGGGGGGGGGGGGGGGGGTTCCCCGATTTGTTTCATGGTCCCTGTGTATTGGGAAACAATACCTAACTAGGATTTAGAATTTAGAGAAAAGGTTATGTTGTTGAGTAATTACAAAAAAAACTTGTAAAATAATTTCTGTACTTTTTACATTGAATTCTACCATTATATGTGTAATAAGAAATAAAGAGTATTGCAGTACTGTTCCCCTTAGATTAGTGAAGACTACAAGGGTGTAGTACTTATTTCAGAAGCCAATAGCAGACTAGGTAATTTTTTTTTAATTGAAAACATTTTACAGGTTTAACAATTTCATATTGTTTTCAGCATACAGTTTCTACTAGCTACATTGAAAAGTCTTTAATCTGGCATCTGTGGTTTGGCAAGTTCTGTAATCCAATACCAATCAAGCCGCTTGCAGTCAGATATTTCGTGTAGATTTCTACTTTTGATCTTGGCCATCAAGTTGAATTACGGCAATGCCAGCATTTTTAGTTTGCTCAGAGTTTATCGTTATTTATTTTAGTACTGTTTTTACTGTTTTCTAGCCGGTTGATTTTATTGTGATTGATTTCATGGCGATGTTTTTAGCTCGTCTGTAATTTTTTTTTCTTTAGAACAGCTAATTACAACTTTTTTCAATACCATATGATGGTATTTGAGGTTTTGATTGGCCCATCTCTAATAAATAGCAATATGAATAAATACATTCATAACGTGCTTAGGAAGTTAAATGCCCTATGCAATAGATCATCAGTTCAAACATGTTATTTTAGCAATACTGATATGAAAGTATGTGTTTACTAGATATGTTAACAAGTTTAATTACGAATACAGAACGCATCAAAAGTGTGGGTGTAAAGATAAAGTTATACGTTCCAACAGGGCTCCGATTGTGGGTGTAGGTAGGGAATTAAGTAATCAAAAAATAGTGCAAGAAAAATATGTTAGAAAAGAAACGTAATTTAGAACTTTGATATCACAAGGAAAATTAACCCGAAGATAGTAAACAATTAAGAATCTATATAGCCACTTGAATACTCAAAATGCAGTTTCCTAACCGAAATTCTGTACTTGCACCCATGATCTGCCCCATGGCATGCTCAAATGAAGGTACTGACTCTTTCAAATACTAATGCAAATTAAGACAGGTAAGCACGAAAAAAAGAAAAAAAAAAGCTTATTTAGGCTTGGAGGGGTAAGCTACCACAATAAAACAAATATGTAGTTCTCTAAAAAAAAAAAAAAAAAAAAAGGGGGGGGGGGGGTATCCAGAAACAAGGTAAGGGGGGTGGAAAGAACATGACCCACCACACCGAAGATGTCCAATAAAAGTTGACAGGCAAGATACCGACAAACAGAAATTGCAAAATGTAGTATACAAGGTGGTAAATAGAACTAGGTCAGCTATTAGAATAGTATGTCTGGATTTTCTTAATTTCTTTAAAAATTGCAAAATAGGTGAATCATTTTAAAATTATATAATTTTAGAAATTATAAATTTTCATAAAGGAAATTAACATTACATAGGTACTAGCTACTGCCTGGCATCAGTTGTAATTAATGCCTGTTTATAAGTTTTTTTTTTTTAATTTTAAGCACAAAAATTGTCTATATATTTATATATATATTTATTTTATATATATATATTTATCGACTCGCGTGCAACTATTATTGTTCAGACCATAGAATAAAGGAACTGACATAGTACTTACAGGTAATTATCCAATACTACATGCGCGTCACATTTTTTTTTAAGGGTTGGTTTTGTCGAAATCTCACCTGAACAGTGACCCTCTAGTTTTAAACATAATGGTAAGTAAGGGAGTTTGTGTATAGTCTTTGACTTTTTAATAATTGAAAAATGGAGAACGACCACTAACCGTTTTTTCTTCTTCTAAATAGCAAAAATAATTTTTAGTTATAATTAAGTTTAACCCTAATTTCTTGCAGATCGATATATCATCACCTAGTATGACGTCATGTCCGCTATCTTGTCTTCGTATGCTGGAAGCCACAATCTTGTTATCGACTGCTAGAGTGGGCTGACTCCATGTTAGTTTAATTATTACCTGCTAGAGTGCAGTAATCATTAATATTACTGTGACATCCGCCATCTAGTCATATGGACGCCATCTTGGAATTGTGTAATTATTTAGCTAGAAATTTGGGAAAAATTCCAAAATTCATTAAAAAATTAACTTATTAATTCGCATAATGA
This sequence comes from Bacillus rossius redtenbacheri, assembly GCF_032445375.1. Taxonomy (NCBI): domain Eukaryota; kingdom Metazoa; phylum Arthropoda; class Insecta; order Phasmatodea; family Bacillidae; genus Bacillus; species Bacillus rossius. The sequence goes on from NC_086330.1 coordinate 155,964,509, forward strand.
ATCGATCGATTCATGTCCTTGGTTCGATCCCTGGATGATGCAAAACATTTAATTTTATATAAAAAATAATAATTTCAATAAACCATGTTCACAATTCTTATAGAGACTTTAAATCCTCTACAACCATCCATTAAATCCGTCATCTTGGAAATTCGTAATAATTAACCTAGAAATTCAGGAAAAAGGTCAAAATTCATTAAATAAATTTGCACCTGATAAAAATATTACAAGTCTTGATTAAGTAGCAGAAATTCACTAATTACATGTAACCTTGAATAAAATGACATCCCTCATTAAGTAAAAAAATCCTTCGTGCAGAGATCAACTCATCTGTAACCAGAAGCACCCGGAGAAAACCATAAGATGTCTAGTCAGGAATAATCAGAAGCACTCGGAGAAAACCATCAGATGTCTAGTCAGGAATAATCGTAAGCACTCGGAGAAAACCACCATAAGTTTTCCTAGATATCGTAAAATTACAAAAAATAAAACAAATTTAAAATAAAAACAAAAAATACAAAAACAAATTCTGCTAGCTTGTGAACATCTCATTGTAGTGCAAAGTTAGAGTTCCAGTACAAGCCAGATTTTGTTTTTGTATTTTTTGTTTTTATTTTAAATTTTTTGTTTGTTTTTTTTTTTTTTTTTTTTTTTTTTATATATAATTTTACGATATCTAGGAAAACTTATGGTGGTTGCAACAAGTACCTTTGAATGAGATAAATTAATTCTCGCTGATGAAATAATTAAAAAATTCTATTTAAGTAATAGATCTGATTTAAAACTCTTAGTTTGCATCTGGCATTAGTCTCAGTAACTAATATGAATCCTGATTCGGGATTTGTAGCTGTATCAAAACGTCATCACTGTAGATACTGTAGCAAGGTGTTTACCTTGAGAAAGAATGCTAAACGACATGAGAGAAGCGAGTGTAATTTGGATCCTTGTCAAAAACCATTTCATTGCAGTCAGTGTCAGAAATCCATTGGTAGAAGATATTATTTGGATAGACATTGTAAGACCTGTACAATTAAGATGAATAAAGATAACGAAGACTGGGCTGCAACATCGCGGAAGAGGAATGAAGGCGAAGAAACTAATGCTAAAAATACTGATCTAGATCAAGATAATAATTTAAAATTTAAAACAAACGAAGAAAGTTGCAACCACATTAGAAATGAAAAGATATTTACTCCAATATCTAGTTGTCTCATGAAAATGTGAAAGATGGAGAACCACCTGAAGCTTACAAGGTCGAAGACTTTGATGAATCATCTGAAGCTGGCATGATTGAAGATTGTGGTGACACATCTGAGGCTGACATGATTGAGTACTGTACTGAAGCACCTAAAGCAGGCACAATCGAAGACTGTGATGACGGTCTGAGACCAAAACGATGGAAAAGACGTAATAAAATAAATTATCCTGATCAAGTTTGTGATGCTGACATGATTGAGGACATCAGAAGCTGGCATGAACGAAGACTGTGCTGAAGCACCAAAAGCATGCAAGAGCGAAGACTATGATGGTGGCTTGAGACCAAAACGATGGAAACGACGTAATAAAATAAATTATCCTGATCAAGCTTGTGATAATCACTGGCACAATGTCGATAGTGACCTTGTGGTTGGTGTTAAAACGAAATACACCAGAAATAATAATATTTATTATAAACATGCAAGGATGATGAACGTAGCAGAAGAGATTGATTTTACCTCATGGGAAGATCCTAACATATTGGTTGACAGGCTAAGACTACTACATTGTTCGCTTTGTGCAGGAAAATATTCAAATATTAAAGAAATATCCTTCATACTCAAAGAACTGAGGGAAGCTGGCTACATACAATAATGGCTTAAATTAAATGTATGTGTATAAACTAGAAGATAAATTAATAATTTTTTTTTCAAGATGGTATCTACCATTTCTCGAAATCTGATTTCTAAATAAAACTTATAACTTAAAGGTGTAAAAAAGGACACCACTGCCAGTCAAAATGTAATCTAATAAAAACATGTAAGTAATCATGCCAAGTTCGATAAGAAAAGTAATTGCAATCAGTTGGAGCCAAATAAAGATGGAGCTGTTGGACATTTGGAGCCGATTGATCATTTGGAGCCGATTGATCTTTTGGAGCTGTTGGAGCTGTCTTAAGCATTTGGAGGCTGTTGGAGCATTTGGAGCTGTCAAGCATTTGGAGCCATTTGGAGCTGTTGGATCCATTTGGAACATTTGGAGGCTGTTAGAGCGTTTGGAGCCTTTTGAAGCATTTTGAGCCTTTTGGAGCATTTGGAGGCTGTTGTAGCATTTTGAGCCATTTGGAGCTAAATACATTTTTATTTTTCTTGAGGATATCAGGTAGAACATAATCAATCAGCTTACTTATGAAGTAACAAGGTACGGAAATTAAATTATAACTTGTGACTGAACTGTTTATATGGTAAATCTTATCCATTCTGAGGACCTAGAGAAGAAATTCTCTCAAGACATTGGCTGTTACAATTTACAGTTCTGACGATGAGAAGCAAACTGTTAAACACGGTGCCCAGAAACTCTGTCAAGAAGAGGAGGCTATGTTAGTAACGGTTCTGGTTGGTCTCTGTCTAGTACATATAAACCGATTGGAGCTAAGAATTAGTCATTTCACTTCTATGCAGGGCTAAATGATTATAAGATTGCTGGCTTTCACAAGTGATCCTGTAGTAGAATAGAAATTATGTAATAAATATTATGTTTGTAAAAGAACTTGTGTTTTATTTTCGAACCTGTCATTTTTGAGGCATTTTTACCTAATAATTAAGATTATTTTTAGCTTCTTCCAGGATCGTACCAAGGACCTTAGTCGATCTAATTAATTAATCAGTATATTGTTTGCAAATTTATTTAATGAATTTTGACCTTTTTCCTGAATTTCAAGGTTAATTATTACGAATTTCCAAGATGACGGATTTAATGGACTATAGAATGATGGTTGTAGAGGATTTAAAGTCTCTATAAGAATTGTGAACATGGTTTATTGAAATTATTATTTTTTATATAAAATTAAATGTTTTGCATCATCCAGGGATCGAACCAAGAACATGAATCGATCGTTTCATTATGTGAATTAATAAGTTAATTTTTTAAGAATTTTTGGAATTTTTCCAGAATTTCTAGCTAAATAATTACACAATTCCAAGATGGCGTCCATATGACTAGATGGCGGATGTCACAGTAATATTAATGATAACTGCACTCTAGCAGTCGATAACATGATTGTGGCTTCCAGCATACGAAGACAAGATGGCGGACATGACGTCATACTAGGTGACAATATATATACTTTGACATAAGTGGTGGGGGTCAGTCTGTCGATGGCTACCATGGAGGAAGGATCTGTTGTCATTTTTTTTGCCCTCACCGGGTTCTAACCGAGGACTCCGAGTTCCGTGTCGTAAATGTATGTTTTTTAAATATTTTTATTAAAATTTTATTAATTGAAATTTTTTATAAATTTTAAATTTTTTTTCATTAAAATCTGATAAATAAAGATGGCAGGTGTAACGATAATTGCAACGGTGATGTAATACTCCAAGATGGCTGCCATGACATCCTAATTTTCAAGGTCATAACCTCGGCAGCTTAAAGCGGCTAGCTCTTAGGACTTTTAAGCTGCTTTTAGGAATTTTCGTGGTTTCTAAGGTAAAATGACTTTAGAGGATTTTCGAAATCCTAATTTTTGAATTGAGGAATTTTTTGAGAATTTTTGACTGGATTTTTTTTTTTTTCAAAAAAAATGGAAATTTTGGCGATTTTTGAGGAATTTTGGGCAAATTTTGCCCTTTTATAGCTAATTTTGACAAGTTGAGGGTCAAATTCAGGGTCAAGGTCACACTCATCTAAATGGCCGCCGTGATGTCACAATCCAAGATGGCGGTCAGCTCCTCCTGCGAGCGCCTGGCGCAGGAGGAACTATTATATACTACTCTTGGCGGCGCCTGGATTCACCTGTGTAAATCGCGGCCCGCAGTTAAATTAGATACAAAGTTTACACATAGTTGTCGTCGGCGCCTGTGCACTCGACATTAATGAAAGTTCACTGGTAGTGGGGGTCGGCCCGTGCCTTAAGATGAACTATCCCGCGTAAAGTCTGTGCGGGGAGTTTATAGTAAAGCAGCTGGGTTAGGCCCTACACCATAAAAGGACCTGGGACGCACTGGGAGTTAACATAACGAAGAAAATATGTTTGGGTTGTATGATTATAATTACCAGAAGTACTGTTCGGTGTGGACAAAGGATGATGGCTCCCCGTGGAACGTATGTCCGCCCTGGTCCGCGACTCGCTCGGTACTGGCGTTTGCCCATGGTGCGAGGGAAGGTCTCAGCGTTCTCTCGCGCCAAAGTTGCTAAAGTTCCATTATTCGGAAATTATTTTAATAATAAGAAGCTGAGAGCAGCTCTATATTCGTACATTAATTATTGCTAATTAACCTGATTTGCAGATACTCTTTAATAATTATTGTTAATTAATTTACGTAAATTAAGTTTAAATATTAAGAGTCGCACCAGAGACTGTTTTTCACTTGCTGATTGCTCCAGTGGCTATTTACACACAAAAACGGGGATGTGATATTTACGCTAACACAACACTAGAATTAATTAAGGTTGAAGGCCGCAAAGGGGGCACTCACAAACTTATTAAGTATCGATGCCAACTGCAGAACATTATCCTTGATACTATACAGTCTGACAGAGTACAGAATTATATAGATACTTTTTTTTAAATTATTCCCCATAAAATATCTTGTAATCGTCACTGTCCCACATGTGATATTTGTGGATTATTAGGCCTGTGTGGCTTACCAAACGACAACATCCTTGCTGGAGAACAATGTTATGCTTTGCTATGCACTCACTGCCCCATGTCTTGTAGGCCTGTGTATAGGGGAGGGTGGGGCACAGTGGAACATGGGGCAGACTGAAACAAACACGATAATTTTGGACAGTTGGCACGAACACATCTGGCGCTCCTAGTGGCAAGTTCGGTTGTTGCCTTGTACCTGTAAAACTAGTTTCAACATGGTTGCCATAAGGAGGATACTTCGTTCGTTCTCTGTAACATATTTTTGCAGTAAAAGTAATTTTGCCAATGTTTACATTATTTGTTATTAAAAATAATTGTGAGTGAATTTTTAATATCTCTTAATTTTAGCGGAATCTTCTAAGTACTGTCTACAAAACAAGTGAGTTAAATTTATATCTTGTGAATTTTTTTCTATGTCACAACCTAGTTTTCACTTTCACTACCTATGGGGCACACTGAAATATGCTTGGATGGGGTACAGTGAAACGTTTCAGTGTGCCCCATATAATCAGCACTTATAAATATATTATGTAAGATAAAAAAAAATCCTCTATAAAACTCTTTCTTCGAGTTATGCAGCACTTCATACAGCACACTAAAAGCTCGAAACAAGCTCCAACACTGCTAATCTATGACAACCACAAGAGCCACTTGTCTATTGGAGTTCTAGAGTTAGCAAAGATTAATGGTGTCACAGTGCTCACATTCCCCCCACACTCCACAAACAAGTCTCAACCTCTAGATGTGGGGTTTTTCAAAGAATTTAAAACATATTATAATGTTGCTGTTGACAACTGGCTAATGCAACACCCTGACCAAACCTTCTCCATCTACAATGTTGCTGGTGCAGTGAGTGTAGCTCATCAAAAGGCAAAATACGCCAGCAAATATAACTGCTGCTTTTCGTACAACAGGCATTTTCCCTTACAACAGGGACGTATTTACTGAAGCAGAATTTGCTTGCAGTTTTGTTACTGACCGACCTTATGAAGCACCCCTGGAACAAGACCCACAGCCAACAATCGAAGGACAAGGAGTGTCGACTAGTAGGCATGATAAAGAATCACATCTTATCCAAGCAGTTGAACAAGGGCAGTCAACTAGTAGGCATGACAATGAATCAAATCATATCGAAGCAGTAGAAACTCTGTCTGAACCACGCTCTATCAATGCACATGAAGAAGCGTCGTCTGAATCACATCCTATCCAAGACACGATGACAACATTTAACTTCAGCCCTGAGCTTGTATGTGGTTATCCTAAAGCTAGTAAAAGGAAAAATGAGAAGGGCCGCAAGAAAGGAAAAAGTATTATTGCTACTAGCACACCAGAACTTAAGGCACAAGCAAAGCAAAAAAAAAAAAAATTGCCAAGCCTAAAATAGTGAAGAGGAAATTATTTGCGAAAGAGAAAAGGAGGATTCTGAATCTAGCGATGGTGGTACTGAAGCTATGGTGCTAGTTGATTCAGACAATGAAGTAGAATTTGTAGAGAATATGCTATCATCACTAAAGCCAGATGCTTTCGAAGAATTTGAGCGAGATGCAGTAGCAGATGATTGTTTTAGTGGAATTTGACACTTCAGGAAGAAAGAAGTTCTACATAGGAATCGTTACCAAAGACCAGGACAGTGACAATGAATACGAAGTGAGTTTCTTCAGAGCAAGTTCTAAGAAGGCAAACACATTCATGAAACCACAAGTTGAAGATGTGGCAACAGTGCATCACAGGCAAATAAAGATGCTTCTCCCTGCACCAATTTGTGGTGGTAAAACGATGCGACAGCAAGGTTATACAACTTTCGGAATTGATTTTACTTCACTTAATATGGGCTAAGTTAGTAATAAACCATTGTTGTGGACAATTATGAAGATAGAACATTTATTCACGATTTATATTAATCATTTTGTCTGTTTTGATCAGGGTTGGGTCATTACACGTAGAATATTATTTTTCTACATACACGTAGAAAATAATGTATAGTATGTAGAATATGTATAATATTTACGTAGAGTATGTAGAAAATTAAGCCTAACATTGTCAAAGAAATATATTGTATTTTAAGTGAAATAATGTATCTTGAGGTTTGTTAAAATATGCACCTCATTAAAATGGAATAATTTATGTTTATACAATTGCACATAATAGCAACAGACTAATGAATGCAGACCAATCAGGGCATAGGAGAGACACATCAGTTGTTTCAAAATGGCTGGCAGGCCAAAGCATTCATTGTGGAGTGACCTGGGTTTTAAGTTGCTCAAAGAAAACAACAAGTGTGTTGCATTTTGTACTGTGTGTCAGAAAACTTTAAAAAATACTGCTGCAAAACGTCTAGAATCACACAGGTAAGAAAATAATTTTATTGATCTTTAGTACTTAGTTAATATGATATTTATAACCTAAAAAAGCAAGAACTAAACTAGGCACTTATTGCACTAACTGCATATGTATTGTTAATATAATAAATAATTATGAAACTTGATTATCATTAGGCCTACAACACAATTTTATGTCAAGTGAATAATTAATATCTATCTTTAGTTTACTTAATATGATGTTTATAACCAAAAAAGTAAACAAGATGTTCTAACAACAAACTATTAATGGTATAATTATAACAACTTAATTTTTATTATATTACAAACTACATTTGATTTGTATTTGTTTGAGGTTTATGTCATTTTGATAACAGGTAGCCTACAATTAATATAATGTATATTTATTTAGATTTATTCTAACATGCATTCATACATTGATTAAGAAATATAGAGTTAACAGAGACCTAAGGTCATTCATTAGCTTGCCTACAAAACGTGCTTATTTACATGATAAGGACATTGTACAATGCATTTGGAAATTACTTTCAAAGCTTACAAACCTGATTTCTGTTTCAGGAATGTATGCCGCAATGTAACCTCTACAGCGGTTTCCTCTGCATCACAATCTGTTCAACCACACACAATTAAACGAAGACACAAAGTTAGTGATGATGATGATGATGATCCTGTATTTGGCCTTTCCACTCCTAGTGAATCTACGAGTTTCATTGTTGCAACTACAAGCCAAGGATCCTTATCTACAGGTGGCTTACAGTACAAATCTCATGAATATAATTCACTAACCAAAGTTCTAGGCATTCCCACAGTCACAAACACAAACCAACACTCTTTCACTGCAGGCGACTCCCTGGGTGATTTTCACCGTATGGAACAGAATTCCATACCAGAGGTTTCAGAAGGAGTACATAAATGTATTGAGCCCCCAAAGTTGATGGAAACACACAAACGCGACACAAGAAAATTTGGATTATAAGAACCGGACTTTTTTTGATAAAATATCAAAAGCAGAGAATGAAATTGCCAACCGTGCACTGGGGAAACTTATATTTGGATGTAACATTCCTCTTAGTGTTGTAGACTCTAATCATTTTAAAAATTTTGTCAAGACTTTAAGACCGTCATACAGGCCACCAGTTCGAAAAACACTTGCAACAACCATTCTTGATGCAGAATATGAAGAGTGCAGAACTTCTTTAAAGTTTGGTGAACATTCTGTTCTGCTCATCGATGGATGGAAGAATGAGGCAGCCAACACAAAAAACATAGCTGCTATGATACATAATGCAGCAGGTGACATTGGATTTCTTGATGCTTGGGATCTGTCGGGAGAGAGTGAAACAGGAAGTGCTCTAAAGGATATTGTTTCACAAGCAATTGTATCTGCACGTGATCTTTACAATACAGAATTATATGCTGTATGTTCGGACAATGCTGCCAATATGATGAAAATGGGTAAAATAATAGATTTGTGGCACATTACATGCAATTCACATACTGGTAATCTTCTTGCAAAAGAGCTTGTCCCACCCCAGCTGGCATCAAGAGTAAATACATTGTTAAAAGCTTTCACTTCAGCTGATCAAGAAGTACGTCTCCTTGCATATGGTGGACACCGGATAACACTGGCATGTGAAACACGATGGTGCAGCAATAGAGATGCATTCCTTTGTCTGCAGAAAAATCTACCAGCAATGAAAAAGGTGGTTGGACAGGGTGTATCAATTGACCCTGCTGCTCTTCAGCTGATGTTTGATGACAACTTCATGAAGCAAGTTTCAGATGGCATCCAGCTGTTTGACCCTGTTTGTACGTTAATCAATAAGTGTCAGCAAAGCAAATTCAGTATTGCTGACGCTGCAGAAGAGTGGATGCAATTACGGTTGCCAGATGGATACATCCAACTCCAAAAAAATGTCGAAAAGAGGCGTGAGCAAGCACTTACCACATATGGCTTAGCAGCAAACTTCTTGCACCCAGTCTACCTAGGGAAGAGGTTTTCTGCAGAACAGCATGATGAGGTATGTACCCAGGAAGTGAATAAATTTAAGGAGGGCTGGGTTGAGAGACTCTGAAGGAAAGGAGGAGGGTGGAGAGATTGGTGAGGATATAGCCATGTTTTGAATGGAGAGGGATCATGGGGAAGCTAAGAGACAGATCGGTAAAAGGGCACTACAAGGGAAGGAGGGGAAATTGTTGGACGGTCCATAGGCAGAGAAGGAGAACAGAGAGGAAAGAACTCAATGCTGGTTAGAATGGTGAGAGAGTGGAATGAGCTGGGGGACGAATCTAGGGGTTGGAGCATTCAGGAAAAGTAAGGGTAGAGGGAGGGAAAGAGAGAGGACAGATAAAGTGAACCCTGGAAAATACGGTAGCCCAAATGCAGTTGTAAATTATGTTGTTGTTGTTGTTGTTGTTAACATTTGAAATCTTAACTGCTTCTAGTTAGCCACACAAATTAATCTGTTGCAGGTGGAGGAGTTCTTGCTTCAAGAACTTGATGGGCAAGGACTGGATGATCTAGCAAAATTCAAGAGTTCTACAGAGCATAGTATTTTTCAGTTACTTAGAGAGAAAGGTGTTGTTAATCCATCATCTTTCTGGGGGCTTGCTCAACGAAAACATCCAGAAATAAGCAAACTAGCAATTAAGCTCTTGAATATCCCAGCCTCATCTGCACAACTAGAGAGGGCATTTAGTAATTGGTCGTATGTCCACTGCCCCTTACGAAACAGGCTTACATTTGAAAGGTCAAAAAATTTGCTGCATGTGTACCATACGCTGAAACTTCGAGATGTCCCATCTGATGAATATTGACTGACTTGATAAATGGAAACCAATCCTACTCTCTAGTTTTATTGTACTAAAGAATATTAAATATGTAATTTTAAACATACAAATTCTAGTTTCCAGGTAAATATGTAGTCTGTATGATGTTAATAAACATAATTTTCTACGTGTAGACTATGTAATAAATCTCAATATTCTACATGACGTACTCTACAGTAGAATATACATGTAGATTACTTATTTTCTACGCGTAATATTCTACTGACCCAACCCTGGTTTTGATTACAAGCGAAGCTCGGTTTTATTAATATTGGTCTGTTATCCTATTTAAAAAAAAATTGTATTTGTGGACAACATACTGAAATAGTTTAAAGCATCAGCTGGTAAAATGTCGCTGCAAAGAGAGAGTATGTTTCAGTGTGCCCCATGGTGTGTTTCACTGTGCCCCAGGTATGGGGCACAGTGAAACAAACGTGGAAGATAATTTAAACTAAATTTTGCACTATACAAATTGATTTTAAAAATGTTGTACCTATAGTATGTGAAAGAGAAAACTACTCTGGTATGATCTGTATATACATTTTACTTATAGTCTTCAATAAAAAATTCATGTAATGAAAAACATAATTTCTGTTTCACTGTGCCCCACACTCCCCTACCTAGCTGGACTAAACAATCTTTCATGTGAAAACTCAATGGGTAATGACTGTGTGAAAATGGTACATTCTCATACATCAGGTAGTAGTCATGTCTAGCTTTAAAGCCACACCTGTAATATTCTTATATCGCGACTTTTCCGGAAATGTACTATTATAATAGTACTTCCTCCTATTTTGAAACGGGGTGGCAGTCGGCCGGTCCCATAAGTGTTGTGCCTGCCTGCATGAACCGAACTCACCAACATAAAAAAAAAAAAGTTTTAAACAAGCCATCCAAAACTATGGCCTTTAAAATCAGTTTTAAAAAATTGACGACACCCGTCTATGCTCCCTCGGCTCACACAGGTTCACATTCCACGATGGAATGTTTCGTACAGGCTCTGCTAGCCAAGCCTCCATGGCAGCAGTTATGGGTGTTTCTATGGAATAAACTATGACATGTATAATTGTGACTAACGTAGGTCTAGCTTGTAGCTTGTGCGAGATGAGTTTGTAAACAAATGCTAAATTATGTGTGATACTAGACAGTGTGGCAGCAATAATTATTACAGAATAGATAAAATTGCAGGAAAAAGGACATTAAAAAACATTGTTTAGTAGTATGGACGACAGAGTGGAAATTATATGATAGTTAATACTTCTTGTAATGTAAAGACATGTATGTTTTTCATAATTGTTGCATAATGCTGTAAATACTTCAACAGACTACATATGCACATTTATTGAAATCAATAATTATAAACATTTCAAATCTCATCAAAATAAATTAACCAATTTTAACACTAGGGCCTCATTACAGCTGGTATTAATAGTCTTGTCTTGAGCAATCTCTTGAGTCCATCTTGGCGAAGACAATCTTGTTTCTTAAGGCAGCGATTTCAATATCCATGTTTCAAAGTCTGTGAACAATTTAAGCTTCATGAAGTCTCCGTGCACAAGCAACAGCTTGTTTGACGTACTTCCGGCTTGACAAAGCGTTGCTTCAGACAGCCGAAAATACACGACCATATACGAAACTTGCCAACTTGTTTCTTAAATATTCTGCTACTTTTCACACAGAACACTGAAACCCCAGAATTTGAGGTGTGTTTGTATGTTAAGGTGAGGAAGAGATGTTATTGTTTCAATACTCTTAAATCACACCTGGAAAAACAGGTGTTTTGCAACCCAAAGATGCACACCTTCTATTAGAACTTGCTATACTTTTGTCTTTCATGTGCAAGTTGAACGTTAAGAAATAATGTATTGATTTAATAATATACTATTTTTAAAATAATACGAAAAATAGGTTAAACTGTTTTTAAAATAGTTCTGCTACATTTCTACAGTTATTTTCGCTAATACGACATAATAAACAATTAAACATATTTTACCATAGCTGTATCCGAATAGTGGCCTAATGGATCCCTTAGCATGTGCATCGTAATGGACATGGCCATCTTTGAGTTGTATCCTAATTCTCACAAGGGATGTCGATGCATCCTCTCATGCATCCACTAATTCGAGATTTTTAGGGATGCGACTCTCGCATCCACTGATACATCCATACATCCCTTAGCTTTGTTATTGTGAACATAACCCTTAAAGAGCGAACGTGTGATACGAGATAGTTAATCAAAATGGTTTTTGAACTAGAAGATAAACATGTGAAATGTAACTATGGTATTTATAAATACTTGACATCGTATGGCCGAAGGCCACCCCAAAGCCCGACCTGCACTCGCCAGTACTCGGCTCCGCTAACGGAAAGCACCCCTAGTCATGGCCCACCTGCGTCAAGTGAGCGGACCGCAGTCCAAGGTAGAGAATAGCGAACCATTTTAATTACGCATGCAACGCACTCCCCGTGCCTACAAAATTCCCCACACAATAATAAAGTAATCAAAAACAAACAAAAGCCCCTAATTAATAGAGTGCGACGTAGGAGTGCCCGGGTCACTCATGTGTAGTTTTCTACTAAAACAGCTGTGAGTGCAACCCTTGCGGCCTTCAGCCTAAATTCAGTAGTGAAACGTGTGACGTAACGCAAACCGCCCCAAATTAGCATTATCATTCGCCACTGGAGTAGTTATCAAGAAACAGACAGTCTCCAGCTTGACTCTAATATTCAAACTTATTTTAGACAAACTTATTAAATGTCAATTCTAAAACATATATAGATATTAAGAATTAGTCTCTTGCTTGGATCAAAAACCTGTAAGCATTTTAAGCGTACCCTACCATGTAAACCTCAATGCTTCTCTTATCCAATTTCCCCAGAGATGGATGATTGTCCTTAATGAAAGCTTTGCCCCCAAACAACCTGATCTTATGGTAATTGACTTTCCCCCCATACCATGTTTGAGCTGATACTAGGCCAGTGTACCTAGGGGTTCTATTTTACAAGAATGCTGCTGTCCTAACAGCTTCCCCCCCACAGGTATTTAGGTAAGTTTCCTATCAAACACCGTGATTTCTCTAACAATGTTCTATTCATTCTCTCACTTTGTCCATTTAACTGAGGTGTATAGACAGGAGTATATTCCAGTTGAATACATTTCTTGAAACACCAGCCTTGAAAACTTGCAGAACAAAATTCACCCCCATTATCACATCGTATTCTTAACACCTTACGATTATCAGAAGAAAACTGTCTTTCTGCTGATTTTATAAAGCTTTTCACATTTTCACAGGCTTCATCTTTCCTCCTCAACAGAAACACCATACAAAAACCAGAATATGCATCTGTTATAGTCTGTAAATAATTATACCCATCAAACGTAGTAGGCTTAATGGGACCACACAAGTCACTGCATATTATCTCAAGACACCTTTTTCCTTTAGGGCTTATCGAATTAAATGGTTGTCTAGTCAACTTACTCTCAATACATACTTTACAATCTCTTACTGCTTCCATACCTTTAATTCCTGTCATCTTCCTCAATGTTCTCATTGCCTCCCTCACCCGGTGACCTAACCTCTCATGCCAAGTAGACATCCCTACACTGGGCACAGGTTCATTTCCAACTACCGAACAATTCAGCCCTACTACATACAGTTTAACAATTTTTTGGCCTACGAGAACAGGTATACTTACATTGCTTATTATCATCTTATCATTAAGAAAGGTTGTTTGATACCCAACTGCACAAACCCTTGATAAATAAAGAAGATTGTATCTCAAGTTATTTACAATCAAAACATTTGTCAATGTACATTTATCAAAAACAATATTTCCCTTTTCATTTGCAACGAGCATTTTACTTCCATCTGCTACAACAATAGCAACCTGTTCCTTTAATGTCTCAATGCCTGTCATGAGAGACCTATAATCAGTATTTATCATATGCTCGGATGCACCAGTCACACAAAAGTAATGGCGTGAGATCGTTCATCGTTACTAATCAAAGAGGTAGAAGCTATAAACACCACACCATTCTGTTCAGCACTAACACCAGCCGCCGGTGCTCCCTCTGGTCCGCAAAGGTCGTTATGCCACAACAACACTTACTCTTAAGTGCATCGAACACGCCCGAGCGTGATGTCCGCCGAGTGTGTAAAAGTGCGCCACGACGAACACCAAAGCGACGACAGCGCCCGGCCGGGTGTGGCAATGCGCCTAATTAAATATGTAATTATTCTGTTCAAATCAAAAATAACCAATTTAATAACAATTTAAAAGATAATTAATTCAAGGGAAATTATGTCCAATTGTTTTATAATCATATATTGTGTAACATGTTTTTAAGCCCAAAACTGGCCGGATTGGTTTTCCCGCGCTCCACGTGTTTAGGCGCGAGGCCGCGGGGTGGTCTCGCGCTCAGTTACCGTTGGGAGCTCGCAGGGGTCGGTCGCTCCGCGAACGCAGAGCCATCAACTTTCGCGCTACATCCACGTCTCACCAATAGTGTAAGTTCTTAAAATCCTTGTACCAGCTCTGCGCCGACCCCACCCAGTCGCATGATATTTCGTGCGACTCGTAACTAATTAATTTTATCCCAACAGGGAACTTTGCATTTTCTACGTAATTTCGTGTCCAGAAATTAAGGACAACGTAATTGAGTTACGCAGTTACGGCTTCACAGCCAATTAATTGTTATCATCGAAGACTCTTAGCAACGTGTGTCGAGTTCTTACTCGCTAACTTTCGCCTCTTAATTTTCATCGTCTATAAATGTGTAACTTGTAATGTGCAAATAACTTTGGAACATATGTGTCATTCTCCATGTTAACGTAAATGTCTGCATAAGTTGTTGCAGCACAGTAGCTCCGCGACTATCCGCCGCATCTTTCACGTTGACAGTCGGCCACTGTATCAGTCTGTATATACCACTTTGCAACCTATCCTGGTCGCGAGCACCGTTCATGCTTAGAGATACACGTGTCGCAGCGGTCAGACAACAGACGCGGCCAGTACCTGGACCAATAAGTGTATCGGTTCTGAATAAAGTGCAGTGTCGTGTCAATTCGTTTACCAGTTATTTATAAGGCGTCCTGGGTGGCCTGAACAGCCCGGGTAGGTTACAAACTGCGACACGCTCCTGCCTGCAGCCACAAGGCCAAACCCCCGTTAAAACCCCTGAGATCAATTTCAACATTAATAATCACTTAAAAAACTTACACAGGCAGCGGAGTGGCATCATATGGCGCGCAACTAGTGTGGCTTTTGAAAAAACGAACTTTTGAATGTCTTTCAAACTTCAAAGTACATTAAAATTAATTTATCACGAGTGAGTTCTAAGGCCGGCAAGTGGCATTAAGTTTTTGTGACTTTTATATCATTTCAGGACTATTCACTAAGGAACATTTGTACTTCAAAAAATCTTAATTTTATTTTCATAACTCCAACGCGACAGTCTCACACCAAGGCGGCAGCGGAAGCCAGCGCGCCAGGTCACGGGATACGGCGCCGCGAGATGGCGACGGGAGACGACGCGGCGAGATAGCGACGGGAGACACACGAGGATCGGTTTCGCCGCGACGTGATAACGTCGGCACCGCGAGATACGGCCAGGATCAGTTACACAGCGTCTCACCGCGATCAGTTACGACTCGGTACTGCGGGAACAGCGTGCCGCAACCGCAGGACAGCTGCTCGGTGCAGAGTGACGTCACAGGAGACACAGACAGAGAGCCGGGCACGCATCACCGGGCTCCCGCTGGACAGGAGGCATGCGAGCACGGGACACTGACTCGGGGTGAGGGGAGGTGGTCCTCCCTACCTGCTCGCGCCCTGTCATCGACGTCCTGATTCGTCGTCCGGACAGTCTGCCACGAACGCGTGACAGGTCACACGTCAACATGAATGGGGACGACCCATGGGAGACGTGCTTACGGACGGTAAAGCACACCGCGGAAACAGACGCCCCAGGACATCCCGGGGACGATAGTGACCAGACCTCAAAACAGGAGCCGCAGAAACCGAACGTTAAAGTAGGCGAGTGCAGGGCCGCGCAGTGCCATGGACAGTCTGACGAGTTAGTCACTTGTTACCAGTGTGGCACGCTGCGTCACCGAACATGTACCGTCGCACGAGAATTCCAGGTTTTTTGTGACGGACTCTTTATGTGCCGGGCATGTGAAAGTAAGGCGACCGCGCAAGTGGCGGTCATGGCCGGCCCAGCCCGCGCAGGCGCCAGAATTAGACTTCCCGAGTTCGCCGGGCAGGAACACGAAGACCCACGAACATTCGGCCGTACCTGCCGAGACCGTTTGGCCTGTTACGGCGTTCCACTCGATGAGTGGACAGAGCGAGTGAGTGACCAGCTCAGAGGAGCCGCCCGGGACTGGTGGACCATGGTCAGGGAAGGCGAAATGGCATGGGACGACTCCATCTCTCGGCTGGAAAGCCGGTTCTATGACGCGCGGGCACGAGCACAATGCTGGCGCTCCCTGTTCTGCACCCCGCAAGACGACGAAGAGGACGTGGAGGCGTTCATACGGGCCAAGGTGCAGCTCCATCGCCGCCTAGCCACTGGAGGCTATCTAAGCGAGGCCCTAGGACTAGTGGTCGAGCTGATGAGGCGGGAGTTGTGCCCGCACCTGAGAGGGGCCACCGGACGTGACCTGGAGGACTTCGTGCAACTGGCCAGGGAGATCGAGCGGAACGTACAGGCGCTCACGACAAGAACACGTCAACAGGTGACGGCGTGGCCACAGCCCATAGCGCCGGAGGATCAGCTGGCGGTAGTGCCCTACAAAGCCCCGGCACCTTCAAACGCTACGCCGGCGGGCGAGAGGCGGGGCCGTGCTCCTCCAACGGCAGCCGCACGCAAGCCTGAACAAGCAGCGCTACAGAACCGGTACGCAGACGAGCAGCAAACACGACCACCTATGTGCAGATATTGCCAAGGGGTGGTATACCACTGGCACGGAGTCTGCTCAACCCACGCTGCGCTGGAGCGAGTTCAATGTTCAGGAACTTCTTCGACGGGAATCGCCAATTAAGGAGCAGCGTACCTGCGGGCTACTGCTCCCAGCTCACGGCCTCGTCACCGGAAACCAGGCCCACCTGCACAGACTCGTAAACCGTCCCGTCAGGCAGTGGTTGCATGCACTACGTGTCGCCACCCCGCCCCAGGTCGCCACCGCACCACGCTGACACGTCAGCGCACACGGCGACCCCGGCACCACCAGCGGGGCACGACTACGCACCACCACCACCTGTCACATCTGGCGGTTGTGCCACGCACCATGTGTCGCCGCCCTGCTCCGTGTCGCCGACGCACCATGCTGACACGTCAGGCGGTGGTGCCATGCACCACATGTCGCCGCCTAGCTCCGGGTCACTGCCGCACCACGCTGACACATCAGCGCACACGGCGACTCCGGCACCACCTGCGGGGCACGACCACGCACCACCGCCACCTGGCACATCAGGCGGTGGTGCCACGCACCACGTGTCGCCGCCCCACTACGGGTCGCCGAGGCATCGCGCTGACACGTCAGGCGGTGGTGCCACGCAGCACATGTCGCTGCCTAGCTCCGGGTCACCGCCGCACCACGATGACACGTCAGCGCACACGGCGACTCCGGCACCACCTGCGGGGCACGACCATGCACCACCGCCACCTGGCACGTCAGGCGGTGGTGCCACGCACCACGTGTCGCCGCCCCACTACGGGTCGCAGACGCACCGCGCTGACACGTCAGGCGATGGTGCCACGCACCACGTGTCGCTGCCACGGTCCGGGTCGCCGACTCACCGCACTGACATGGCAGTGCACACGGCGACCCCGGCAGCGCGGACAGCAGCACCAAACCGGCTGGGATGAGCGGGTGACAACGCGGGGTGCCTGATCCGTGTGCCGGTCCTGGTCAACGAGCAGCCCGTCCATGCCCTGGTGGAGACCGCGGCGAGCCACTCCTACATCGCCGCGCACCTTGTACCTGAGATAGGAGCTGGAGCCGGGAGAGGAGTACGTCCTTCTGGCAACTTGTGGGTCCCGCGCGCTCACATCTGGGCGTGCCCAGGTAACAATCACCATAAGAGACATGATCAGTCAGACCACCGCCCTGGTGCTGAGGGAGTTGAGGGACGACCTCATCCTGGGGCTCCCGTGGCTCGTCCAGGAGGACGCGTCCATCGACGTCAAAGACGGTAAGGTGCATGTGGGACGTGCGAGTCGCAGAACGATGTACAGCATTTGCGAAGACAGGCCACTCGTGACCACGCCAGCCATCACTGTAGGGGAATTGCGAAATGAGGTCCCAGCAGAACACGTGGACAGGTTCAACAGGGTTCTGGCACAACATCCCCAGGTGTTCGCGGCCGCGGACATGTTACGTCGCACCACGGTGACACAACACACCATTCCTACTCGCCCTCATGAACCTAAATTTGTAAAACCTTTCAGTTTCGGACCCAAAGAACATGAGGCCATCCAGGTACAAATATCAGAAATGTTACGTGACGGGGTCATTAAGCAGAGCGAGTCGCCCTACAACTGCTTAGTGGTGATGGCGAAGAAAAAGAATGGCTCGCTCAGGTTTTGCGTCAACTTCAAACCCATCAACTCCGTCACCATACCAGCACCCCCACCTCTCATTAATATAACGGATGCTCTGGCAGGACTAGGGGACGCCCGCATCTTCACATCATTAGACCTTAAGTCAGGGTATTGGCAGGTCCCAGTATGCCCGGAGGACAGACACAAGACAGCATTCACCGCTCCCGATGGCCGCAGGTTTAAGTTCTGCACCATGCCATTCGGGCTGATGGACGCCCCCGCGACCTTCCAAACCATGATGGTCCACGTCCTAGATGGGTTCGTGGGCAATTTTGCCGCGGCCTACCTGGACGACGTGATCGTCTGGTCGCGGACGTGGGAGGAGCATGCGCAGCACCTTGCCATGGTCCTCGAGCGGCTGGCCAGACATGGGCTGACCTGCGCGCCCCACAAATGTCATGTCGGTGCCATGGAGCTAGAATACCTGGGTCACATTGTGAGTGCGGACGGATGCCGACCCCTGCCAGCGCAACTTGACCTGATTGAGTCTGACCGCACCATGTACCCGCAAACAACTATAGCAGCTCATAGGCCTACTCAATTGGCTGAGGGGCTTCATCCCCCACTTCGCCACAGTCACGGCACCGATGACAGCCCTTCTCTCCCCCAAGAACAGGTTCAGGTGGACAGATGAGGCGGACCACGCGCTGGCTGACGTGAAGCACTTGTTCCGGGATTGCCACACGCTCGCCCGCCTCCGCCCCAAGGTCACGTGTTCTTGCAAACTGATGCCAGTCAGGAGGGGATGGGGGCGGTGTTGTACCAAGAATGTATTCACGGGCCACTCTCCAGCCGAACTGCTCCTGGGACAGAACCTGGCCCTCCCTGGGGAGTGTCGAGTAGCCGCGGCGGCTACCGAGGACCTATGGGGGGAGGAAATCGCAGCCATGAGGGAGCAGGCACGTGCTCAACAGGAACAGTTCCTGGCTCAGAAAACACCATAGTCCACCTGTCCTCCTGCACAGCTTGAACCCGGTCAGTGGGTGTATGTGCGGCAGCACCACTTGTCTTCTGGAAAACACAACTTCTGCGCGGGGATGGCCCCCAAGAGGTCCGAGCCACGCCAAATCCTGTGGCGAACCGGTCCATCCACGTACACTGTTCGCACCCCCAGCGGGCGACCGGCCAAGGTGCATCGAGACGACTTGCGCCTCGCAGTCAACGACCTGACCTCAACAGGGGCGGGACCCCCGGGTGATAGGCCACCAGGCACACCTCCGAGCCCGACTCCGGGCTCGCCCGAACCGGGCGTGGCTGGCCCACACGGACACCATGACGGCCACGCAACTGCCCCATCACCTACACAAAGGTCAGATGCTGTTTGTTCGGTACCAGGGACTCCACCCGAGTCCACAAATATCATGGACTCCCCAGTTCCCGACTGCCCCTCACCCAACATCCTTCCTCTTGCAGCGGACACTATCTTGCCAATGACCAACCTAGCACCGACCTCTCTGGCTGAGGAGGAGATGACTTACCTGATCTGGCAGCCGGACGATGGGGACTCGAACAATGTAGAGGACGATTTCGACGAGCCCTGGTGGCCGCTGGATGTCAGCTTGAGCGAGTCCACTTTCACCATATCCATTGAGGAGCCTACGTCAGAGGGGCAGGGGGAAACAGCGCAGAGGCGGCGGCTGATGACCTGCACGTGCTTTTTGCAGCCACGGCCGCAAACAGACGGCTCGACAGGCCCTGGGAAAGGGCGCGCAGCTGATAACACCGGGGACAAGGGTGAGGGGGAGAACCAAGCCATTCTAGATATCAATGCTAGCGCTAACACCATCCCTTCCAAGCGGGCACGGCGCCCTCTGGTCCATCTGCAGGATTACGTCACCGGAAACATCCAGAATATGGGAAATGCGAGCGTTCAGGGGGTGATCAGTGCACACCAGGGAGGGCGACATGAACAGGCAACACCAATATTACATCCTATTAGAGTATCACACCACGTTCCACAGGTGCCAACGCATTTAAGGGACTACTTCCTGGGTCAAATCATGACGGCAGAGTCCCGAAGGTTGACGGGGCTGTCTCCAACTCCGGCAAGGGAGGACCCACACCCATTTTTCGATCCACTAATAGGCTCACAGTCGAGTACGAATAGAATTCCTCAGGACTCACTATTTGCGCCCTCCAGATGGGCCATGCCAGAACCACCATTAATTCAATTATAAACATATTTACTAGGTATGCCACGTCAAGGTCCCCACCTTGCTCTAACCTCCTGAGTGCAACGAACCAGTGCACCACTTCCATGCGTGTGAGGAGCAGTGTTGTTGGGCATAACGGCCTCGTTGGGGGGGGGGGGCATTTGACGCCAGCCGCCGGTGCTCCCTCTGGTCCGCAAAGGTCGTTATGTCACAACAATACTTACTCTTAAGTGCATCGAACATGCCCGAGCGTGATGTCCGCCGAGTGTGTAAAAGTGCGCCACGACGAACACCAAAGCGAGGACAGCGCCCGGCCGGGTGTGGCAATGCGCCTAATTAAATATGTAATTATTCTGTTCAAATCAAAAACAACCAATTTAATAACAATTTAAAAGATAATTAATTCAAGGGAAATTATGTCCAATTGTTTTATATTCATATATTGTGTAACATGTTTTTAATCCCAAAACTGGCCGGATCGGTTTTCCCGTGCTCCACGTGTTTAGGCGCGAGGCCGCGGGGTGTTCCCGCGCTCAGTTACCGTCGGGAGCTCGCAGGGGTCGGTCTCTCCGCGAACCCAGAGCTATCAACTTTCGCACTACATCCACGTCTCAGCAATAGTGTAAGTTCTTAAAATCCTTTTACCAGCTCTGCGCCGACCCCACCCACGTGCGACTCGTACTAATTAATTTTATCCCAACAGGGAACTTTGCATTTTCTACGTAATTTCGTGTCCAGAGATTAAGGACAACGTAATTGAGTTACGCAGTTACGGCTTCACAGCCAATTAATTGTTATCATCGAAGACTCTTGGCAATGTGTGTCGAGTTCTTACTCGCTAACTTTCGCCTCTTAATTTTCATCGTCGATAAATGTGTAACTTGTAATGTGCAAATAACTTTGGAACATATGTGTCATTCTCCATGTTAACGTAAATGTCTGCATAAGTTGTTGCAGCACAGTAGCTCCACGACTATCCGCCGCATCTTTCACGTTGACAGTCGGCCACTGTATCAGTCTGTATATACCACTTTGCAACCTATACTGGTCGCGCGCACCGTTCATGCTTAGAGATACGCGTGTCGCAGCGGTCAGACAACAGACGCGGCCAGTCCCTGGACCAATAAGTGTATCGGTTCTGAATAAAGTGCAGTGTCTTGTCAATTCGTTTACCAGTTATTTATAAGGAGTCCTGGGTGGCCTGAACAGCCCGGGTAGGATTCGAACCGCGACGCGCTCCTGCCTGCAGCCACGTGGCCGAACCCCCGTTAAAACCCCTGAGATCACTTTCAACATTAATAATCACTTAAAAAACTTAGACAGGCAGTGGAAGTGGCGTCAGCACTTACCGGTGGCATTCCATCTGCAACGTTTACGTTATGGAAATCATGTCTCCCGCCACGGATAGCATTCCGAGGCGTATAGGAAAGCGAACCTCTCCGCTTTAACACTGGACACTGTCTCTTGTAATGACCATATTCACCACAGCCGAAACACTTCACCTTTAATCTCTTCGCTGCAAACGAACAGCCAGACACCTGAGATGGTGACATTTGACCGTCCACCATTCGAAGTTCTGCAACCAGGAGACGTCCCTTCACAAACTCTAAAGTTATGTTTGAAGTTATCGTCTCAATGGCTGTGATAACACTGCTAAATTTCTCCGGCATAGTCAATTATAGATAGTACACCTTATCTGTTTCGTCTAAAACTGCCCCCAATGCTTCTAACTCACTAAGCATACCTAGTCTCAACTACAAGGAAATGTTCCTGCAGCTCACCTGAGTAAAACTTAATTTCAAGAGTTTCTTCACCACAAATAATTTGGATATGGGGCTCTTCCAGGCAAAAACATTCTTTATAGGAACCATCATTTCTTTAGCTGAGGTTGCCCCTTTCACTATCTCCAGGTGTTTATCTGATACACATTGAGCTATGACCCATTTAGCCTTTTTATCACGCACATGAAACTGTCGTCTTATTCCGCTGACAATTCCCCTTTGGTGATATCCAAAATATTTATTACGTCGTCTACTCCCTCTTTGGTCAAAAACGTCTCTACTCTCCATAGCCAATTGGAGAAGTTAGTATTCGTAAGTTGTGGAATTCCTACAACTGTTGCAGGAAACGTGGCCACCTGCCCACACCACACACGATCACAAAAAACAGTTGCAATTGCAAATATACCGACCACTGCAATGGCAATTATACTCCTGACATGCATTACGACTTTCAAGCAGTCACAGCCACATTAAACTAAACCTGTCTGGGCCCATAACCACAGTTATGGGAAAGTCGGAGCACAAAAACAGACATGTAGACGACATGTAACTTTCACCAAAACTGCGTTTAATGCAACATCACTTCTTCCAAGGTAATACACAAATCAGTACCACCAACTGAGAATTAAACATAAAGACAAATTCCCATACACATAAATTGACTAATATCAACAGACCTAACCTAACCTAACCCTTCGATTACTTTAATTTTAATTTTTGAGAGAAATCCGAAGTTGCACGAACGTGGTAGGGAACCGAAACTATGTGAGTTGTAGGCTTCCTGGCTTGGATGGCTTCTGCATAACACCATTATATTATTAAACACTATACCAATCCCTCACTTAACACAACTTAACACAAACTGATTGTGTTATTCGAATTCGCATATATCCATAGTAATAAAATATGTTAGAGATGGACGAAATGTTAAACATATAAAAATGTCTATTCTTTTGTATTAATCTTTTTTGTGCAATACTTTAAAGGCATCCTTATAATACTGATCAATACCTATTTGACTAACCCATATTTAGGAATTAAAATTCTTTGGACTATAATAGTTCGGGTTTGTTAAAAAAAATTTTTTTATTAAAGATAGCCAAATTAACAAGTGTAGCTATATATAACTTTTATCACATCAAAAAACCAAAGTATTTAATTGAAATTTTTAATATCAACTTATTTATTTTAAAAATTATATTTGAAAATATTCCTTCATAAAAATAGTATAGCCGACATTTGTTTGATGGAAACACATGCAAAAGTTCATTTTACTTTAATATTGTATCTCCCGTGGTAGTAAAACCCAGGTCCCCACCACGCCAACATCAATTCCTGCAAGCGAAATACACTCTTAGCCCACCCCACATGAGTCAAGAGAGTGACTCTGTGAGTGGATACAACAAAAACAAAACAGAGAATTTAACTTTATGGAAACAACAACCGAATATTGCAGTGACTAATAAAGATAAGTTATGTTTAATGTTATTAGGTCTAATAAGGAAGTGTCTCATGAGAACCCGGTGTAATTCCCTTAAGGGCTCAAATTTTAACAAACATCTTTAAGAGCGACCACGGCCCAGGCCCTTAATTAATTCATACTTGCAGCTGAGCAGATTTAAAAAAATTTACAACAGACAAATAAGTACGGTTTGAGTAGTTAGAAAATAAACCAGACGGTCGAAAAATTGGATCTATGATTTCAAACTATTATTTTACTGAAAACACCACGAACATGGTTTCATGTTTACAAAGCATCAGTTTTATTATCTAGTATCTATACTGGTTTAGCATATAAGTTATATTATGTAAAAGTAATATTAGTCATTCTGTCATGTAGGGTGCTGCCTCCCCTCTCGCGGCACCACCCTATTTCGGTAGTGTTCGATAGTTCACGATCCGAGATGGTCACACTGTCTTGTTGGGAGCCCTCAAATTTGTGCTACTGATCATCAATTCTGGTAACTATAATTTTCAACCACCAAAACCAATTATTTTAGTATTACATGTCCCCAGGTCATGTTATTAGGAACCAGGCCTATCCTGACTGCCTTAAATTTAACCCACCACACGACCGCATCGCGGGGTTAATTACATATGGTACTGGCTGACTCCAGCCCCCATCTTAAATTCATATCGCATCGCACCTAGGTCTGCCGGCTACAGTAAACACTTGTTATTTGTTTAAGTCAACTTAGATTCAAGGCCGCCGAGCCCATCTAAATCACGATACCAACTTGCAAGGTTAGCTGCCTCCAAAAAAACCCTCACTACAAGACTGGCGTGAGAATAATATGTTACTGTAACAATTTGTGCAACATATATGTTTTATGTTGAAGCCAGCCGCCGGTGCTCCCTCTCGGTCGCACAGGCAGTTATGTCCCAACAACACTTACTCGTAAGTGAAACGAACACGCCCGCGCGTAATGTCCGCCGTGTGAGTTAAACTGCGCCACGATGAACAGCAAGTCGACTACAGCGCCTGGCCGGGTGTGGCAATGCGCTAGTGTGTAATTAAATAAGTAATTCTTTTTTTTTAAACCAAAATAATAACAATTAAAAAATAATGAAGTAATATGAGAATTATGTGCAATTGTAAAATAATCATGTAATCTCAAATTTAACTTTGACGTCGTCCGACCGAAGGCCACCCTAAAGCCCGACCTGCAACCGCCAGTATGCAACCCCGCTAACGGAACGCGCCCCTAGCCATGGCCCACCCGAGTCAGGCGAGCCACCAGCAACCAAGGTAGAACCCGGCCCCCCCAAAATAAACAGACCGTCATTAAAACCAACCACGTTAAAAAACAAACATAGATTATTAAACAGTGTTACGTATTTATTTGAAGTTGGTCAACGAAAGTGCGACGTAGGAGTGCCCGGGCACTCACGTGTGTAACTACAGCAATACGCGTGTGAGTGTTCCCCTGGCGGCCTTCTGCCTGAATCAGTCAATCAGACCTTATGACATAATTATTCAAACCTTGTGTTGCGTCATTAACCCCACCAGAGCAATCCGACAAGAGACGAACAGTCGCTGGTGTGACGTAAAAATTCAAACATAATAATTCTTAAATATAATAACTTTCATTTGTAGAAGGGACGAATGACCTTGATTCAGTTTTTATAATTAATGTAAGAATTTAACATCATTAAATTCTCTTATTAACATATCATATCAGAAACTAACGTAATGAGGCCAGCCCTGGCGCGAGGGCCACCGAGCCTCGGCCGGACGCCATGACATGACACCAGTACAGCGCGACTCGTGGACCGGGGCGGACGCACGTCCCACGGAGAGACATCATCCTTTGTCCACACCGAGTTCATTTCTGGTAAATATAGTCATTCTTAAAACCCCTTTTTAATAATCTCTCCGTGTGTACCCGGACCAGTTTTTCGGTCCAGGACCTAATCCGGCATCATAAATCTAAACCCCCCCCCCTGCACCATACTTGGTCCGCGGGGTAGGTTCAGTATCCGGTACGGGCCGTCTCCCGAGGACAGAACTTTGGTTAAACTCAGTCGCTCCGGCACTGACACTCCCCGTAAGGGAACTTTTGAGCGAATTTAGCTGCGGTCCGCGTTCTACTGCCGTGGACGCGAGCACCGCCTCGATACGCAGATTTACGGGATTGGCCGCCTCCAATCACCCTCACCCCTCGTTGAGCAGCCAGGCTCAGAAACGCCTAGGGACACGATAATACGGAACAATTAGTGACTTTGTAACATTTCTTTGTAAACTTGTGCAATGCAACCTCGTGTAACATTTCTTTTGTAAACTTGTGCGACGCATCTCTCCACGTAACATTCGTAAACTTGTGTAACGCAACCTCGTGTAACATTTCTTTTGTAAACTTGTGCGACGCATCTCTCCACGTAACATTCGTAAACTTGTGTAATGCAACCTCGTGTTACATTCCTTTTTGTAAACTTGTGCCACGTTAATTAAGTAACTTTCAGACTTAGTTGCGTGTAATTGTGTAGTTTTTGTATCTTGTGACGTCACCTCTTGTACGACGTGGCGTGTAACCAACAAAGTTACACCAGAGCCACCGTCGCCTGAATAAATGACGCCCGTCATTTATTACCTCATTTCAGCGTATGCTTCTTTAAACCTGCTATCCCCAATCACCGCCGAGTAGGGAATTCCTTAAACCCACGCAACATCGCCGACGGTCCTAGTGGGCCACGCAGGGCAATCGACCCCACGACCCAACTACCGACTAGCACCAGAACTAGTCTGGCGCCCACCCGGAACTCCGACGTTGTATGCGCCCAGTGCTTACTGCCCAGGGGAACAGATCTACTGACAAGATCGAGACCATGGTAAATGACCTGCCAATGCACCCCCCACAGTCAGGACCCACACGACCACTCATGGGTGCAGCCGTGGGACGGACAGTTCCCGGGGAAGAACCAAGCACCAACCGTAAAGACGGAAACAGTAACTAACACCACCGTGGTGAGCACTCGCCCGACCACTTGCACGACATGCACACACGCCACGAAAGAGGAACACCATGCACAACAGCCAACGCCACTCGCCGACCCAAACCTCGTTACGTACAACCGCCCCCAAGGTTATCAGGGCAAGTTCACACTACCTGAATTCGGTTGCCTCACACATGAGGACCCACGAAGTTTCGTAGAAAAATTGTGAAGTGCGATTGACCCGAGCAGGTATACCCGTAGACGAGTGGTCGGGACAGGCCAGCGGACAACTGCGAGGCACAGCCCACGAATGGTGGTACATATGGGGACGGTTCGGCATGCCGTGGACGGAGTTCGCCGGCGCACTAACCCGCCGATTCGACACTGAACAGGCATTAGTCGACTGCACCTCACAGTTCTATGGCGAGCGGCAGAAGGACAGCGAGACGGCCGAACAATTCTTAGCACGGAAACTATGTCTCTTCGCGCGCGTCAACCTGCACGCTCGACCCACGACAGCGCTGCCCACTGTTACAGCGTTACTCCACACCGGCCTCCAGCCTTTCATGCGTTGTTGTCGCCCAGAGTCGGTAGAGGAATACGTGCAACAAGCAGCGGCCATCGAACAGAACCTGCGCGACCTCTGGCAACAGGGCACACCGGGCACGAGTCGGGGACGCCTCAGTCAGGCATCACAACAGGGGGGAGCTGATACCCAGCCACCGACCCGGCGACGAGCCATCGAAAACACGCCCCAAACCAACGCCACACCCACCAGGTCGGCAACACAGGACGTACCGGGGCTACCACTGTGCCAGCGAGGTTGCCCAGATGGTACGCGCCACTGGCACAAGGACTGCCCATTACCACCTCCTCGCGCGAACAAACGGCCGCAAAATGCCAGCCCGGGGGCGGAGCATAAGAAACACCGCTCCCGGTTGCCACGGGAGGGGAGAGACCCCCCCAACTGTACCAGCTGACCCGCCCGCGGGACAGCCTCCTGCGCATCTCCGTGGAGGTTGACGGGCGAGCCGCAGCTGCTCTAGTCGACACAGGGGCGAGTCACGTATTCGTAGCCCCCCACCTGGTACCACCCGGGAAACTTCAACCACAACAGACGGAATTGCAATTAGCCACGAACACCCGGCCAGGCCTGACCGTAGGGCGAGCGACACTCCAGGTTAGCATAAGGGGCTACACCACCACCGTGACCGCCCTCGTAGTCAAGGACCTCTGCGAGGAGATAGTCCTGGGGCAGCCCTGGCTAGCGGAGCAGGATGCCGAAATCGAGACCAAGGCCACTCGGGTACACATCGGCACACAAGAGCGGCTGGTAGTCTATGCCGTCGGGTCACTACCCGCACGGGCTCATGAAACCGTCACACTCCACCAGGTACGTCACGACGTCCCACCCGAGTACCGCTCCGCCGTAGACCGGGTACTAGCATAGCGACAGGAAATATTCACGGTGTCCGACCCCCTCAGACGAACTACGGTCACCGAGCACCACATACCGACCACCCACAACAAACCGGTGTACGAGCCCCCCAGAGGATATGGTTTCCGAGAGCAACGTGCCATCCGGGAACAGGTCGCGGAGATGCTCCGGGATGGTGTAATTGAACCGTCGAATAGTCGCTACAACGCCTGCATTGTACTCGCGCCGAAGAAGAACGGATCACTGCGGTTCTGCGTGGACTTCCGGCCACTGAACACTATCACAGTTAGCGCCCCGCCACCCCAGATCAGCGTGGAGAACGCGGTAGCAGAACTAGGACGAGCAACGGTGTTCAGTACCCTCGATCTTAAATCAGGGTACTGGCAGGTTCCCATACGGACCGAGGACCGCAAGAAGACCGCGTTCACCATCCCCGACGGCCGCAAATTCCAATTTCGAGCGATGCCATTCGGACTGAAATGCGCCCCCGCGACGTTCCAGGGGATGATGACGCGCGTACTAGAGGGCTACGTCGATCGTTTCGCACTAGCATACCTCGACGACGTAATCGTATTCTCGGAGACCTGGGAGGAACACATCCGGCACCTTACACTAGTCCTAGAACGCCTCGCTACCCACCACTTGACCATCGCGCACCACAAGTGCCACATCGGGACGCAGGAGGTCGAGTTTCTGGGGCATGTCGTGAGCGCCGCGGGTAACCGGCCGCAAGCGAGCCACCTCACGAAGATTGCTGAAGCTGAGGTACCGCGAACGCGGAAACAGCTACAACGCTTCATCGGCCTGATCAACTGGCTCCGGTGCTACGTCCCTAACTTCTCGAGGACAATAGCCCCCCTGACGGACCTCCTGTCACCCCAGTCACGGTACCGGTGGAACGACCACGCCCAGCGCGCATTCGAAGAGGTTAAACTCGCCTTCACACAGTGTCACACGCTCACGCGGGTAAACCCAAAACGTCGCCTCTACCTACAGACGGACGCGAGTAACCTCGGGGTGGGCGCGGTACTATACCACGTAGGCCCGGACGGTGAGCGTGAGGTCACAGACTACGCTAGCGCAAAGCTCGGTTCGGCGGAGCGCCGATATCACAGCAACGAGTAGGAGTGCCTAGCCGTAGTCTGGGCCTTGAAAAAGTACCGGCCACACCTCGAGGTAAAGAATTTCACACTTAGGACGGATAACCGATGCCTGACGTGGCTGCACACAATGCAGGGCAGGAAGGGCAAGCTGATTCGGTGGGCCTTGTTTCTCCAATCATTTGATTTTGAGGTAGAGCATGTCCCCGGCACCGAAAATCAGCTGCCCGACCTGTTATCATGAGAACCCGACCAGAACACCGAACTGCGGGACGACGATGTCTGGGACGCCATGTTACCCCCAGTCACGCCAAACCCAACCGAACACGGCGACACTACGTGTAGCCGCCTCACGGCCGAAGCCCAGGACGAGGAAGGACCGCCCAACACTGCCGCCGACCTGTATCGACGCGTATGCCAGGCCCAGGGGACGTCACCCGACGCCGACCGCGGGCGTCGACAGATCCCCGCGGCCGAACACGATACCTGGCGCGTGCAGGACGGCGTAGTCAGGACACGGACCCCAGGCAACCACGACGACTGGCGAACCTACGTCCCCACAGAGGCGCGAGAGGCCACGTTGCGGTTCCATCACGACCACGACCTCGCCGGACACCCCGGGATGGACCAGACCCGCCGCGAAGTAGGCCGACACTACCACTGGCCAGGTCTGACCCACGACGTCCGTGAATACGTATGCGAGTGTGAGGTCTGTCAGAGACGAAAGGCACGCCGACGGGACTGGGAGGAGCAACAACGGCATAGGGAGCCCACCACCGCCTTCCAGACCATCGCGCTGGACGTGATGGGCCCCTACCCCCGCACGCCCCGCGGGAAACGCTTCCTGCTTGTCGTGACAGACTTCTTCACGCGGTGGACCGAAGCGTACCCGTGCAGCAACATCAGAACCACCACTCTACTTCACATCCTGACCGAGTTTCTGTCACGTTGGGGCTACCCCCAGTCCATATTAACAGAAAACGCCAGCCAGTTCCTGGTCCGTCAGTGGAAGACCTGGTGCACCGACCACGAGGTCGAACACCACATGACGCCATCCTACCACCCGAGGGCAAACCCCACCGAACGACGGAACCAGGAGCTGAAGGCGCAACTGCGCATACGACTGGGGGCGGACCACACTCAGTGGGATACCCACGTGCCAGACGCACTGTTCTGCGTCCGGAGACGCACCAACGCCGCCACCGGCCGCACACCGGCAGAGATGGTGCAGGGGCACAACCTGCCACTGCCAGGGGAATGGACCACACACGGACCACCCCACCCGGCGGAAATCACAGCCGACCGCGATCAACGGCGCACCGTCGAACACGACGAGGCTCGACAACGTCAGAGAAGACACGCCCAGGAAATAACACCCACAACCGAACACCCCCCGCCCGCGGTGCGGGTAGGCGACCAGGTGTTTGTCCGCGTGCACCCCCTCTCCAACGCGCCCCGCAACTATTGCGCTGGACTCGCCCCAAGGTGGAGCGGTCCCCACCCCGTACGCCGATGGCTCGGGAGGACCACTTTCCTGATACGCACCAGCGGGAGACGGGACAGGAAGGTACACCGCGACGATCTGCGGCTGGCCCACCTACCCGGGGAGAACCCCCCCGACGAGGATGTAGCACCCACACCGGACACCGAGGGAGCGCCTGAGGGGGACACGCCCGCCGAGACCACCCCGGCACGAAGACCAACTGGTCAGGGCCGACCAGAGACACTCGTTTACGAGGACACGACGGCCACACCGGCACCAGAGGTAGCCGACGAGCCCAGCGGGACACCTACCCTCGAAGACGAGCCCCAAGGAACCCTCATCGAGTGGCCTCCGGACACTGACGAACCCACGACTACACCGAGACCGCCAGAGGACGGCATCGAGACACTCTCGATCACCGAGCTCTCGGACCCCCTCAGCACCCCGACAGAGGAAGGCGAGGCTGAGACCATCCCCGTGGTGACGGAACCAGACGACGAGGCCACTGACCTGGGACCGCCTGGCATCCCAGAGCGGGAGAGACGCCCGTACCACACTACGCCGCGTTCAGCCCCGGACGACCTACGGCCAGACGCCACCACATCGCCCCACGAGCCCCCGGGCCCGGGAGACGCCCCAGGGAAGCTCCCCCCGAGGAATCGACGACCACCCAGGTACCTGGACGACTACGTACGGGGCAAGGCGCCACGGTCCTCCGCCAACGTCCCACCACCCGGACTCCCGACGCGGGACCACCCAGGTCCAGAGCGCGGGTCCTACCAGCTGCCGGCCCACCCTGGACATCCGACGCGGGACCACCCAGGTCCAGAGCGAGGATCCTACCAGCTGCCGGACCACCTCGGACACTCGACGCGGGACACCCCAGGTCCAGAGCGCGGGCCCTACCAGCTGCCGGACCACCTCGGACACTCGACAAATACGCCCTAGGTCCAGAGCGCGAGCCCTACCAGCTGCCGGCCCACCCCGGACATCCGACGCGGGACCACCCAGGTCAAGAGCGCGGGCCCTACCAGATGCCGGACCACGTCGACGAACCGACACCCGGCTGTTCGACGTGCGACAACCTGGACACAGCACGCAGACCCTACCAGCTGCGGCCGCCGCGAGCACCACCTGGCTGGAGCTGCTGCCGAAGCTAGGGGCGCCCCCACGTAGCGGGGTCACTAGCGGCGCAAGGTCGGGCTTCTCGAGGGGGGGGGGGGGCGTTTGACGTCGTCCGATCGAAGGCCACCCTAAAGCCCGACCTGCAACCGCCAGTATGCAACCCCGCTAACGGAACGCGCCCCTAACCATGGCCCACCCGAGTCAGGCGAGCCACCAGCAACCAAGGTAGAACCCGGCCCCCCCAAAATAAACAGACCGTCATTAAAACCAACCACGTTAAAAAACAAACATAGATTATTAAACAGTGTTACGTATTTATTTGAAGTTGGTCAACGAAAGTGCGACGTAGGAGTGCCCGGGCACTCACGTGTGTAACTACAGCAATACGCGTGTTAGTGTTCCCCTGGTGGCCTTCTGCCTGAATCAGTCAATCAGACCTTATGACATAATTATTCAAACCTTGTGTTGCGTCATTAATTCCACCAGATCAATCCGACAAGGGACGAACAGTCGCTGGTGTGACGTAAAAATTCAAACATAATAATTCTTAAATATAATAACTTTCATTTGTAGAAGGGACGAATGACCTTGATTCAGTTTTTATAATTAATGTAAGAATTTAACATCATTAAATTCTCTCTGCCGTGGACGCGAGCACCGCCTCGATACGCAGATTTACGGGATTGGCCGCCTCCAATCACCCTCACCCCTCGTTGAGCAGCCAGGCTCAGAAACGCCTAGGGACACGATAATACGGAACAATTAGTGACTTTGTAACATTTCTTTGTAAACTTGTGCAATGCAACCTCGTGTAACATTTCTTTTGTAAACTTGTGCGACGCATCTCTCCACGTAACATTCGTAAACTTGTGTAACGCAACCTCGTGTAACATTTCTTTTGTAAACTTGTGCGACGCATCTCTCCACGTAACATTCGTAAACTTGTGTAATGCAACCTCGTGTTACATTCCTTTTTGTAAACTTGTGCCACGTTAATTAAGTAACTTTCAGACTTAGTTGCGTGTAATTGTGTAGTTTTTGTATCTTGTGACGTCACCTCTTGTACGACGTGGCGTGTAACCAACAAAGTTACACCAGAGCCACCGTCGCCTGAATAAATGACGCCCGTCATTTATTACCTCATTTCAGCGTATGCTTCTTTAAACCTGCTATCCCCAATCACCGCCGAGTAGGGAATTCCTTAAACCCACGCAACATCGCCGACGGTCCTAGTGGGCCACGCAGGGCAATCGACCCCACGACCCAACTACCGACTAGCACCAGAACTAGTCTGGCGCCCACCCGGACTCATTACATTTGCAACAGCCACTCCCGCTAGGAACCGCACCGGGACTCGAACCCGAGACCCCGGACGACGGCAACTTTTAAGTCCAAAACTGGTCGGAGCTGTTTTCCCACGCTACACGCGTCTTGGCGCGTGGTCGCGCGGCGCTGTAGCGCCAGTTGCCGCCGGGGGCTCACAGGGGTCGGTCGCTCTGCGAACGCAGAGCCTACAGTTATCGCGCCACTTCCAGTTCATCGCCATAGTCGTAAGTTTATAAAGTTTTTTCAATTAGCTCTGCGCCCGACCCCACTTAGCCGTACATTCTTACGTGCGGCTCTTCGCATAATCATTTAAAATCCCAAGAGGGATACTTCGGCATATTACATCAATTTCACGTTCAAAGCATTCGGACAGCGGACTTAAGCCATACACATTTTCCAGGCTTCGACTCCAATGAATCGTTATTTTTTAAGGGCTTCTAGCAAGTCTTGAGTGTCATGGTGTACTAACGCTTTAATATACGTGTCTTCGATTTAGATAATTGTGACTGTGTAATATATGTATTTGCAGTCTAACCAAGTAATAAATTTGTTAACCTGTAAGAAGCTACTGTGACTCTCGTATGTTTTTCATCTAGCCGGGCTTATGCACAATTCGAAACATTCGCATTGCAGTGGGTTAAATAACAATCACCTTTAAGAACGTTTGATAATATACGGCTGTCATTGTATGTTTAACTTCATTTACCACATAAACAGTTGCAATTTATCAGCTCTACGTTCATTTGCCACAGCCTTCGTGTTGTTAGTAACGGTCACAGGATAGAACAATATACACGAGTTTGCAGCCTATCCTGTTCACACGCAACGTCAATGTGTTGAACCAATCGTGAAGCGACGGTCTGACAACAGACTCGGCCAGGCGTTGGACAAGCAAGTATATCAGTCCTAATAAAGTGCAGTAGGTATATTTTCATTCGGTTTCCCTTTTATTTCAAGGTGTCTAGGTTGGCCTGAACAGCCCAGGTAGTTCACATGGACGACGCACTCCTGCCTGCAACCCCAGGTCGAACCCTAAGATCATTTTCAATTTAATATTTATTCAAAACTTAATCAGGCAGCGGGAGTGGCGTCA
This sequence comes from Bacillus rossius redtenbacheri, assembly GCF_032445375.1. Taxonomy (NCBI): domain Eukaryota; kingdom Metazoa; phylum Arthropoda; class Insecta; order Phasmatodea; family Bacillidae; genus Bacillus; species Bacillus rossius. The sequence goes on from NC_086330.1 coordinate 155,999,061, forward strand.
AAGTGTATCAAGAGTAATGTAGCATGTTAGTGCAACCATGGTAATGTCGGAACAAACAGATTAAAGTCACGTCTTTTTAAAACTGCTGACGACAGTCGTCGTACCCTCCCAGATGCAGAGGCCATACCTGTCCACCGACGTGGACCTATGGGAGATATGTTTCCCCCCAGTGCACCGACTGTGAAGTGCGGCGAGCAGGGACGCACCCGCATGCGCTCTGATACGTCAGGAGTGTTGTAAATAATTATGTTCTATTAATACAGTTGAATAACCACGAGCCTCCGTAAATATATAACTTACGTCTGGATTAGTGTATATGAATGTCATGTAAATACTTCGTCTTTATTCTGTAATTTAGTAACTGAGCCATTTGTGTTTGTATTTTATTAACTGACTATTTTTAATATCATTATAGTAATTCTGTAATTCATTCCAGTGTTATGTCAGCCATGTAACGGCAGCCTGGCGCATCACAGGGCGGGCCTCTCCCACGCCGGCCGATTTCCATTCCCCTCCTCCGCGGCCCGCGGGCCTCGGCCTGCCAGCGGGCGGAGGAGTGCAGTGGTGAACCAGACGCGAGAGCAAGTAGACGTGCGCTCCGTTACGCTCCGCTCGAGAGACACATTTTCCTAGCTCTGAGTTCGTAGTCAGTGAAACGTCACGGGACTGCCTGCAGCCAAGCTGCTCTTCTTTAGCATTAGTTATTCCGCTGGACTTTCTCAACTTCACGTGTCTATCGGGACTCTAACTGCTTACGTCACAGACCATGTAAGTGCCTCTCCAATCCGCCGAACCTCTCAGTCAGTACGAGTATTTACTGGACCCTGTCCGCTCACGTGACGGGCCACGTACGTGCTGTGTATATATACGGAACTTTCGTAACCGGTGCGTTTAGCCACGGGGCTACTTTCTCTGTTCGTTTCGGGTCGCATCTTAAGGACGAGACTTATTTCCGGGAGTCCGGGTCGCGGCAGGGAGGACGCTCGTTCCGCGACGTGCCGGCCAGGCTGCGGTAGGATTGCTATACGGAAATAAAACGGGGCTCTAGAAAAGGGACATCATCGCATTATCCGTTGAACTACCTACTGTTCCTCCTAACAATGTGAAATTCCCTCCAGGTCCTGTTTTTTTCCGGTCCCGGCCACGTTGGCCTTAACTCACTTCCTCACCGACGAGAGCTACATGGGCAAAACAGGACATTTTCGCAGGCAGGAAATTAGGGACCATAGGTTGAGGGACGTCACTGCTATGCTTAATTTTGTTATTCGCACTCCAGCCTAGATAGGTTTCAGTACTCAGTGCTGCCTAGGAAGTATGTACTTGCTGCTAAATAGTTAGAACTCAGAATCACTTCAGAGCCTCTAACCTAGTTAAACACGCTGGGGCCGACTACCCAACTACCAATTGGCTTAGTCCATTAACTGGCCTGGCTCCCTCCCGGAACAACAATAAATAATTTGTAACCAACTGCTACTAGGTCCACCACGTCTCAACCTAGGAATGGTGGGTGACGCACTTTTAGGATATTCTTTATTTAGTTGAAACCACAAATTTAAATCGTTATCATTTCCAAAATATTTAACCAATTTCTCTTTCTTAAAAATTTTATTCTATTTATTTGTCTGGTTTTCGTTTTCAAGATCACCTGATACTATTTTGGAGTCTCTTTGGTGTGTGCTAAACTGTTTAGAATTAAATTAACGACTTGTGTCGTCAAAGTTAAGCCATGTTAATCAATTTTAAACACACATAATTATTTGGTGATATGCGATTCTTTACTAAACATTGCTTATGTGTTTAAGCCTTGTTTAAAATCTTAAACGATGTGGAGAAATTTTCCCTAAAAGCTATTATAGTGATTTTGTTCCTTAAATTGGTTTACCGAACGTGTGTTGAACTTGTCCCACATAGTAGATGATTTCGACAATTTGTTTCATACTACGGTAAATCGATTCGTATATCGAATTTTGTTAATTTTTTTTGCCTTCGTAGTTCGTATTTTGCATAGAGTAAATAAAGTACTAGTAGTATTTTGAATTGTTTGTATACAAAATGATTGTGCTTGAAAAGCTTCAGTGGTTTCAGAATTGTTTAAGTGGTTTGTCAAATGATAATGAAAGGGGATATATTTTGCCTGAAATAAAATTGGCGCTTAGTGTTTTAAATTTAGAACAATTGCGATTTTTATCAAGAAACGTTGATCTAAATATGGTGTTTGATTGTTTAAATTCTTCTGATAGGTGAGTGTTTTATTTATCAATATTCATTAATTAAATATCGTAAAATACACGTATTTATTTAAATCCTGTTGCAGTTGCTGCTGTTTGGCTCATGCAATCTTCCCTGCTTTATATCACACACAATTTTCTACAGAGTAATACACACTTGACAGATTTATCACACAGTCTTTCCAGCTGGCCGATGTACGTAGCGTAGTCGGATGCACACCGTCTTACAGTGCGAGGGGCTCTGGGTTCAATTCTCGGGTAAGGCATGGTAGTTAATTTTCTACGTACGGATATTTGATTCATATGATAATTCGAAGGCTTCGATTAAGAAAAGGCATCTAGTGCTGGTTGTGGACGAAAGCCAATAACCATTAAATCAGTAAAAAAAAAAAATTAAAAAAAAGTTTCAGCAGCTTAGCACTCTAGGTACCATATTTGGTTAAGATAATTGTGAAGGAATGCCTCTGTTCTGAAAGAAATAAACAACTTTTTTTTTCTCACATGTGGATAGTTATTGAATCATTCTATAAGAGAGTGTTGTGAACCTTCAAGTTGTGTACCTACTGTTTTAATGTGTGGTTTTATTTATTTAATTTTTTGTTCTGTGGATCTCATATGGAGTTTTGAGTGCTCCAGGATATAGAACAAGTCATTTTGTACATATGTATACATACAATACAAACAGAATTACAATATATCACATTAAAAAAACAGTATGCAGGTACATTAAAAAATTTCATAAACTTAAATCTAGGTCTCAGAGGGAAAAGATAGTTCACAAAACACATTTTTTTTTATTTTGTTCTCTCTTCCTCTCATTATGTGATTGAATTTGGTTAGTTTTTTGATAGATACAGTAAAACTTTGATTAACAGTCACTCTTTTAACTGTATGTTTCTGTTGTCGGTCTGTCATTTAAACAAAAAAAAAATGTTTCAACAAACTAAAAGAAATCTTTAAAATTGTCCACTGATTACTTTTACACCCTACTGTATAAAGCTGATTGTGACTCTACTGTATGGCAGTGGAATATGTATGTATTTAGTTACTTTTAAATGATTTTATTTTCATTTTCGCCCCAAGCCTACAGTGAAATCACGCTACTGTGCATATGTATTAAGAGTTTTCTGTTATCTATCTATTCAGTTATCCGTCTCAGTCCTGGTCCGGACGGTGACTGTTAATTAAAGTTTTACTTTATTTACAATTGAAATGAATTTGTATAAATGGCAGTGTTCACATTGCCTTTGATATGGTGTTGCAGGGAACAAATAAGCAATGCGTGTGATATTATAAGTACCATGGTCACACCCTTGGAACCCAGAGATATCTGCTCCCGCTATGAGGTTCCTATGAAAAGAGCCCTTGCACATCCAATGCCTCAGGTTGTCGTGATGGTGTTAAAACAGGTTTGAAGACTGGCTGCATATGTTATGTGTCATGTTTATGGGGCATCGTGGATGTAGGGACAAACTCAACAAAGATAATTTTTATTAACATACTTGGAAGACAGTAGTAACTGATACAATTGCTTACAGAAGTAGACTTCACTTGTAATACTAGAATTTTTACTTAGAATCAAAGAGTATACTGAAAATAATAGAAGTGCTACTTCTCTAAGTTTGCCTCTAATCCTAATATTTGCAATGCCTCATATGTGTGTACTGTTTTTTGTTATCATTTATTTTGAAACTTTAAGGAAATTTTGTGTGTCCATGCAGGAATGATAGTGTTTGTTTTTGAAATTATTTAACTCACTTATTGATTATGTACACATAAAGATTAACCCGCGATCGGGCGCACTATAAAAAATTCTGAGATAGGGTGCGCATTGAGCATTTTGCTCACGGCAGCAACAGTTGTGATTATTGTCAAAATGCGAGATTTTAGTTAAATAACATGTTTTATATACTAGAAGTTTCAAATGATGATTCAAATGAAATACTTATTAGTGTTTAATGCTGAAAAACTATTTACACATCTTTAATTTGCACATTTATGAATGCACTGCAATGCGTATCTTGTATTGTAGTATTAAATCATCACTAGGTATATTTTTTTAAGATACAATATTAAAGAAGTTCACATAAAATTCAACTTCACTATTTATAATTATTATTTGCAAACATCCTTCGAGCCTCTTCATCTATAGCAATCTAACATAAAAAATATTGTTAGGTAAAATCCACATTTGAAGTATCATAATATTGAAAAAAAATCTAACTAAAATACAGCCATGCTGAATAGCTACAGAGGCCCTAGTAAAACCTATATAAATATAACTTAAATAAACATAATTATAGGTAAATAACTCACAAGAGCTAATTTTTAGTCTGTCCCTCATTGTGTCACATTACTAGTGTTATAACGGTTCGTTATATACAAAAATAAACAGATGTTCAACGCCGATTGTAATTTTGTTGTTTTTATTTTTCAAATAGAATGTTGCACAGACGATTCCAAACACTTCCAAAAGAGGTTACTCACTTATTCCACATACATCTGCCCGTCGAAAAATGCCAGCAGTTCGCGTGATGAGAATTAACGAAAAATAATATTCTTCAGTAGTCTTTGACTGCAAGTACACGAATTTAGCGCGGCCTTAAACATGACCGCACCCGGCGAAAACGAATTTCGCCCCGAGCCAAAACGCCTACGAAGGTGGCCGTAATTTCTAATTATGTCCGAACGAAATATAACAAATAATTAGGTTAATTTAAGAATAGGCCTGGCTCCGACCACCAACGTGAAATTATCTCTTCAAATGCTTCTACATCATCTGCGAGAAGCCACCGAATGCGACCTACTGGTGCAGCGATCGGCAGACGACTGGTGAAGTCTTGCCACTGTCTCCTCCACGCAGGGAGGAGAAATCACATGACTTCACTGACCAATCACACGCAAGCTTCATTCACGCTTACAGATACAAGCCAATCAGAGAACAAATTACAATACATGAAAAACCCTGTACACGCAGAGCTCGGGGCTTCCCTTGATCTGTCTCTTTTCAATTTCACATCAAAATCGGGGACTCCCATTCTCGTTCTCTCTCCCACACCGTGAGACAGCAGTTATCACTCAGTTCCCATGCAGTGGGGGAATTACCGTCTTTATCTCGGTTGGCGGGGAAGCACTGTTTCTTTCTCACTCACACTTACAGGCCTCTCATGCCTCTCTCTCCCTACACATCACCCCAGCCCAGACACAGTCCCGTGATCTATAATTATATTGCAACACGTTAATTAAAATTAAGAACAGCAATCATAATACAAATTACTTGACAAAATTCAACTTATTGAGAAAAACCTGAAAAAGTAATTCTAAACAGGCAAATATATAGTACAGCGGCTCATTTGTGAATAATTACATAAAAAATAGTAATGATTAAAAATGTCTAATAAAATACAAAATACCTTCTTAAAACACATAGCAAGTGAGAAATATCAACCCTAAAATATATAACAAACGGTAAAATATCATTAGAAAGACTTTTTAAGAAATATTTACATGCATAAAAATAGTTTAAAAGAAAAATTATTTATCTTGGAGGGCAGGGTTCTGCAACGCTACAGTGTCTTAGTCTTCATCACTTGTATCACCACCCATACATCTCACGCAAGTGAATGTTGTGTGTTCATTGCATATTGGTATGGCACATTTTGCACAAATCTTCTTAGTTCGCCTGTTCTTGCATCTTGGACATAGGCCACAAAATCCTTGAACTGGTGACATTTGATTTTCCACATCACATAAGCCAGCAACACGTTTGATTTGGCGTACCACTTCTCCTGAAAGCGTGGGAATGGAAGATCTGGTCATTAAATGTGGTTTCATGAGGTCCAAAGCTAGAGTCTTTATGTATGCACAGCGATCTGTAGTTACATTTGTGTTGCACTTGTAAATTACAAAACTGTTTATGCAAGCTACATTCATTATTGTGAAGAACACAGTAAGTGGCCACCGGTTACTGATTCTTGACACTGAGTATGATGACTTCATCTCATCCACAATATCTACGCCACCCTTGGTAAGGTTGTAGAATGTTATCACCTCTGGTTTACACAATTCCCCTGTTGATTCATCAATTGTGTCACTATTATGCATTGTAGATAGCATCAGCACATTTTTTTTCTTTTCTTCGGCACATACGAAACTAGGAGGCATTTTTCTCCAAAGCCAAACATGCTGCTGTGGACTGGCCTTTCTCTAGTGTCCAGGAACAATGGTGGAATTTCTGGCTTATTTTTACGGAGTATGCCAACGATTGTCAGTTTGTGGTCCCTCAAAAGTTCTTCTGCAAGTCGGACTATGTGAAATAGTTATCCATGGTGATATTGCGTCCAGTTTTTGTAATGGGAGCAATTAGACGTTTTACCACACTACTGGCTCGATTGTCAGTTTTGTATGGATCCTCAGGCTGTTTACCTACATATATCTCTAGTACACTTGTGTAGAACATCCGAGCATTAACTAGTGCATAGATCTTGATGCCATATTTTGCTGGTTTATTTGCAATATACTGGCGAAATTTGCAACGTCCGCGAAAAGACTCGAGCATTTCATTGATTGTTACATATTCCCCAATCTGATAGAAACTGCAGCATTTGGTAACAAATCCTTCAAAAATTTTCCTAATGGGAGCCAAATTATCAATCTTCTTTCGTTCTTGTCGAGTGTCCAGGTCATCAAATCTGAGAGCCCTAAGAAGTGTGGCAAACCTTTTTATTGACATTGTAGCTCTGAAACAATCTGGTGCTGTCCCATCATCAACCCACAGTTCTTGTACATTTAGATGTTGAGCCTTTTTCAATCCTGCCAGGTACAAAACACCCAGGAAAGCATACATTTCCTCTAACGTAGTATTTCGACAGTCACGTTCACGTGCAATTTGTAACTTCATTTTTGCTAAGTATGTGTTGGTACAGTCAACAATTTCACCTACAACAGTCTCTGGAAAAAATAATTTCCAGCTGTCTAAAATAGTATTTGCATTTCTCGCAATACCCTTGATGCAAGGAGGATGAGTTACAATATTGCATGCCATTGTACGAACATTTCTTGGTCGATGTGGCAAGTGTTTACCCCATTTTATTTTCTTATCTTTTCCCAAATAATAATTATTATCAGCTGACAAACACTCACCTATTTCCAGTTCTCTTGTTTCAACTTCGGATAGTTCACTAGCAGTGTTGTGTTCACTGTGTTCACTTTCATTATCACTGTCACTAATGGCACTGTAATAGCCCTCATTTTCTAGTTCTCGAAGCCACGATAACCATACCTCTAGATCCTTGCTAGTAGCCATTGTACAGCAGACTAAAATTTGACTTCACTCGATTGTAGATGCATTACACACAATTCATCTTTACATCCAAACTTCAAAAGAAACCGCGCGAAAACTATCGGGGATACACGAGCGACATGCACAGACTGTAATAACACGCGAGTGTAATCGGATGCGCATTTGATAGACGTTCACACCCGATACGCGGTCAACATATGCTATCGGGCGCGCATAGAGCAAACTGCTCACAGAATGAAGGTAGCTGACTTTGAATGTTGACACTTTCGATTCCTATGTGTATTAGGGGCTATGAATGGAACTAGGCGAATCACAAAATGCCGACTTGAAGGTACCAAGAGACCCGAAGTCAAAAGTGAAGATTTCATAAAATGATGTACGATTATTTGCTGACCGTGAGCAATTTGCTCATAGTGCGCCTAATCGCGGGTTAATCAGCAGTTTTGCAGTTAGAGCTAAATTACAAGTAGGTTCAAACAGATTTGTCACCATTTTTTTTCTCCTAAGCAAACGGAATGTTTTTCATAAAGCTGTGGCGTAAGTCTGTATAAAACACTTATTGTGTTTTGCAGTTCAAAGTGTTGTTCGCTGACGGGAATGCGGTAAAGCAGATGGGATGTATCGGAGAGCTGGTCGCTGCCGTGATCTTGTGCTGTGGCCATGAGGAATTGTCGGTGGCGCAGAATGCAGTGCAGGCACTCGTCAACCTGTCGAAGCACCCGGCTGGCTTGACGCTCCTCTTCTCCACAGGCATCCAGAAACTCCTTCGAGAAGCCATGCAGAAGAACGACATTGTCCGCTTCAGGATATATGAGGTAGTGTCAGCGTCAAAATTTGACAAGATTCTGACTAATACAGTAGTATTTTATCAGATGATGTGTTGTTGCTGGTTGTATTACCTTGTCAGAGTGGTAATGGTTGAAAAAGAATATGTCCCAAAATTGAACTTCAGAAATTTAATTTTCTACAAACATTACATTTATGTTGTAACTTATACTGTATAAGAAAACTAATAGACTAAATTACTTTCTGGGATTTCATCAATCAACTAAAAAGCAATTATTAATAATGCAGCAGAGGTTTAGTACCTATATAGATTCATAGAATATATTTTTTTTTTACATAAAGGCAGCAGCTTTGTATCACTCTCTTTGTTTTTGGAACACATACAATTGCCACAAACCCACTATAACAGTTCAAATTAAATTTAGAATAATTTAGAACATGCCAGATACAAAAATCTTTGAAGGAATCAGAGCTATAAGTTCCTTGTTCAATAAGATAACGGTGATTATGACGCTTTATTGATGTAATGTGCCATTCAGGGGATTTAACTGCAATGAAAATTTAATGTTGTTTGAAGCAAAATTTGAGTGAGTGAAGGAACTAGGCTGAGCGCACAAGTTCTAACATAGCAGAGGCACTAAGGGAAACACTGGCTCGCACTTCACATATCTCTTCACTTTTAAGAGCTTGACACCCAACAGACGTTCAGTCTTTGCAGGCCTAATAGGACTTAAAACTGGTAATATTAAAATTTCACGGTGGAATATTAAAGTTAAGGCTCCCTGCATGTACCTCTTCTCAAAATTTTTCATACCCACACAAATGCCTGTCGAAACATTTTTTTTAGATATTATCAGTCTCCTAAAACTACAGTTTAAAAAGAAAAAAAAACAGAAATAGAACTACTGATCTGCCCTCGGCGTATTCTTAAATGCATTTCGTAAATCCCCTCGGATGTTTTGAGCAGTTAGTAAACGGCGTGGTTTGTTTTGGAGCTGTGTGCCCGGGTGTGAGCAGGTGGTGGCGAGCGTGGCGGGCAGCTCGCAGCAGGGACTGGCCGCCTGCCACGCCAGCGGCCTGCTCCCGGCGATGCTGCAGGAGGGGCTGGGCGATGGCGACGTGCTCCGGCAGCTCAGCGCCATGACACTGCTGTCGGAGCTGGTGGCCCAGAGGCACGGCTTCGAGTACCTGCAGGAGCACGGGGTCCTGGCCTCGCTCGTCACCCTCGTCCTCGGCCAGGACCACCTCGCTTCACCCATCCTGTTGCCCGGTCAGTGCTGTGTTGTCTGCATTTACCGCTATTGTTGACACTGTGTTCGTCTATGCTGTTATTATTTCCACAGAATTCTTGTGCTGTCTGATATTTAAGCTTCAATGTGTTCGTCTGTGCTGTCATCGTCGTGTTGTCCATAAAACCCTTTTAGGTTCATCATAGGTTTTAGGTTTACAATTTTTACTTCTTATTTTGCATTTTGAATTTGTCCCATGACAAACAGTGCAAAACTGCAATGGCCTATGTTGTCCAAGAAATGTATTAAGTTAAAATTTCCCCATTGTGTAAATCATTTAAAGAACATGAGATTTTTACTATACATTGGTAGGTACCGAAAGTTGAAAAATTAGATACTGTTTGTAAGAAAATCCTGTGGTTGCTTGTAACTGAAGGACTCCATCCTCAGAACAATGACAAAATTACTCACCTATTTTTTTGGGCTGTTACCAACAACTGTGGTCAAACAAATTCTAATAAAAATGTTCAAAAAGGTTTCAATTTCGGCATAGCCTGGACCACAGTCATGAAATTTTTCTTTTCCACTACATGAATATTTTTAATTGTGAGTCACCTCCCAACACGCGACCTCTCGGTACCTCGTACAGACACTGACTGCTTCTATGACCGCCCTTCTCTTCTGAGGAATACAAGGGTGCCATGAGACATAATTTCAGACTAATCACTAAAATACATGCAAAAATATTAGCCAATATTGGCATATGGCAACAGCATTTCAACCAAATCACGAGTCTTTCCCCCCTCTTACAGAACTCTGTCTTACTCTAATTCTTACGTGACTGCCAAACTATTGCATCAGCCAGCTTTCAAAGAACCATATACAAAGAAAATTACATGAACATTCAATAAAACGTAACCAACCAGTAATATATAAGTAAAAAGAACTTTCAACGACTTTTTCACACTAAAGTAAGAAAATAATCGGAATTATTACAAAAATGAATTAAAGTAAAGAACAGCCAACAAACTTTCCTAACACCCAATTACTGCTCAAAAGCATTAACAGTTGTTATTTACTTCATATCAAAAAACCTCACCAAGTACTGTACATGATCAGACAACATATTAAATCATTAATAAACTGGTTAACAAGTAGGGAGGGCTGTATTCTGGGTTGTTAAACATTTTTTGTTATCAACCCCTCAAGTTAATTTTAGGTTTTTGATCTTCTAAGCATGCATTTCTTTTTTGTTTTTCAAAGGAGTGGTGAAATTTTTCGGCAATGCAATTCAATCATGGCCAAAGGACATGTTCAAGATGTATCAGCCTGTAGTTGCAGCTCTGTTCAAAATGTTGGAGACAGCTGACCTTACATTGCTTGGGATAGTAATGGAAACTGTTGGTTACATCGCTAGTACATCAGATGGAAAGCACATGCTAAATAATTTAGGTAAGTCGAAATTATGATTGTTGCTATCATTATTCATATTTATAAATAATATAAATATTTTATTTAATGATCTCAGTATGTAAACATTTGTGTTCACCCATGCACATGTGTACATTTGAATACATTTACCCACTTTTTTTTTTTTTTTTTTTTTCAGAAGTAGAAATGTTGAAGGCAATGAGAATTCTGGGAGAAAAGATAAAGTCTTTGCCATTTGAGTTTAAAGTGAGAGCTCTTAACACAGTTGCAAATCTTATTGAGATCAAGGTAACAATTTTAATTCTAATTTTTTTTTGTTTTATCCATTATTACATAAAATAATCTACAAGATATATAATGTTAGTTAGAGCTATGATAGGTTCCATTATTATTTTTATTAGAGATGGGATTTTTGAATCTTGAATTCGTTGAATATACCGAATCCTATGGATTCGAGGAGGGTTTCTAAGAGTTTTACCATATATACTCGTGTATAGCGCACCCTTTTTTCCCTCAAGTAAAGGGAAAAAAAAAATCAAGGATGCGCGCTATACACGGGGAAATAAAGATGAGCGGGGAGGCGTTTACTGCCGGGTGATGGGTGACGGGGGTGATAGGTGACGTTTAAAGGGAAAGATTGCAGGAGAGTGCGTTTCTCAACTCTCACTCTTCCATCACTATCTTCATTTTCTCTCTCTATCTCGTTCTCCATTCCTTTTTAGTATGGCCCTCCCCCTCCACTGTCAATCACTATGCTCACACACACACACACAAGTGCGCGCGCAAGCTCGCACATCATGGTCTCTTGTTTAATTTTAGACCTCCCCCTCTACAGAAAGCCAGTGCAGCAGCTATAGAGCATCCCACTCTTAGATTGCAGTGTGGAAGTAAATGGGCGCATTCTCTCTCTCTCTAACACACGCCGATTGCCGTTAGCGCTGTCCATGTTTCTCCGTGCGTTGTTGCCAAATATCAAACGAAATTAAAATTTTAATTTTTGGACCAAGCTTTTTTTCATATTGTATAGCATCAAAATACGCATCAGTCAATGCTTATTTTGAATACTTAACAATATTTTAAGTATCCAAAAAAATTAAAAAACATAACTTATTCACTGCGAACTGTTTTGACGTATTCCGAGATGTTGCACATCAAAAAAAATAACCTATATGTGTATTTCATTCAGATTATTTTTATTAATAAATTAATGCCTTAGGACGCCACCGAACAAATGTTAAGACAAAAACTATACAGGTTTCACTTAAATAATTTTTTTAATATATTGAAATGCATTTTCTCACAAACTGACACATCAAAAAGTTGACCAGCGGAAAACTTTTTTTCTATTAAAGATAGATGGGGGACGAAAGCATGAAAAATATTCACAATGAATTGAATTAGTTTTTAAAAGCTGCTCCATCTCAATTGCTTCTACAGTTTCCGTGGAAATAGCTGTTAAAGATGTGTCTTATCAGTACAAGAGCGCGCTGCAATAGAGGTTTCTCTCACAAGCTGTCGTCGTAAGAGGAAACAGGGTTGTGTGTTTAGATAAGTGGGGTTCTGTCCTGCAAGCAATTTCAAATACATGGCTTCCTTAGTCAACCATGTATTTCCTTAGACACGCATTTCTGAAAACCAGCCTGCCAGTTAGTATCGCGTCTCGCGACGAAGCAACGCGTTGTGTCCGGTGACTCGTTACAGTTATAATTTTGACAAACAAATTATATATTAACATAAATGATTTTATTTTCTACATTTAATTTTATTACGTACATATAAAATATGGAAGTTAGAACACCGAAAAGAAATTATATCGGTAGTTTACGCGGGAGGGAGCGCAAGATTGTGTTGAATGTATTTGAGTATTTTTAAAAAATATGAGTGTGTGCAATGTAATTAAGGAAGCTTACCATTCTTCTGGTCAGCTCTGTGCTACTCTTATGGAAGGGGTATCAACATTGGTCAGAGGTATCGATAGTGATTAAAAGGTATGTGATGTTATTAATTTCTTAATAAAGTAAACGTTACATTTATATGAATGAAATGTGTGTGAACAGATTCTTGTTGTAAGATAAAGTTAAAAAAAAATTCCTTATTGGCACAGCCTAAAGGCGCAGGAAGATTTTGATGATTATATTTCTTTACATTAGAACAAAAAGTGATTTTTATATCCTTAAACCCATATTTTTTTCTTCCCCTTGCAGTAATGGTTGTTACAAAATATATTTTAATCGAATCTTGAGCATAATATGTAAAATGTATCAAATAAATATGAAGGAATTAATAGCGATGATGGTACAACATTTTGAATTATTTTTCTATCCTTCTCAACACCAAGCATCTTATCAAACATTGTTTTTGACAAAGTTTTGGAAAATAATTATGATATTTACAAACATTTTAAACAGATTTGATAAGGTGTCTACTAAGGCAGTTATTTTTTTTGTGTCCGGTGAAAATATTTTTCGAACCCATGCAGTTATGGCTGGTCATATCAAAAATTTATTTAGAAAACATTTTTTGGCATTAGGTACTCCGAGTTATCATACGTTAAAATGGATGCGATATTATTCATATTATGGGAGTTGTTGCGATTTTTCTGTTTTTCAAAAAATCTTCCCCATTTCGACCCAATTGTTCGGATTTTTCCCATAACTACTCGACCGAGAATTTCCATTACCGTATTTTATTTATCATTATGGACATGACTTGTCCAAAAATACTGCATTTATCGGGCCCATGAAAATGTGATTATATATATATATGTGTGTATATATATGTGTATATATATGTGTATATATATGTGTGTGTGTGTGTGTATATATATGGGATTTTTAGAACATAAAAGAAAACTATAAGAAATTTTCGTCTAAAATAGGTAGTTTTTATTTGAAATTTACATAAAAGTGGCATTATTACAAATTTACATGTGTAATAGTATAAAATATTATAAATTACGATATGATTTCTTAAAATGCTTCTTGTTCGATCCGAATTACAAAAACACACATCTCCTGAAATTCGTAATGTGTTAGAGATTTGGCAACAGCGCGCACCATAAGCCGTGTACTGCAATCTAAGAGTGGGACGGGCTATAGTAACAGTACCGTGTGGAGAAATGCCACTTCGCCACTTGTTGCCTCCAGTGAGAGAAAGAGAGAGAGAGAGTGAGAGAGAGCATGTTGTCACCAGTTCCCCGCACACTTCCTTCGCTTCCTCGTCCCAGCAGCTACCTATGAGTCATCTAGTCCTCTGCGCCAGCTTAGCAACGGTGATGGGAGTGGTGGTGTTTAGTCCTGTCAACTGTCAAGGTTACTTGATGGTCATAGTCCCCTTCTTGCCTCCCTCCCTCCCGCCTCGTACCAGTTGCGACGATACAGCGCTTCATTATCTTCCGTCTACACAGCAGAGTTTAGCTTGCTCGTGTCGTTTCAGATGGTACAGTATGCCACAAAAGTTTCGCTTTCAGGTGGAAGAGTATTTAATTTAAGTATTTTCCTGACACATCACCACACATCAATGTAAATAATCATTTGTTTCATAAGTAATTACTTAACAGGTACCACAAAATGTTAGTAAAATTATTTATGGGGAAAAAAAAATTATAAATTTTTTTCTTTGGAATTAGTTGCAAAAATCATGGTGCGCACTATACACGAGGGCGCTCTATACACAAGTAAATACGCTAGTAATTGAAAATTGTATACCGAAACTATATTATTAAGGTAACGGAAATAGCACAAACATAAGATAAATTACGCTGCATTTTGTCAATTACCATAACTACCTCATTTCCAACCTTCACTAATATAACATTGCAGAAAAAAACGTGTCTGTTATACAAACGTATTTTATTGAAAACATAGGAAGGATTAATTTAACAGAGAATTAGACAGATGCAATCTTACGTGTGTGGTTTTTGAGGTTATTTGTCTCTATTTTATATCAGATGTATACACTATGCACTTATTTTATAATTTTATAAATACACATGTGATTTTTTTTAATACATGGGCCTATGTAATTTTTTAAAATAAATGTGTGATTTTTTTTAATAACATGTGGTGAAGTTTAGTGTGGGACTGGGATTTGAGATTCGATGACAAACACTGAGAATTCGAACAAGGGTTCGGATTCGACCAAAATGTGGATTCGTCCCATCCCTAATTTTTATCTATAAAAATTTACTTCAATAAGGAAAACAACTTGCATGCTGCCAATTTTTTTTAAAAAAACTGCATCCACTTATTTCAACAATGAAGCAAATGAACATCTGTTCAACATTCATGATGTGAGGTGAGTACTACAATGGTATAGTTACATTTCTGATGTTTTTTTTTTTTGGGGGGGGGGGGGGGGGGAGAAATTTCAAGTTTATTATTATTATTATTATGATTTTGAGAGAATGTATGACTTCCGTTTTACAACCATTTATGCACATTTCAAGTTTTAGCATGTTGTAAACCTAGCCTATTGGAACTTTAGTGTTCATTAAAACATATTTTGCCAATTTTGTAGTAGTCACCCCACTATATTACAACAGAAGACTTAAGGTTACACTACCAAAGAGCATAGGGCTCATTCACAGATTGACAGCACTTGATTTAGTATGATATGTATTTTTAACTTTTGTTTTAACTGTAATTTCAGAAATGTATATGGGTTTTATTTATGGTATATATTGGCGTAATCTGTTGGTGTTGTTTAGTGCTTGCTGCCCAAGACTTCTTCGTGGATGTTTACTAGTATGTACATTTATAAGAGATTAAGTACTCTTATGAATTCTTTATTAATAAATGATTTAATTATCTAGTCCTGATAATTGGTAAGTTTTTGCTAAGCTCCTGGTAGAAAAATTTTAATCTTGAATTTTATACTGTGAACAAGTGTCAAGCAGACTGTCATTCATGCATGTAAATTACTGAGTATGAAAAATATTACAAGTGCAAGTTGTGGTTTCTCATCAGAGTGAAGATGATACTCAAGAACTCTCCGAGATATCTCTGAAGTGGTTCAGAAGCTTGGGAGCAGACCCTGTGGAACTGGTGATGTATGCGTGCAGCCAGCCATTCCCTGAGCTGCGGTTGGCAGCCCTGCAGGTGCTCAAGTCTCTGGTCTCATGGCGTTGGGGTCTCGACTACCTCAAGATGTCTCCAGGTGAGCGGCCTGCTAACTCAGTATGTTGAAACTAGGCCTTTACAAATATTTGAATATTTGAATTGTATTCGATTCAATCGTGAATATTAACACTTTGAAATGATGAATATTTGACATAGCATACCTCGTGAGTTTGTCATATAACAACTTTTACTGTTGAGGTTAAGTCATTGTGCAATATAAATACCCTTTTTTGATGTTTTAATGGGACCTCATAATAAAATAACATGAACAATAAAAATGTTTTAAACATGCAATACCGTGTTTTCTTGCATAATCGTCGCACATTTTATTCTAAAATCAAGTTTGAAATGTAGAGGTGTAACGATTATGCGGAAAAAAAAATTTGTTAGGCAAAGTTATTCATAAAAACCAAACCCGTTCATGGAAAGTACGTTTATTTAAAAAAAAGGTGGAGTATACAAGAGCACACCAAACAATTTATATTAATAATTCATTAAACAAAAACCTTTCTTCAACTTCAAATAGAAAAACCAAACTGGTACGCGAACGCAAGCCACTTGAATCTGTGACGTGAACCAACGCGTAACTATTGCCGTAGTACACATTTACCACGAAAGAATGCGGGCCATCAAAATGTAGTTAACTCGGCTCTCGACAGAGAGCGCGTTGCATGCAATTGGCGAGATATCGATATTCAACTACGTACGTGCGCTCTATACGAGAAGCAACATAACCAAACACGAATGATGCCAACTAGTGCTGGCTACACCGCGGCGACGCAGACGATCAGATAAAGGAAATAACGTTTAAAAAGTCTTTAAAAGAAAATTTTCACGTCAGACAACATTGTATTTGCGTAAATTAAATTAGTATGTGGTAATGTCCAAATAAATATTAGATTCCTACTTAAAAATACATTGTTTTATACGGAAAAGATATCTACACCGGTACACCGCGGCAACACAGACGATCAGATAAAGATAATAACGTTTAAAAAGTCTTTAAAAGAAAATTTGCACGTCAGACAACTTCGTATTTCCGTTAGTTAAATAAGTAAGTGGTAATTTCCGAATAAATATTCGATTTCTACTTTAAAATACATCGTTTTATACGGAAAAGATACCTACACAAAGCGCTCGGCAACTAATAGCGGGACCAAAAACATCATTCGACGTTTACGCTAGAAGTTTTTTTTATTACAATTTTGACGGCCAAAAATATAGGTGCGACGTTTGTGCGAGTGTGACGATTATGCGATAAATGAGGACAAGTATTCAAAAATGTTTTAGCGGGATTTTTTAAGTGAGAGTGAAAAACAAATATTAGTGGAATTCTAATTCTCATTCTTACTATTCAAATTCAATATTCATATTCAAGAATAATTTGTTATTTGTATTTATTTGTATTCAATTGGAACTAAAAATCTGATATTCGCACAGGCCTAGTTGAAACTTTTTGTTTCATTGTTATATTAATAAACTTTACCAGTCGCGTGTAACAAGAGACTAATTCAAGCTTGAACTGAGACACTTCACTCACGTTCTGGAAGGACTTAAAGCTTGAATCTCAGATCCAGCTATCCTGATTTCAGTGTTCGATTGTTTCCTGAAATCACTACTAGGCCATGGCGAAACTTTCACCAGATTTGTGCCATAAAGTGTTATTGTCATTGAGTTTTTTGGTTTGAAAGTGATATCACGAAAAATGTCTGAAGTCTAGTAATATTTAACAAGTAATAAAACCTGTTCCGTTGATCAGCTGGGTCTACAGATTGGCAGGCTAAACTATCGCTAAGTTCTACTTCAGCATGGGTGTAAATTCCAACTGCAATTAATGTTCCTTGAATCTTAGACTTTTCTTCATGGCTACCTTATTTTAATGATTAAATTATTCTACATAATGTACTTATTAACATACAATTTAATTTCAACAGGTTGCAGAATTTTCTTTTGTTGATGGCGCTATGTAAGTGACCCAGTAGAAGTTGTAAATTCAGCAGAGGCATGAATGATTTTATGCTTTTGGGTTACGTTGACGGTACTCCACAACATACTTGCAGGTGTTGTAATGTACTTCATGCATGTAGGTGCACTAAATGAGTAAAACTGAACATACTATCGTAATGAGTTCAATTCCTCTAACACTAGATGCACAAGCAATGAGTTAGTAGCAGGAGTGAAAAATCACAGTTGTATATGGTAAATCCATAGGGTGCAGTTTTTTCTAAGAAGATGTTTATTAGATTCTATCCTTAAGAAACATGATTAATCCACATGTTGCTAAAGTTTCATGAGAGAAGGGGGAGAAATTGTGGTGATATTAACTGTTATTATAGTTATTTACTAATTATGGTGGAGGTAAAATGAGACTGTTGCCCTGGTACTGTATTTTTTTTGAAGTATAATAACATTTAAAATTTTTATTTTGTTTAGTCTGAATTTGAGACCGTAAGTTCAGGAGAAAATTTTTATTGATTGTACAGTTGCAGTGCACTAGTGTATACTTGTTTAAAATTGAATGTATTTATTTAGCTCGTAAAATTGAGGAGATGTCAGTAGCTAAAAATAATTGAAGAAGTGTGTCCCGTTTATGTATGACAACCAAAACATTTCATAGAACTTATGGTCTTTAATACATAATATATTGTTTAATAATAATATGCTTACCAATCTTACCATACTATAAATCATATATGTGATATATAGTTTATAAATATAATATAATAAGAATCCACCTACCATGAAATATGAAATTTACAAAATACCAGTCCACAATACAATAAACAATTTCCTTCACTTTTAGGTTTCTATGTGAAATATGAAAATTGAAATTTTTAATTAGGAGTAATGTATTTTGTGAAAATTGGGTGCCATTTTAAGTGAAAGGGTTTTTGAAATTGTAGCAGGTAATGTAATTTTATTTTTTTTGCCACAGAGAGATTTTGTGTATATTTTTGATTTTTCACTAAAACTTTCAAGACTAGCAAATAATACACTGTTTAATGTATGTCATATTTTTTTTACCATTTTTATTTTAAAATTTTTTTAGTAAGATTATTCTAATATCTGCGTGCAAGTATGCTACATGGATAGAAAATTTAAAACTTGTTCTTAGTATGTAATATATTACAAAATGAACCTTAAAGAAGTCAATATTTTTTTTTTTTTAATTTGAGCAAAAGTATTTAAGATAACGGAATGTTGCTGCACATATAGGGTAAAAATTTCGACTTTCAGACTGAAAAATGCGCTCGTAGTATGTACGAGAATGTCCTTGAACATGTTAAAGAAAGCGTACAGTTTCTTCATTTACCCTCTGTATGTTGTACCGTATTTACTCGCGTAAAAGCCTTCCCCCCCCCCTTTTTTTTTTTGACTCCAAAAAAGAGGAGGGGGCCTATACGCGAATTTGGAGGAAAAAATAGATTTTTCTTTTTTTCAGGTATGAAAAACTAACATTTAATAAAAGCAAACTGAAATACTGCCACAACTTATTTAAACGCCAATTAAATTTTGATTAAATGAAACAGCTGGCGGAACGACTGGCAAGTCGTGCGTCTTTGTTCTAATGAGGGAGGGTGGGGGAGGCAGCGACGCGGCAAGAGGGAGAGAGAGGCAGTGAGTCCGCAGGGGGGAGAGGCAGCGCTGCGGCAGGGGAAGAAAGAGGCAGAGGCGTGGCTTAACCTCCCTCTTGCCAGCTAGCCAGCCAACCAGACAAAGGAGTAAAGCGTGGCAACACTGTCGGCCAGCAGCGCTTGCTGACTACGTAGGTACCTGCTCCACTCCACTTCCCTTCCTCCTTCACTTCCCCTCTTCTTCTCCGACAACACTGCACATCATCACAAGCGCGCGAGTCTAGCTTTCTTTATCTTTATGTCGTTTGAGATACGACTAACTGCGTACGTCTGTCATGCCTCACGACAGTCCTACTGAGAGCGGACAAACTATAATACCAGTCTCTGTATCACTGCCGCTTACAAAATCACCTCCCGCCGCTCACAATACATGGCTTGCTGTTTGATGCATGCCAAGCTGCCCTGCCCTCAGATAAACCCAGAAAAACATGTTTTTAAATTTTTTCTCAAAAATGTTTACAAAACGAGGGGAGGGGGGGGGGGCGTATACGCGGGCGGGGCCTTTACGCAAGCAAATATGGTATTTGGCCACCAGTGGCTTATCCAGCTATACATTGCTTCTGTTACTGTAACCCTGGCTCATCGAGGCTGTGAATGTTCCAGGTTTGCTGGAATATCTGATGGACAGGTCATCAGAGTCCAACAAGCTGTGCATCCACGCAAAGTTCGACGTGGTGGAGGCCATAGTGAATTCTCCCTATGCAGAAGAAGTGCTTGAGTTGGAAACATTAGAACGTCTGAAGAAATTTGAATGTGAAGGACCATTCTTCGTTCTTGCTCGCACAGAAGTTGCTGTTGAGCGAGACTCATAGGTATCATTTGTCTGCATTTATTTAATTAGTTTTAACATTAAAAATCCAGATTACTAGCATATTAAGAAATTGTCCACCTGTGACTTTGAACTGAATGTAAGTTTTTCTCATCAATTGGCAGGTAGTGTTTACTTAAGAATTTTTTAGTTTTTTATAATGATTTGATATGCATCCGCCTTAAAGTAATGCTGTTCAATTTGCACTGTTTTGAAGTAACATCAGTGAACTAGGACATGATTTGAAGTCGTTCTCTTTTTCATCTTTGTGAATTTTTAATTTCCATTGCTTGCAAATGTCAATGGCACTTGCATAACATTAAAACACACTGCAAAAGTTTAATAATATAACTGCTAAAAAAAATCTTTCTTAATAGCTGTTCTTTTCCTTTATTGCCTATTTACTTGACTACGTTAAAATTTTACGTTAATTTATACTTCTCCAAAATATTTCCGATGCCTGTGTCTGTTCAGACATTGTTTATGTTGCACAGTCCCACGAGTCAGCAGCAGCTCTGGTAGGAAAGGCCAGAAGTTATAGGGCTAGTTTTCCTCCCAACTACCCCGATGTACTAGTGGCAAGTCGTGTGGTTAGTAATTCAAGTGTTATAGTTGGTAGTTTTGGATTTAATAAACATCAAAGTTGGGAGTCAATTAATATTAATATTTTTTTTTTGCTGATAGAAAACAAAGTTTATGCTTTTTTACTCTTATCAGATATTGAAACATATATTATTTTATTAATAACATAATTATTTTGTACCTCAAAAATGTTACCACCTACGGACATAGTAAGGCCTACAGTCAACACCGCAGCGGTGATTTTATGTACAATTAATTATTATTAGAATGTTTATTCTGTAAATATAATTGACATGTTTAAATAAATGTACTTTGAAAGGGGCAGTGCCATTATTGAAATGGTATTTAACAGACAGACTGCTATTGTTATTAAAAAAAAAAAATTATTTTGATTAACATACACTTGTATGGAAAAATGTCTTTAATTAGCGTTCCTGTTTTCTGGATCAAATTAAGGTATTGCTTCAAGGGGTGGATTGCTTCTAATGCAAAAAAAAAAATATTTTTGAATGAAAAGACCACCACTTATAAGATTTGCAGAGTTACATGTGATTTCAGTTTGTAGCATTATACATTTCAATTTGTGAAAAGCTATTCCATAAATTTAAAATAAAATATTTTAAATGCATTTTTCTAATGTTAAAACCACAAAATGTCACTTGTTGCTTTCAATCATTTGTATTTTGAAACCTAAATAAATACATATATTTATTTTCATATCTATTTTTTTTCTTTAACTTTTATACTTATACTAGCTAATAAAAGGCTTCGTTCGCACAAATTCTAAGTATTGCTAAAATATTACCATTAAAAAAACGTTATGTGATTAATTCCAAATATTTTTACTGAATAACTAGACAAAATAAATTGTCTTATGCATAAAATATTTATTTAACAACATAACTGTTTAAGAATGTATTTTTTGGAGTAGTTAAGCATAGGCCCTATTTTTAGTATGGATTAACTGTCTGATTTTAAAACTTCTGTTTCAGAGTGTTCAAAGATATATTTTACCTTGATGAAATCACACCTACCTCATTTTCATTTCATAAGGTAGACAATTAAAAAAAAATTCTTAAACTCGCACCGAAATTATTTTAACAAATTATATACCATCATTTACACTGAACTTTCATTTACTGTGGTTAGAGATATGCTTAGAATTATTAAATAATTTCACCTTATTACAAATACCTTCCATTATTTAACGATATTTGATACAATCATATCTTTATTTGTAATATAAAATACAATTATCAAATTTATAATACAACGTATTAGTTGACTCTGAGTTTACATAGTAGTTCTTAAACAAAATACCAAAATTTTTTACTATTCACCTCTTTTCCCACACAAACGCCAATGTAAAAATTAAGAAATAAGTAAATATGGCAATATCTACTAGCCAACCAAAAACCAAACTCAATCCTTTTCTCTTTTAACCGCAGATGTGAATTCCAAAACAATAATAAACTTATATTTATATTGAGTTAAAATGAATTTTGCCTTTAATTATTTAATAAATTCCATAACTTTTTGACATGACGTTTAATAAATCGATGAACGCCGGCTGCATGCATGAAAAAGTGTTCTGTAACACACATAGTCTCACTACGATGTGTCCTGTTACGCTCATTGTACGCTTGCGCCGCATCTCTCTTCCACTCGATTGGAACAACCATTGATTTGACTTTTCAATCATGTTTTCGGCATTTTAATTATTAATATTATGTAATTTAACGATCGTCCACCGATTTTCAGCACAATTGGTACGGTTATTTAAAAGTAATGTTGAATTTTCAAATACGTTTTTGTACGAACAATGGTGTTTTACAGTTATACATAATAATTCAAATTACACCCGGGATCTTTTGCACAATGTTTTAAAAAATATTGTAACACATTATAAATAATTTTGGTGTATTTGGGATGCGTATTTGTTATAAAATCGTATTATAAAAATGAAATAATATTATTCCCCTACGGTGCTGTCATCTACGGTCACAGACGTGAACCGAACGAATTGTGCTCTCTATCAGCTGTCGTGGCAACCAGGCACTCATTAGTACATATTTTCCTTTGTTTATCGCGAGGGGCGTTATTATTACTGAATTATAAATAAAATTTCGTGGCCGGGGCCACAATTGCATATCATTTTGAGCACTGCAAGACAAAAAACGTAAAATATTCTCGACAAATTTTAATCTCGGCCCCAGCGCACCACGAGCGTCTGGGTTGGAGATTAAAGCAGAAATTCTTTCTTAAACTTACTAATACTTATTTTATTAACTGCAAAGGCATTTTTATTAAATTCTACGTTAAATTTCACGACGAACAAATTTTGTCGTTAAATGTGTAATTGCGAAAAAGCTTAAAACATTCTCGACGATCTTGAAGTTAAATAGCAAACATGTATAAAAGTTATAGTTAAAATAATCTCTTCGTTAAAGTAATAAACATATTTGAATTAATGAGTGCAAATAAAAGTAAATTTATCAATTAAATTGTAGATTTCATTTCACTTCTTCTTTGTATCCATACAAAATAGTGATAATTCAATAAAAATGATTCCATTTTATTCATAAGTAGTATGCAATCATTTCATCAATATTTTGTTATGACGTCACATTAAACTATCGTCCGTAAACCGACTTTACAGACAACCAATTTTTTTTATTTGTAAATTAATGTAAACCCCTGTTACAATGTAAGAGGTGATATTTGAGAACATGTTTAATAAGAGAAGTTAGCTTAAGGTATGTTTATTAAACATTTCCTATTCTTAAATTATGTTTGATTTGATCAAAATATAATATCGTTTAATGTTAAAACACTATTTTCAAAATTTCACCT
Source organism: Bacillus rossius redtenbacheri (assembly GCF_032445375.1). Classification (NCBI taxonomy): domain Eukaryota; kingdom Metazoa; phylum Arthropoda; class Insecta; order Phasmatodea; family Bacillidae; genus Bacillus; species Bacillus rossius. The sequence goes on from NC_086330.1 coordinate 156,023,035, forward strand.
TTTAAAAAGTAGAATGAAGTATTTTGTAAGCAAGAGTTGGAATATGTTGCATGTCTGTGAATAAAACTACATAAATTACATCCGGCTTGATTAGCTTCAGAGATACGATTTTTTCAATAAAAATATCAACTACCTTTTCACCCCTTTTACGTAAATATAGAAAAAAATGGTAAAAGTTAAAACTAATATTAAATCCTAATTTTTACCTTATTCTTGCTCAGTTATTTACCTTTATCCTAGTTTTCTTGGATATATGATTTACTACTATAAAAAATAACGTGCTCCCGTTTCACTGCCTTTAGGGTTGAATATCAAAAAAAGGTGAAAAAACTCTACATAATTAATTATTTACGTTATTTATGTTAAGTTTTGTTACAGTTCGTTATATGAAATAAAAAAAATTTATTTTTAATTCGTTTTTTACTATCCAAAAGACAAAAAAAAACGAATCCAATCACTTTCGGACTGCCACCACTTAGCCTAAAATCGTTCAGCCTAATACCCTCTCTGAAACACTATTCAGCCTAAAGTCACACAGCCTAAAGTCATTAAGCCTAAAATCACTCAGCCTAAAGTCATTCAGCCTAAAGTCATTCAGCCTAAAGTCATTCAGCCTAAAATCATTCAGCCTAAAGTCACACAGCCTAAAATCGTTCAGCCTAAAGTCACTTAGCCTAAAATCATTCAGCCTAAAGTCGTAGAGCCTAAAATCATTCAGCATAAAGTCTCTCAGCCTAAAGTCACTCAGCCTTAAGTCGTTCAGCCTAAAGTCACTCAGCCTAAAGTCACTCAGCCTAACGTCGTTCAGCCTAAAGTTGTTCAGCCTAAAATGTTTAAGTCTTATGTTTTAAGTATCTGACTGCTGTAAAACCGTTATTTTTTATTACAATCGCTCAGTGATTGTAGTGCTATCTAGGAAGCAGTGTTGGAACTATTCTCGAAACCTAACTCTCGAGATGCAAAGCAAAATGTCTGACATCTGGTAAGGGATTGGGGAACCCACAGAATGATGATAAGCAGCATGTGCTCATATGTTTGCATGCATGAAATAGGATTAAATTCGAGCTGAAGAAATAATGACAGGAGACACTTCAGAATAATATACCATATATAAAAATCACTAAACATTTGTATTTAGCAGCTATATTTTCTTAAACCTAAAATAATAACGTTGGAAGCAGTCAATATCGAACTGTGAACACAAACTTTGCACAATTTATTTGTGAAATTTTTCCACGTTTTTACACATACATAATAATATAGGGGTGACTCAATAAAAGAACGTGTAAATATTAAATTTTATTATAAAGGAATTATAAACATAATCGTAACACACTAACAAATATTCCAGTTTATCACAAATTCGGTAACAAAGTAAAGAGCATGACAGCGTATATACTGTACGAAAACTTTGGTACGTGGACGAGTTTTTATGGTATTGGCCATAGTTCTATTTTAGTACGACTGTACACTAAATTTTTAAAACAATATTATTTGTCGTACTGTTATCTTTTAGGCATTACTATTATACTTATCGTAGCCTACATATAAAAATTCCGACATGATAGCAAGTGAGTACCTTGGGCGACAGACTGTGTTCCTTTTTAATATGGCAAACGATGGACCGCATAGAAGTGAAATTTCTTTGTTTTTCTTCTCTTAACAGAATCTCTTAATGAAGAACATCAAAAATGAACAGTAGAACAAAGAATGTGTTGCCTGCAAATGTATTTAATATAAACTTCTTATTGTAAGCACTGATTAATCGCTTACATATCACAAATCTGTTTCTCAGTTTTTCGAGTAAGTTTTCATTTGTATAATTGCGGATTTTTTGACACTTTATATGGGGGTTTTTATTGTAAAAATATGTTGTATTTATATCGCTATTAATAGCATTACCTAAACGAAACCATGACTTAGATCGTACACTCTGAAATATTTATTTTTATGAACGTAATGCAACATTAAAATTTTCAAATTTCTCGATTTTCATTATTATCCTATTTACATAATTTTTTTATGTTAAATATTTTTTACTACGACACAACTATGTTAACATTTTGATAAAAAGTTGTCTTGATATCATCCACATGTATATTACCTCTATGCTTGGTGTACCATACTTAAATTTTGTTATGGCACCAATTACGCCAGTTATAGAGCTGTGAAGTCCGGGATTAGTATTTCGAATGATTTGCAACTTCCCGAATCCCTGCCATTAATAATGTATGATGGATACTTGTTATTTCCTATTTGTGATGGCATGTGTATGTGACGCTATTAGTTTTTAGGCATTTTTGAAACATTAACAGCGTTAGGTACCTGCCATCTTCGGAAAATTCCGCTGGGGCATGTTGGCAATGTCAAGGGTGCGATGAGATCTACAACTTATTTCGCGACCTACCATGTTGCCATACTTAAAGCCAGTAAAAGTCGGGAATAACGTCTGGGTCCCCGGCCATTCCTCCCTTTGACAGCTAGTCAATACAGCAGAAATTCTACATAACAGCTTGGCCGGGGGAATTCCTAGTAAACCTTTAGTTTTTTTTTTTTTAAAGCCCAAGGCAAATTATGTGACTATTTAAATTTTTATTCTGCGTGTATATATAATGATACTGTCTAGGAACTGGATAAATTACCACATCACTTTGCATATAAATACGAAGTAAATAAAAAGATGGCCTTGAAATACATCACGAGAGAAAAAAAATCGTTATTCAGAAGGTATCAATTTAAAAAAGTGAGTAATTGTTGCTAAGATACAGGATACGATTGAATTCGTGGTAACTCTTTTGTCGTTCATGTAACTTATTGTCCACGTGTTTTGTAGCAAACAGCAAAATAAATCAATATATTAAACGAAATCAATAAATATTGTTTTACTCATTAGAACATGGTTTGTGTGCAATTATATTATTGTAACTGTTATGTTTATCTATGCTCCCATTATTACTATCATAGTGAATATAAAACGATTTTTTGACAGAATTCTGTTGAACTGCAAATTAAGTCAGAGTTATGGCAATTTTTTTAAGCTTTTTGAAGTATAGAATATCGTTTCATTTGTACAGTACAAGCATAGATTTGTGACATCGTTATTGCTTGTCAAACCAAGTTAACACACTATAAATTTTCTGCTCCTACAAAACTGTATGATCATTTATAATTCTGATGGCAAGTGCCATGCCATCGTGTTCATAAAAGCACGGTAGGTGGTGGCTTCATGTGTATACTGTTGGCAGTATTTATGTAAAAATAGAAGATACCGTTATTGATAGATGAAAGCAAATGCAATGTGCCAACATTTAATGTATAATTGCTTATTAAAAGAAACATAAATTTTAAAAATTATAATAAAAATTTAAGATGTTGTTGAAGTCGCGCCGTCGAAATGATACAGACGTTGGTAAAATCACACAAATATAAAACCGAAAACCGTTTCACTAACAGGTCAAGAATGTACTACTAAACATTATTTATGGAGAAAACGAAGTGGTAGGGGAGTAACATAAGTATTTTCTTACTGTTTTGAAAGCAACCGGCTAGAATTATTTAGTATATTCGAGACCTTCAGGCGCACAAACGCTATACATCCGTACTGAGTGCCTCGCACGTCTACGCGCAGGCCACTGACAATGAGTGTAGTATTTTTTTTACGTTGACAGCATATCTTAGTACGCATTTGTCTGTAAATGATTAATTTTATTTATGTATATATATAATTTCTACAAGATTAATATATATTACAGCCTATATAATTCTACAAGATTTCGGAAACGTAAAAGTATGGGATGGAGTACAATTGTTTGATGTTGATAACAGCTAAGCAAAGCAAAATCAAGACTATTTTAGTGTAGTATTCGTTGATCATTGATATATAGAAAACGTTAATGTAAGGCAGTCAACAACAAAACGTGCCAGAAGATGAGCGCAGTATCCTGTAACCAACCGCGGCCTCTCGTCACATAGGCTACTGTAAATAAATTGTTACGTTGATGTATTACGTTTCTTCGTTGTCTGCAGGTTATCTACCACGCTAGGCCGGTACCTGACTCGCATACCTCTGGGTTGCTATCAAGGGTAGCATGCACGGCCAGTATTAGCTATTTACATAATAGAGCTAACATTCTTCCAGCTACGTTGAACCGAAATTTGTTAACTAACAACAAACCAAATAAATTACTGAATATGGCAGGGCTGCATAGTATGAGAAATCACGTGGTAAACATGTTAACAATTTTTTTTTTCACAAAAAGCTGCAGCTGTAAGAACGAAAAGACTGGGGGTTATACATGTAAAAAAAATTCTGCGTTTTCTAAATGTGATAATATGAAAAGTGCATACAAATATAACATTGCTTGGTAGTACGATAAACAATATTATATTAATGACTATATAACAACTTGATAATGACCGGATATTTTGTCAATTATTTAGTGAGCAAGCAAATTGCATATATTAGGGCGTGTGTCAGGTCATCGTACAGAGCATTCTGGCCGTCTCGATAATGCGCTGAGAGAGTGCGAAAGAGCGAGAGTACCAGCGAAAGCGATGCTATATACTTGCTGCACTCTCTCGTACTCTCTGCCATCCGCTATATTGTTTATATTTGTAGAACGTGGTTATTGCAAACGGTGGATATGTTAAAAATGGTGCTGAGACATCACAATATTTCAATGCAACAAAGCATTGCAGTTGTAATTTATTTTAATTTGTGCATACATTTTTTGCGCGTATCATGTGTTTTAAATACATACTAACATTGCTTAGATATCGCATTGTCCCAATTCAGAATGCGAGAGCACGAAATAAGGAAATATCACTCTTGCCATCAAATAATGCGAAATGATGCCAGGGGATGGATAGAAAGAAGTCAAGGTTAATCTTGGCTTCGCTCTCTGAGGAATGTTAACAAAGGAAGGGGAAGAAAGGTTAACGCTTGCCATAGCTGTGGATTTTCCGAGAAACGAGAGGGTGGCGGGAGGAAGCAATTTTGTTTACCTGATTCAAGGAAGAACTGCAATGTCCGATTGCAACGCATTTCAATAACCGGGATTCTCGCCTAGGACAGTTAGGGAGGAATTCATAGTGAACTGCGTTGTTTTCATTTCACAGTACAATAAATAAGTATTACTTATTCGAATGCTTTAAAGTAATACTTCATGAAGTAATACTTGTTGAAGTACAACTTATTGTGATTTCATAGTCACTATAAGACATAAGTAATTATTTCTCAAGTATTCATAAACAAATAAGCAATACTTACTGTATAAACCGTTCTTCGTCAAGTTTGTTTATTATGCATATGTTGTTAAATGCATAAGCCGATTGTAATTGTTCAGTTATTATTTCTGTAGACATAGCCCATTTTTAAATTTCAGATTTCACATTTTTAGAACAGTTTGTTCATGAAAACTTAATTAAAAAGATAACTTTGCAGCTAGTTTGTAATCAGAACATCACCCTACATAACCTTTTTCATGTCTGCTTTGCGATGGATGTTGGCAAGTGCAACGATTTTGAACGACTTGTGGAGCACAAAATCTCCATTATTTGAACCAAAGCTGTGGAGTATTGAACGCTCCAGAATGCCGGAAAGCACGCAAAACCTACAAAAACATTTAAAAAAATTAATAAAAACTTATAATAGTTAAATTTTTAATTTGAAATGAAAATATATTTTAAAACAATATGTGAATATTAAAACACCGAAAAAGCTTGTTTCTATCATTTAAATTACAAAAGTATGGACAATTCACGACGCGAACAAAATGCATTAATTTTTTCGAAAACGGTGGCGTGTACGGCAAAAATGCTGCACGATTTTTTGTGTATTTCAGAATTAAGTTAATGACCACATCGCAACCATCGCTGAACAAATGACGATATAGGCCTGTGACTTCCCAATTGAACGCTTCTAAATATGAATGTACTAGTCTAAAAAATTATAATTCAAACACGGTGTGTGTTTTAAATGATGATAGTTTCAATGTGTATCTGACCGGCGTATGTAATGATAACTTGGCATCAGCCGAGTGAAAGTTTAAAGTAATTTAAATAAAGTAAGGGTTTGTTTTTTTACTATGTCCATGTATGAAATAATCACATGACAGCAATAAGTAACTATAGTGTCACAACATTTGGGAATTTCTGGTGATACGAGTAGTATTTGGTTGAAATCATCTAAAAAAGCCTAGATTTATTGGCATTTTTAGTGTACGCTGATTTCCGATTTCATCTAATTATATCAACCACTTGGAAAGGTAATATTAATGGGCTGCTTTTCAGATCCAGACGAACAATATGTTATGTGAAATCACTTGAGATCAATATTCATTCGACAATCTTATTTTGTGGTTATTGTTTCCTTTAATTAAATATATATACAAATATATAGTCTATATATATCGATCTATGCATTTGCTATACTGCTGAGGTATTAAAACAGAAACAAATACACTCAAACGGACAAGAATATTCGGAAAATGTAATTATTTGTATGTTTTTCTTTATTTGTTGAAATAATTTGTAAGTAATTCATACAATATATATCGCAATACAAACTATAAGTATGTTCTGCTCAATACGATCAAAATCCCTTCCTTAACTATATTCTAGAGTATAAGAAGTAGTATATTCGGCGAGCTAAACAAATTAACAAATTACTATAGGTCATACACTTTATTTGATATAATTTATTATTGGTTTACTTTTATATTTAAAAAAAGAGCACTTTTTGCATACTTCATACGATACCAGACAAGCCATCACATTATCCGGGCTTCCTAGGTACAGAGCTACGCACTGTGTTCGCAAATATAGTGAGAATATCTCAAGTTTAAATAGCTGACCGCGGTAACCAGGATATCTGGGACAAGCTATCAGCCAACGCACAGGCCACCCGCCTTAATACAGTTCACCTGATTACGACTGCTAGCCATTACGTCAGGCGTCGCAGCCAGTCAATGCGGATGTGTTTTCACTGGCCGTCTCCAGCAACAATCACATTAGAGCATTTTTACCAGCGAGATTGAGAAATATGTAATGTTGTGTGGCGCTTGTTCGTGTCAGGGGGGAAATATGGTATTGGCGAGGACGTCATCTGCATCCGCATCTACTCGCATACATCTGCCATATAGTGACGAGTAAATGAGTCAACTGCACGGACTCAGCGGATACTTTTCCGAATGGTTAGTTGTCAGGATTATTAAGGGTGTTAGGCCCAAATTAATTTATATCATATTATTTTGTCTTTATATTGGCCTCATACGTACAAGTTTCTCTGCAAAACCGATTTTCACTATAACTTATAGTTTTCTCATAACAGGCACTCAAAGTTGAAATATATGACATTTCTTGTAGGTATTATTTCAGTAGCCGATCGATGTAATTTAGTCATTTTTGGTAGTTTACAAGTTCATTATGCATACTATTGAGAGATGTATTTTAAAATTTTTAAAAATAATAAATTATTCGTGTGCTTGAGCCAGAATATGAGAAATATTCACTTTTTTCTGGAACCAAAAAAATTTGTATAAAACATGTAATAATACAATATTACGAAATACCTATCTGAATATACATTCATCTAAAATAAAATATGTGACTCTTACTGTATCAAAATCGTAAGCTCCAACGGAAGTAATGTATCCCCTAAAATTCCAAATATATCAAATGCAACCCGCCACTCTAGTGGTGCCGTGTTGTCTCACTCATCTGAAAATTTCAGGTAGGAATACGACAGTATAAGTTATTTGGTTGGGGGGGGGGGGGGGGGAATTAGCAGGTGATTTGGACCGGAAAGGATAAGGCATTTAGGAACACATTAGTGACACTGGAATTTCCCCAGCCTGTTTCATGCTACAGACAGGCAATAGATCGTGTACCACTAGTTTTGAGAAGGGGTGCGGGAAACTTAAATATGATTAACTGTAGGGAAGGGAGAGACCAGCAAAGGAAAAACGATGCTGAAGCTGATGTTATATCCGTTTGAGTGGCCTAGCATCCACAGTACTGGATGTAAACAAAACTTTCTTAATGGTAATGGGACCAGATATTTGTTGCATTTGGTTTTTGTACGCCATATTTAGTTGGAAGAAACAAGGTTAAGTTACTTTTTAATGTTTCGCTGAAATCATAATATTCCTAGGGAATAGTGCACAATGTTTCGCTTTATATACCAATCGCATGACAAGTTGTTATTGATGCACATTGTGCATTAATGTCTACCGAAATTGCATATTATTATTTCTATCTCGTCTATCAACTATAGAAAATGTAAGCTATCAACTACCTGACTAATGAACCTTAATATGGAAATATGAGTTAAATACAGTTTTCTTAAACCTACTCAATTAAACATTGTGTTTGATTTTTTTTTTCACGTTTTCATTTATATATTTTATTATAGATGGATGGAAAAAGTAGGGCTACTGAAAGCAAGGGCAACATGAATTTAAAATTACTAAACGTCCACTAGACCTATATACTGTTCACTTTAAAGGCAGCCGCCTGGCTGGGGCTCCGAGGCTCGCAATAGATGGGGCGATAAGGTTGATCCGGCTATGAGTACCGAGCGCACTAGCACTTTTGAGTGTTATCAATGCTCCCAACTGGCGTGTATGCGGAATGACCGACACATTTTGTAATGGGACATTCAGTCGTTAACGTAAAATGTTATTGGTGAAAAATTTGTAGCAAAATTTAACGCATTCTTCAATCTAAGTTTTGCTTGTGCCCGGTTGGTATTTATGAAATATACTTCAGTGTGAAGAAGCCCTGTTTGACTATGTTGCAGCGCTCCAAAATGATATTTCTAGCATGCGTGTCGTCTTCAAAGTTACATTCTGCCCTCGTCTTGAGTGCGTTTTCTTTTTGTAGGTAAACAAAATGTAGGCACGTGAAATAGTTCTGTCGAACAAAACGTGTTTTCAATTACGTTGCAATGAGTATTTGTCTTCATGCCAAGCGGCTCCATTAAAAACAAATTATTATTATTATTATTATCGTGGAAAACAAACTTGCATACAGACAATTGTTGTTTGTAACTGCCGAAGAGAAACTTTGAACAAACAATTATGTCAGTGTGCTTATACGTAGCTCTCGTTTTGAGAAAATAGCTCAAAGAAAATACTAGGTAATCACCACACAATTGACTATCCTAATATATAGTATTACAATACAATTTTTTTTGTCTCCTGAGCCGATAGAAACCAATTATATGTTTGTATAGGGCAAGGTATTTCCCAGGAATATTTATAGGGCCAATCTAAGGGAAATTGTGAATTACATTTTAATATGGGGCTTCACGAAATATATTGTAATCATGTCTACAATAGCCATTATGTTATAAATGTTTCGGTAAAATTACGTTTACAACTTTACTGTTCATGAAACTTTACAAGCTGAATGTGATGACCCTACAAATGTAACCTTCGAGTCAAATCTGGGGGAAAATGCTGGATGGAATATGACAATGCGACTTTTCACGAAATGTATCGTCATAAGGCCTAATTAGATATTACATTGTAAGTTTTCTCGTTGCGTTCATATCTGCGTAGCTAATCAAACTTTATAAATTAAAATTAATTTTCTAGTAATAAAATCGTTTCTTGTAAACTTTAATGATGTTCGGCACTTCAAACATTATAACAATAACAGCCATTGAAGTAATGAACGGTAGCTGTAAAATGTAATTTATAATACTTTGACTTTATAGTTGTTAATAATTCACGTCTGCTGTGTGCACACTGTTGTACGAAATGCATTGATTGACAGCAGTAATGAGGCTCATAACCTACCTTTCTGTGATTATAATTTTTTCCTTGTTATTTGCGGGGGGAAGGTAAGAGACAGATGCTACTACGATCTTAGAAATATAAAACATAATATTCACAAAACCATCTTCCTTAACTGTGGTCAATTCGTAATATAAGCAAAGTGGAGATGTTTATGCGTTACCCAAAACAGCAAATACCCACGATATTTTTGAGTAATTTTACGTATAGCCTTCTTCTAATAAGTTATCATATAACAAAAAAATTTTTGCGATAAAGGTAAATGAAAAAAGTCTACGAAAACGTCTTTCAACGAAGCACAGTACTATTTTACCATAGCAACTGCATAGGAACGAGTTGTTTAGCTCCGAAATTGCTGTGCACTGGAATACCTCGTGCAGACGACTTCAGTAGCGTATGGTTCGCTTTACCTGTACGACGATGTCACTGATCCCTAGTCTCTGAAAATAGGAAGCGAAAGCTGCGATTTGAACTTACTTTTGTATTATACACTTGCTCTCATTCATATGCATTTATATTATTTTGTCTAAATGGCTAGACCATCTATTATACAATTGAAACTGCATACTTGAAACAAATGTCTACTATTATGGTGCAAATGAGACGTAGATAATTTAAAAATCCGTTAGGAGAGAAAAAACATAAAATAGAACCCGAAAGTTTTTTTTCACTAAACTGTCTCACAGTAAAAATGTCTGTAAATATCCACTGAGAAAAATAGTCACTGAGATATCAACAAAACTGTTCTGTAATCCGTTTAAATGGTACCTGCAACAAGACTTTAGTAATATTAACAGATTGTTTCCTACTTCGTTACAATAACTATCGTTTGAGTAACAATCCAAATCTTGTAACGCGTTTTCTCTTGGAGGAACTATATTCTCTATAGACAGAACAGACAGTTTTGTTGTTACAAATGTATAAATGATTAAAAATACTGTCTCGAAGTATTGTAAAAATTACTAAACATGTTACTGCTGAGCCAACAAACTGTTTCGCAAGCAGCACCAATCACTTTCCGTTACAGTTACAATAACTTGGTTCTAGAAACTATCTGATTTTGTTAAAAGTTTGTAAACTAGCTGGGTAACCTTAACAGTACTATATCGTACCCGCAACAAGCTTGCTTCGGTTTGAAATACTATCCTACTTGTTGTGACTACCATCTGATTCTGTTAAAAGTTTACAATCAAACTGGGTAACCTTAACAGTACTATATAATGCCCGCAACACGTTTGCTTCATTTTAAAATACTCTCCTACTTGTTGTGCCTACCATCTGATTCTGTTAAGTTTGCAAACGAACTTGGTAACTTTAACAATGCTATACTATGCCCGCAACATATTTGCCTCTATTTGAATTACTTTTCTATTTGTTGTGCTTACCATTTGTTTCTGTTTCAAACTTTCAAAGCAGTGCCAATATTCGAACCTCCGGTCCTGAAATTAATATGCAGGCATGCTAACAGTGAACAATAATTTTAAAAAAAAGTTTGCGATTAGTTTATAGATGTAGTTGTGGGCATTCCCATTTTGTACATAGCTTTGTAGTTAAAATAAATATAATCTTACTTTGCATTCATACATAGCATCGTAATAGTATTTTGTGAGTGGTGATAGTAGTGTCAGTGTGGTCAGACCACTTGACACCCACAAAGGCGATTCACGTTCGATCTCCGGTGGAGTCAGCCCCCGATTTTTCGCAAGTAGGAACCGTGGTGGACGTTGCCGTTGGCGGGCTAGTTTTCTAGAGAATCTTCTGTTTCCGTCAACTCTCCGCTGTACGGCCTAATTTAATATCATCCTTCAAGGCACGTAGTTGCGTCCGGGCTCTCAGACAGAAATCTGCATTCGGTGTACAATACCTGCCCTCGGGTACCCTCCCCATTTCATACATGTTTGGTAGTATCATGTGAGATGATAGAACTTTGTAATATGCACGTACACTAAATTAAAATTAAAGCAACCTTGAACAAGTTCAATGAACAATATTCACACGAGTGTGCTGGCCACGTAACTCAAGTTCAAGTTCAACACGAACCTGATTTAGGCCTGCAGCTGTGTAATCGGTTAAAATGATTTTACTACATTGGAGAGCTAATGAAAAAATTAGGCAGGGTAAGTAAATATATAGTCATGAGTACACACAAAAAAAATTGGACCACTTATAACATGATGCGTAGCGTGTGGGCCATCACCGATGCAGCAGCTCACAGCCACAGCAATCTGAGTTCTACCAATGGGCCATAAATGAAATTTCGAGTGTTGTATTTTCGAAAGTCGGCCATAGCTAACAAGCTAGCAGAGCCATTATTTATCATAGCCAGAAGCTACCCAGCATTGCCAGCAGTAAACGTGCAAACGGACAACTGTAGTTTTCTGCATGGGAACTTAGATAAACTCGGTTCCTATTTTAGAATACTGCCTGCGCGTGCACGTCCACCCACGGCTTTGCTGGCGTTAAATATTCGTAGCAATTTTTAATAATGTTTTGCCTTGGAATAATATATTAAAATTTGATTTTAAATGCCCCACGTTTAATCGGTGCGAACTTCAGACCGTAGATTAAAATGACTAGTAGTTTCACTTCCTAATACGTTGAATTTCGAAAAAAAACTCATAAAACTAACTGATCTTATGACATTATTTGGAGTGACCAATTTAAGTTTAAATCACGTATCGATAACGCGTCAAAAATATTGAACCAGTTATTGAAAACATATTTCATCCAACTCCCATACCTTTGGAGATGGAATTTCTTATTTTTGCGTGAACAGCTTCTTCATAACTGATTAGTACTCTACTTAATGTGCAAACGCTATATTTTCATAAACCAACACTTAAAAAAAGATTTATATGTTCATCATCTTTGCCATAATATGTTAATTTTCCGGGGGAAAACATGTCAGTTTGGAAATCTTGATTTGATACAATCTTATTCGACTATCTCTGTATGTACCACAAATGGCATATAATCATGCACTTCAAGTGCTATATGTAGTGTTAAAACTTATGCTACTCAATCAAATTATTGTGAAAGAATCAATTCACAGAAGTTGTTTATTTATCCGGTTTAGTAATATTGATATTTGTCTAGTTAAAATTATCTGTTTAAGATTTTGTTTATTTACTTATAGCCTAATTACCCACTGACCAATATTAACATATTTTTGTTTGTTTATTTTAAGAATTATTAATTGATTTATTTCTTTACAATAACGCTATTTATTTCATTTAATATTTTATTTGTTTTTCTCTATGCTAGAACATTCTCATATTACTATGCCAGTTGAATTATTACTGCTTTGTGAAATATTTCCTTACTGAGTGTCACCTATATTTTTATATCTTTGGTGCACAGTTTAAATGAGATTTTGGCTTTGTTAGCAAAAATTCCGTGCTGCTGATTCCGTCCGATGAAGACGTGACTGAGGCGTAGTCATGTCTCAGTTCATCCTAATTAATAGTTTAGAAACTTAGGGCCGTAATTATAAACGTCATTCGAATGACAACCAAACCAACCGCCCTCCAGCGCAATCGATGGTTTCGTAGATTATAGTCCTCTTCCGGAGGTCGGTTGACCGCCGGCGAACAACCGACCTCCACTCCAGGGTGGATGAGGTCTGGCGCTCTGCCAGCGGTCCTCCAGCGGACATCCGACATCTCTATTTGTGAAAATGGCAACATATCTGATGAGGTTAGGTGGCATATGCAAAATGTTTTCAGCTTATACAAACAAATCGAGTAAACGGAATAATTGCTGGTACGAAAAAGATACTTTTGGGACATGGCAGACCCGTTTGATTACTGCTACGTGATAAATTTAAATAGTCGTACAGTTTGTAAATATGTGTGTATCGGTATTTGTAAACAAAACCTAACATCAGAGTGCAATCTTTTAAAGAAGATGTTCATCCTACTTACACAAAACCATATAACATGGTGTGATAATACTAAGTATCACAGAACACTGAAACTTTAGTTTAAATTGTTTATTTATATTTTTCAGTGTTTGTTTACTTTAATTCACGTAATTTTATTTATGTCAAATTTATATGTCTTTCAATTGTAATAATCTCTAGAGTTTATTTTGTTTATTGCTCAGAGCAGTAGCAATGTCTCTATGTTTTGACAAAATTTTCTAATGTTTGAAAAAGATACGTGATTAAGAGAAGGTGATTGGTCTATGGATCGGCGGACCTTTAAAATGGAAAATTTAGGCATTGTTGGAATTTTGACGATATAATTTTGGAGAGAATAATGAAGAGGAAGGTTTTGTGTGCCATTTTTGTGGCTGGTGTGTGTGGCCGCGTCGGGCATTTCCGACGCGGAATTCAGCTATATTTTCAGTAGATATTTCACTGAATAAGTGAGCTGTTGCGCCCCTGAGCCGGGGCGAATGTTACGGTAATATTTAATTACCGGGGCTACCTTTATCTATGGAAATATAAGGTACGAAAGTTTAATGTATTTAGGCCTGAAGTTTTGTGTTCCGCGAACCCCTTATATTAACTGTTTCGGCCTAGTAACTGATTGTTCCTGTTAATGCCTCTGGTTTTCGTCATGTTAACTTTCACCCAGTAGTCTCGACTTAAAGATTCTTGTGTGATCCGAGGGAACTGAGTTAGTTGATTTTTAATTCACTTTAAGTATTATTATTTACCATCAATGTACTTTTGCTTTCGGTTGTGCCCAACATAACTATGTAGATAACTTATATTTTATTTTATTTTATATGAGTTATGTGTAAGCAACCTTGTTTCCCAGTGTTAATCACCTTATGTGTGTCAAACTAAGCTTTAATGTTATTGTGTTTACACTTATTCATAATTTTAATAAATAAAAGTGATAATTTTCAGTTGTATTAATATTTGAAATGGGTAACTTTGGGCATAAGCCGCATTTGAAAAACCACTTATAGCAGTGGAAATATTTATGAGTAATATAGTAATATTAAAGTGTGGCGCCCGTATAAAAATAATAATAGTTGTCCTATTACCTATAGCAACTACAATTCATTCATGAAATAATAGTAATTATATACAGACTAGTCATAGAAGTTATACATATATGATAGGTATAACACATGATCAGATGATTTAATTACAGAGTACAATTATAGAGTGGCTAACCCAACTTGGAGACAGTCAAACTGCGATTAATATAATTGTGGTAACGAGCAAGTAATTGTACAATGGATGTGATGTTTTCTTGGTGGTGTTTTGCAAATCAGTAGTGTTTGCAAAACTCGAATACAACAACCATGTGATTAAATAAATGACTAATATAAAAACCATCATTTTCCAAATGCCACTTTCGCTCAGTAGAACAAAACAAAAATGGTACAAGAAGAATTATTAGGAAAGGTTAATGAATCACACTTTATTGGGAGGACCCAATCCTCTCCTAAACCATCCTACCCCGTTACTGTAACTAGGTTATTATGTACACTACCTACTGACATTATTGCTTAGTTTTGGTGCTACAGATGATAGAAAGCACGTTTTTTTGTTTTAATTTTAGGTCTACTGTGCAAGATTTCCAACATGCAACCATAAGTTGAACTACAATTCTTTATGGAGAAGTTGACCTTAGTTGTGTAGTTGTCTGTGCTAATGGCACGTTCAGAGTTAACAGAGCTTTGTACTGTGAGTGGCCTATGGATCATATTTTCTGATACACTCTGAACTGACATTGCCACTATGCTTGGTTTTTGCTGGAAAAAAAACGCAGGGTAGTAGTTTTTTGATTTTCCCTCCCCATCTTAAAGATCAGAAAATCAATTTTGTTTTAGAACAGGTAAAGATACAACTGCTGTTAGATCTCTAGTCAACATGGTTTTAAATTCATTTAACACTAACAACTTTATCCAAGCAAATATGCGTGAGTTGAGTAAGTCATTTGACTGTGTACCATAATATTTTATTATCCAAACTACAATTTTATTGTATATGTGTTGTTGAATTAAATTTTTTTAGGACATATATAATAGGACGAAAGCAATTTGTAGAAATATGACAAATCCTAATGCACCCTAACCTTTTTACATGTTTAAATTTCTTAATTCAAATTGCCTCAAGTTTCTTGTATTCCGTCACGTCGCGCTTATCTATATTCAAGTAAATAGCATTATTTCTTCAAAATGACAGTATGTTTAACACATACTCTAGTATTTACATTTTATAACCTTAAAACTATTTTCCGACTTTCGAGCCACCTAGCTCACAGTCAAAAACAATAACAAGCTAAATGCAAATGATTTTCGAAGGCGTTTTCCAAAATATCGAAAAAGTGTGGTTCGGAAGTATTTCAAACACAAAAATCACAGCAACGTTGCCACATTTCAAGGTGAAGAGCCATCCAACTCTCATTCTTCGGGCGGTCAAATGGCAGATGTTTATAACTAGGAAAGGGTGGATTGCCGCCGGTAAGCCGCTGGGTGGGTGACAGCCGGCGGCTTGCCGGCAGTCATTCGAATGTCGTTTATAAATTCGGCCCTTAATCTTCTATTATCAGCATAGTTTTGGCAGTAAACAAGTTTTCTACAGTTTGAGGTAAAAATACAGTGTTAATTGGTTTAAAATTCAGTTTTAAATAGTTTCTTTAGTGCACGATGTCAAGCGTCACCACAAGAGAAGCCTACGAGGGAGTCATGGAAAATTCGTTTAGTCAAATTGTCGACCCATACTTTTCGGAAGTGTATTTTGTACTAAAATATGTGAGTTTAATTCACGTCATCGCTCAAACGTTACTGGTATTCTTGAATTCGTGCTTGACGTATAATCGAATATATCTTAAAATGTACTAGCCCAGAGGTCCCGAGAAATGAATTTCAGTTGATCTATTTACGGATTTACCCAGGGAATAATTCAAGTACTATTCACAAAAGTAAAAGACCCAGTGAAGAATTTATTGTAAAGCTCTACAAAGCTATGCAATTTTAATGGTAATTGTGTCTGTTATATGTGTGGTTTATAATAGCCAATGTTCATTCCTTGGACGTAAAGTCTTTCATTATTTTATTTTCACATTATGTGATATGGTGACAAGAACATTGTTATTGAATTTTCTTGCCACAAGACTTATTAAATTTATTATTAAATGTGTCTAGTTGCTAATTATTTCGTATTGCAGTGATTATTGTACCGTCTTAAGTTGTATTCTTAGGCTGACGCTCAGTGACGTGTACTCAAAAAATCTCACAGATAACAAATTTTCTGACATTGTTGAACTTGAACTGCAAAAAACCATGCAAAATGCACACACTTCACAATTATTCAAAAGAATTTAATATTATTGTAATATGACACACATATCGCGTCGCAAGAAAGTTACATCTTCCTACAATATACCAATGCGAACCCTAAAACTTATTAGTGCAATTCTTCAAGAAAAATTGTTGTTAAACATGTCATAGAATAATTACAAAACTTTGAATTATAGGTACACATACAAAACATATTAAGAAAGAAAAGGACGCCAGTGTCAAATGGTAGCGTGGTGGATATAACGTCCACAATTTATTCTAAATGTGTCTGTTAACACAATTTCAAGCCGTTCAGTATGGTTTTAATTTTTTGGCACAAAATAGCACTGAGTCTACAAATAACTGACCTGCCAAAATGTTTTTTTTATTTATTAAAAATAGGTTATAGATTATTTTTGTAATTAATGCACACATTCATTTAGAATCGACCTCTACCAATTAAGTGAAATGTTTTGTATATTATTATTACATTTTCATAACGCTATGGCAATTCTCAACGTATTACTACTATTATTCTTTTTAGTATTTGCAACATATTTGTTGTGTTCGCCTTGCCAATTCATTATACATTTAAGTTTAATTTCTGTGGCTTTAGCTGTTATTGCCGCTGAATGAAAAGGTCGAAAATGTAGTGCTCATGGCACCATCTTCAGGTGAAATCTGACACTACCGTCCTCTACGATATATCGTATCAGTGCTGCCACCTAGGAATAAAATTTGTTACTACATGAGATGCGAAGCGCACAAAACTTAAACTTTTATGCCATTGCGTATCAGGACCGTCACTCAGCCTAAATTTATTCAGCCTAAAATCGTTCAGCCTAAAAATACAACCGCTCACATACATTAACAGCCAAGATCAGAATTTCGTTCTGCCTAAAGTCATTCAGCATAAAGTCGCTCAGCCTAAAGTCACTCAGCCTAAAGTCGTACAGCCTAAAGTCACACAGCCTAAAATCGTTCAGCCTAAAGTCACACAGCCTAAAATCGTTCAGCCTAAAGTCACTCAGCCTAAAGTCGTACAGCCTAAAGTCATTCAGCCTAAAATACATCCAGCCTAAAGTAACATAGCCTATAGTCACTCAGCCTACAGTCACTCAGCCTAAAATACATCCAGCCTAATTTTAGGCTGAAAAATTTTAGGCTCTGTGACGTGTACTCTCACTTTCAATGTTTTACTCACTCATTCAACACATATATTCGCCTGTCAAAAAATGCTCGCAGCTCAGGTGATGAAAATTAACGAAAACAAACGTAGCTGAAGTCCTTCAGTAAACTCTTACTGCAAGTACATGAAAACAGTGCGACCTCGAACAGGGCCGCACGCAGCGAAACCGAATTTCGCCACGAACCAAAACTCCGATGTCGGTAGCCGCAATTTCTAATTAGATGTCCGAATGAAATAAAAAAATTAGGTTAACTTAAAACTCGGCATGGCTCTGACCACCAACGTTAAATTTTCTATCCTGCTAATTCTCCTACATATTTTTGCGAGAAGCCACCGAACGCGCCCTCCTGGTGCAGCGATCGACAGACGACTGGTGAAGTCATGCCACCGTTTCCTCCACGCAGGGAGGAGAAGTCACATGACCTCACCGACCAATCACATGCACGCTTCATTCAAACTTACAGATACAAGCCAATAAGGACACAGCAAAGATACAATGAAAACGATTTTCGTACATAGAAACAGGGACTTTCCATTCTCGTTCTCTCTCCCACACCGTGAGACAGCAGTTATCACTTAGTTCCCACAACCAGTGGGGAATCCCAGCTTTTATCTCTGTTGGCGGGGAATCACTGTTTCGTTCTCCTTCGCACTTACAGGCCTCTTATGCCTCTCTCTTTCTACACATCACCCCAGACATGGTCCCGTGTCCTATAACTATTATGCAACACATTAATGAAAATTAAGAACAGCAATCAAAATACAAATTACTTTACAGAATTAAATTTATTTAGTAAAACCTGAAAAAGTAGGCCAAAACAAACAAAAATCCAGTACAACGGCTTATTTATGAATAATTACATAAAAAATAGTAATAATTTAAAATATTTGTTAAAATACAAGGTACCCTCTTAAAACACACAGCAAGTGCAAATAACATATATTAATATCTATATCGTCTGATTATACTGTTTCATAACATATACATCACTCAAAAAACATTGACTTATTACTACTTACATATACAAAAAAGAAGTTAAAAGAAAAATATTTAGCTAGGAGGGCATATTTCTTGCAACGTTACAGTTTCTTACATCCAGCTTTATTTTTTATGGAGATAGGAAATTTTTATTATAAAACATAAAATACTCTCTTTTCCCACTCTTAAAAGACAAAATCCGGAAAAACTGGGGGAAAAAATCCTACCTCTATATGCTTGTTGTTCATTATTAATTTCTAACCCTTAGATCAGGGCTGTCCAATTACAATGAAGCCAAGGGCCGTATGTGAGACAGATTTTGGGTTGAAGGGCCGCACATATAATATACGTTGTTTAATTTTGGCTAATGAAAATTTATATAAATGACTATGATAATTAAGGTTTTACTCTCTGGTTGTGTATTAAATAAAATAAAAATGGCAATAAAAACATTTTTTTATTATAAAAATACTTACAAAAATTTAAAAATAAAATGTTCTCTGAAAAAAATTTCTTCTCTACTATTCAAATCGCAGGAACACCAACACAGCTAAAGTAGGAAACAAAAATATTTTCAATGTGACAAATGAGGTCAAACAGATTCATTTACCAGAGTAGGAATGTCCACACCTATTTCTGTCGTAGCTAGCCACAAAAGATGCAGCAGAGAAGAATCTGTGAGAGAACTCCTGTAGCTATTCTTGATGAACTTCATGGATGAGAAAACCCTTTCGCACAAGTATGTGCTCCCAAACATTGATGTCATTTTACGTCCAAAATCACACAAGTGGGGAAATCGTTGGCTAGAAATAAGTTTGAAGAATGCAGCTCCCTTTTCTGTTTTCGTTTGAAGAAATGCATTAGCTTGCAGGTCACACAGCTCAAATTGTAAGTCTGCTGGTTGTTCTGGTACTGCTACTCAAAGT
Source organism: Bacillus rossius redtenbacheri (assembly GCF_032445375.1). Classification (NCBI taxonomy): domain Eukaryota; kingdom Metazoa; phylum Arthropoda; class Insecta; order Phasmatodea; family Bacillidae; genus Bacillus; species Bacillus rossius. The sequence continues at coordinate 156,043,174 of NC_086330.1, forward strand.
GGATTGTTAAAAAGCACAATACTGCTCTTAATTTTTTCTAAGTATTGAAATCTTGTTTTAAACTCTGCCATGATGTTCTGAATATTTACACAGAACTCAGAAAAATCCAGTGCTTCATCATTTTCAAGTTTCTCTGTTAGTTGCCTGTAACATGAAAAGTGTGTCAAGTCATTTTTCTCCAAAGTTGTTGAAAAAATATTCAACTTTTTGCGAAATCTATTTATGTGGCTTACTAAATCTGACACCAAATGATCCTTGCCTTGAAGTTTCAAGTTGAGTTCATTTAGATAACCAGTAATATCTGTCAAGAACGCTAGTTGCCGAAGAAAATTGGAGTTTCGGAGCTCATTTTCCAGTTCTGTAGTGTCTGATAAAACAAAATTATGAAGAAATTCAGGAATTTCTTTTCTCAGCCCAAAAAAACGCTCAAGGCTTTTTCCTGCACTCAACCACCTTACTTGATTGTAAAGAAGCAAGTCCCCATGCTCTGATTCCATCTCCTCTAAGAACTGTTTGAACTGGCGATGTACTAGTGCTCTGTTTCCACCCCGTATCATGTTAATCACCTTTAGCACTGTTTTCATAACTTCATTTTGTTTCACCGATTTCCCACATAATGCTTCCTGGTGAATGATGCAATGAAAAAAGGGACAATTCACACCACTTTCTCTTAGAAGTCCTACCAAGCCATTCGTTTTTCCTACCATTGCTGGTGCACCATCTGTCACAATCACTGAACATTTGCCGAAACCACCGATTTTATCAACTGACTTTTTTACTGCTTCATAAATGTCAATCCCTGTTGTTGTTCCATGAAGAGAACAAAGATCCAACAGTTCTTCTTTTGTAGAAAATTCTTCCCCAGTAACAAGAACAAAAATGAGAAGCTGGCTGACATCAGTTTGATCTGTGCTTTCATCAAGACAAAGCAAAAAATGTGAGTTACTTTGTATTATATCAGACAAAGTTAATGCTACCTGTTACCTCCATTTCTGTAATCCTCCTTTGCACAGTTTGGTGCGAAAGGGGCACTGATTGAAATATATCTGCCATATTGGTATCTTTAAATGCCTTCGCCATTTCTAAAGCACACCTCTTAACAGTATTACCATCAAAGAAAGGTTTTTTAGCCTTAGCAAGCTCAAGGGAAACTGCATTGAATGCATGCAAAGCTAAGGTTTGTGTCTTCGCTACTTTATCAAACATACCTGTCTGTTGTTTAGTTTCTTTTTGAGATCTTGAATCAACGCAATTCGAGACTGTCCTTCATATTTCTTATATTTTTCTTCATGTATCGTAGAGAAATGTCTTTTTACATTATATTACTTCGGCACAGACACTATTTGCATGCACACCAAACACTGCAATTTTCCATTGTTGTTTGCAATGAAGTAATTATTTTCCCACTTTTTCTGATACATTCTGTTTTCTGATTCAATCTTTAGTCTTACCGCTAGGTTACTCATTTTAAAATCTCGGTAAAGAAAAATTACAGTAACCGAACCGCACACGAACTCAAGAACTGAATATCAACTGCTGTTAACGCGAGCACTACACGACTATGATGTTGTCTTACTGCCAGTCAAAGACAGCATGACGCAGCACGGCGCTGTGCAGAAGGAGCTTATGTTACGATATGCAGCCCGCAGGCGCCAAAATTGCAGCGCCACACATGCCTGGAAGTTGTGTGGGATAGAGCACTGAGAGTTCCATTGCGGTGCCACATGTGGTTGGAAAGTTACGTGAGATAGAGCTCAATACATTCTGAGTCGATTTTCTGGTAAGTTTATTAATATTAATTTTTATAGTTTTTGACATGCGGGCCGCACAAATAACATTCGCGAGCCGCATGCGGCCCGTGGGCCACCTATTGGACAGCCCTGCCTTAGATGTAGTAAATTCGGAAAAATGCATTTTTTCTTTACTCCTAACATTACCCCTTTAGACTCCTTAGGAGATGAATCTTGCAAATAATTAAAATAATTATTTTATTTTATTATTTTTATCATTTAATTTATATAAAACTTAATTACTTTCAGAAGTACAATTTTCCAAAATAAATGAAAACTTACCCTGTTATCACCCCATTAAAGATATATTTTATAAATGCAAAAAAATAAGCAATAGGTATGCAAACTTTAGATGCAGGTTTTTTTAGTATCTTCTAGTTATAAGTGAACTGGAAGTGTTCCATTTTTTTGTCTGAATAAAGCAAAATGGTATAACAATGATTGGTAGATTTCATGTGTGTATTACAAGTACCCAAATTTTTTTTATTGTGCTTGATTAAATTCTAAGTTTAAATCATTTATCTTAAAACCATATTCACCCCTTTTTCACACCTTGTTGCTGGAATTATGCAAAATGGTAAAATTGTAGTTGGTTATTATTGGTAAACAAAATATTTTACTATGCTTAATAATTTAATTCGGAGATATGATTATTAATCAAAATATACTTACCTTTTTAATTTATTACAGGTTGGATTTTGCAAAATATAACAATGGTTGTTAGTAGTTGTATTTTTATTATTAGTACACAATATCACTTACTACGCCATATTAAATTTGGAAACATAATTATTAGAGACCTGCAAAATTCGCGGATTCATTTGGTGATAGGCTAGAATTCAAACACATATACCTCTTAGATAATTTTGCTATTGGCTTACTGTTCATCTGGACGAATCTCAACCAGTTATAAACCCTCAACCAAAGAAGGATCGAATCACAGACAAACCAGCTGAGACGACTTACAAGTCGGCAGCCAATTAACTTGTGTTATTTGCCCGAGTGTACAGGGGTATGTGCAGTCTATCCTGAAGGCCATCGAAACCGCGAATTTTGCAGGTCTCTTATAATTATTAATATTAAAACCATACTTACTCCTTTTTCACACCTTAAGGGTTGAATTTAGCATAATATAAAAATTGTCATTAGTAGATTCTGTATTTTATTATTGTACCCAAAATCATTCATTACATTTAATTAAGTTATGAGATAAATAATAATTGTAAAAACATACTTTTTTTTTTCATACCTTAAGGCTAGAATTTTGCTAAATGTAAAAATTGTGTTTGGTAATTTTTGTGTGTTAAGTATTGGTACCCAATATCATTTATTACATTTAATTAAATTTGGAGCAAAAATTATTAATCTTTTAAATATACTTACCCCTTTATCATGCCGTAGGGTTTGAATTTCGAAAATACAAAAATTGTGAGTGGAAGGTTTTGTATGGTCATTATTGGTAACCAAAATCATACATTATACGGTACTTAATTAAATACGGAGTTATGGTTAATAATATTTAAAACATATGTACCCCATCCTTCATCCCTTAGGGGTTGAATTTACAAAATACAAAAAAAATAGGATTGGAAGTATTTGTAGGGTCATTTTTGGTACCCAAAATCATTCATTATGCTAAATTATTTTGGGAGACTAATTATTAATTTTTAAACACACTTGCCCTTTTTTCACCCCTTAGGGGTTGAATTTTGCAAAACATAAAAATTGTGGTTGTAAGTTTTTGTATGTTCATTATTGATACTCAAAATCATTCATTACACTTTTAAATTCAGAGATATAATTATTAATTTTTAAAACACACCCCTTTTTCACTCTTTAGGGGTTGAATTTCTCAAACTATAAAAATTTTTGATATAAATTTTTTTATGTGTATTATTGGTACTCAAAATCATTCATTACGCTTAATTAAATTCTAAGATATAATAATTAATTTTTAAACATACTTACCCCTTTTTCACCCCTTAGGGGTTGAATTTCGCAATATAAAAATTTTTGTTGTACATTTTTGTAATTTTATTATTGGTACCCAAATCATTCATTAGACTTAATTAAATTTGGAGATATAATTATTAACTTTTATAACGTACTTACACCTTTTTCACCCTTTAAGGGAGGATTTTCACAAAATAAAAAAAAAATTTAGGTGGAAGATTTGTATGGTCTTTATTGATCTTTATTTCTTCAAACAAACCAAACCAAAACCGTTTCCAACAACACCGCATAACACCACCACATGTTAATTCCACTATTCTTAATAGTTTTGATTTAACTTAAATATTTTAAAATATATTTGGACATGTATTTATTAATTTTTTAAACATACTTACTCCTTTTTCACTCCTTATGGTGACGTAAGCCGGGCTTCGCCCCATGAGCCTGGTCGTCCTCCGTTTCCCTCCCCATCCCTATCCTGCCCGGCATTTGTACCGATACGTACGTAGTCGTGTGTGTGTTTGAATTGCACGCCACGAACTGCCGCAAGAGGGCGCTTAGCTTCAGTGCTTCGTACCACTAAAACACCTAAATTAATATTGTAAGCCTTTTTCTTTTAACCCCTAAGTAATGTTATGGCAGGTCAGTCGAGTGAGTGTTCTTTTGATTCTTAATTAGATAATTTTAGTAAAGTAAGTGCAAGCACGGTCAATGACACTCCTAGCGGGCGACGACGGAACTAATATAAAACTTTATTTAAACTGTTTTCCATATACAAGTAGTTATTACAGAAAGTCTGGTCGTGGGTATGTATGTATTAATTTTGTAAGAGGTTCACGTTATTCTTTCTAATAACCCGGGGCATGCAGTCTTACAAATGTTAACGGTAATTGTGTTCGGTGCGAAGGACGCCATGTTTTCTGCCGCGAGCCTTGACTCGCTCCAGTCTTCTTCTTCAGCCGGCCGAGGGCGGACGTCTCTGCAGACACCCCAGGGACCTCAACGTTGATTCACTGATAGGTAGTTCTGTATATTCAATTAATCTAATCCGCTTTATTAGTATCCTCGGGGCCTCTCTCGGTCGGTGGGGCTGTGTATTAAATAGTTTTTATACTCCCAGGAGTTAAGCATACACTCGACATAAAAGCTCGGGGCGGCCACGTGTGTGGTCCGCATCCCCAATCTATACCAATTCGTGCCACGGGCATTTCAACCGTGTAAAGAGAGGAGTGTAAGAGGGCGTGTAAAGTCTAAATAAACCAACTTAAACGAGTCACGTGTTTTTGTGTTTGGGGGCCACGTGGGTCCTTCCTCCGGTCAGCGGCGTGTGGGACGCCCTAAAAGCCCACTGCGATTAGGTATGAGCGTGCCCGACGCTAAGAGCGGGCTAGGTACAGGTACAGGTGTCAACGCCGGAGTCAGGAGGGCCAATATCTCGCCGCACACGGGCCACGTGACGCCCTGAGTAAGAGTTTCCAGTCGGGTCCACGTGCCCACTCACGTGGTGGCGCCCACTAATTCCGCTATCAGATAAAACGCAACACCGGTAGGCCCTCATTGGATTGACATTCACAAAATATAAAAATTGTGGTGGGTAGTTTTTGTATGATTTTTATTGGTACCCATTATCTTTCCTTAAGCTTGATTAGTTTCAGAGATATAATTTATGATCACAAAACTATATATACCCCTTTTTCACCCCCTTAGGGGTGGAATTCTGTATTTAGACATAGCCTTAGTTTCTAAGTTAACCAAAGAGCTTTCTATTAAAAAAAACTTCATCAGTATCTGTCCAGTAGTTTTTGATTTATGCTCGAACAAACAGAGAAATAGACAAAAATTTAAAAAACTATAATTTTGAGTACTCAATAATGTAAATAGCCATTTGCAATAGTTTTTTTTTATCATTTCATCCAATGTACAGACTTTTTATCATGAACAGTTTTATTATTATTATTATAGATTATAAATAGACTAGAAACTTTTCTGTTTAAGTTTGTTTCTGCTTAGCAACAAATTAGTTTTATTAGTCATTTTAATTTAAAGATAATTTAAGGATAAAGCATTGTTGCCCTGCAACATCGCCATTGAGCTTTAACCATTTACTAAGGGCCGGTTTTACGACCCCAGACTAAATCTAAAGGTTAGCTAGCCCTCAGGTTAGGCTAGCCTCCGGTTAACGAACGAGGGGTGTATTATGACCCATACTTAGCCTGCAGTTGGCTAACCGGAACCTGATGAAGCGTGTGGTGTAATAATGGCTGTGTTGGTAATAAAATAAACCAGAATTTGGTCATTTTTGTTGCGAGAGGTTTTTTTTTCTGGTAGAATGTTAGTCAGCTGTTTGTTTGTATTGTGAATTGTAATGTTTACAGCTGCAGTAAAGAAATATGCTGTGAACTTTATCTTGCAACAGATATAATTAAATTAACCAAAAACTACTTCGATGTCAAACCTGCTTTGTATTAAACCATAAAATTACAATTTAAGATTCAAAACAGTGTGTTTTCAAATTTACTCTTGTATTTAAACTCATGATTTTGTTAGGTTATATATTAAGCCAAAACTAACAAAGTAATTCTATACAAACAAATAAATAGGGATGACATTTTTGCTAGAGAACACTTATTTCTTTCATAAATTTATTTCATAATCAAATAATATAGACTGTGTTTCGGGAAAATACTTGTCGATTTTCATTTCACTGGTGTAGGTTTCATTTTTGTACTAATAGTTTCGTATCACGTAACCAAATTAATCCGATCCTGATGGAATTAGTTTGTGGTATAGGATGCTTGCTGTTTTAATTTAGTAGGTCGAGAGATCCTAGACATATTCACTGGTGAAATAATTATGATTGTAAAATGTATACAAAAGAAATACATTTTTACAAGACCTGACATAATTTGTTTGTATCGTGATATGTTAGGTATTTTGTGTTATGTACAGGATTTTTCAACATTCTAAATTAAAACAGCAAGTATAATGTAAAACAAGACCAACATATAAAGGGTCATGCCGATAGGATCAAGGGATAAACTTGGATACGGGAAACAGAATAATTCCAGTGCTGTTTTCGTTTTGCACTTGCGTGGCAGGTAGATAATAAGTACCTAATGGTTTGTAAGATAGGGAAGGGATAATTGGGTAACATTTATTTTCACATTCAATTGTATTCATTGAATTAGAAACACGTCTGAAGTTCTATGAAGTGCATTTCATTCCTGGCATATGTCCACTGTATTACGAATAAAAATTCACAGATACAACTTCCACGAAAACACACATTTTATAGGTAATAATAACCCTCGTTTTGCAATTTTAAAATGCACTAATTTACACATATTCTTAAGCAGGAAAATTTAAGTTTATATACATTGCATACGTTTATGTACTTCGTGATCATTTAAAGTCAAATAATAATATACGACTCGACGAGAATCGAAAAGCGTGACTACACTTTCATGTAATTTTTAATAAAACTTTGACGTATACGGCGAAGCATTTTATATTTAGTAATAAATTATTCCATCGCATCCTGCAAATATTCAATAGAATTTCTCAAATAGTCATCATCACTATCAACAACTAACCTCGCCTGATACATCGCCATTTTATTTTCTGTTGCTTAGCCTCCGGTTAAGCAGCTAGCGGCCGGTTCATCCACCCGCTAGTTTAGCCGGGACTTTAACTGGAAGGTAGATGTTAACTGGGAGTCATAAAACCGAAATAAGAGCTAGCCTGCGGTTAAATTTTAGCCGGAGGTTTAGGGGGGTGTCATAAAACCGGCCCTAAATTGTCGTAGCTTGCGGAAGACCTAGTAATATAATAGTGAATGTATTACAACTTCAGAAATGTGAAACTTCAACAGTGCTAAAACAGTTTTAGGAATACAAAACAGTTCAATAAACACACCAACAGGATAGTTTAAAGAAAAATTTACTGAGTATCTTCACTGTTTACATAACATAGCACATCATTACTGTGTGAATTTACATGTTTCTCCACTAACTATTTCAACAACAAGAAACATAACAAATAAACAAACACATTTTTTATATATAGTAGGTAACTTAAAAGTAATACTGAATGTTATTCTTTTTTTTAACATATGGATGATTTAATAAAATCAAAATGCAAGTCATTACTAACCAAAGAATTTTAGGTACATAATACATAAATGTTAAATGATACATTCTCTATACTAATTTGTACTAGTTTCAAACAAAATGTAATACATACTATGTACATAATGATCACAATTCATAAACACTGTTTCTAAAAAATTTCCCTGTAGCTTCTCTTACATACACAGGAAACAAAAGTTATCTCATTTCATGGTACCAGCCAAAGAAGTTTTCAATTTTTTCATGTACTGCATTTATAGTTAACTTTCATTCTGGGATGAAGCGAGAGATCCTAATGGAAATATTATTCCTGACTGGGGTGGAGCAGGTGTGCAGATAGTTAATCCATATATATATATACACATATATATACACATATATACACATATATACATACATATACATACATATATATATATACACATATATATACATATATATATACATATATATATATATACATATATACAGGGCTAGATTTTAAGGAATATTTTAACCTGCCCAACGGACAGGTGTAATCGAAAATTTGCCTGTCCGCCATTCAATTTGCCTGTCCGCTGTTTTACCCAAATAAAAAAAAATTTCAAAGTCGCTGAAAAAGTGAGAAAAAAGGATTTTTGCTATATTTTGCACCTATTTTTATCACACACTTAACATCCTTATTTAATCATCATTTTCAGACGAGTCTCTATCTGAGTCACTGCACGAATTACTTTGCTGATTCTCTCTTGAACATCTTCGATAAGGAGGCTGAAAGGGTCGACGTTTTCTCTGAACATTATGATACCAGAAATTTATTGCTGGTGCTGGATCAAACTCACTTTCAGAAGGTGACTGTATTTGAACACGCATGAGGGCAGACAGTGTATCATCATTTAGACAGTTTCGCCAGTCTGTCTTTATAGACTTCAGTCTTTACAGACTTGAGCAGCCCGTAACAAAAACTGATCCAGATGATTTTGAATGCGTTTCGCAGACTTTGCAAAACATTTGTATTGTTTCTGTGTCGTAACGAAGCCAAAGAAACTCGGAACACCAAGACGTTAAAAAGGTACAGGACCGGGCGATTTTGTCATATTTAACATTATATTCTGACTTGTCCTCGTCCGTTTTTCTTTTCTTTTCTGGTGGTTTTAAAGCACCTGTAATGAATTTCCACATTGTGTAACGCAGTTAATTAAATACTTAAACAATCGCCGTGACAAGATAAACTGTAAAAGATTACCGTGTCCTCTGTAAACAAGTAATGTTTATTTTTTGATGCAACAGTTGACAGGCAAATTTTCAAGCAGTCGCAGTCACTGCGGCCACTGTCAGCTGCATCTGGAGTATGCCGTGAAATGTTAACCACGCGAAAACGCTTTTCTGTTAACAAACTATGTTAAAGTAGAGCAAGGAATTAGTAAAGTCACGATTTATAAAGACAATAAATTTAAAAAAATTATATTTTGAAAGTATACAACGGTAAATTACGTAATTGTTGGCTGCACTGCAACAAAATTAATATTAAAACATGGCAACCAAAACAAACATCATCGGTGTGAGACGTTTTGCATCTCTAGCATACGAATACGACTATGTTACGTGAATCATGACGTGAACGTAAGATTTTAAGAATTATGATTCAGAAGATTTCAGCACGGTTTGTACATAACCTACTTTTTTTCCGCGGTATACAATAGCCAGAGTCGTCCGTCACAAAAGAGCAGCCAATATTGTTTATTTATAGATATTGTCAAAGACGTTTTATTTGCGGTCGTGGTCGCATAAATGTTATTAATCACCTCTGCTGCATTAGTGCGTGCGAATAACCTTGGCGTCACAAGTTGCACCTGTCCACCGGACAGTTGCCTTTTTTATTTTGCCTGCCCGGACGAGATTTTGCCTGTCCCGGGCAGGCGGACAGGCGCTAAAATCGAGCCCTGCATATATATATATACATATATACATATATATATATACATATATATACATATATATACACACACACACATATATATATATATATATATATATATATACATACATATATATATACACATATATATAAATACACACACACACACACATATATATATATATATAAATAAAACAAACTACTGGTTTTTACCACTTCTTTCTAACTTATTCACATTCAGTTTGTATTTCAAAATATTGTGTAAATAAAGAAATAATTTATCGAATTATCGTTAATTAATGAATTATAATCTATAAGAATATTATCTCTTAAATTTTTTAGACATTGACATTTTTTCCTTATTGTTTTTGCTTGATGTATTTACAAATTTTGAGATTGAACTTGTATTTTTAATTAATTTGTTGAGAAATGTGTAATCATATTTTGCCTATTTTTAGAAAAATGCATTTTCATCATGATGGTTAACAAATACAAATACGCACACCATGACTCGCTGCACCACAGGGATAGAAATAATATTTCATAAAGTTTGGCAAAGTTAAAAATTCCATTACTACATTTGTGCACTGAGTGCAAAGAGGCAGAGTTCTGTAACACAAGCCAGGGGATGTAAGTGCTATGTAAACATAATTCCAATTCCTACCAAAGTCGTGTTGTCCGTAGCACAAAGTTGTATGGTTCGAACGCTGATTTCATAAGGCATGAACATTTGGAAGGAATAGCAACGTATTTAGTTTAGAGATGTAATATCTCGTAAAATTTAGACTTTATAAGTGGAAGTGTTCAGCTAGTTAATGCGACAAACAAAATGTCGAGACTAGTGTGGTTGCGGTTGGAGTTATAAAACAATATCTACAGTTATGTATTTTCATGCCATCTTGTAAGTAATGGGAAATGGTCATTGTCACTACCTAGTTCATGGTGTCAATTTAATAAAATCATTATATTATTCACAAACATAGAAACGCTTATTTTAGATAAATAAAATTGTTTGAAATAGTTTAAACTTTTTTCTTCCAAAAATTATAAACTACTTATGTTTTATTTGTGTGTTTTACTCAATTATATTTTCCCTTCTGCAAACATAGCAACTTAAAATGATACCGGTATAAACATAAAAAATCAAACTAGAACTGAGAGTTTAAGAATTTACATGCTTTTATTATCTAAAAATAAAGTTCATGAACACAATTACTCACAAACTGTAAATTTTTTTGAGGTTGTGAAGTTTAGCTGGCTGGACTAGTTTCCTCAGGTGGGGAGAGAGAATTGTGAACTACGAACAATGTCTAAATGCCTGTGTTTAGGTTGATTCATAATCGGATGAAGCTTATTTCAGAATCACAGAGATTTATTTTTTAAGATGAAGTACACATTCCATAGTATTATGTATTGCTACAGTAATTGTTTCAAAAACCAGGTAATTGTCTTTGGGTCTTTTGATGTCATGCTTTTCACTGTTAAGTGAAAATAATTGCTCATGATAAAGGTACTGGTACTCTTTAGGCTTTTGGGAAGCTTCGACTAAGCATATCAACCAAAGATATTTTTAATATTCGGTTTGACTTTGCCAGGATTTTTTTTTTTTTTTTTTTTTTTCCCATTTTATTTGAAGCTTAGGTTGTGATACAAAGCTTCGCGTTTGTTGCAAAGCTTTAAAACATTGGAAACCTAAGATTCGCTCATGAAACTATTTAGTTTTTTTTTTGTATGTGTTTTGTGTGTATTTATGAATGCTCAATATTTATACTATGTATGGTTGTTTTATAATTTTTGTTAAATGATATTTATATAAAGGGTCCAATTGTTAAATAATTTATAGGGGTGTTCAAGGCTTCGAAAAAGTCGAAGTCGAATCGAAGCTTGCCAACAGTTAACATGTTATAGTCTTGTGGCTTCATTCAACACTAGCACAACAATGATTTGACAAAATTATTATTTTTATTTTATTACAGTAAAATAAAATTCAGAAACATGTGTTTTTTTTTATAGCTTAAGAGCAAAATTAATTTAAATAAAACATTTACGGTAACGGTCGGCAGTGGCAATCTTATGTTTACAATTTCATAAAGATTGACTAACGTGAAACAAGCACGTTTGTGCTGTGCGCTTAGAAAACAGTAAATAAGTATTAACGGAAATACTTTTTTCATCCCACACACTTGAAAGCAATGCAATGATTACTTATAATACCTATAAAAAGAAGATATTTGTGAATTGTCTATGAACTATTTAACAATGTTATGTCTTAAGAATTTATAATAACAGAGGTTAGCCAACCTGGTAGCATCAACAGGTTATTTTGCATGTCCAAATTTACGTCAATTTTAAATTAAACATTAAACATTAATTTAAGTTTCAGCATTACAAATGATTATTATGCTGCATTGCTGATGTTTAGAATGTGAGCATTTCTGTGGTCTGAAAATGATATTTAAGTTAGATTAGTGGAAGTGGCGGATAATTATTTCTTTGCACAATGAAACATTGTACTAAATCCTCAAAAATGTTGTTTTTGATGTATTAACTACGTATTTCTGCTGCAGATGTTGGGATTGGCAAGTAAACGATGTCCCAAATTTCTGTTTTTGTAACAGTTCCAACACAATATTGTCTTTTAGCATTTCTTTTAACATCGAAACTCACGGGATGGTAGAAGGTTTTTTTCCCGTATGTCGATAGTACACAAGACTCAGCATTGATAGTTTTGCATCTGGTATGTAAAATATCAATCCATACATTCTGCAGTATTATTGTGATTATGTTCATGTGAATAACTATATATAATGGATGTGGTATCAGTAAGTAAGATGAACCTATCCCTAGCACAAGCAAACAGTCTCATAGTATGCTGGCAAATGTAATATATTTATTCTTTGACAGGAATGAAAATAAAAAAAACTTGCAGAAAGGTTCTGAAAACACCCTCATGTGAGTTATATGTTTAACCTTCAAAATAATTTAATATTAATGTGTACTATTATAATTAGGTACCTATCAACTTATTTGCAGTGTTGTGCATATTATCTGAACTCATAACTTCTTTCCCACCTCACCTTTTTTTTTAGTAAATTTGTAAAATTGATTTCAAAACAGTTCTTTAATATTTTACTTTACTGGTAGTAAAATCAGTAAGAAATTTTTGATATGCCAGGGATAACTCCAGAAGTAGGCCTACATCTTAAGTTAAACTGTAAATAATCAGCACCTTCCAGTTAGTAATTTCAAACTCTTGTGTCTTGATTTCTTGTAAATACTGTTAACATTTGAATCAAAATAATCCAGTTACATTTTTACTGAACCAATGAGTTACTAACGTAGAGATGTTTGTTAAAATTTTTTGTTTTTAAATAAAGTACAGATGAAAATTTTGCAATTATTCTGTTGAAAAGTTATGACTTTGACTAGAAACTTCGGAAGTTTGAAGATTCAGGATTCAACTTCGACTTCAACCCTAGAAAACTAAACTTCGAACACCCCTAATTATTTAATCAGTTCAAAAATTAAAAACTGTAAACTATTATTTTTTTTACTTCAATCTTGTATTTTGTAAAATAAGTGTAATACAGATTCGCTGAGAACAATATCCGCAATTCAATTCGACTTAGCTAATATTTTAAACATTCAATTTGATAATCGCTTCACATCAAAAAACTAGTATTTGCACAGGCCTAGTACTCTCCTGCAGAATGCCTTATTAAGGTCACAGTAAAGCTTTTTACACAGTACCTTTTAATTATTCTATATTTTGTTGGTAATCGCAATCTAAAGAATTATTTGTATAATTTTTGAATGGTACATTTTGTTGTGACTGAGTGAGAGGCGAGCCCTTGCCCGAGGTCTTACAAAATCATGCATTCAAAAGCACGCCAGTAAAAGTCAACTTATGGCAAGGGATTAATGAAATAATAAGTTGCCGGCTGGAGCTAGCAGTGGAAGTTTTTGCTCTCGAGCAAACTGAGAAGTAGGTTTTTATTTGACTCCCGATGTAACAGTCAGGGTAAATGAGTACAAAAAAATATTTTTAGCTCAGAGCCATTTTTTACATGCAAAATGTCTGATAGCTAATAAACCAGCTGTTTTATTCAGATGTGAAAACATATCGTCTGTGAAAATTTGCCATGCTATATTATTTCACGGCAAATAAAACAATCCAGGTGTAATTGTCCCTGTATCTGATTCTCACAGAAAAATCACTTAAATCCTTACAGTGGTCTTTTGTCAACATCTGTGCACTGTGGCCAATACTAGAGACTAGTTAATTCTGTTGGGAAATTTTATTTACATAGTTTATGTTTGTTTCATCTGCTATCTTGGATGGCTTGTGGTTGTAGCATTTACTGTCTTCCTCCTTTTTGGCGATATCAGCTTCAGGAGCGAGACTACAGGAGCCTCAAACATCAAGGAGACCACAAATGAAAATATATAGGATGCAGCTGTTTGTCCCAGGAAAATAATGAACTGGAACCAAACAAGCAAAATATTAATTGTTTGCATCTTGTACACATTTACTTAATTTTTTTTTTAAACTGTAGTATTAATAGTTCCAGACTTAAAAGTTGAAACAGAAGTAGATCCTGTGATGACGTAGAGTTTTGAAGTCTTGGATTTATCAATCGTTAAGTACATGACCACGTGAGTGTGATTTGCTCTCAAGAGTCTATCCAGAGCAACTTGTATTGTGTACATGGTGCCAAGGGCAGACAGTCTGAGAGTCCAACTGGTTGTCGGATACTCTCAGAGAGCTGACGTCTGCAAGTGCTGACGTCTGCAAGTCGTCACATCACGTGCACACGTCAGCTGGTACGCTCTAAGAGTTACTCTCAACTATCTTGACTTTTTCCCAATAGTTGAGAGTGCTCACAGCAACTAGCAAGACGTTGGAAAAAGTTCTAGTGTAGTCACATAGTGATATACATTTGATAGAGATGTACAATGCAGGCCTGTTTTGTGGGTCTGCCTGTAGAGTGGAAAGAAAAGTCATAAAATTATAACATCTCATCAAAAAATCTTCTTTTAGTTGTGTGTACATTGCTTCATAAACGTCCAGTGGTGCAAAACGGAATTCAAAATAAATAATTAAGGCTGTTGTACAAATCTTCTGTAATTTATTAACTTATTCATTATTTATAAGATTGCAATTGAAAAACCAATGACTTACTTAAACTGAAAAATTTACATACTTGTAACTAAAACCTGTAAAATAACCACAATCTGACTCTTGAAGTTAAAAACCATAAGATAACAATAATCTGATCCTTGAAGCTAATGGCTACATGACTGTGATGCGTACTGCGTGGACACAGTCCTGATAGCTGCGAAAGTAAAATCTTGAGAGTTGACACGCACAACTCTTCGAGATTTATCTCGAGAGAGTAACAGCTGTTAGGTGGACATGATACTGCCAGTTAACTCTCAGGAGATAAGGCTACTTATCATAGTGTCATCTCTCACATGGACGGGCACCTTTATTTTATTTTCTTTCAACATGTTCGCTCAATCTACTCACTCACTCACTCACTCACTCACTCACTCTCTCTTTTCCTGTCC
Organism: Bacillus rossius redtenbacheri; assembly: GCF_032445375.1. NCBI lineage: Eukaryota > Metazoa > Arthropoda > Insecta > Phasmatodea > Bacillidae > Bacillus > Bacillus rossius. The sequence continues at coordinate 156,058,512 of NC_086330.1, forward strand.
TTTCCTTTCAGCATATCTCAACTTTTATTTGCGTAGTATTATTATCATTCTTAAGCTTGTATCCATTCAAGTTGTATCCAGAATAAATTTCTATTACAAAGAGCTTGACAATTCTTTCATTTGTCGTAGTTTTTCACATACCAATTTTATGCCAATTTACTTTTTCTTGTGCATATTTTCTTTGGACAAGCAATATGTGAAACTTTAACGAAAAACACGTTTTAAAAACAATGTGTTTGGAATTTTGTTATGTTAGTTACTAACACATTTGAAAATTATTTTTAATGCTCCTAGCTAACAAACAATTATGATGTACAGTAAGTCCTCTATTTACGTTGTACCGATTTACGTCGTTTCGGATTAACGTCGCTAATGTTTGAGTACTCATGTTTCAATTTAAGTTGTCGCCGATTCACAACGTCGTTTACAATGACCGTAAATCTTTATTTTAACCAAAACACCGTATATAATTCGTTTATAATTCTTTGTTTCCTTCGGTAGTTAATTTATGCTATGTAGCGTAAGCTACACGTTCACCGCCTTATCTTAACATACATCATGAGGGACGCTTCCTGCTCTTACGTACAGTATGTACTATATATCTGTTTTTATATTTCAATCAATAAAGGTAATAAAGCAGCTGGTTAAATAACCATTCTATAAAGCTGAGAAGTACTAGTTGGACTTGTTTCCCACGCTGTCGGTTGTCATTTGCTGATAAAATTGCCCGTTGTCACGTCTGTATGCCAGCGCTTCCGGCCGACCTTGGGCCGTGGCCGGCCGGTGGCATGAAACATGGCTCATTTTGCGTCGTTTCTATTTACGTCGCGGTTTTCAGGAACGTAACCCCGATGTAAACCGAGGACTTACTTTACTAACTTTTCAATTCATCAAATGCCTCTTTTATATGCAGTATTCTCCTGACCTTTAATAGTTGACACTATACTTGTCAGTCATCACTGAGAAGTTTGCAATCCTACTTGCAAACTTGAAACAACAGTCTGTTTTTCTGCAGAGAACAGAAGCTTATGTGCTGAAGTGCTCATAGATTTAAGCAGTACTTACGACCACTTCCTTGCTGAGATGTAAAGGGCTGTCTGATGTCATTGCCATTACTCGTATGACCATAGGGTGGACCAAGTAGGCACAGTATGTTACTCTGCTGAATGGATACAAGATTTTCAACGAGAGAAGTTTATTCACGTAACCTGAAAAAAAAAATTATCAACCATGGATTTAAAATAATCTTTTTAAATACAAACAAAACATAAGTAGCTATCAACTTAATACATGATGATTTGAAGTAAAACATTGATAGAAGCAATACCTAATTCTTTAGAGGCAAACTGCTCTGACTGCATGTCTGTGCGAAAATGTTTTCATCCTCCTTATGTCTCTAGCTGTTAATAATTCAAGAAGATAATGTTTGTTTGCACGTGTCGAAAATAATTTGAATAGATAGTGAAAATATATACTCTGGACTTCCTGTTGAATATTTGTTCATTATCATACGATCAAGCATGCAGGCTTAGGATGTGCAGCTGTTTACAAACATAACTTACACATTCTAATAGCCAAGTGTTAGGCATATTAGGATGGATTTCTGTGTTGTCTCATTTATCAGTTACGTAAAGGGGTCCAGGTGGTGAGGGGTTTGTGTGTTCGTGATAATTGGTGCATCTAGTACAGTATCACCTGTAAGTGCAAGTCTTTGAACTGGCACACAGTCTTTCCATCTCATTTAAGACAACTATGAGACACAGAGTGGTGACCTCAACATTTTATGGCATAGAAATGAAAATAAAGGTGTAATGAATGGCCCCATGAGGCTTTTAAATATAAGTACAAACTGTTTCATATCAAAATATTATTCTGAAAACACTAATTGTTTAAACATGTTCCTATCAGTGTAATAGTACAAATACATATCACATTGAGATTTATTACAACAATAAACTACGTATCTGCAAATATAAATCAAGAAAAAAATTAGTAAGCTTAATTAAGAATGTCACAATGCTGAAGCAGCAGAGAATTTTTATTTTCTGCAAAAGTGTGTACAGGCCCGTAATCAGAGGTGGCGGACAATAGAGAAAAAAAGCAACAGTTAAAACTACAATTAAGAGGGGTTTTACTGAATAATCAAGAACTTGAAAGCAATAGAATGACTTAAAATAATACCATTTGCAAGGTAGAGGCAATTCTTTCTTGTCTGTTATGATATTTACGCTATATTGATTGAATTTTGGTTCTTGAATGAATAAGTATTGATTTATAAAATTGCAAATTGTTTTGTTATACACTATACACCTTACTGTTACAAAAACTTATTATGTGCATTTCTTTCATTATTAAATTGTAAAAGTAAGTTTGTTTGATAATTTTTCATAATCATTATAAAACAATGTGGCAATTTATGCCAACCATGTAAGAGAAACTAAAATGATTACTTATTTTTGAAATACATGTAATTTCCATAATTTTATTTGTTACTAATAAGGTTGCAACATTTAAAATGAACAGGATGTAAAAATATTTAAATTATGTCCTCGGAAACATAATCCAAATTATTTTTGAGGTTCCCTTCACACACACGCGCACACACACACACACACACACACACACACACACACACACACACTCTCTCTCTCTCTCTCTCTCTCTCTCTCTTTTTTTTTTTTTTTGTGCTCATGCACACAATGCTATGGACTGTGTCAACAGTATTCCCTCCCTTGTGGGCATTCACACTGCAGACCCGGTAAGAATGAATGAATGTCTTGCTCAGTAGAGTTCCAAACTGGTTGTGGTCTCCCACACCTTCTCGTGCTGTTTGGGCCATCGTCTCACCGCCGTATCCAGTGGAGCATGCCACGACGATCCAGGCCAGACCGAGCGCCCAGGCAGAGTGGCTCAGCGAGGAGTAGGCTGCACCGGTGATGGGGTTGATGTGGGCGCCGTACAGCCCGTATACCAGCAACAGGAACAGTGCCGTCGAGAGCAGCCATCCGGCCGTGGTGACCACCTGCGCAGTGCACCACATGTTTGTCAAACATCACAGCTGGCCCGGATTATATAACAACAGTATCATTTAAACGGGAATACCAAAGAAAAATTAATTTACAGTACAGCAATGATATTGTTCTATAGCAAGGGAAATACATATCAGCATAGTGCTAGACTTAACAATGATCTGTTGCGCCATCCGTTTCCCATTTGTTAGTCAGTTGTGTGACCTCGAGCCAATCAGAAGGCCCGAAAAATTCTGTCCATCCATCAAAAGTTTACCAAGCTTTAGCTTTCAATGGACAAATGGATGAAATCATAACCTTCAAAATGTTAGCAAGGTATTGCTGGCAACCTTTACTACCTTAAAAGGTTTTGAAATTTGTGCATTTGTTTACCTACTTTCAGTAAATGTTTTAAACTTACATTTAAACACATTTTTAAGTTTGATGTTTGATACAAAAATATATCAAGACATAGAAGTCTAATGAATAATGTGTAGTCAAACTGAAAATACATAGATTAATAAATATCAGATTGAAAGAAAATTAAGTTTAATGATTTAGTGCTTAACTTTCATGATCATCATTATAATCTACCTGTACTAGAGAAATTTTCACAAATATTTAAGCCTTATAGTCAGTTGGCAGCATCAGAATGGAAAAGTATTTGACGGACCTGCAGATCAAAGTGAATCGCTTTGCTTGTTGATGGATGGATGGGTGACAGACGCAATGGATCATTGAGAGTCCGCCTTTACTGTTGAAAAGTCGGGTGGTCAACATCATCAAACGCCCCAATACACCCAATACACCCAAAAAACCCAAACTGAATGTCAAGTTACAGAATATGCTGAACTGAAGGTTGCTGGATTAGATAGCGCTGACTGTACGTAGATAAGCCTGAAGGCTGGTTTGACCCTTCCAAGCACTGGAATCGGTCTGCTTTGATCCAACCCCAAGTAGCACAAAAACAGAAAAATGCCATCCGACAAATCAAAATATATTAGGAACCAACAACCCAAGGAAGGTGTACTAAGCAAGGAATTAGGGTGACCAGTTCATTTGCCTCTGTGAAAAATGCAACATGTTTATGTAATTAATTGATCAAAATACTTTTTATCATCAAACCTTGCTTTCCGTGTTTTCGAAACTGAGTCTGAAATTCAAAGAAAAATTTAAAAAAATTGTAGATAAAGTTTAAAATTGCAAAATAACTGAATCATTTTGTGATGATTCTTTAAGTTTTTTTGTTAGTTGTTTGCAATATCAAACTATGTAGTTAAAGCTGAACTTTTTTTTATTATTTTAAAGGTTGAACGAATAATTTTTCTATATTCCACTGCTGGTGAAAGCTCTCTTCTGCAGACTGTTCGTCAAGGCCATCCTCATTAGCTATCTGAGAATGTTTGTTGGGAAAGCACTACCACATTGTAAGGTAGGGTTGGTGATGGGGGAAATCTGTTTGAAACAACCTTAAACTTCACCTGGCTACATAGCAAGTACTTAAGTAAAAAAAAAATACTTACAGATCATTGGCATTACAAGTGAACTCAAAATAATATACAGTTACAAGGCGGGCAAGTGTCTGGCCTGGAATGCTAACTTACAACCCCTTCCCTCCCCCCGTCAGGAGTCGCGATGTCCGGACGCTTCTTTGGTCGCCAGGGTCGTCACACCTCTTGTGCAACTCCTATCGGTTCCCAGGAATTGGAACAGGGCCCTCGTGGCTTGACACAGTTTTAGAGCCGCAAGAAGATTCCAAGACAGAGGGTATTCGAAGAAGCAGCCGACTAGGGGCAAGAGAGAGGGAGTAGGGAGTTCAACCTAGAGGCTGGTGGCAATACTAGCGGATCTGCGATACTGGCGAACCGAGGATGGTAGTGTTGCCAGCAAGTTCTTTGACTGGCAATAACAGTGGCCAGTCGAGTTGGGGTGACGAGTGACAGTGGAGAGCGAGGGAAGACATGAAGTGACATCGGCTAGGTTAGTAACGTGGTGCATGTGAGTGAGTGTGGCAGACAAGTGTTTGTGGATTGTGGTGTAGGACAAGAGGTTATTTAGTACATTAATAAGTTTTTAATTAATTTGCAGAGAGACAATAGACTGTTAAATAATAGGACTATCCTTAAAGTAGATAAATTTAGTTGACTGCAGAGATATGTAGAGGTTGTTAGCAAGGGTGATCAGCCTGTATGTTTGTATGTGTGTATGCATGATGGTGGAAAATTTCTCTGTTACAGTTCAGTATCAATACTTGTTATTTCAAACCATACACTGTGAATGCATATTAAATGTGTGCTATCAATATAACCACAACAATCCTTTTTAACCCTGTTTTCCCTGGGTTTGTAACATACATATTTAATTATTGGTTCTAATTTTCACAAAGTAATCAATACGTTTTCTAACATCACATTACATGTACTTAAAGCTGGTATTACAAGAAACAAAAATAAGGGTTTAGGTATTGAATATGCTACATCTGTACCCTGACCGTATTCCTATAGCACGATAGGACACGGCCAGTTCGGTATTTTTAGGGAATGGATTTTGGTGTCCTATACATTGCCAATCGATTGCCCAAATTCTGCGCATGCGCAGAGCTTACTTTTTTTTGTTGATTTTTCCAGATGGCGGACTGGTACCATTAACTCGTATATAGTCATTTTTGTGATCATCAGGGGACGTGCCAAGCGTGTTGGTGTGCCAAATGAAGCTTTATGATAGTGAAACTATCCTGGAATACATTTAGTACATTTTAATGGTCATAACAAGAAATAATCACAACTTAAAAAGAACTTGAGAAAATTATAAAGGCAGTTCTATTTTTGTGCAAAGGTGCTTCTGTCTCTAGTATTTTTGCTGTAAAAATTGTATCGAAGGTTGAGAAACGTTCACTGGAATGCACTGAAACCAGTTTGTAGCCTCTCGCAGAACACAAGTTATTAAAATGGTTGCCAATTTGTTTCCTGACTGGGATTTGGTTTGGAATTGTTCTGGAATATGGCCCCCGAGGTAGGTTAAGGTTGTATCCCAACAAGGCAGTGCTTATTTGCTATATTATCCAAATGGCTTGGAATACCGCCCTTTAGATATTTGAATATGACTGTTGCTTATGTAAACTCGCCTTGTTCATGCGGATGGTGCAGTTGGTCTTGAAGAGCAGCCATCCAGTGGCCATGCCGATCAAGTAAGGGCCCAGGCGGGTCCATGGTTTGTCGTATATTATATCAAACAGGGCAAGTGGGTCATCTGTGCTGCAACATCAAGCATAGTTATTACAGATTCTGTACTATATGTACATGATACTAGCTGTAATATGTCATAGAGTTAGATGTCTGTTTTCTTCGCTAAATGTTCTGATGCACGTGGCTCCATATTGCATTATTTTATATTACAACTTATTAGTTTTCATTTTTCCAGGCGTTAAAAAAAAAGTTATGTTCAGTGAAATATTCCTTCAGATTTCTCAACTCAAGTGTCATTTAATTCAAATAGAACATTTTAAATACCTATTTATATTTTTTATTTTACAATTACTAAATTATTTCATTTTAAATAGTTTTTATAGTTAAATTTTTTTGAATATTTGAAGAGAGTTCCGAATTCAATTATTTTAATAATTTGGCCATAGTAATTTTAATATCATTAATGAACATAAACCTGTTCACTGGAAGCCATTAAAACAGCCTTCTCTCAATAATTGTGAGATAAATTTAAAATTCCCAAGAGAGATTAATTTTTTTATTTTAAATAATCCTAGTGTTTACATAATTTTATCTGACCAATGATTTTTCCACAGTAAGATAACGGTTTGGCCGTAGTGAAGCTCAATATTGGCTAGGAACATTGTCAGGTTTGGACCATGAGCTATTAAAACAGCCACCATCTTGAAATGGTGAAACATTTTTGAACAGTTCTTGAACTGGAGATTAGATGATTTACGTGCTGGTGAAAATATAATTTTGCATCTAAAATAATGCCAAGATCTTTCAAAGAGAAAAATTTAGTTATTACAACATCTTCCTATTTATAGTCAAAAAATGTTGGTATTTATATTTCCTAGTGAAAGAAATAATTTTTGTTTTATCAATAATGAGTGCTACTAGATTAAGTTTCTGCCAGTTAATAACTGCATTAATATTAATTTGAAATAGATACAATCCTTAAAAACTATTTAATAAAGAATGATTATATGAAAGTAATGGAATAATGTGGGTAAGTTAATGTTCTTTTGCTTTGGACTTTGGCAACAAACAACACTTTATGCTTGCACAGTTTAAGTTGTTTGCATTTTGTATCTCACCTTAAAACTAAAAAAAAAAGTGTATTTTATTATCTTTCTTTTAACTAATAAAGTTAATGTAGTTAGTGATCAAATTAAATAAATGTTAAGGATGCAAATTTGAGAGACACTGCACTTAGGTTAGCTGTGTGTACCAGATATAATTCTGAAAAATAGGAGCTTATCTGAAAGAAGGTGGAATTCAACAAAGAAATAATCTTTTTGTGCATTTACTTTTAAATATTGTTATTTTCTCAAAGGAATTTGTGGTATTTCAAATACTATTTTTATATCTCTTGATAGTTGTGAAGGCAACTTCATTTTTGATTGCACAAGAAATCAATGTTCATGCAAAATTTAAGTATTTGTCAGTTGAGTATTTTTTGCATGTAAGAGTAACAGACAAGGTAGACAGACACCATTATATTTTTATGTATGTATAGATAAATGTGACTGACTTATACTGAAGGTGTTATTTCGGGCAGCCTTATCCAAAGAACATTGGTGTACGATTTGAAGCCAGTAATCACGACCCCAGGTTTATTGTGCAATTGTGTTCGCCATTACACTTGTGAATTGACATTAAGGATGGGCCAACCAAATCCTCAAATAACATCATATTCTTAGTATTCAAAGGATTCGATATTCAAGGAGAAAGATTCAAAGAAAAAGTATTATAAGAAATGAAGTTAATTAGAAAAATTAAACACTGAAAACTTCTGAACTTTTCTTGGTCAATTTTTTCTTCAGATCTATCCTGTTAAGATGTACTTTTAACATGTAATATATAAAGAAAATTGCAAAATCTATTGATTCTGGAAACTTAGTTTGTGAAACAAAAATTTAGAGGATTGAATGTTTTACCACTATAGTAATTTTTTTTTATTTCTTGTACATACTTTTATTGTTTACTCTTGAGACCTAGACTCAGATTCGAGGGATATACTATTCGAAGTACTCTTTGGTATTCAAATTCAAGATTGGATTTGAGAAAATGGGGGTTTGACCTATCACTAGTTGACATACATGTTGGAATCTTGAACTTTTTGCCAGTTCTGTTACACTCAACTTACTTGAGACAATAGTTAGAACAATTCTTTATTCTAACATCGAAAAAATTGAACACTTTGGCCCACGAGCATCATGTTAACTTCTGTAGATGCATGCAGTTGTCAGTTTGTTGTTTTGAACTGTATCACCAGAAAGATGTACGTACCTACTTGTTAAAATGTCTTAGTGAACAGCTACCAGACCATTGCATACACATTTTGTAAGCTAACAACATTTAAGTGTTTGCAGACAAAAGACAAATATTAACATATTTTTTGTGTGAAAAAATTAATTGTGTATGCTAAGAATGATTTACATTAGTACGCAGACTCTTAGCTTCCCATTACTAATGTTTGGTTAACAATGGAGATTTGTTTCAGTATTAAGATTCCACTTAACACCATCAAGGAGTCAACAATTTTCGGTTTTTATCACCGATCACCACTTAGCACTAGTTGTGAAGGTTTTCCCTCTCATGGCCAAACTCCCCAACACACACCCCTCCCTCCCTCACCCTCTTACCAACACGCCTTCTTGCCCCCACCCCTTGGTCTTCAAGCCTGATTTCTAAACTGAGGGAGGCGTGCAACGTCAGCGGGGATCCTAGCCTCCCCCGGCCACAAGGTTCGTGCCGAGCCTGTGCATGTATTTCTTCATCTGTAGCTGGGCAGATGATTACTTACAGAGCGTTAAGTTAACGTGAAATATGCCGTATCACTGTTGTGTTGCATTATGTAAAGGAAAATATGATAATGGACCTCAAGTTGAGGTATTCAGTTTTCCTAAAAACAATAACCAAAGAAGACTATGGGTGTGAAAAATTTTTCGTCCCGATTCAATTCATCAGTTATTTCAGGTTAAATTTTTTTATGACAAAGAGTAAGTAGATACATCCGTCCTGAGTGGAAACTGTAATCAAAACCATTGTTCATTCTGTTATCGTTATATACAACAAACCCATTTTGCTTACTATGCACGTTTTTCATTTCCCAGTTATTTACAAAGATTTTCTGTTGTTATCATCAAACTGCAGATTTTTCACCTATATACTTTATATTCCTCTAGTTGCTTCTTTGTCTTATATGATAATAGTATTTTATGACAAAATACACTCAGATGCTTTCTGATTAGTTTTTAATATAAAAGCGGAGGCATTTATAAGACAAACTAAACAAATAAACAAACTCATTCAGTAAGGTAGCGTATATTAGAATCACATGAAATCTAAACTGAAATATGTATTATAAGTATGTCGTGAATACACATACTATATAATTATTCCCATATTTTTAAAGATAAAAAATATTTTACCATACCATTAACAATTAAATGATATGTCAAAATTATTGCAGTACTTATTAATTTATAAAAATTATTTAATATTACATACTATTTTTTGTTGAAAAAAAATCAATCTGATTTAAAAAATCGTCCGTGAAGGACTTAAGTGAAAATCCAACAATCATAGACCAATTACCAAATATATCTTTGTTATGTAAATAGAATTTGAGGACATGTACAAGTATTTTCTATGGCCCTTTTTGTAAATATACTTGTAAAATCTAATGCATAGTGTAATAACTTACTGTTAATGTTACAACTGAAGTCAATATATATTTAGATAAATAGCTTTCAAGCTTGTATTTATCTTGGTTACTCTTATAAATAAATTGAAATATTTTTATTTGCAAATCGTTTCAGTTTAAAATTATATTGACTAATTCATGAATTCATGAAGTTACTTAAACATACAATTTTTTTATCATAAAAATATATATTTATATTGTTGGGCAATTTGGCCAAAGCATTGGTAAAAAAAAAAAGGGTAGCTTAATTATTAGAATTTATGCTTTTTAAACTGTTCAATCTAGTTCTCGACAATTTTAACATATTATGATGCACATGATTAAAATAATTTTCTCGGAGATTACTTAAGTTACATAATAGTATTGATTTGAAAGTGGTTTCTCAGGCATTAAACAATCAAAGAATTTGTAATTTTGAACTTTATCTTTTCCCACAGAACCAGAAAATAAAAAGAGCTTACTTATCTGTAACAGCATAATGTGGTGCACAATTAAAATTTATAAGCTTTTAATTTAATGTTTTCCAGGCATTTATCTTAATAGCTAACAGGTTTAAATACTGGAAAGTCTCATACTGTTCAGACTTCATAAAATAATGTGCACATGCACTTTTATACGAGCTAAAAAAAAAAGTTGAACTTCGTTTGAAATGTAGGATAACACTTATTCCTAAATAATCATATTTGCTATGTAAATGCAATATACTCCCCCAGTAATTTGAATCATGGTAAAAAGTCCATCAAGAAATACAAAATATGATACAAAATATGACATAATATAAACCAATTTTGTAATTGTACAACAGGCCTAGCTGGAAAAAATGCTTTTTTTTTTCAATGAATTCTGTATTTTAAGGAGTGCGAGTCAGACTCCATGTTGAAGGAAACAAGCTGTTACAGTCCTGAAACTGAAAAACATCATACTGATCCACTGACTCATCCTAAATTATGTGATGGAGCCATTCAAGAAATATTTCCCAACTGCCCTACTTACTTGACAGCCCATAACAACAGGTGATAAAGCCCTGAAACGAAAATAATTCATTTGCAAGATAAAACGCTTGAAGCAGATATTTTGCAATGTTTTGCACTAAGATAAAAGGAAGAAAATGAATCATTTAAATTCAGTTATGAAAAGTTGCACACCACCTTTATTTAGGACAGTAATAAAAAAGGAAGATGTGACCATATTTTTAGACACAGTGTAGAATGTTATAACTTCAAGTACTATAATGAATAACATCATTACTTATATGTATTTCCTTATATTATTTATATTAAGTCATAAGCATGAAGGCTGGTATAAGTGCCATGCTGAAATAATTGGAGTGATAATTATTTTCCTTTGTAACAAAAATTTGTCAACCCAATTCTAAGAAACGAATAACTAAATGGAGCATAAATAAAACGTCCAAATTTTGTTGAAAAAATTTTTAGCAGCTTTGTTTCATCTCTATGAGCTTGGCCAAAATGAACTAACAGCTTCTTGACATGCAACTTACCTTTTATAAACATTATTAAATTATAGTTAATTAAATTATAGTTAACTAAAGAAACTTTTTGCTGTGATAAATGTAGTTTAAAACTGTCAAGTTACAAAACTAAACAAAAAAACTACAAATAACTAAATTATTTTTTTAAAAACCCTTTTAAAAATTTCATTGTAACTGAACAATTTATCAACTCACAAAGAGAAAGAAGGAGGAAGGATTTTAATGTGACCTAGTTAATATTTTACATGGTATTAAACCAATTTTCTTTCACTGTGATATTTTAATCATAATATCTCCAGCGTAACAAACCGTGAAAACATTTTATTCTTACTTCACGCACTAATTTTTTCATTGAATCATTCTTATATGTTCACTGCGAAATCAGCAAGGAAAAGCTACCTTACTAAAATAAAATAAAAATAATAAATTTGGTTTTGTGACATTCAGGAGGAGTGGAGTGCAAACCCATACAGAGTTATGGCTGTTAGTCCAGGAAACGAAGACCAAAAAAGGCAAACCCCTGTAAACAATTTGTCCAAAGCTGAATTTTTGCACTGTGTTAGAGTTGACTATGCTTAATACAATATCAATAGATTCCCATCGGAGACTTAGTGCATAACATCGAAAACTTGTACATAGTTAAGTCCAAGATGACAGAATCTTACAGCTGTCCATTAAAATGTTTCCCACAATGCAGTTTTTACCTTAGCCTCTTAGTAACACAACAAAAAAATCTAAAACATTATTCTGTACATCCATGTTAAAAATATTTCAAAATTTAATACTTAATACAAAATATAAATCTACATATGTATTAAGTTTTTTAAATCAGTCACAAAAATAAAATAATGACTTCCATACAAATGAAGGGCCCAATGTGAAAATCTTAATATATGTTTTTGTTATTCCTTATGCCATAAGGCAGTATGATTATAAAGAGTCAAGTGCAAATAGTTGGTTCACTAGAGTAGCCCAGGCGTCAGAGTGTGTACCATCCTGTGGGGGTGCTCCGGGCACAGTAAGCCAGTGCGACCTTGATGGCCAAGTATTCAGAAGTTAAGAAGTTAGAGTATTTATTTTGTTTAGGGAATGATGCAAGTATTCAGTATCCATTATGATTCAGCATTATCATTCAGCATTCAGTATGATTCATATTCAGTATTTTGCACAGTATTTAAAAAAATTTTTTATAAATTTTTAAACTTCACCATTTAGAATAGTGCTTGTGAAAGCATGTTGATTGGTTTATTGAGAAGTTACTGTAATAATTTTGTTTGCAGGATTCACATTTGTGGAGCACTGCAAGGAGCTATCATCTATGGCTTAACTGCACATTCTATGTATGATGCACAAGGTTTACTGTGGTAAACGTTTGGTATGTTACTTAGCATGGTCGAATCTACTGCTGTACCAAAATTCAAATTTCCTCACTTTTGTTTTGTTTTGTGAGAGCAAAAATCACACCAGCTGGAGTGACTAAATAGCACCACCCAGTATTGTACATACCTACTATTGTGAAGTTCGGACCGCTCTAGTGATCTCATTCCTTTGCTAGACGTTTGAACAATATACCATTTTAAAGCTTAAGGAATTTGCAATAACCTTTAGTAAGTGATTTTTACATCTGTCCCTTAATGTTTATGTAAAATGTATTGTGAGTCCTGCAAATTTGAAAAGAACAGAAAAAATTAAAAAAAAAAAAATGTTAACATTTATTGCATATTTAGCATAACAAAAAAAGAGTTTTTTTTACTATTAATTAGAATATTATTTGTAGAATATTTTGGTTGGTTTACTGCCCGATTATCATAATAATTGTGTTCACAGAATTAATTTTTTGTAGTGCCCTGCATGTTTTCTATGTGGCACACAAGGTACACAACAGGAAATTTTTGATATGTTACTTAGCATCATCTACTTCACCTCTGCACCTAAATTCAGCTTTAAGCAAATTTTCCAGAGATTTAAAACTTTTGTTCTGTGGGAGCGAACGTCGCCCCAGCACCTTTATTTCCTGGACTTTGTGTAAGAAGGAACAGAAATGATGGTGAATGTTCGTCCTCATATCAACAAGTGGATCCAGTTTCCAAGAATTAAAACCAGTGACTTGGATCATCAATGGTGTGTTGGGTTACTGGGAGGAGGGGGTGATTTATAACAGTTCTCACCCCAAGTTTGTGGTAGGGAAGGTTTATCCAGGAGAAGCAGAGCAAGCGCCCTGCATCCTGGACCGTTATGATGCCAAATCATCGGAAATAAAGCATTTTCTCAAGCCAATCTCTTGAAAACTAATTATATAAAATTAAAACCAGAACTACACTTCTTTTGTAATCTTGTGTAGCTGAGTCATAAAATCTTTTCAAAAATTTATTGTACTGGAAAAATTACATGCTTTTAAGTAAGCTAATTAATTAAACAAAATCTATACTAGATATACATACATTTTAGATGACTGAAGGATTCACTGTCTCACTTCACTTGGTAAGAAAAAGAAAGGTTCAGGAGCATTATAAGAGGTCTTAGGGTCACTTGCAGAGATAGGTAAGTAACATCTAATCAAAAACTTTGCAGGTTAATCGAATGGAGAAATACTGTACTTTGCCCCAAGTTACAACTGTGCAAGCCGGCCTCAAGTTATTACATAAAACTAACAAAATTTGCTGCTTTCACGAAGGTTCAGTGGAATCTTAATAGGTACTTGGTATGTTCAGCATGTGCAAGACGTGGAAGAGTACGGCAGGCGTGAGAAGTAAACGTGAGCACAAGCGGGGTGGTACCTCGGGATGTGCTTGTTGCTGTAGGCGATGAGGCCCGTGGTGCACCAGGAGCTCAGCAGGAACGTCACCAGCGTGAGCGCAGCCAGGCGGAAATGACTGAAACAAAGCAAGTGCCGTAGTTGGTGGTCGCAGTTATGATGGAAATTACAATCAAAAATGTTATTTTTCCAAAACTAATGATTTTTGTGAAAATATGAGCCCAGTAAGTTATGTTGCTGCAACACAAAGTTTTTATTTGAAATGTATATTTACAGTAGAAGCCAGCTTGCATTATCATTAGAATAGTACAACTGCTTTTTTTAAAATGATAGTTATTATCACTCCAAAGAAAAGGTATGCAATGCATATTTCATTCAAGTAAAATGGTTTGGCTTGACACTTGGCACATAATACTTAACGCTTCATTATGAGTTGACATTTACCATACATTTGGTTTTTACGTAACTTAAGGTAGGAAATTTTAATGGTTGCTTTTAACTTTGAGGTCATTGCTGTTTAGTTATAAATTTTGAATGAGTGCAATTTGATTATGTTTCTCTCATGCCATATAGGATCTTTTACTTTTTACTATGAATTTATTTAAATTTTTTATGTGCACATAAAGTCTTTTGCAAGAAGGAACTATCAAGTAGACATTATGGTAGGCAGAACTTACCTTGCAGCCAGTATTAAGATGAATATCCCTATAATAAAGAACTGGGTATCATTGGCTAGGTACCAGCTCCACAGCATACACTGTAAAAAAACAATAAACTTTTTTTTAATGTTTCTAGTAGTTAGCAAGCTGCATTTTCACTGCAATGTGTATGTGAAAATCGAATCTTAGCAGGTGCTTTAATTTATTTTTTGTATTATCATTAATATTGACATATTATGTACAAGATGTATCTATTTTGAATGATATTAAATTAATCGTTGAGTAAACAGCACTGACTTATTTTAGAGTTAGTTTACTCTTCAGTAAAACATCATATTTACACTTTTATCTGAGGCCAGGAAAATATAAAAAAATATAGGCATAAATGATTAAAACGAGAGATATATTTATAGTGTACACCATGTATTATAGTGTATTACTGATGTAACGAGAGGGGAGGGCCAAAACCAAGGAAAAAGATATTGGGGTATGCCCCTCTCCTTCCCAAAATTCTGCAGAGGGGTACTTTTTGCTTTTTTAATCACATTCAGATGCTATATTTTTGTATTTTGTTATGTTTGTCTAGATAATACTAATGCAGCACTTTTAAGGCTGTCAAGTTAAAAGCAGTTGGTCCAAACAAACCATTAAGTGCTATTATAAATTATTGGCAGACAATGCTAAAAAATATCCCCACAAAAATTCTGGCTAAGCCCTTAAAGTCGTGGCTCCCAGACCCACTGGTTAAGTCACGCCCGGTAAACAAGCAATGTCATTTGCAGGTCACTAGAATTATAACATAAGTATTGCTGACATGTGATTTTTATGTTAGTATTGTTCCAGAGAAAATACTTTAATGTATATTTTTAATTTAAACATATTCACTCAGATTAGTTAAAAGTCTGTGGATATCTTACCATTTCTTCATTTGGAAAGAGTGTGTTTATGTACAGTGCATTTCTCCACCAGTATTTTGGGCAGTTGATGTGATCCATCGTGGGTGGATCAAAAACGGAATTATAGTAGAACCACTTCATACATACTTCCACTACTCCCAGCACAAACATGTATGGCACCGTCAACCTAGAATAAGATGAAGAAAACATTTTTGGGGAAAATAATTATTAAAATTTTCGTAAAACTATAAATACAATACATCACCATTATCTTAACTACCTGTATCATTGAAATAACTTCATCCTTGGACACTGATTACTTTTTCAGATAGCCAAGTTATTTCACACAACTATAGTTATAAATAATTTTCAAATTACGTGTCACAAATGTTAACGTTCTGTGTTTTACATCTGCAGCATCCAATGGCAATGCATGACTGTTCCCCCATCACAGTAGTGTCCACTGCCATTCCTGTATGGCATTCTGTGGTGAAAATATTCTCTGTCCCCAGTTTGTGTGCGCATGGGATCAAACTGGCACTTCTCTGCAGTGCCATTTTTCTGATTTACCACTAGCACACTAATAATACTTTCATTTTAAAAAAAATAATTCTAACATATACACCTTTGCAAGTGCTAAAACTGTTCAGATATGCTAAGATATTTCTACAATTAAGTTAAGACACAGTGGAAATGTTAATAGTTCTGTACCTTGTTTAGACTGCTTCCTAAAATAACTGCCTAAAATAGTTTGATGACTGCAGGTGTAGGTTTCTTTGTTGCAACGTTAAGTGGCTTCCTTTAGCAAACACCCCGGGCGTAACAGGTTTTGTAACTGTGTCTAACGGAAACAAACAGCCACAGTGGCCTAGATGAAAAGTAAGTACAGGTCATGTATCCGTATATAGTCTACATGCAAATTATCGGAAGATGTCTCACTTGCTGTTCAAGACATGTTGCAGTTTTTCCACTATGTCACTCTGGGTCAATTAATTCTAATGCTTTGCGTGAACCTCTTCACAAAAACTTGCATTGACCTCCCCCCCCCCCTCCCCCCCGAATCCCATCCCTCCCCGCCTCTTGGTGGTTGCCTTAACGCCTATGAATATTTTCCTCGGGGGGCCGCATAAAAAACCTTGTCTCTGTCGCGCCTGTGACTGTAGACGGAGAACTACGTGAAAGAACAGCAGCAGCTAGTGAGTAGAAGCCATAAGCACTGGGAATGTTTGAGAGGGTCTGGTAAACATAGCATGTGGTGTCAAGTGTACATTGAGGTTGGTAGATGTCATTTTGAATATTTGCCTCGAAAGTGAGACCATTTATTTTCAACATCCAGGCTCTTAAACTCGACAAATTGTAATGCACAGTGCATTTTGCCATTTGTCACCTTTGCATGCAGCCGCACTCGTGTGGGAACCAAAATCCAGTCTGTGACCACTCCTCTGCTCCCTCCATCAATCATGGTCTGTGTAAGCAGACTGCCCAGGCCACGTGCAAGATTAAAAATTGCACATTTCCGTTATGTGTGGGATCTTGCAAGGGCTGTTTTCAGACACATGCTCCTTGACAAAAAATATTTTGCCTTAGTGTTTCCTATAACTGAGAGACAAAATTTTATGTTTTTAGTTTTAGTCCAATTTCATTTTTGAAACAAAAAATTTGGGTGTTTTTTATTTTAATAAAAGCTGTTTTGTAATAAATTTGTCTAAAACAGATACATCATAACAATAAAAATGAATTAGCGAGAATTTCAGAAGTAATTCAATAAGAGATGCACAATAAAGCAAACTAAATTAATGTTTCTGATCCATGCACTTTGGTACAATTTTTTTATCTGGATATGACATTTCTTGAATTTCAAACATTAAAAGATTATTTTTTTTTTATGATGTGAATGAAGTTTTGGTTAAATGCTACTTAATTACATGAATATAAGTGGCATTTTGGTGCTGTATGGTGTATTAACTTGCATTTCGGTGTTATGAGGTGTTTTGACATTCTTTTCGGTGTTATATAGGTTTTATCGCAATTCACCATATAATCTTGTCCCTACCTATAACATATTCAAGTTTAGACGCACATTTCGCAAACATGGTGCATGATATCATGATTATGAATCTTAAAATCACATTTTACAAAAAAGTAGATATAACCTCATGACTGGTCCATTACTTAGCTGAAAATTTCAAAGATTTAGTTCCTCAGAACGGCATCACCCTCACTCTGACAATTCCGTCTTGAATGTTAATTTTTGCAGCTGGGCCTCACCTGAGGAACCTGTAGCCTAGCAGACCAAGAAACTGCAGGACGCTGGACACCGCCCCAGTGGACTTGGTGAGCTTCGTGACGTCTATCTTGGCGATGGTGCGGAAGTACAGGAACGACACCAGGAGACCACTGCCACGTTTAAAACATGTTATAATGTCTAATGAGTAGGTAATGTATTTATGGATAATTTTTAATATTGTCTTGTACATGAACAAATAAAATTATTAATTTTTTTATTTGTATAAATTCATTATTATATCATTTAATTTTGTATACCATTAGGAGGAAACTGGAATTGTAAAATGATGCTGGGGCCTTAGTATGCTACTAGAAACAATCATAAACATTTATCAAATTATCTTACTGGAAAGTAACATAATAAGGAGTTATAACTTAAAAATATGTAATGGTTGACAAATATTTCATTAAAAGTGTACTGTTGCAATTTATTTTATTTGACTGTACGTAAAAAAAAATAGTATTCAGATGAAAACAGAAGGGAAACAAGGGGGGGGGGGGGGGGGGTTATTCATTGGAATTCAACAGAAGGAGGAGGCATTTTTCAGAATTCACCCTCTTTGGTGGAGGAGAAAGGTGTTTGATGCCATACAACAATAAACAATAAAAAAGGTACAATCATTCATTTTTAAAAAATTTAAAAAAAAATGTGAGGATTAGTTACAACATTTTCTCAAACTACAGCTCCCATTTCGAATGTATATTATGTCTTACTGAACAACACAAGTTACAGTTTTTAAATTAATCTGAAGTTTACAAGATCTGTAGGCGTAAAGTATTGTCAATGCCAAATATCTTTATGAGTGAAAATTCATAGTGTGAATCATGTATAACTGCAGAAAAATAATTGTGTTTACCTTTACTCAGTTTCAATCAATATTTATTTTCGTAACAGTCTACACCCAACCGGGCTGTCAAAAATGTCATCTATGATTATCCGTATTGTTCTGAGGACCAGTGAGTGGACAGCTAGAGTAGCTAGTCACCAGGACATTTGGCTTGGAACATAAGTACATAGAACAATACTGTAACACTTGTTAGCATCATGATACACAATTCTGATTTTAAGACAAAAGATTTTCTGGCTTCATTGAGGGTGGAAGGGGGGACACAATAGTGCAGTTTTTTTAGGCTGAACTTATCTTGGGTTAATCTGAAAACATCCAAGCATTTTTATATCCAGCTTCATAGAGTCCCAGATATCCATTAGCAATAAGTACTTAAAGGAGTTAAGTTTGTTCAATGACTCTCAAAGAATTTTAATTTTAAGTTGCAGCAGGTTAGGTATAAATGTAATTATATCTGTAATATAGTGAAAGTATTTGCTACTAAATAATGCATATCCCAGATCCTATGTTAGGATGCCGGGGGGGGGGGGGGGGGGGGGTTTACCATGTAAGTTTATAGATTATTTTTAATGCATGATTTTGTTCTGAGAGTAAATGAAATTACACCGATATTGCTAATAAAACTTCTTGTAAACCTTACAAGTTATGTAATACACACAGGTCAAATTTATAGTTCTCTACCTAAGAACCACAAGACACTGCACACTTGTGGACAAAATGCACTTTTAACCACAAACTTGATCACAGTTTGATGTTATGTCTAGTGGCATACAACACTAAGAGCTATGATATGTCATAAAGTCACATTTTTTGGGTAGAAAATAGCTGGGTAAATAGTGAGGCATTATTTAAAATTCTTTAAACTGTTCTCTTGAAAAATATGGTTTTTGTGACATAGTCTTATGCCTCGGAGGTACAGAGTTATAACCACAGCAATATATATATTTTTATTTAGTTCTGGGGTACATTAACTAATGGGAAGGTGGCCCAACTAAATTATTTGCCCCCGGCCCCTTACTTCCTCTCAATGGCCTTGGTATTACATGTTAAACACCTTACATGTCAAACAAACATCATACCTTATGAAGAAGAAGGTGTCCACAGAAAATGCACCATTGCTTATTGTTTGGAAAAGCAGTTCTTTTTCGGCTAATCCCCGGTACTCCATATTATCTAAAAAAATAATTTGTATTTCAATGTAAAATGTTCATAAAATTCATAAAAATAACAAAATATGTTTTATTTTGTTTATATGATTAAAAAAAGGCATAAATTATTTAATTTAAGCTCACCTGAATACTTGAAAGCAACAATGCATGTGTGACCTAGGATGACCCAGCCCATGCTGATGGTTCTCAGACCATGAATAGTGGGAATGGTGTCCTCCCCAACATTTTTGTCGCATATGATCTTCAGGTTCCTTCTTACGGAGAAAGACAGCATTGCTTCGGAAATAATACCTATGATAAAACAGGATAGCATGTGTTGTATCAGTAGTAAAGGAAAGACAACAGCATCATCAGTGTGACTAAGAATGATTGAAGTTGCTGCCTAATGCCTAAATGCATGTGTATTCCTTGCCCAAGATATTTTTCAGTTTGTTTTACAGATGTGAATGACTGTTCAAATATGTTCAAATTATACTAAATATATGAGTAACATGTCACAATTGAGTTGCAGCCTTCTTTTTTCCTCCCCATTTCTGTAACTGCAATTTTTTTATCTCTAAAAAATTATAATAATTTATAATCATCATTATAATCATCATCCTCACATCAATGGCATGCAATAGTCAATGACTAAGAGTGAGAAATATGCCTGTGTCTGAATTTCATTGAAAATTGAATTTAGGTTTAGAATAAAGATTAATTATATAAAGTATGTACCTATGATAGAGATATAAAATATGATATACAAACAAAAAAAGGCTGTTAAAATGCCAGGAATTTGATGGTTTCCAAATGGATTGAAAATGCTTTACAATTAACTAGATAATCATTAGACAGACTCATTAATAGGCTTTCGCCTTCTGTATCAAATATATATAATTAGTGGTGATTTCATTATTCATGTAGCAGACATGGAACCATGTGTGAAAGATATTCCTCCATATTCCCCCTCAATCCTAAACAATATAAAAATCTTATCATTCACACTAACAAAAGGAAAGAATTTTGAAAGCAAACAGTGGGTAAAGTGGTTCTATACCCCCCTCCCCTCCCAACCCTGAATTAAATTCTGCGTACGTTCCTGGATAGAACCTGTGGATTATAACTTTATGGCACCAAAAGCTTTACCGTATTTTAGTGTAAGATCATATTATTAAGAATAATTTCAAAATAAAGCTAAGAAAGGGTTACTAAGTATTCAAACATAGTTATTATAAAAATTCTTACGTGTGAATGTGTAGGTTACTTGTGCCAGTTTGAAAACATCTTATTGAATGCTTATAATTTACTGTAAATATACTATTTATAAGGGTTTGTGCTGATATTTAGAGCCTAGTTTTGCAACTAACATAACATCTGCATCCGTAAAGTGTGATTCCCATCCGCATGTAATATTATCTAATTTATGTTCTACACTGTTAAAAATATTTACGTCAATAAATTTAGAAAAGAACTAATTGTAATTTATTTTTAATACTTTATAGGTGCTTGTTTTACTTTTAACTAAGTGAACATTTAATAATTGTAAAATGACCTTGAAAATTCATAACATAATTTTGATCAGTCATAAAGTGTGTTATAATAGTTAGTACAAATTATTTGCTAAACAATTAATCAATTAGTTCACAGACTTAGTCTAGTTTAACACATAGCTTTTGTAACAAAACATAAAAACACTATAATGTATAATTGATACGAGTCTACAAGCACCAAGCACATAAATATTACCACATTGGAAGAGAAAATAAAAAATTCCGAAAATGCAATGACTTATCACTTTTGTGTAGAAACATTCTATGTGTAGCTGACACGACTCCTCAAGACATCCAATGATAAGAAGTGACATGTCTTTTCACAGATTAGTGCTCAGAAATTTTTGTGCTAAGTTGGCATGAGTGCTAAGTAATGGGTGCATGCACTGCCCTGCTGCAGCTTTGTTTATAAACAATGACATTTTACAACAAACACTGAACTTAATTAAATGTGTGAATTTTTTCACTGTGCTTACTCATCTCCTGTGCTTTCCTCGTCGTTTCCACATTAGCAGGCTCTACGTATACGTTACATCCGTAGATAGAGATGCTGTTCAGTGCCTTCCCTGTAACAAATAAAGCAAGTATTATAATATATTTTTATTGAGTTTTAATGGTGGATTTTCAGTAGCGCCATGTAGCAAGGCAACTAAACCATTGAATGTTAACTTCTGGCATGAATTGTAATTCATGATTGTGAACATAAGTGAGGTCAAATGGCTTGGACTCCACTGTCACGTTCAAGGTCTCATCAGCTTGAGCATTCATGACTTCATAGACATGAAAATTCAAATTAAAAACCCTGGTGTTTGAGTGGATGGCATTATTGAAAATATAAGTAATTTTGTGATCAAACCTTTGCAGATTTAAACTGAAATATGGGAAAAGCACAAAAACTGTGTTCCGTCAACTGAGAAAATTGACTGTCACAAAGCGTTCACCCTTCGCATTCAGATTTAATTTTACCTGTTACTGCCCTCTCTGTTGCCAGCGCTCTAAATTTCTTTTCAGAAACACTTAATAATTTAATTTTGAAATTGAAGATAGACTAAGCTTACTTACTATAAACAATTCTGAAGTATTATCATGAGTATGACTTGTATAAAATTTCAAAATATGATAGGAATTCAACTAAGTACATCATTACTGATGTGATTCAATTTAGTAGTGATATTAAAATGCTTTGTACATGTTTCTAGAACATACACATGATTTATTAAGGTTATATTTATGTGAAATTTGTATGAGAATTTGTGTGTAACACATACCATTGCTGATATTGTTGTTAGTAGAAGTGCAGTTTGTCGAAGGATCCATTATTTGAGGTTTTTTCATACTTCTCTGTTTTTGTCGGGGAGCCTCAAAAGTTATATTGTCGGCAAACAAATGTGAAGCTTTACGTTCCAAGTAAAGGTCGTAACCAGTGCCTGCTGCGATCATTGCTGCCATGAAGACTGTAACACCACTGAAAACAAAACAAAAGTATGTCTAAAATATTGTGAATTTTAAATCTGATTTTTTTTTGTTGAAGGGGGGGTGGGGAGACTGTATGTGAGTTTAATGTGCAGCGAAACTACCATTCTTTTCCTCACCTCCCCATCTTTTTCCTCTTAAAAAAATGTATTGGGGGAGTTAAAGATTCTGCTTTCTTGAAAATAAAGGCTTGTATTTATTTGAAAAAACTATAGATGCAGAAATTATCTTTTCCTCACAGTGTTTTCCATATGAAATAATGATAATAGGCAAATATTATAATGCAAATAGTAATATAATTTATTTCTATACAGCGAAAGGTCTTTCATGTGGTATTTAATGGTTCAGCACATTCAGGTGTGTTCCAGCTGTGACCCTGGCTACCATGTAGCGTTACTGCGCTAGCGCGGCTTAAAGTTCACTCAGAGTTTATCGTTACAGTCAGTTACATTCCACAATTTATTGACATATTTCTTCAATTATTTATTTTTTGAAGACCAATGCTCATCTGTATTTTTTATTTCTATGCAGCAGCTTATTGAAACTTTTTTTAAATACCATTGTTTTGTATATCATTTTCTCTTTGGTTTTCCCATTTAAACATACGGACGTTCTATAATCTGGCCAAATCGCTAATCCAGTTACATACAGTGGCGGTCCCATGAAAGGCCCGATGACAAAACATATTTACTCCCGTTCACACCTGACCTATGAAATTGATTCAAAATTTCAAACTCCCCAAACACACACACACTGTATCTGCCACTGGCTACATCCTCGGCACAGAGGAACGGAAACCCTGGTTTGGCAGGGGGAAGGGGGAAGAGGTGGCAGGGGGCACTCACACGAGTATCCAGAAGGTGGAGTCGTGCCAGGGTTGGTATGCGTGGTGAGGCGAGCGCACGCCTGTCACATGTGCGGTCACCAGGGAGCCGGCGAGGTGCGCCGAGGAGCGGAACAGCTGGCGGGCGTCTGCGGCCGTGCAGGACAACGGCAGGCACAGCCCCGCGTACATCGTGCGTCCCTGCACACACACGCCCTTCACGTTCACACGGGGTGTGCATCCACAAGGTGAAATATGCATTCGATGAAATTTCTTCTGAACTAAACTGTTAACTTATTTTTAATTTTAAATGTTTATCTTAAATGGATTTAGAGCTGAGAATAACTTTATTCTGCATCTACTCTATCTAATATCTAGACTAAATTATTAGTATCTTTATATTACGTCCCTTGTATTAGGTTTATTGGTAAGAGGATATTTCAGATTCCCTCCAGAAGTAAGTCCTGAATCCGCCCCTTGTGCTAGTGAAATAAGCTCTGTCTTGTCCTGAGGCGGATACAGGAATTTTTTTCCGAGAAGGAGGGAGGTGGTTGTTCGAATGAAAAAGCTCACCTTACATCACCCAAAATAACCTACTGTCTTCACTGATATAATCAAATATTTTCATAACTAGGGGGAGGGGTGGTATATAACTAGTTTTAATAAAATCATCAAACATATGACTTATGAACAAAGTAATATAAACAATTAAATACAATCCAAAATACAAAATGTTCAGTTTTTTTCTTTCTTAAGCAATAGCATTACTGAAATTTCTATGTGTAAATATTGCAATTCTAAAAGTCTACTTCTTTTCTCATATTTTAGTATCTCAATCAATTTTCTTTTAAAATTCCATTATAAAGAACACTTACTCGCACAAAAATAATATAAAGGTTACACTCGACCCCTCCTGGTGGCCCGGTGGCCCGTACACTCACTCGCAAAGAGATGTTGCTGGCCAGCGACACCTCGAACCGCAGCTTGTAGAAGCCGAGTGGGAACGGCGGGAGGTCGTCGCCTGAGGAGTTGTGCTCCCCGATGCTCCAGCACTGCGATGCAGAGCCCAGCCAGTAGGTGTTGCCGAAGAACAGCCCCGAGGAGTAGCGGCCGGTTGCGTCGTCCACTGCACGCATCACCAGCACAGTGCTGTTCCCTTCAAGCTAGGCCTGTGGCCTGTGGCCTGTGCGAATACTAGTGTTTTCATGCAAAGCGAATATCAAATCAAATGTTTAAAATATTTGTGACGTCAAATCAAATTGCAAATGTTGTTCTTAGTGAAGCTGTATTACACTTATTTTATAAAATACAGGATTTCAGTTAAAATATTCACCATTAAATGTTTGTAATGTTTTAACTGATTGAGTGATTAACAATTTGGGGCCCTATATATAACCTCATTCAATAAAATTATAAAATAACTCTGCATAATATTAGTATTGAGCATTCATAAAAGCAAACATAGTGTGGTATATTGTGCGCTGCCAGGTTGGCAACGCACGTCCGGACACACAGTTCCGGGATGGAGGCTGGTGATACACGGCCAAACAAAGACTGAGGCGCAGTTTGTACATTGTAATCCCAAGGTTACTACATTGGCGACGAGGATGGGAATGGTTTCTTTGCGTGCATTACGACTCGTGTAATGTTCAGAAAGAATGTCGGGGTTTAAAGTTGAAAGTTTTACGCCCGGCGAGGACACGTGGGACTCGTATGTCGAAAGGCTGGAACAGCTTTTCATCGCAAACGGCGTGGGAGACAAGCCAGAGGATCAAGTTAAACGACGTGCAATCCTTATTTCGTCTGTAGGGAAACAAACGTATGAAGTGCTACGCAATCTGTGTGAGCCCAAGAAGCCATCGGAGCGCACCTACAGCGAGCTAGTCACTTTGTTGACGAGCCATTTTTCTCCACGGCCGTCTGTGATTGCCGAGCGTCACAACTTCCACAAGTGTGTCCAACAAGAACAGGACACAGTTTCAGATTTTGTGGTGAATTTAAGGAAATTAACGCGCTCTTGCAATTTTGGTACCTTCTTAGACGCCGCCTTGCGTGACCAGTTTGTGGTAGGGTTAAGGGACAGAAACATTACCCAGCGGCTTTACCTGGAAACCGATGACCTCACCTTCGAAAAGGCAGTAGGCATAGCAGTTCAGCATGAAGCGGCCGTGGGAAATGCAGCCCTTCATGTAAATGTGCCGAAAGTTGAAATTTCACACGGCTCGGCGGAACAGACCGAGGGACCAGTAAATGTACACGTGGTGAAAACACGTTCGCGGGAAGATGGCGTCAAAAACCAGGGCGGGCCTGGGTGTTTGTGCTGTGGAAATGTTACTCATTATGTGCGTGACTGCAAGTTCCGTAAGTACAAGTGTAATAATTGTAAACGTATAGGACATGTTAAACGAATGTGTCCGAACTTCATGTCGACTGATACAAAGGACCGGACCCGTCATAATTATGTTGTGCGTGAAGACCCTGATTGCCAAAGTGTACACACGTCGGACGAGGATTTTGCGTCTGTGTTCCAGTTGTGTGGGTTGGCAGCCAGGTCACGACCTTGGGTTATGGAGGTGTCGGTGGGGGACGTGGTGCTGGATATGGAAATCGACAGTGGCGCGTCCATATCCGCTATTTCAGAAAGGCTGTATAGGATGCAGTTTTCAAAATACCCCTTGTCTCCGACACGGGTTAGTCTCAAGTCTTACACGAACGGTGTAATACACCCATGCGGGACAATTACAGTACTGGTGCAAGTGAAATCGAGCAAGCCCAAGAAGCTAGATTTGTTTGTAGTTCCAAATGGAGGCCCTCCACTTCTTGGCAGGGATTGGTACGATGCTTTAGAGCTGCCAAAACCGAGTCTCAACCATATCAGGGCCACTTCAGATGAGGACAGGTCAGTGCTGAGTGTCATTACCAAACAGTACCCTACCTTGTTCGATGACGGTTTGGGTACGTTCATTGGAAGTAAGGTGTCACTGCATGTACGTGAAGGGACAGCACCAGTCTTTTTACCTGCTAGGCCCCTGGCCTTTGCACTTAAGAGTAAGGTTGATAAAGAGCTAGACAGGCTTCTGGGGTTAGGTGTACTTCATCCAGTGTCATTTAGTGAGTGGGCCACCCCAATCGTTCCCGTTGCAAAACGTGATGGTACGGTCCGTATTTGTGCTGATTTTAAGATCACAGTCAACCCTAACCTTATTGTGGAACATTATCCTTTACCGCGAGTTGATGAGTTGTTTTCCAAGCTGCAAGGGGGGATAGAGTTTTCTCAAATTGATCTTTCCCAGGCATTCCAGCAGTTGCAGGTCGATGAGAAGTCGCAGGAGCTGTGCACTATCAACACGCATAGGGGATTGTTTCGGTTTAGCAGACTCCCTTTTGGAATAGTGTCTTGCCCCGCTATTTTTCAACGCACAATGGAGCAAGTCCTACAGGGGTTAGAAGGTGTTGTGTGTTTTCAAGATGACATTTTGGTAACAGGCGCTACCAAGGAAATTCACTGGCGAAATCTTCATGGACTGTTACAACGTCTGCAGGACTCTGGTTTCAAGGTAAATAAAGCGAAATGTGCATTTTTCCGTTCGTCAGTCTCTTTTCTGGGGCATAGGGTAGATAAGGAGGGGTTGCATACGAGTAATGACAAAGTCAAAGCAGTAGTAGATGCACCGCCACCTCGTAGTGTCAGCCAGTTGAGGGCATGGCTAGGTCTGGTTAATTACTATGCCCGTTTTCTGCCTAACCTAGCCACGGTGTTGGCACCTTTATATGAGCTTTTGAAAAAGGGTCATAAGTGGATTTGGGCACAAAGCTGTGATTCTGCCTTCAAAGAGTTAAAACAGCTGATTGTCTCCTCACATGTTGTCATACACTACAACCCAGATTTGCCAGTTCGTTTGGCATGCGATGCGTCCCCATATGGTGTGGGAGCAGTCCTAAGCCACATCCTACCCAGCGGGGAAGAGAAGCCAGTTGCATTTGCTTCTCGCACCTTGTCGTCTGCAGAGAGAGGGTATTCTCAGCTAGATAGAGAAGCCTTAGCAATTATATTTGGAGTTAAAAAGTTCTTTCAGTACTTGTACGGCCGAAGCTTTACCCTGATTACCGATCATCAACCATTAACACACATTCTAGGTAGCCATTGTGGTATTCCGCAGCTCGCTGCCAATAGGCTGCAGCGTTGGGCAGTGCTTCTTCAGGGTTTCGACTACACAGTTCAGTACGCCAAAGGTGACGCCAATTCGAATGCTGATGGCCTCTCTAGGTTGCCACTTCCAAATGTTGAGCCTTCTTCAACCCAATTTTCATATTTGGATGTTGGAGTGTCAGAGTTTTTGCCAGTGACGCCTCAAGAAATCAGGCGAGAATCTGAAAGGGATGGAGTGTTAGGTAAAGTCATTAGGTGTCTTAGAGATGGTTGGGCCACGCAACTGTCCGACACGCTCAAACCGTTCTATGACAAAAGAAACGAACTTGCACTAGAAGGGGGCTGCATTTTGTGGGGGCACCGGGTCGTCATTCCCCAAGCCTTGCAGGATCGAGTGTTGCAGGAGTTGCACACCAGTCACTTTGGTATATGCAAAATGAAAGCCTTGGCACGTTCGTATGTATGGTGGCATCGGATAGACAAGGATTTGGAGAGGGTAGTTTCTTCTTGTACCCCATGCTTCCAGAACAAGTCCTTGCCAGACAAGTCAATCCTGCTGCCGTGGGCGTGGCCCGACCGACCTTGGCAAAGAATTCATGTGGATATCGCCGGTCCATTCATGGGAAAGCATTTCCTAGTCCTTGTGGATAGCCATTCAAAATGGCCAGAAATCAGTGTTCTTCCCAGTATTACGTCGGATGCAGTGATAACACAGTTGCGTTGGTGGTTCGCTGTATACGGGTTGCCAGAACAGCTAGTTTCAGATAATGGTGTCCAGTTCTCGTCGGAAGAGTTCAGTCGTTTTTGTAAACACAATGCCATAAGGCACACGTTTTCACCTCCGTATCACCCTTCCTCAAACGGTCTGGCGGAAAACATGGTCAGAACCTTTAAAAACAAACTCAAGTCATTGGTTCACTCTAATGTTCCGCTCAACACAGCCTTACCCCGCTTCTTGTTGAGCTACAGAATAACCCCCCATACAGTCACGGGGGAGTCACCTAGCAGTTTAATGTTCGGTAGGGTTGTTCGTAACCGTTTGTCGTTGCTAGCCCCGTCTGTAGCTAACACTGTTGCAACTCGCCAAATGGGTTCGGTGGTCTCACGTTCCACCCTCAGGAACAGAGCTTTTGATGTGAATGACAGTGTTGGATTTACTGTTTATGCACGTGGGAAACAGAGTTGGGAGAAGGGGGTGGTCGTTGGCAAGTTGGGTCCACTCACGTACAGTGTGCAAGGGGCCAGCGGAGTCACCCATCGCCGCCACCTAGATCAGCTTCGCCCCCTTCCGCCGTTGTCGCAGATGGAGGCAAACACGGTCAGCAGCAACAACATGCGGGTCAGTGGTAGAGAAGCACAGCTGCCACCCTGCCACCAAACGTCCTCAACTTCGGAGCCTACAGGCGGCAGGGCAGCACTGACAGAAAAGGAGCCACAGGAAAACGTGATGGAAAGTGCAGCTGGCAGTGTCCAAAATGAAGAAAGGAGTAGGTGTAGTGATGCGGAAAGCGGGTTTAAGGGGTTTGTGCTAGGGGAAGACAGTGTATTCGTGAGTGGTGATGCCAGTAGTCAACAACGATACCCCAAAAGGAACAGGGTCCCCAAAAAAATGATGAACCTGTGATGTGTGTGAACATACATTTCTAGTAGTACTCTTTGTCCATGTGTCGTTGTTTGTTTGTTCGCTACTATGGGTAGGAGAGGAGTGTGGTATATTGTGCGCTGCCAGGTTGGCAACGCACGTCCGGACACACAGTTCTGGGATGGAGGCTGGTGATACACGGCCAAACAAAGACTGAGGCGCAGTTTGTACATTGTAATCCCAAGGTTACTACACATAGTTTTTCGGTTTTTTAAGTAACAAATACATGCAAGCAAAATATCTAAGAAACACAAAAAAGCAATGAGCAAATCTTAAGCTTCCAATGTTTTAAAGCTTTGTAAAAGATGCACAAAGTTTTGCAGCGTGCGCTTCGGCATTCAGACGCCCGCCGGCTCCTCCCCTTCCCTCGTCCCCTTAAAGCCCCATCCCGCACTCCCTTGTGACGTCCGCGTGACGTAGGCGCCTCCTTCCAGGCCTACTGAATGCGACACTAGCGCCATCTGGATTTTTTATATATAGGGCTGTAATTATTTTGCTCGTTCTGATAGGCAGGAGGTAAAGGTCCATGTGGATCAGGTACTCCATAACAAATTGCAAAGAGTCCCCGGGCGGCACTCAATGGAGTGCTGGCTCGGAGGCTCAAACAGACAAAAAAATTTAAAAAAATGCTCGTTCTGTTCTGTTCCGGGAGCGATCGCCGTGAGGGGTGCTTCGGCGTCGCGCCTACGCATGGCTAGTAGGTGTTCTCTGGTCGGTGTCTTACATTTTTTTCCTTCTTTCTTGATAATTCAGTAGTCTGCCTCCTTTTGGCCTCATAAAGTAATGTTTGCTGGACACCGAATTTCTTTCGTAATTTTCTGGTTTGCATTGCCAGTGTGTTTCACCTTGTGCATTTCTATGATTTTGTTTTATTTTGCTTTCGACCCATTTTCCGTTGGGGCGTTTGCCGTTTTTCTCCGCCGCACCTCTCACGTCCGGACAGACAGCATTCTATCTGCAATTGCTTGATTTAAATAACGTTAGCACATAACATTTGTATATTGGCTATTTGTATTGCTCACTAGTACCTGTTTACATAATTCTTTCTTTCGTAATTCTTGTTACGTGTTGCCCCTCTACATTCATATGGGGCTTGATTTAAAGAATAATAAAGTTGTGTATTTTTTTTATGATATTTACGCTTATTTCTTTAGGGTTTTTATTTTTTTGGCTTAATTGTTCTCGCACAACACGTCTGGCACTCTGCCTGTCTCTTTACAAGGGCCATTGCTTTTTTTTTATGTTTCTAATTGTTAACGTCATTGAGGTAAAGTGAGGTGGATTTCCCCTTCCCCTTCACGATACTTCAGTTTTACTTCAGACGCAAATGTTTGCATTACAACCGAAGCTTATTATATATATCTTATTTCCTGGCGAAATCAAATCTAATATTTAAAAAAAAAAACTTTGATTGATTCACTTAGTATGCTACAATAAATTAACATCTATATTAGAAAAGTCATTCTTCTAAGGGTTTGCAATAGAATGGTGCAAAAAAAATGTGGAAATATTTCAATAAACTGCATTATGACACTTGCCTTTCTTGACCAGTAGTAATTTCATTACTTCCCAAAACCTTGTTAAAACAATTTTCATTTTTACTTACCACGTAAGTTCAGTAATATAACTGCGATGAGTAGTTTAGTGAAGGCCATATTTGACAAAAGTTTTGGGACATTTATGAATATATTATTTCATTCCTTATATAAGGAAATGCTTCACCATTAAATTATTTCCTTATTTCATCTTTGGATTGCACTTTTACCCAGTGGTTAGGGGTCTTGTACCTCATTAACCCCCACCACCCGTCCCTCTAGCTCATTCTGCTCTCTCTGAACCCTCACAAGGAGTGAGCGCCGAGTGGTTTCCTCTCCTTGTGCTACATATCCTCCATGGTTTCCACTTACAGCAAAACATGACCGAGGTGTCGGCCGCTGTTAAGCTGCTCTACAGAGCGGTATTGCTGTTGAGCACATTTTGTGTTTAGTTTTCAGACTAGCCTACTTCACTTTTTGACTTTGTTTATAGTTATTAGTTACAAGAGCTGACTGGCAGCCAAGTGGGCAACGACTGAATGCAGACGACGTGGTTCAAACCTTCTACCCATGCACACTCAACTGCTGGGCCATCCTCTAGTCATGTACTTACATTGTTCGCTCAATGGATGTCATGTCTATGCCCCAAACATCAAGCACAGGGTTTACCCCTTGTTTATTTAGGCGAACATCACTAACAACAGTACAAATTAGTTTTGGAAAAATATTAGTTAAAGTCCTCCCTCATCATTTAAATCCTTCTACTTTATCTCATTCTCTTTATTATAAAAAAAATGTCAGCAAATTTTTATTTAGAAAAGAACCATAAAAGTTTAATGTGTGGCAATGCATTTTTAATGAGAAATACAAGATCAATCTACATGCTTTAAGCACGTACTATTTGCATTTGCAACTTGTGAACAAAGATATAATTTTAATCTAACTTTCTACTTGACAAATCAGTCTGAATGTTTTCTGTAGCAACCGTTTTTAAAGCAGTGGGGTAGGGAAGGGGGTAGTAAGATGACAGAGGTTATGTTTAAGTTTAAAGTAGACTGACTGTTGGCCTCCTTACCCTACGAGGTCAACCGGACATGCAAGCTGTCCTCTTCTGTAATGTTGTGTAACAAAAATTATAAAATATATGACAAAATAGTTATTGGTATACTTATCTTTTTAAATCTGTAAAAATACTACATATGAAGTGTTTTTAAATACAAACGTCACTAAAGGTATTTTATAATAAGCTGAACGCTGAAGAGGAAGTAGCGCTCACAGATCACCCCCCCAAAATAAAATCCAGGCTAGAGAATTTCTCTCGTTTTTACATTAATTATTTGTGAGAATTTGCTAGAACTTTTATTTGAGAAAAAAATATTGCAATTATAATATCCAAATATACCTAGCTACCAGGAGCATTTGCAGAATTTCATATCTTTGGTATAGTAAAAGGGGGGGGGGGGGGGGGGGGATAATCACTTCGTCTGATGTTTGCTTTCGAATTCTTTTCATTTTATGGTGGCAATGATATATTTTGTAACATTGCAGAATTCCTACCCCCTACTACAAATAACGCTTCAGCTAAGAATGTTTTTTGTTATTTTTTTTAAATATTTTATAATTATTTTTATTAACGTTTCTTTTATTATGTATACTTAGGCATTTCATGTATTTCGTTTTGTGTTTTAAGAGTGATTATTATTATTTTGGGTTACGTTTGGTATAAAACTGAATGTAGTGTTTTATTGTTATTTGTTTACTTTATCAATTACAATTAATATGTGTATTAATTACGTTTTGTCACAAGTTTAAAGTACCTATATTCGGTGTAGTGAGACTAACATTCGAGAACATTCTAGAAGATTAAAAAAATTAAGACACGGGCGCGACACGCTGTCGCCAGCAAGTTATTTTTCACGCCTCAAGTAAATGCGTCGCTGGAAAAACCCAGCACGTGGACGTATGACTGCGCAACAATAAACTGGAACTTTCGCTGGGCGTAGTCTCGCCAGCCAATCGGAGCTAGCCTTGAGGTGGTGTGATGTGTATTTCCAGAATTTTAGAGAGAAACATTTTTTTCACTACTTTCCCTATATGGACATGTACTAGGTTCTGGAATGTGATTGGTCAGTTGTCCTACGGGGTCGCTTTTTTTTTTTTTTTTTTTTTTTTGCTTTGTAAAGTAAGGTAACTGCGTGGTGCCAGTCATTGGTTCACGATCGTCGCAACGTGCGGCCGCGGCACCTCGCTATAAAATATATATATATATATATATAACTTATAAACTTAATTTTTTCAAGTGTTTTAAATGTATTTTGTTATTGTTCTGGGTTGTGACGCCGGGCCAACCTGTAATGTAACAATTTGTTAGGATTTTGGGGATACATACCCCATTCTGAATACACTCCTTATAGTAGAGCCTACACCGTGTTTTTATTACAGTTATAACATCCACATATGCCTCGCTACACAATGCGCCTTAAAAAAAATCAATTCACGGATAAGCTTAAAAAACCATTGTCACACTTTCTGGCACGAGGTATTCATTTTTATGATAGAATAACAGTTATTGTTATAAGCTTTCGGAGCAGCAGAGAATAACGGTAGCTTCTCGAGTCAAGACGTCCACGTCGAGCCTTGTGGCCGTGACGTCACATGCTGCGTCACGCGGACAGTCGCGACGGAGAAAGCAACGGAGAACCCGCGGGGGTTGTGGAGGGGGGTAAATACATTTCACGTTGCGCAATGCGTCGAGATGTGACGCGTTGCGCAACAAGAGATTGTGGCGCCCCCGCGGTAGGCCGAGACGAACCATGACCTCTCTTCTTCCCCATTCCCCTGCGCTATCACCCTCCCTACCACACCTAAAAAAGAAACGGAAGCAGGTGGTTTTGTAGAGTGAGTATAAGGTCTGGTACACATGGATCGAGGTAATGCGCGTTAGAGCGCGCTTTGAAGGCGGACACTTTACGTGCTTTGAAGTGTCTGGTCTCGCGTTCACCCCAGCAGTTTCACGACGGAAGTCGAAGAGATCGCCTGTATATGGTACCTAACGTCGCTATAAATTAAAGACAGTGACCAAGACAATATTGGGTCCATCCTATTTCAAGAGAGAGATTAGCAAACGATATGATTGCGGAATGGATTTAATTATGAATACATACTAGGTATATGAAACACCATTGAGAAGTACTGAAAATATAAATGTAATTCGGGGCAGTATTCAGTCCCTCTCCAACTTCATCAATGATTAATGATTTGATTTGATTTGATTTGATTTGATTTATTATTTCATTCAATAGACCATACAATGGTATAGAATATGTCAAAAAAATTACAAATAAACATAAATACAAACACATAAACAGGTACAAGAACAGTATTAAAAGCATTACAAAATTAAAATAATATAATACAACAGCTGCTCTTCCATGAATAAGCACCTATTATATATTATATATAAAAGAAAAGTCATACATAAAATAAAAATACGATGCTACCTCCTGTTCATAATCATCTATATTATAAAAAGCCTTATGTGATAAGTAAAAAAATAATTCCTTTTTAAATAAATTATATTGGTCTATATTTTTTAAAACTGATGGTAATTTATTGAATAATCTAATACCAACATTTCTAACTGACTTTAAAGTTAATTCGTGTGAA
Source organism: Bacillus rossius redtenbacheri (assembly GCF_032445375.1). Lineage (NCBI taxonomy): Eukaryota > Metazoa > Arthropoda > Insecta > Phasmatodea > Bacillidae > Bacillus > Bacillus rossius. The sequence goes on from NC_086330.1 coordinate 156,093,364, forward strand.
ATGCTCATGAATATTAGTATTTTTTAAATAAATAAATTTGTTTTTATGAATAAACAATAATACTTTGTAAATATAAATACAGGGCACAGTAAGAAGACCTAAGGATTTATAAATATCACGACAACTGTCTAAACGTTTAATGTGGAGTATAATTCTGATTAATTTTTTTTGTATAATAAAAACTGATTGTAGATGATGTCTATTACTCCCCCAATACATAATTCCATAGCTGATTAAAGAATAAACATAGCCAAAGTAGGCAGACCATAGGCATTGTTTGGTAGTTATATGAGAAAGTACTTTAAACAAATAACACATACTGTTTAATTTATTTAGCATACCAAACGTATGTTTGTCCCATGATAAAAATTCATCAATCTCAAGTCCAAGGAATCGTGAATGTGCCACAAAATTTAAGTTAGTATTTTTTAACAGAGTATTTGGTTTGTTTGATTTTAATTTAGAGGGAAAAAACATAAACTTTGTTTTTCCATAATTCAGTAGCAGTTTATTATTTGTAAACCAAGAGTTTAATGTATGTAGTGTATTCATAACCAGAGCATCAAGTTTAGAAGCTGGATTGGCTTTAACCAGTACATTAGTATCATCTGCAAAAGAAATGATAGGAATATCGGTAAAATGATAACTTAGATCATTTACATAGACCAGAAAAAGAAGTGGCCCTAAAACGCTACCTTGAGGAACTCCTACATTCATAAGTTTAGGTAGGGAATTATAAGACTCTAATATGTTGTTACTATTGACTCTAGTAACTTGAACTATCTGCATTCTGTTTGTGAGATAAGACTTCAACAATTTATTGACTACACCTCTAATTCCCAAATTATATAATTTATCAATAAGTAATTTATGATCAACTGTGTCGAAAGCTTTGGACAGATCAAGAAAAATACCAACGACATCATCTGATCTGTCCTTGCATTCTGTGACAAAATCAACGAACTCGCCAATAGCCGACTCGGTACTTTTTCCCTTTAAGAAACCATGCTGGGATGTAGATAGCAGGTTAAATTTTGTGAGATAGCTAACCAATCTGTTATTAATGATAGACTCAAATATTTTAGAAAATGAACTAAGAAGTGAGATTGGTCTATAGTTCTCAATTAATGTGGAATTACCTTTTTTTAATAATGGGATAACTTTAGCAATTTTTAAGTCATTTGGAAAAACACCATGTATAAAAGATTCATTTAAAATATGGACAAGAGGTGCAGCTAAAGCATCCGAGCAATCTTTAATGACTTTAATGGGGATTCTATCAAGTCCAGAAGATTTTTTTAGATTTAAGATTTTTTATACATACAATAATTTCTGAGTATGTTACAGGATATAAAAACATAGTAAATTCAGATAGGTACTTTTGTTCGCCAATATGAGGGTGAAACGCTTTGAATAGGTTAATTAGATCTAACTATATTTGGAACATTGCAGAAAAAACTATTTATGTAATTAGCTGTGATTAATGCCAGCCTCCTCCATGGTATCAGGTAGTTCCTCCATTAAAGAGCGCGTTACACTGAACAGTCCTACTAGGCACGTATTAGGACATGCGCGTTAGCATATGTTCGCTTTCTTCCACACCTAGGCAGTCCACTAACGCGCGGTACAACGCTCCTTGTGAACTAGGCGTAAGAGGAGAGCGCGGGCGAGTCTGCGCAGTGCCGTATTTTCGTTGTACAACATCTGCCGTGCCCACAAACAGGTGAGACAGTAACTGACCAACACAAAGGATTCGTACCAAATAAAAACCAGCGGAAAATGGACTCTCTTTCTTCATGTAAACAAACGAAGCAATAGAACTAAATCTGAACGTGAAAACTGCTTTTAAAATGACTGTTTGATCTTAAATTTCCGTTTCATCTAAATAAATATATCTACAACACCAAATATCGATAAAACAAGTCTCTTGTAACTAGTCTCAAAGTTGACAGTTCTCAAAAATAGTTCTGGCAAAGCAACGAACACTGACAATCACATGAAGTTTTATTATTAAAGTACATTCAGGTATGATTACAATCTACAATGGAAGTATCACTCGCTCGTACTGATTGCAATCCATCCCATTTGTTCAAATGTGCGATTGGTTACCTGCTTCAGTAGAAGCTCTGAAATGATCTCATATGAGATCCAAGAGTTTGGTTTTAAGTGCATCGCAACAAGTAGCTTTCGTTAAGCCAAGCCAGGTCATGACACTATGATTATTCTGTGTTTGAAAGGGTTGTTAAGTTATTTGACGCATGCACGCTTGAGTGGAACTTTGAACATGTCCTGTGAACAGACAACTGTATCTTTGTGCATTAATAATATAAATGAATAAAAGGTAATAACCCTGCGTCTTATTCCTCGAGGATTATCTTCAGTGGCGGCTCCAGTTGGTAGGCCCGGGCCTACCCGACATTTTCAAAAATTACAATTGGAAATTAAAATTTTTATAAAAACTCATATTAAACGTTAGGTTTATTTTGAAAAGGGCAATTTAATGAAACTATACATTCGCCTGCAGATTTGTAACATTTTACATTGACATACGAGTTGTGTTGTAATATTCACCTTATATTAACACAAGTTTAACCCTAACGATAAATTTTGTGACCTTTATAAGTATTGAAATGTTGACATACAATCATACGTTTATAATAATTCTTATGATTACTGTATTACACATATTAGACTTTAGAGATAAATAAATTACCCTCAGAAAGCCACAAAACTTACCATTTTGCATCAGAATTTTAAACATTCCCCGAACCCCCTCTGACACCACGGTAGAACCCGGGCTCTCAAAACTGTGCATACGCCCCTAGGCCTAGCCAAAAATAAATCATAGAGCCGCCACTGATTATCTGGTATTAGAAATCCAAATGCAAATTACTGCGCGTGTTTCTGTTATGCACATAGCTACAGCACGCCGCCGCACTTCAGTGCATAACGAGCTGCCTACGTATAAGGCGTTAAGAACATAAATGTTCAAACTATTGTCTCTCTCATCCTTAGTTTGCAGTGTAAATCTAAATAAGCATTTACTCTCTCTTTACAACGCACGATTTCTGCCATTAACGCTGTCCCTGTTTTGGGGCGCTCTTTTGCTAGATACACACCACAGAAGACAAACGATTTATACGCCAATTTATAGTGTAATGATAATTGTTTAAATGTATCTGAAAAATTATATTTCTCAAAGAAAAAATTTGGAATGAAAATGTTGGAAATATATTTTCTTTTTGTATTTCATTATGTATTTCACGTTCAATTTTTAATTCTAAGGAGACTTAACTGAAAGAAGCCATCTTAGTTTCAACCGTTTGTTAACAAATTATTTTTTATAATCTAATATTAACATTTTTGGCACAGAGCACATTATTTAAGCATTGCCTTGTTATTTAATAGTGACCGAATGCTACAAATAGGTTTTCCTATTAAATAACAATTGGTTTTTAGCATTTAATTTCGGTGTTTTAGAGACTACAACTATAATAATGCAGTCAATCCACAATGTTTTATGGTTTGTGAAAAATCAACAAATACTACAATTTTTTAAAATGTATTATGATTAACAATAGTATACAAAATAAGATTGTTAATGTGTATACGATTTAAATATTTAAAGTTATTAAACCGTTGGTAGGCACCATTTACGCTGTACCGCAATCTAAGAGTGAGATACATTATAGTCAGCTTCTTTGTAAACGTTGACCCTGAGAGATTGCTGAAAGGACCAACTTCCCTTTTAATTTAGGTAAATTAATTATATTTCGTTATAAATTCAATGTGTAAATAGGATGGCTTCCTTAATTTAATCAGATAATTAATATGATATTACCAACATAGTTTTCAGTAAACCAAGAGTTTTTTCTACTATGTTTAGTGATATTTTGTAAGAAAATGTTTCAAAGCTATATTACAAGGAAATTTAAAAAATAAATAGAGCTAATTTTTTTTTGTTTCATAGTAAGCTTCGCAAAATCCGAACCTAGTTTTAAACACGTAGTTAAGTAAAATGTTTTTTCCTGATTTTTATGCATAAATATTTTTAAAAAAATCAGAAGTTTTTTGAACTGACTTCAAACGCTTTTAGCGTTAAATATGAAACTAAATGTCGGTAAAGACTCAAATTTGTCCTAGCTATAACATAAAATTTATGTAAACGAAGATCATGTGTATACTTATATGAAGACACACACATTCATACCGAAATCTTCTACATAAAATTATATAAAAGAGTGTCCGTGGGTCTGATTTTTAATGAAAATCTACAGTTTTGCTTCAGATTAATGTACTTTTTCACAATTGACCTTCAAAAAATCAAGAGATTTTGAATTTGCACAAACCAACCCCAACTTAAACCATAATTTTGGTACTTCTTGGCATGGCTTAGCCAGGATTTGTGACAAAAAAAAAGTGTGGGATTTGGGGGGGGGGGGGGGGGGGGGGGTGAAGGAAGCTATGAGAACTATTTCTGGGGAAGGAGGATTTGTTTTTAATATTATCCTTGAAAATGCATTTTGGAGCTACCTGAGAAACTTCCAGTGATTTTAAAAACCTTAAATTATTAAATATAAAGTGACGCTTATGAACGGTAGATCCTTACAATGTCATTGCTTATGATCGTGTTCTTATGTGTGTTAAAAAAGAAAGCTTCTCTCTAATTCTGCATATTCAGTGGCCATAAATTGAACCATACGTCAGTCATTTATTCTGGTTAATGAGTTGCATTATTATTGTGAGTAAATAAGCTTTAGAGCTAGCTCCCTAGCTATGCCGTTGCTTCTTGATGACATTTCGCACACTCGACGTTGAAAAAGAGGCCACATCTCCGCACGCTCCTGCTGGACGAATGAAAAACATCGTGCGCCCTCGTGCAATATAAAGCATATATTTGAGTAATTGTTTTTCCTCTCAACATATTCTTCAGTTTTATTCGAGCACGGTAAACTATTTCACAATAAATCTACCTTGAACCTAAATAAGAGAAAATGCCCTGTCTACCTGAGATCTGGTATCCTATCCCCTAAAAGAAGCCCTTTCACTCTGCCCGGGGAAAGCCGGGTGCTTCAGTTAAAAACAATCATTTAAATATAAAAAAACACAGTGTTTCCTGATATTATACGAACCACGCCTGAGTGGACAGAACAAAGCGATCCTGTTTCAGATCCCGGCGCAGGTGGGAAACGTGACGGACGTCGCCATGCGTGCGTGTGTTTTCCCCCACCCTTTCATAAAGGAAATGCTTTCCTCGTATTGAATGACCTACATGTGGAATATATATTAACCTCATTCCATTCATGTTACTATTCAATGTGATGATATTTTTTTTTTCATTTTATATTTATTAATGTTTGCCTTAAATCCTAATATTACGTATTTTACATGTGTACCTATATACTTAAACGTAATAATGCCATTATACATTTCAAAAGTAGGAAGTGTACCTATATCACCTATATCACAATTCACTTGAATTTCAGTTTGTTTTTTTTTAAACAAGAGTTTACTAGTCTTTCGTTAAAATATTGACAGGGTTACGGAAAATACTCACTATCTTTGACGTTAATTAACGGTTGTATGCACCTTTCAATTTTTCATGACGAAACCCTTTTGCCGTGCATGTTACTGATGGGTAACGACGTTAATTTAAGTTTAGAATAATGCTCGGGTACGTGAGAAGTAATGGTGTTTTCAGGGAACTTGAACCCGTAACTGGTGGTTCCGTCTTCTAGGGGGCCAATGTTTGTTTAGGGTTCTCTCCCCCGATGAAGACCCCGGCTTCAGCGCAGACACGACAGAGTTGTTAGCAGCACGCGAGGCCTTCGCCAACTCGGCCGAGAACACGATTCCGCGGGAAATGATGCCGCGTGTTTCTCACGCGTCTGTAACCCAGACATTGGAGGGACGCCGTTGCAACACCCGCGGTAACCGCGTCGTCGAAGAAACGCGCGGCACGGATAACCTCCGTCTTCCAAGGACTGTCGTGACCTGCGGCGGCGCAGGTCCGTGACTTCCCATTGGTCGGGAACTACCTGCGCGAGGGCGAAGCACCGGTGGCCATTCATTACCTGCAGGTAATTGCACCTCGGTACCAACTAACAGTGATGAGGATATTACGTGGTTAAGGGCCACGCCTACCTGGCCACGCGTTTTGGAAACCTCTCGAGACATCCAAGTGGTGTCTGTTTACGAAAATCATTTAAAATACGAAGAGGACAGATGAGTAGTTCTGTTTCCTGTTTTTTAAAATATATTTTTAAAAGAGTGAAATGGCTAAGTAAGACGCGTGTTTTCAGTATAATTTTTATGCATGAAACATCCGGCAGAGATTCTTGAAAGCACTCTTGTTGCCGCTCAGATCTCAGGCATGACGAGGAGACTGCGCCAGGCCAGTGTTGGTGGTATGGGGAGAGGGCACTTCCGGGAGCCTCCAGAGGGTGGGGTCGCGCGACGCTTGCCCGGCGGCGGCAGTGCGGCGAGGGGCGAGGCGAGGGGCAGCACTTTCTCCGACCCGGTGGCACACTTCCGGCCTGGGCCCCGCCCCTCCTCGCCCCTCCTTCCCGAGTACGTGACGCACAACCAGCCATGTGAGCTGGTCGTTCGCATCATGGAGACGGCACGTTGTCACATACTTGAAGTCACCTTTTTTTACCTCGCCGTCGCCATACTGTCACAAAGCATTGCGGAAATGGAGCTTGACACGTATTATGACGGCGAGAATGAATTAGAATTTTCTTCATTAAACACAGTCTATTCCATAAGTTACAGTCATTGAAATCTCATTCCACACAAAAATTACACTTCAGCCAACATGAGCTGATAAAAATAAATGGCTTCACCCGGTCACCATGTAAACATGCAGACGCGGCCACCCCCTGGTTGACTTGCATTGGACCTGCCGCCCAAGGCTGTCACATCGGGCTTGATTAGAACTTGCCTTCCGAGAGCTTGTCGAGGACTTGAACTTGGCTTGTTCTCTGCATCTAGATGTTGTGGCAAGCTTTCTGCAAGCTCGACACGTGGAAACTAGTTATCTTGAACCAAGCTTGCTGCGAGCTGACTGACTTGACACAACAAGCTGGCTGCAAGCTTGATGGCTTGTCAGAACAAGCTTGATTCAATCTTTGTCTTGTGATTTGCCAGCCGACGCGTTTTTTAAACAGATAATGTTTATTTGTTGACATTTTAAAAAAAAACTTTAAGTAGTAATTCGACACAGAATAATTTTTCAATCAACCTGTCATGAAATATGAAGCGCCATTGTGTTTTAACTCGGACATGCGCACACTCATCTCATGACTGGGATAGCGGACGGATCTAGGCCTGCCCCCCCCCTCCCCCCTCACAACACAAATCCCTTTCCAACGCAACTCTCTCTCTCTCTCTCTCTCTCTCTCTCTCTCTCTCTCTTCCCAAAAACAATAAACTTACCATGCCTAATTTGTTTTGCATTCGTGTGCATTACATTTAATTTTAAAGTTAAATATTATCAAACGCCATGTGAAATACAAAATATTAGAATATTTTTTACAGTTTTTTTCTGTTTGCCTTTTATTTCACGCTTTTTGTAGTCTAAAAAAAATTTCACAGACACATTTGTCTGTCCCCTCTAATCCGGCGCCTTCAGCAGGCTGCTACCTTCTCGTCCGGACCTTCATCGGCCCTTCCAAGAACCGTCCCTGCATTATGTTTTTTTTTTTTTTTAAGTGCCGAACGAACCCCTCGCAAACCGCTCCGGATGAATCGCCTCCTGTCGGTTTTCTGACGAACAAATAAGGCGTTCTTAGTTCACGTTGGGGCGGCGACGTATGTAGTTCGTTGGATTTATTACTATTCAAAATTACAGTAAATTTACGGACTCTGTAACGAAGAATTTAACTCAAATAAACGAAGAGTTCTTCGTAACTTGAAATAATTGAATCTTTGTAGAAAATACGCCGTATTTCGACTTCCGAGTTCTATAATTATTTCTAAACACAGGTAAACACACACTGAACTAAAGGATAGTATTTTGATGGAGACTTAAATAGCTTTTGAATGTTTTACAATATACCAAAAATTTCCTTTGGATTCGTGTTCAAAGTAAGTGAACTCAGTGTCCGTAAATTGACGAAGATCCCTGGATAATATTTAACCATCGTTCTTCGTAAATATAAAGTGGAAACTTTTAACAGTGTCTCTGCTCGCGAACCTCCAGGCTCCTTCGGGTGTTTTATCTTCACGTTCATTTTGATTTCTCTCTCTCTCTATCCCCCCCCCCCCGAGTTTTTTTATTTAATAGTGTAGTGGTTAAAAGAAAAATCACTGAAACAGATAAATATTTATAAACCCCAATTTTTAGTCTGGGTTCCTAAACATAAGGACTAATTAAAAATAAAATAAGATGCCTGAAGGGAAAAAAATGTGCTGAGATGAATATATCTGCGAACCAAAATCGCATAATTTTCCTCGCACCAAGACATGCCTTAAAACACAGACCAGTGGCAAACGACTGCCGGTGGTTTGAGTTGTGAAAATAATATTTACAACGAACTGTTCGCGAACGGCTTGCATATATATACACACAACATAAAATATGTACTCTACTGCGCAGCTCTTGCGCACATGAGCTACATCCGTGTGCAGTCTGCGGTCGACGTGCGTCGCTTTGGTCTTGCCCGACATCTTGGATTATTATTACGATATGCATTGATTCAGGAAAAGAACATTTCATGTGTGTAATATTTGTATCGTCTAAATTCGTCTCAAAAACGTCAAAGTCAATCGAACTGCCAAATGCTATTTTTTAAAAAAAATGTGAGCGAGTCTTTCAGTACTCGCTAACGAGCAAATTCGTGTTTTCTCATGTTGCAAATACACTTATAATACGACACTCAGACACGAAATTTAACGTATAATTATTTTAAAAAATGACGAGCGTGATAAATATTTATGCAAATTGTGTTTTCGACTTAATTTTTTGACACTAGCCACATGCAGTTTCCACGCTCGCCGCTAGAATTCGCTACCAGAGCAGCTACGTCGACTATCGAATTCCATTTGCAGACAGAATTTTTAAACAATATAATAAAAGGGGTCTCATAAAAGTGGAAAATAATTGAACAAAAATACTAAACTCCTTTTTTGGACCTGATTTTCAACAAGGAATTTTATATAAATACTACCCATCTTGTTAAAATTCACTAAACAGCTTCTTTTAGGCTTTGTGATTTTTGGTTTGCGTCATCCGCCACAGATGGCAGCACCGTGGTTACGCATTTCCGTTCGACGCGACTTCCGTTCCATTCACGAAATTACTCCTACTAAATGCCGTATACCGAGAGCTAATAGGTTACACATCAAAAAAGTGGTAAAATACTGGAGTCGCATTTCAGAGGACCTGGCTTCAATTCCGATCCGACATCTTGATTTAGGTTTTACACGGTTTTCCGGAAATCACTCCACGCAAAATGCTGGAATGGTTCCTTGCAATAAGCCACGGGGTGTATCATCGGGTGTCGCCGAGTCTAATGACCTCGTTGTTGACGATAATTTGAGTCCCGTTGTAATGTAGATATCGGCGCATTCACAAAGACCTGTGAGCCCGTGGTTGAACTGAACGCAAACTAACCCGCGCACGCGCGTGCTAACTTCTCCACACAGCACACGCGTATTCATTCAAGCGTGCTGCAACTTGTGTAGGGGGGAAAAAAACCTGTAGTCCATTTTTTTTTCAAACCGCTTCGTCTGTCTTGGCGGTTACGGCCAAGGTCCCGCCCACTCGTGGCTGGTCGCAGTAACTGCCTCGTTCCTGGCGCCTTGCCCCGCTGCTGCTAGCGAGCAGAGCCGGTGTCCGCTGGGTTCCTGTTTTAAGGCTCTTCTCACTCGCCGAGTTGGCTGTTTCCAATTCTTGTCGTTACCATTACTCGAGGAACAAGTACGTAGCCATGGGGGAGGCGTGTGTGTGTGTCAAGCGACGACAGACTAAGAAAATTATTGCATTTTAGCTACATGTGTCTTGAGATAAATTATTTTAGGATTATTGTAATCGTTTTAGTGGGCTTCAATAATGCATTTCATCCCTATTATAACCAGAAATGCCTAAACACAGAAGAGGCAGGAATTGTGTTTCAAGTAGTTTATTTTTAAAGCCGATTTGCGCATGTGTTACTGTAAGTACCTAGCTATGTCTTTCATACACACTTTACAAGTGTGTTTCTTGTATGAAGTAACATTAATATACGTGTATTTATGACTTATTTTAACGAAATAATCAAACAATTGTCTTATGAACCAAGTATAAAAACAAATAAAAACTAGAATATAACATAATTAGCTTTCCTATTTAAAAGAAAAAACACACTTAAATTGGAGATTTAAAAGTCGGTAATTCCCTGAGATTTTAGTGTGACAAAACAATTTCTAAATAAATTCAATTGCAAAGGAATCTTCCTCATAAAAAAAGATATAACGGTTTTACTGGACCTCTCCTTCACTAAATCTTGGCTCGGCCCTGCGAGGAATATTCCGAGTTTACGGCTGTAACTATTCACGCAAGGGACCGTAATTACGAACAAATGCTTGAATTTTCACCGCTAATAGAACATGTTTGTACAGTATCTGTTGAGAAAATTTGATACAAAACATGAAATACAAGAGAGCTACCATAGTAAATTTTCAGAAGAAGCCCTCACGTAACATTAACACATATAGTGTGCAAAGATGCAGATAATCCACGCGATTTAAAAACGGCCCAAGAGATCCAAGTGTGGTCTGTTTACGGGGGAAAACAAACTAAGAATACGCTGAGGGCGGATAAGTAGTTCTGTTTCCGTTTTTCGTTTTTGAACTGTGTTTGTAATCCAGTTAAAATGGTTAAAACGCGTGTTTTCAGAATAATTTCTAGGCACGAAACCTCCGGTACAGATACTCGAAAGAACTCAAGGGCCTTGCATTACACTTCTATCGTCATTTCTCCACCACACAATGTTATAGTCACCACACAAATCTCACAGTAGTTTCCCTGTGCACGACGAGAAGACTGCGCGCCAGTCCAGAGGCGACACCGCGCCAGAAGCTCCAGCTAGCATCCCGCCTCGCCAACACGAGTACCCTCCTGACCAGGCGGTCACTCACGGTCCTCCAGAATGACCGATATCAGATTTCGTAACGCGCAGTCTCAGTCGATCAACCAGGAGATAAAAGAGCTTTCCGCTCATGCCTCGCTTCACTTTCTCCGGCGATACTGCGTACTGTCTTTCAAGAGAACCGCAGCATTTCCGTTCATGTTGCGCAATGTTTTCTTTCCATGGTGCCGGGGGCGGAGGGAGGGAGGCATGGCCGTCGCACGAGTTTACTAGCCACTCTCGCCCGAGATTCCACTTGCCGTCAAACTCGCCCAACGTGGTTAACATCGCTGACCTCTTCACTCGCCGCTCGCTTGGTACCAGTGAGTCAAGTTCAAGCTAGGTATACTTTACTCGCTACTCGCCTAACATCACTGTTTATTTTTATGTGTAACATCTTAGCTCTCGGTATACGGCATTTCGTGCGAGTGATTTCGTGAATGCGACGGAAGTAAGGAACGGTGCTGCCATCTGTGGCGGATGGACCGAACCAAAGTTCATAAAGACAAGTGGGAATTTCATAGTATTAACTGTAACGCACGATAATACCATCAGGATGAAATTGATATGTGACACGGAACAATTGCTTATTTTTCAATAATAAGGGACGGAAAAGTGTTTACGGACTACAGACGGTTGAATCCGAGTGTGTTCGGCGGCCCGACAGGCAGGCAGCGGCAGGCGACCTTGAGAAGGTCGAGTTGGACGGTGACTTCCTCCTCGGCAGCGCGCGCCGTGGCTGGCCAGTCGCAGGGCACCGCTTATCTCATCTCGAGTCATAAGCCGGCTTCACCGTCGTCCGACCACATTTTCTATTGCACCGCTGAGTTTTGAGCACTGAACGTAGATCTCTGGGAGCTTCGATGTGAACCGACTGTAGGGTCGGTTCATAGCAGTGATCTGGGATTGACAGCGAGCACACATGGCCAGCATTTCACGGACTTTACGCAGGTTAATTTAATCAGAAGTAAATATTATATTATTATATACAACATTTTAGATTTCATAATACACGTATCAAAAGTTTTACTTATTCTAGTGTTACAACTCATTTCACGCGAAATAACCATATTTTAAATGTTTGAAATGCTTGTTATTTAGTTTAATGTTTTAATATTTTTTTTCATCACTATTAATTTTCATATTAAATAGGAGCGTGTGTTGTCAAAACCTATTTATGATTCTGACAGCTTCGTTTTGTATTAATTTTTAAATATCAGTATGTGTTTTCAGTCGTTATTAAAATTTAAAAGATGAAGCAGCGGCTATTTGTGCTGCTATCTTGTGGCAATCGCATCGATCATTTAATTGCCATGTCACGATAGATTGTAGTGACTAATCGTTCTAGCCCCCAACAGAAATGCCCTAACAATGCTGCCGCCTGTAGTTGCAGATTGGTAAAGTATGAACTATGGTTCACGCGAACGAAGTTCGTGTGGTCCCAGTATGTGTCTGCGCAATGCTGAGAGGAATGATCCTTGGATCACAGGATCGGGGATCGAAGATGGCCACACGAGTCGCTGCTGTCCGGCAGTCCGGCGTCCAACTCTCGTGCTTGCACAAGCTTCACGCCAGGGTGCGGCTACCCCCGCGCAACGGCCGGGTTCTCACACGCCACCTCGAGGTTTTCATTTTCTCGTCATTACTTTCAGTTAAAGGCTATAACACTATATCTCCATTGCATTTGTTGTTCTGGCACAAATATTTCCAACAGATATTCACTTAGTGCAACATCAATGGTGAAATAAAGTCGCGCAAGAGATGATAATTACAACTTGCCGCTTTTTACATCCATGAAATTACAGTGAGTTCTGTTGAAAAATGTTGGCAGAACAACAAATGCAAGGTAGGTATAGTGTTAAAATTTTATAAACAGCCCTTACATGAAAGTAAAGACGGAAAACGAAAAGAAAAAAAAAAATCAACATGGCGTATGAGACCGAGACTTGAGGGAACCGCCTACCTGGACACACATGCGGCGTGGGAGCTTGGGGAATAGACCACACTCAAAATATCCGAGTGAGGTCTGTTTGCAAAAAGCATTTAATAATACGCTTAAGGCGAAAAAGTAGTTCTGTTTCCAGGTTGGGTTTTTAAACTGTATTTTTAGAAGAGTGTAAATGGCTAAAAACGCATGTTTTATAATAATGTTTAGGCATGAAACTCCTGATAGATATTCTTGAAACACTCAAGGGACTTGCATTACACCTTTATCTTCACTTCTTTACCTTATAACCATATATAATGTTATGGTTACCGCTCTAATCTCACAGTTGCCCTATGCACGACGAGAAGACTGCGCGTCAGATCAGAGACACCGCGCTAGAAGCAACAGCGAGAGTCGCACTTATCATCCCGCCTCACCAACGCAGAGAAAATATTTTAGTGGCCTTGAAATCTCGACTATTTTATACGTAGGAGGTATTAATCTGCGATGTGAAACAGTGGAAGAGGACGCTACAGAATACTGAAAAAAAAAAAAAAATAAACTGCTCATGGCAACGTTTGTCTTAATAAATCCTAGATCGTCTTCGTGGAAACTGGTGAGTTCACCAATTATTTAATTTGACCTTCCCCATCGATGAATAATCTCATATATGATTATTTTTCATTTAAACAGTTTTGTTGACTGTGAACAACAGTTGTGACAGATTTAGACGATACAAATCCACAGCCATGCCCTACCCGGGACTCGAGCCAGAACCTCGTGCGCCAGAGAGCCGGCGAGCGACTGCAGTTCGGTGGGCTCCACTCAGCCATCGCCTTCCCTTCTTGAAGTGTAAAAATAAAAGAGACATTTCTTACGTCGCGGGGTCAAGCACGGTGCTTGAGGCGGCGGGCCCCCGAGGTTATGGTGGACCCCGAACCACTCTCTCCGACCCTGCGACCCTGCGCCCACGTTCATGACGTGCTTGCCTGCAGTTGGAATATAGTCCATGACCCTCACCAAATGAACTTGATGCGCTTACCAATCAAGGCTTAGCACCAAGGGCGCGTCTAGGCTTTTTAACTTAATTACTATCAACATTTATGAATTAATATCGAAAGTGTTTCAAATAGTGAAATTAATATCTGACTTTAGGTATTGAAAATGTTTTTTAAACCAATTTAAAAAAAATTAAAATACACAATAGTCAGTTTCATCTCAGTAGTGACTTCCTGTTTTTAGAGTATAAGAAACCTTGCCACTAAACAACGTCCCTTTTCTTCTTGTCCATCCTCTGCGCCCCATCCCTCCTTCCCAGTCAAGGTGGAAAAGTTTCGGGTAGTTATATGGATAAACACTGTGCACGCGCCTGTGATAATGGTTAACGCACATCCCAGCTAATTTGAACATCATGAAAGGAATATCAATTTTTCTCCGTCCATTCAGTCACTAATTGACAACACTTTAGACAAACAGGTCCATGTACTCTCAGAAGTGCTTCAGAAGTGCTCAGATGAGCTAGGGTGAACTACACAGCGTGAGTCTGGATAACGATAAACCGGCGTCAGGTTCAACACGCAAAATGAGTTGAAGGTATAACTACACCCAATAAACAAAGTGTTTCTCAAGGATGATTAACGCATTTGCAATTGGAGCTGAACAAGTGGTTTATTGCAAATAATAATTTTTTTTTAAATTTGTAACACCAAGTGGTTGGATAGTGTTTAACGAATAAACAGGTTTTTAAAAAATGCTAATATCAAATACAGAACAAAAACTGCAACGCCTGTTAGATATGCCACACGCACAACCTCTAGCCTGCTAGAGCTGCTACAAATCAGGGGCACGTATTATTAAGTGGTACACACCTATGAAGGTATTTTTTAAGAAAACATGTTATTAATTATAAGAGAATTTTTCATGCGGATTAATAAGCCGCATTTATGTACCACAGTACACTTCCACGTCAGAAACGCGGATTTTCTTGGGATCGTCATTATATTAATACGTAGGTGAATATGTGTAGTACCTAAATTGGTATTATTGCTGTGTCTATCTCTACGAGAAACAAATAGGTACATAAAGGTAGGAAGCACTAAGAAAAATCACAAATAGTTGTTTATATGACAGACTTTGCGATAAATCAACCCTTTTTTAAATTATTTTTATTTAAATCTTTATTTTCTTACTTCCTATCAGTCAGATTTTTTTTTAAATTATTTAATCCATTTTCGATTACAACGTTTACATCCATCGTGAGTTTTTTTAAATTTAATTTAGCTTTTTATTTTAAATTTTTTAGCGAATTCCTACGTTACTATCTAAATATCTGTATATTTGTCTTACCTTCTGTATGTTTGGTGTCTTATAAAATATTATACCCTTACATTTTACCCCCATACTACTCCATTTGATGGTTTTTTATTGTACTCCCGTGTATGTATTTATTAAAGTATAATTGTTATTTATTTTATTTATTATTTGATTTTTATGGTTTACTAACTACGTGCCTCTACATAGTTTCCGACGATATTCTTTTTTTTATCATCAGACCCTCAGCAGTTCGTATACAGAAGCAAGAAGAAAAATGCTTACTAAGCGCCTTCTGGCGAGTTAACACCACAACACCTATCTTAGAACCATCGCCGATGAAAACCGTATCTAAAACGGTCGAATCGTTTCAGAGATAAATGGGAACATTCGTATTTTGCACACACAAACAATCTCTCAGCCTAAACGCATACACCTTCGTTCCGTCGTGAGTAAAAATGAAGATGGTCATCTTAGTGATTTAATACAGCCTTAAGATAGTGCTCTGGAAAATTACTATGGGTTCGTCTGAGAAAATGTTACCAAGAATTACTTACTTACAAATTTATTTATTTTGGTATAAAACTCCGTTAAAATGTCGAAATACTTGCTAATAATGTTTGCTCCGAATATAAAATCAGGGATGTTGCAAATGGTGTCGCTCCCGTAACACTGAATCCGTTGCTATTATTGTGATATTGTGATAACATTCAAATTAAAAAATTAAAAAAAAAACTATTATAATATTTTACTTTTATGTTACATATATTAACACTAGCACTTGTTTTAAAATAGTTTTTTTACCGCCGGTGTGTAGTTAAATTAGAACTAGAGTCTTGACGTTGGTCATATGAAAATAATGGAATAATGGCTACTAGGCTGACCGCACGATGCTGCATACACAATTTTCATAACACTCCTGAATCTGACACTATTCAACTGCAGCCTAGCTAAACTTATTTAGAAACGTTCCAGCCCACTTTTAAAGTACGAATAGAGACTCGGTGGCCTAATTAGCTACACCAATTAAACAGATTCTGGGGTTGCACAAATCCCGTTCGCTGGACCCTATGGTGTCAGGCCGGAATCTCCTACTTTCCTTACCCGTCGACGAACCATTTCAAAGGTAGAGCCGTTAAGATGACGTCATACGCCATTCACAAGCGACGAGACCCACAAACCAAAACGTAGACACATTGCAGACGACAATCTACTTCATTTTTAAAATAAACAATACAATCAGTACTTGAGATTGTAGGAAATATCAAAGGTCCAAAATAAAATGTTAATCGGCAGTTTCGGTCAGTGATATTGCGTCACTAAAGCAGTGATTGGCTGACGGGATTTGAGCTATTGTACTATATTATCCTAAGTCAAAACAAAAACTCAGTTGAATTTGTAGCAAATAAAGGGAATAAATATTGGTCACAAAAATAAATAATTTGTACACCTACAACGGATATGGATGAGAAAAGGTTTAATCTGCGTTAGCCAATTTACAATCAATTTAGTCTTTTTTCTCCAGTTTAAGTTATAAATATTTCTATATGTTAAAATACTATATTTTATAAAAAAAATTATAGATTTTGTCTATCTGGAATAATGTAGCTTTATAACAGTGAAATAAGTTTTGAAATCGGCCGTAGGGTTTTACAGTTCTTTTTCAAACAAGCAAATCAACTCGCGCTCTCTCTTTATACGTAATATTAGTTTAGCACGTATAGATACAGATTCAGTATCCAAATCGTTTGCCAAACTTTCTGCGCCACACTAAGTGCTAGTGGTACATGGACAAAACTTGATCTTATTGTACGTACTATTGAAATAATGTTAGCAGAAACATTTTTCACGTGCAATTAACTTTTTAACTCTGTGTAGGATGACTGCTCGTCAAAGAGTTTGTAAAGTATTCGCTGCTACGACATTAAAGTATCTGCACAACGAACGTCGAAAAAAAGTACAAATTGTAAATAATTACTCGAATCTTCACTTACATCAGATGAAGGCTAATAAAAAAGTCCGTGTGATTGTGTTCTAGGTTACAAATGAAAAGCAGCTTCATTTGAAAATACAGGGACTTTGTGAAAATAAGAATGCTGTCTACCTATGGCAGACACGGCGGTGTTCTTAGTCGCCGAGACCCAAGCAGTGCGGCCTTCCCGGGGAGGGGGAGGGGAGAGGGTTGGGGGGGATATATACCCGCTCCCCTGAACTTATAAAAAAATTAATGCGAGATCCCGTTGTAAGCAGTATGTTATTTTGGATGATGCAACGCCAAGATGGAACCACAAACCAAATATTCAGTAATGCATGTTGAGAATGATAACGTAACTATCCAAGCCCCTTGTTGTTGACGTTAGTTTTTTAAATACTTTTTCTTGTTTTCAATTCCCCCCCCCCTTTTTTTTTTTTTCACGAAATAAATTCCTGTTAGCGCCACTGGACCCAAGTCTGCGTAGCAGGTGCGCAAATATGTAGGTTTCGCAAGATGGCCCGCGGAAATTTCCGAGGGGGGGGGGGGGGGGGCCCGAGAGTTCTGCGCGTGGGTTTTAACCGACACAAGACATCTTTGGATAGGGTGCTTGTATGTTGTACACTGCCCATATTGTGGCCTACGTGAAATAAGCAGAAAACATTTAGAATATACAGGAAGTTTTCCATAATACATAAAACTTGTTTCAGAATCACAGTTTTGCCAGTGCAGGCAGGCCTCCCCCGGGATCTAACGACCATGCTGCGTAGCAAAGAATTCTAACGCAGCGTGCTTGGTGATACTCGCCGCGCAGTGCTGTCTGCCGCTACTTGTCCGTCGGCAGTCCGGGCCGAAACAGCGGAACCCACTCCGCGCGGGACACCTCGAGGTCGTCTCCGACGGCCCGAACAACTTCGCAGATAACCACACGATCCCGTTGAAACCACACGTTACCTTCAACCTTTCGCGGTTACAAAGTTATTTCAATAAATATAGTATGGTAGCGAAATCTGTTTTAATCACTCACCAAGCCGCTTAAAATAAGGTGGGTGGGGGCATGATCTCCTCGGCCCGATGTTTGAGATTTTGAAGTAAAAATTTTTAGCTGAGGGGACTACAATTTTCGAGCGTTACGAAAATTCCGGCCGCATGAGGGGAATAGTTAGTTACGTGCTGGGGGAACCGGTATAGCAGAAGAGTGCGTCGGCGGCGACGCCACTCCAACGCATGAGCTAGCGGTCGAATCGGAAGACGGCATAAAAAAAGGGGGGATAGGTACTAGCGGAGCATGCTGTATGCTAGTTGTACTGACTTAAGGGTTCTGTGTCCCTGGGGGTTGACTGTGGACCCTCTGGGATTTAGAGTGGATCAATGACATGTCGGAGCTGTAGTCGGCTCTAGTATCTGAGGGAAGCTCTTAGCAGGATTCCAAAAAGGGCGAGTGATGCGAATATATAGCCTCTCCCGCTTACGGCAACCCATAGCCTTCTCGTGGAGCCAGTGTTTAAACAAATATGGGATTTGCTGGGGGTGCCCACTCCTCTGACTTCCTCGGTATGTCGGAATGGGAATTCTGGTGGATCAGTTAGCTGTGAGCAGGTGACTACACTTTGCTCCTGCAGAAATTACACTGGGGGGTTTTGGACCCCCAAACCATAGGTGGTGTCTCAAAGCATTGGATTCAACGTGAAGAATCCATGATGCATATGGAATAGCGAAGGGTGGTTGCGTGGCGGGGGTGTCCTCCTGGTCTGGGCACCCGGGCCCTGGCAAGGCTGTAACCCTTGGGCGGGGGATAGTCTAAGGGTTGGTAATTAAGGCAGTCTTTGGTTTGGTGTTACCTTACCTACCCGGGCTTTGGCACAGCTGTAACCTTCGGGCGGGAGACATGCTATTGAAGTACCCAAGGTCATCCATGTCCGGATTCGGGGGGTCTCGGCCGCCGTGAGACTGCCCGGGAAAGCACTATACCTGAAAATGAAGGGTGCCATGGGACTGATACTTTACTGTGATAGTTCCCTGCCGAGATTTCCTCTAATGGTTCAGGATCATGATTGTAGTAGTAAACGTGGTGGTCGTGGTCCTCCTCTGCTTGAAAAACACTCCGAAGGATCCCCGCCCTGTTGACGAGTGGAAGTGTTGAGCTACTTAAGCTCGGGTACTAGCCTGCTGAGCTAGTAGAGGTTGGATAGGCCTCGGCTGGATCACGAGCAACTGGGTGACCGAGGGGCCCCAGGGATGTGAGAGGTATGGTTCCGTGTCGGTGCTGCTCAGATCCCGCAGAGGGGGCTGGCTCTGTTGGTGGTCTGGGGGTTCACAGCGGAGCTGGGGGCGGGTCGGTGGGGCCGAAGTTGGGATGGGTCTCCTCAACCTCTCGACCTAGCCGGGCGCTCTCCAGTAACATGCCGTGATTGGAAATGGCGAATATATTTCCCGGTTCTCGGAACCCATGTTTGGCACTGGTAACAGTGTCAGGCATGTAAAAGACCCATCTTTCTCCTAACCAGGATAACGCCCTAGCGGGATCATATGCCTGGGGGAGTATTGATGAATTTTATGAGGTGTGAACCTAAGTTACATGTATGCTAGTTGTAACGGCCAGAAGAGGAGACGGCAGGGGAGATGCAGCAGTGATGCTACGGAATTCTAATAACACTGCTTGTGGTTGTCTACTCCTCAATTTTCGTAATGGATATGTGGATTTAATTTTATAAGTATCACTCGTTTTTATGTGAATAGTGTGATTGATGTAAATAATACCTAATACGCAAGAAGTTTCACTTCTGTCCCACGTGGACTCCACACACAATTTTTTTTGTAATGCTTGATAGTAGGTCGAAATTAAGGGGAGTAGATCACTTTTATAGTTATGGCCATGGTAATGTGGGGGTTTGAAAAGTTTTACATTAAGTAATGGGTAGGGGGCTCGTGGTCTCTCTCTCTCTCTCTCACTCACTCATTAACTTATTGAGTATTTAATATCCAATCTGCGCCGCTAGGAGAGGTCTGCATCGTTGCGATGATTCCAAGACGCAACAAAATTGACTCTCGGATTTTTAAACTGTTTTTTCACATTTCTTTAAAAGAACCCTAATATATTGGTGGGGTAGGAGAGGGCATGTATTTTCAACTAAATATGTGGGCGGGCGTGTGTATGCTTCACCTCCCCAGCCCTACTTACTTGTAGGAATTTCTTAAACGAAGGGTATAACCGATCCCAACCGAACTCGAGGTGCATCTGGTACGTGCTGCTTCTGGTTTTATTACACGAATTTGACAAATTGATTCCCCAGAAAATCTCTCAAACAAATTGTAATCCTACAAAATTCCAACGGAAAAGATTCCTTACAATGATATATTTTGAAGCGATACGTTAAAAATAAGAAGACAGATTCATCTGAATAAGTAAGTCAACTTTAAAAACTGAAGTAATATGAGAACCACCAACGCCTATTCTACATAGGTTTTTTTTTTAAATTCTTAATACTATTTTGTTATTACATCGTTTTCATGCGTAGCCTACTATCAGTTAATCAGCAAATGTTACAAGTCTAAACAGAAAATTTATAAATGTTGGAGATTCATCAATGTAGGGTGATTCAACGATTTTACCTCTTCAAATCCCTTGTCTTTGGAGACATCTATCTCCATTAATACTACTATCCATCATCTCCCCTATTTCCTTGTATTGATTACCATGACTGCGGCGCCTTGACATCATCATTGTTTACGCGCTTCTCTAATAGCTTCGCTGCAATAGCCAATCAGCGCTCATCACACAGATTTGCTGCGAACCCGTGAGCGTGTCTTGTCTTGCGAGGTCAGGGTTCACGTGGCGTTCATCCAGGTTCAGGGGCGTGCACTGTACACTGTATAGCAAACAGTGGGCAAAGTGGTTATATAACCCCCCCCCCCTCCTCTAACTGAAACGGTGGTCTCGCTCAGTGCACACACTTGTGGCGTGATGTGGACCGAGTCGCCGGGACATCACTCACTCACGACTTGCCGCCATCTACTTAATACTGACTGACTGACTGACTGACTGACTGACTGACTAACTGACTGACTGACTGACTGACTGACTGACTGACTGACTGACTGACTGACTGGCTGACTGACTGACAACGCACAGCTTGAACCGGTGGTCACACAATACTTGGAGCACGCGGTATTTACCATTTTGGACTGGCCTGCACCATCTCCCGATATGAATCCGATAGAGCATTTGTGACATAATTTAAGGAGACGTGAAGAATGGGATGCTGTGCCGGTGGAGTACGTTCAAAATGCCATTTCTTCTATGTCTGACAGGGTTAGGGTCCTTTGCCGTGCAAGAGGTACTCGTTATTAGGAGGCCATCACTTGTCGAAAACATGACATATCAGTTTGAAAAAGTCTTCATTTATTATTTTTTACTTTATAATTTATTTGTACAGTTTAATTACTAAAAGTTTGTTTATGTTATACTTTTTTTTATAACCTATAAAGAAACTAATTCTTACCACAAACTAAAAACAAATCGTATTTACTAGATTTATAAGGAAAAAGCAGTGTGTCCGAGATTTTTTTT
Source organism: Bacillus rossius redtenbacheri (assembly GCF_032445375.1). Taxonomy (NCBI): domain Eukaryota; kingdom Metazoa; phylum Arthropoda; class Insecta; order Phasmatodea; family Bacillidae; genus Bacillus; species Bacillus rossius. The sequence goes on from NC_086330.1 coordinate 156,115,254, forward strand.
TCTACTGATAGTATATTATTTTTCTAATCACTATATAGTGATCATTCTGCGGGTAATGTTAGCATGGTAGCGATGTAGATGAGTACGGAGCCGAGAGCACCAGAATGCTCTGCAAGGAAACGGGAATCCAAGCCGTCGGAGGCGGGCAGTGCCTACAGCCTGCACGCTGTTCCCGTGGCCTCCTGGGAGACGCAGATGTCTCGGGCCGCGCCCAGTCGCCGCGGGGGGAGGGGGGGGGGGTGGAGGGGCGGGCACTTGCGCAACCGGCAATTGGCTTTGAACGCAGCTTTCTCCTCGGCGACGCGGCGGTCAGCGGGTGGCTTCCTTCCGGCAGCGGACAACCGCCGTGGTCGCTGTGACGTCACGCCCGCGCGGACAGGGCCGTGGGTTCTTCCAGCGCGGCGCGCAGTCTTCTCGTCGTGCCTCGGGCAACTAGCGTGAGATCTGAGCGGTAACCATAACATTATTCGGCGGAGGAATTAAGATGGAAGTGTAATGCAATTCCTTTGCCATTCCTATGTTCGTATTGGTCGTTCAATTCTCCTTTGATAGTTGACGAAAGAAATTAATTAAGAACATAAAAGATATATGTTTTGTTAAATTCAAATCTTTGAGTAAAATATTGAAAACACCAACAAATTGCTAGGAAGCAACGTAATTCAAATACAGAAACATAACCTTAGTTCTCTGAACGATTCTTGAAATAGGTAAGATTGATTTAACAGAATAACTTTAACATAGTCATATCTGGTTTAAGCTAGTCGTTTTAGAAACGAAATTCCGGAATCGATAACAAATGTGAATACGAAATAACAATAATCACATAATAACAAGCCTATATCAGCTGGTGTCAAAAGTAATATGCTTATTCAGCACTGAGAATTCCGTGGAGGGAATGTAGTCAGACGGTAAGACAGTTGCGAGGACAGTAAGTACAGGAAACAACTCGCAGGTGTACCCCGTGATGGAACTAAACATATCTGGACGACACGGCGACAACAGCACGGACGAGCTCAGCCGTGGCATTTCAGAAAATGGTATCTGCTCCCGTCATCAAGCACAAACATGGAAATACAGAAAGCCTAGTTTCAACATTGGGTACACTCCTGTGCGTCGTTGTGTTGTCCGGTAGTTACAGTTTTCTGTATTTACTGTTCTTGTTGCAACTGTCTCGTAGTTGTCAGCCTATTGCGTTCGTCTGCGCTGTCATTTGTTCTGATTAAATTCCTTCCACTGGAATATCTGTGTAACATTTTTGTCAACAGCTAATAATGGGTTGTTCTCCGTGTGTTGTGTATTATTTTTTGTTGTCCATCCTTGAGCGTAAACAAAAAATGGCGTAAGTCTAAAGTTTTGAATTAATTTCAAAAACGAACATAGGCCTAACCTCACGGCAAACTTCTTGTGAGCGATTGAGAGAGTTCGCGCCCCCGACTTGGACACATTAGCATTGCATTTGACAGCAATTTTGATGTGTAACATCTTAACTCTCAGTATACGGCATTTGGTGGGAGTAATTTTGTGAACGGAACGAAAGACGCATTAATAACATTTCTGCCATCTGTGGCGGATGGCGCGAACCGAAGTTCACAAAGCCAAAGGGGAAACTTTATTGCATTAACTGTTTAATGAATTTAAAAAAGATCGGCAGTATTTTAATAAAATTCCTTGTTGAAAATCAGCTCCAAATTCGGGTTTTTAGTATTACTTCATGTCTTTTTCGCTTTTATCGGAGCCGTTGCATTATATAGTTTAAAATTTCTGCATGCAAATGGAATGTTGGATAGTCGATGTAGCTGCTCCGGCAGCTAATTCTAGCGGTGGGTGCGAAAACTACGTGTGATTCGCGTCCAGAAATGTATTTGAAAACACAATTTGCGTATATTTATCATGCTCGGCATTATTTTTAAGGATTCTACGTCGAAATTCATACCATATTTTCGTATAAGTGTATTTGTAACATGAGAACACGTGAATTTGCTCGTTACCGAGGTTACACATCTTTGGCGAGTACTGAATGACTCACTCACTTTTTTTTCTTTTATGTGAAAGTTAAATCCATAGAACCAATACGGGGAATGTTGACTTCTTTATTACAATCAACTTGGAAACGAATAAACGGGAAAGCAATTAAGTATTAATTTGGTGTATAAAATGTTTATTTTTTGCTTTTTAGTGAACTTTGTGTATATTGAAGTCGGTTATTTTTTGACGTGACAACATCTATAGCCCGTCCCACAATTAGATTGCAGTACACGGCTTATGGCGCGCTCTGTTGCCAAATCTCTAACACATTACGAATTTCAGGAGATGTGTGTCTTTGTAATTCGGATCGAACAAGAAGCATTTTAAGAAATCATATCGTAATTTATAATATTTTATACTATTACACATATAAATTTGTAATAATGCCACTTTTATGTACATTTCAAATAAAAACTACCTATTGTAGACGAAAATTTCTTATAGTTTTCTTTTATGTTCTAAAAATCCCATATATATATATATATATATATATATATATATATATATATATATATATATATATAATCACATTTTCATGGGCCCGATAAATGCCATATTTTTGGACAAGTCATGTCCAAAATAATAAATAAAATACGGTAATGGAAATTCTCGGTCGAGTAGTTATGGAAAAAATCCGAACAATTGGGTCGTAATGGGGAAGCTTTTCCGAAAAACAGAAAAATTGCAACAACTCCCATAATATGAATAATATCGCATCCGTTTTAACGTATGATAACTCGGAGTACCTAATGCCAAGAAATGTTTTCTAAATAAATTTTTGATACGACCAGCCATAACTGCATGGGTTCGAAAAAAATTTTCACCGGACAAAAAAACGTAACTGCCTTAGTAGACACCTTATCAAATCTGTTTAAATTGTTTGTAAATATCATAATTATTTTCCAAAACTTTGTCAAAAACAATGTTTGATAAGATGCTTTGTGTTGAGAAGGATAGGAAAATAATTCAAATTTTGTACCATCATCGCTATTAAATTCCTTCGTATTTATTTGATACATTTTACACATTATGTTCAAGATTCGATTAAAATATATTTTGTAACAACCATTACTGCAAGGGGAAGAAAAAAATATGGGTTTAAGGGTATAAAAATCCCTTTTTGTTCTAATTTAAAGAAATATAATCATCAAAATATTCCTGCGCCTTTAGGCTGTGCCGATAAGGAATGTTTTTTTTAACTTTAACTTACAACAAGAATCTGTTCACACACATTTCATTCATAGAAATTTATACGATTAAATTAACGTTAACTTGATTAAGAAATTAATAACATCATATACCTTTTAATCACTATCGCTACCGCTGACCAATGTTGATACCCCTTCCATAAGAGTAGCACAGAGCTGACCAGAAGAATGGTAAGCTTCCTTAATTGCATTGCACGCACTCATATTTTTTGAAAAATACTCAAATACATTCAACACAATCTTGCGCTCCCTCCCGCGTAGCCTACCGATATAATTTCTTTTCGGTGTTCTAACTTCCATATTTTATATGTACGTATTAAAAATAAATGTAGAAAATAAAATCACGTATGTTAATATATAATTTGTTTGTCAAAATTATAACTGTAACGAGTCACCGGACACAACGCGTTGCTTCGTCGCGAGACGCGATACTAACTGGCAGGCTGGTTTTCAGAAATGCGTGTCTAAGGAAATACATGGTTGACTAAGGAAGCCATGTATTTGAAATTGCTTGCAGGACAGAACCCCACTTATCTAAACACACGACCCTGTTTCCTCTTACGACGGCAGCTTGTGAGAGAAACCTCTATTGCAGCGCGCTCTTGTACTGATAAGACACATCTTTAACAACTATTTCCACGGAAACTGTAGAAGCAATTGAGATGGAGCTGCTTTTAAAAACTAATTCAATTCATTGTGAACATTTTTCACGCTTTCGTCCCCATCTATCTTTAATAGAAAAAAAGTTTTCCGCTGGTCAACATTATGATGTGTCAGTTTGTGAGAAAATGTATTTCAATATATTAAAAAAATTATTTAAGTGAAACCTGTATAGTTTTTGTCTTAACATTTGTTCGATGGCGTCCTAAGGCATTAATTTATTAATAAAAATAATCTGAATGAAATACACATGTAGGTTATTTTTTTTGATGTGCAACATCTCGGAATTCGTCAAAACAGTTCGCAGTGAATAAGTTATGTTTTTTAATTTTTTTGGACACTTAAAATATTGTTAAGTATTCAAAATAAGCATTGACTGATGCGTATTTTGATGCTATACAATATGAAAAAAAGCTTGGTCCAAAAATTAAAATTTTAATTTCGTTTGATATTTGGCAACAACGCACGAAGAAACAAGGACAGTGCTAACGGCAATCGGCGTGTGTTAGAGAGAGAGAGAATGCGCCCATTTACTTCCACACTGCAATCTAAGAGTGGGATGCTCTATAATAAATCGATGAACGCCGGCTGCACGCAAAAAAAAGTATCCCGTTACGCACATTGTTCCATTACGCTGTGTCCCGTTACGCACGTGGTTCCGTTACGCTGTGTCCCGTTACGCTCATTGCCCCATTACGCTGTGTCCCGTTACGCTCATTGTTCCGTTACGCTGTGTTCCGTTACGCTGTCGGTGAGTGCAGTAATAATAGATTATGTTACAATTGACTAAAAAATTATGGTGATTCATATAATTGATGATAGATATTTGATTACAATTTATTTATATGAAAACTTGTTCATAATTAAGTATATTTAAACTTTATATCTAAACGCCAGTTTTATAAATTAATTACAAGTCATCTACACGTGAACTGTTTCGTCGACTGTTTATAAAGTGAAGTGAAAAGTTAATGTAGTTTTCATTGCTTATTACAACAACAATTTCGGCAATAAAGGTTAATTATTCTTGCATTTTAAAAATCTGATTACTGGTATAATTTCAAGTATTTATTCTTTTATTATTAAAATAAAAATGATTCAATTTTATTCATAAAAGTATGCAATCATTTCATCAATGTTTTGTTATGACGTTGTCACGTTAAACTATCGTCCGTAAACCGACTTTACAGACAACCAATTTTTTTTAAAAAACGTTGTTTATTTTTCAATTTTTAGTAATGGGTGGACCTTCTAAAGACACTTATCGAATGAGGAAACGACGGCTAGTTGAAACTGAAGATGAAAGACGGAAACGCTTAGAAAAGAATAGAAACATAAATATTAAAATATAACATAAGAATGAAAGTACACAGGAGCAAGAAAATAGATTGTCGGGTGTGAAAGTTTATGTTTTGAATAAATTAAGAAACGAAAGACAAGATGATCGAGACCATCGCTTTACCATGATACGAGAAGATTTAAAAAATGCAGATGTTGAACACCGTGCTCATCGACTTAGTTTAATTCTCAGGCGACTGGCCAGCAAAGAGAATGTGCTCATCGGCTTGGTTCAATTCACGAGTGATTTTCTAATGAATATGGGGAATAACATTCTCATCGTTTAAATTTGATTCATGAGCGGCTAGCCAATGAATCTGATGAACAGCGATCACAACAATTAAGCGCATTACGTATTTATTCCTCACAGATGGTGCTTAATGAACATTCAGAAAAAAGGTACAGTCGATTAAATAATTTAGGACAAGCATCAGCACCTCTCAACAATTTCTAACAGCCATTCACGTTTTGAAAGATGTACCACGTGTCGTATGCAAAAATTTACTTATTATTTTACTTCCTATCGAAAAAGGCAACACCATGACATTTCAATGTTTGACTGGACAGAAGCCTCAACAAGAGAGACGCAAGTGGTGCTATATAAATTGGTTAGTCATTGACAATTTCAGTGGTCTCCTACGAGAATCTGAGAATTATCCATTAACGTCTACAGGAATGTCAAAACAATGAGAAATTTGGCGGAGTGAACATCCTACTCTTTGGTGACATTATGCAACTACCTTCTGTCAAAGGTCACTGGTGTTTTTACAACCATATTGTTTTGCAATAGAAATGAATTTGAGGCATCAGTTTTCATTTTGCGAGCTGACAATAAATATACGCCAACGAAACGATAGTGATTTCATCGATCTGTTAATTAAAATGCGAGTTGGTGAATTAACTACCAATTAGATGCCACTGCTATTTGAACGTCGCAGGATATCTTTAACAAGGGTGTTTTCTGACGGAGTTAGAGTTCAAATCCATCCCACTGTGAAATAAATGGATACCTACAACGATACCATGATAGCAACAAATACGAAAACACGTAGAGTTTAAACCATAAACGCTGTAGATGAGTCTCGTGAAATTGCCACATATGGAAAGACGCTACCAAAAATTGTCGTTCCAAAAGATGTCAATAACTGCGTAGGTTTATTATCATTGCTGAAGTTGGCTGGAGAATTCCGGGTTATGCTACGGCGTAATATATCGGTCTCAGACCGGCTTGTAAATGGAGCAATAGGAATCTTCAATTTGATTTTCACTCACTTCCAGACGGCCAAATATTTTGAAATTTTGCACACGTATTAAGCACCGATGACAACACGTAAAGAAAAATTTTAACAAGAGAGGCAGCACTTAAAAGAATCCCTTATCGAAAATCAAGTCCAAAACTGGGGATATATATTTTTTTCAAGTCTTTTTCGTTTTTATCGGAGCAGTTTCGTTATATAGTTTGAAATTTCAGATTCAATAGTTGACGTAGCTGCTCCGGCAGCGAATTATACTGGCGGGTGCGGAAACAACGTGTGATTCGCGTTCAGAAATTTAGTTGAAAACACATTTTGCGTATTTGTATCACGCTCGGCATTATTTTAATAAATTCTATGATTTATTTCGTTTTCGAGTTTCACATTATAAGTATATTTGCAGCATGTAAACACTACCGTGATTAGATATTACACATCACATAAAACGACACATCACATAAAACAACACATAAAATCAAACAAACCAAATACTCTGTTAAAAAATACTAACTTAAATTTTATGGCACATTCACGATTCCTTGGACTTGAGATTGATGAATTTTTATCATGGGACAAACATACGTTTGGTATGCTAAATAAATTAAACAGTATGTGTTATTTGTTTAAAGTACTTTCTCATATAACTACCAAACAATGCCTATGGTCTGCCTACTTTGGCTATGTTTATTCTTTAATCAGCTATGGAATTATGTATTGGGGGAGTAATAGACATCATCTACAATCAGTTTTTATTATACAAAAAAAAATTAATCAGAATTATACTCCACATAAAAAGTTTGGACAGTTGTCGTGATATTTATAAATCCTTAGGTCTTCTTACTGTGCCCTGTATTTATAATAATTACAAAGTATTATTGTTTATTCATAAAAACAAATTTATTTATTTAAAAAATACTAATATTCATGAGCATTTCACACGAATTAATGCAGATTTTCATCTGCAAAGGGTTAATAAGAAAAACACTTTAAAGTCAGTTAGAAATGTTGGTATTAGATTATTCAATAAATTACCATCAGTTTTAAAAAAATATAGACCAATATAATTTATTTAAAAAGGAATTATTTTTTTACTTATCACATAAGGTATTTTATAATATAGATGATTATGAACAGGAGGTAGCATCGTAATTTTTTTTTATGTATGACTTTTCTTTTATATATACCTAATTTATTTTACATATAATATATAATAGGTGCTTATTCATGGAAGAGCAGCTGTTGTATTATATTATTTTAATTTTGTAATGCTTTTAATACTGTTCTTGTACCTGTTTATGTGTTTGTATTTATGTTTATTTGTAATTTTTTTGACATATTCTATACCATGGTATGGTCTATTGAATGAAATAATAAATCAAATCAAATCAAAATCACTAGCGAGTACTGAAAGACTCGCTCACATTTTTAAAATATTTTATTTAATTATTTGGCATAAGTACCTCGGCAATAACTACCAACTCTTTAAACGTGCAGTAGCTTTACTATCAGGCTTATGTTCGATGCTGCTCTTTCTAACATCCCTATACATTTGGTCAATACAACAATTAGTTATTTGTTGGTATAATTTCGAGTAAGTATTAAGAAAAAAAAGAAGTTCAAACGCTGCTATCTATAGTATAAAACTTTAAGGTGTTTCAAATATTTGGAACGCGTTATTCATGTGTATGTACATTTTTAAACGGACCTTGAACAGGAAAAGTGTAAAACAAAACGAGCATTAAATTCAACACAAATACACGCGTATATATATTTAAAACATAGTTCGCTGTTACTGAATTTCGTATGTTCCACGATTATAACTGTTCAAGAACTGGATTAAGAGTATCATTTCAACGAATTGATTGACCAAACTCATTTTAAGGCTGACAAAATATGGCTTTTAATCCCTCCAATATATTTAACCATATCTAATTTTCACGTGAAATATTCTTGCAGTCGAAACCTCAGTGAACATTTATAAAAAAAGTCTTAAAAACAATAACTACTATGCTCTAGAGTACACTGATCTAAAAATTAAAAAAACTACAAATGCAACGTAAGCACTGAGAGATCGTTAAACCTCTTACGAGGTAAGGTTAAGCCGCGGTTGGCTTATGGTTAGTGCTTATGGTATGTTAGATTTCTGGCCCGTCGACTTGTGTAACACGTCCTTGCCTGGTTCTGGACAGGTGGTGTCGTGTTTTCCTCTTCGCCTCTGTGATGCGGAAGGCAACGACGAGCCCTCGCAGTATCCTCTCGCCTATCACGGCCCCAGCCACTACATGACCGCCCCCCAATAGCTAGTGGTTTACGCCTGCCTCCAAGCTTATCAATCTGCCGTCAGTCATTGGGTGTTTGCACGTGTTACCGAGGCCAGTTACCAGTCGACTGTGCAACGCTTATACACGATGCGGCACTTTGTATGCTCAAGCAGCTACCCGCGTTCACTTTCTCCTGACGTCCTGACTTCCTAGTGATAGCACACACAAGCGTTGTCCATGCACGAGTAATATGTCGGTGACGGGGGAATTCATTATTGAACTGTGCCGATACACAGAAAAAGTATTTTCTGTACTTTTACAAAAGATTACTTTGAAAACCAGTTGTCAAGAAATAATTTGTAATAATACAAGGAAGATATTATAACTTGTACAACACATGGCTATGGTTATTTTTACACACACACACACATATATATATATATATTTATATGATATACGTTTTTTTATATATTAACGAGTATATTTTACAAAAATTGGCACATAATTTTATTTTTTAGTTGATGTTTCATTCATGAATAATTTTTTTTAAACCATGGTAAAGATAATTGATTATTCAACCACTTGGCTTTATTTTGTTGTATTATGCTTATTATGTGCGTAGTTAATAGGTACTATAAAACTATTCAGGGAACGATCTATAAATAACTTTAACTACGGGATGTACTGGGACAGCTCAAAGCATTAATTCCCGGCTAAGAATCCAAACCCAGTATTACTGCGAACACTATTTTGTAGTGATTCAGTTGTTTTCATGCAAATTTACATGAATATTTCTGTTCGAATTAAAAAAACATATTACAGTGTGCTCACTCACCAAGACAGCCCTTCAGTCGGGAGGGAACACGCGCTCTCTGGAGCAGTGACGACCTACTTCGCTCTTTTCGAGGGCCAGAAATCGTTTTATAAACTAATCCGAGGGTCAGATACAAATCAATAAACATTAAATCTCAAACAATTTTTCATAATTTTGTATTATTTTATAGGATAACCAATACATACAATATGCAGCATGCTATTGAAAAACGGAAAATAATTATCTAAAAACAATATTTAAAAGTTCCAAATTTAATAATAAATACTATGAAACAAATACAAAAATTAATAATAATCATGTATAGTAATATTAATAACAATGTTTTAAATATTTTTGTGAGAATATTATGGTTTCGTAATAGTGCCTGCTGACAACTTTGTCACATATATGCAAACAAAGACGGCTAATATACAACTGATAATATTTATTCGTTGTAAGATTGTTCACTTGGTGCCAACAGTTGGTCAGCCTGCTCTGAGTGCAAGTGTACTACATTCACATCTCTTCTTGCGTCGGACAGAGAAAAACCTGGTCGCGTTCGATTTGCCTTGTATTCGTTTGAGTCGCTATCTCACACTTTGTTATTTCTTTGAGACTGACCAAAGTGTCACCGGCAGAAGTAACCACTACCATAGATACCATTAAATAATGTTTAAGCTCAACAAAGGTGAATTGCTTTGATATACATGTTTTACTTTACTAGCCAATGAAAATAGTTTAGAAGCTGTTATAAATCACCCCAAAATGTTTATCAGAGAGGTGGCTTCTACAAGACCATACGATATAATTTTATTCGAATGTAATTTATTTAAAGAAAAGATGTTTCCGCGAACCCGAATAATTTTTTCCTATGTTTGTTAAAACGCACATATGTGAAGTTTGTTTAGTTTGTTACATGCTCAGAAGAACACAAAAATATAAAATTAAAAATATTTACTTTTTCATCTAGTTTATTTTCTGAAGTATAACTGCCGTGTGGTCGTTTAGGGACCGAATTTCCTCTCGATCTGCAATAGCACATAATAAGAAATTTACAACTAAGAACATTTACATTATGAAATTATGTTTTAGCGTAGTAAGAAACTACGAATGGTAAAGATTTTTTCTATTAAATATATATACATAGGCTATATACAGAATATGTTAAATAGTTGAAAAATTATCATAAACTGAAAATTCCTACTATTCGAGCCTGTAACCTTGCAGGGTTGTGTTTTCACACATACGTCCCTTTACAAAAGTTTTTTTTAATTCCCGCCGCCCCGCAATGTGCGAACATGATCCCGGGCAGGTGTTGTTGGCAAGGAGCAGAGCCGGCGCGCTACTCACTCTTCAGGGCCCACGCGGTCTGGTCGCCCAGCCGGTCCAGGAAGACGCCGTAGTGCGCGGCGCACGGCCGGGACAGGTTGAGCGCGGGCAGCAACGCGGCGAGGCGCGAGGGGCTGTACAGCTGCAGCATGGAGGCCATGTCCTCGGGCTGCGCGGCCGTCTCCAGCAGCAGCGGCAGCAGCAGCAGCAGCAGCAGCCCTGCCGGTCGAGGAGCCATCGCGCTGCCTTCCTCCGCTGTGCGTCGGCGGGAGTGCGGCCCGTCGCGCGCTGTTTTCCCCGGCCGCCGCCGCCGCCGCCGCCCCTCCCCGCCGCCTAGCAGGGGGGGGGGGGGAGTCTGGCTTCCTTTCAGAGCAAGTGGTGCGGAACATCACACGTTCAGTATGTGGGACCATGGTTTGTAAATATTACAACCCCAAACACCGGCTTATTTCGTGTCATGTTTTAAAAATGCATCCAGAGACGTAACTAGAGGGGGGCAGACGGGGCGCCACCTGAACTGGTGGAGTAAGTTTACTATGGATATTTACTTGAATATCGTAGTACTAGAACACACAAAAAAAAAAGTATTGGACGGCAGATGAACTGAATTATTTGTTTTGGAAGATTATCGGCAAATATACTTCGCGTATTGTCCCACTTGCAATGTATTAAAAATGAAATGACTGCAAATAAATATATTTATTTTTCATCTAAGTTGAATCAAAAATATGTGGGATAGTGGAATAATGTGTGGTGGCGATATGAGGTGTTGTCAGGAAAGGTTTTGGTTTGGTTGGTTTGAAAAAGAAAAGGGGGGGGGGATGTCACGATGAGTTCTTGCCAAACTAGTCTAGTTAGTCCCTGACTGCATCCTCTGTTGGCACGTCAGCCCCTCCCGAGAAGTGTTCCCGGCGCCGCGCCTGGCAGCACGGAGTGGACGTACTACAGGGTGCGGTGAGCCAGTGTTTAGTCCCGGTTGCTTTACGATCAATCGAACCAAACCTTGGTGATAAATCTAACGAAATCTTGGCGATAAAACGAACGAAATCTTGGCAAAAGAAATAAAAGTTTTCAAGCAACATTACATGTTACTTATGTTTTGAAATTAATTATATTTTGTTTTAATTATTTCCAGCGTTATGAAACTATCTAATTGTTAACACTTTTAAATTTATAAAAACAAATAATTGTTATTTTTATTTATATCACGCTTTGCACACGCTGTATCTTAATGGAACGAATAAGACAACATGGGGTGGCGTTAAGAGGTTGGAATGCTTGTGAAGTACGTGTAAAATTGACATGTGCTAACAAGAGTAGAAATAACGATATTGATATGTCCCCCTTCTATCCCTCATTGTTATTATTTAGTAAACTGTATTAATTCAGGGCTGCGACTCCGCATGCTAGCAAACAAACCAATAGTTTTCCCATAAAGATTTCATGCACATATTTACTATTAAATGCATACCTATATTGAAGGCTAGCATTATTAATGACATATCTCATATGTTGACATACGATGCGTTATCATACTAAACAAAGCATGACAAAATCGCTTTCATGTCTGTCAAGAATGAAAATTTGTATACTGACTACGAAGAGAAAATGCAAACGTTCAATAGCATTGAGTGTCAACTTTGTACTAGCGCTTTATTTGTTCTGTGGCCATAGATCCATGCGTGGATCCCAAACTACTGTTCTTACAAGCAGCTTGCCTCAATAATGACAGGGCCTTTCCCGTGACAGGTATCAAATGTAAAAAAAAATACTAGCTGCATTTTTTTAAATCAATATTTTTCTCGTGTTTAATGGTTTAATCATTTTTGATGCATCACTTTGTTAACTTTATGTCACGCTTTTAATCCGCGCGTTTTTTTTTATTTTATTTTTTTAGCTCATAACATATCTGTAAGTTACACTAAGGCTAGTATTCTAGCGTGTAAGAAAGAATCTGTGCGTGGCAGGCTTCCCGTGTCTCCACCGCGTGCGAACCGGGCGCTCACAAGGCCGCCGTACACTTGCGGGCCGGTGGTTCAACCTCGTGACGTCACAGAGGCTCCCCTACCACCCCCACCCAACAATCCGCCCTAGTAGCACCCTGGACGACGGTGCACAGGTCTGTAATGTTCGTGTGACGGTAGCTTAGCAGCGAGGAGGCTTTTGCGAGGCACTCTGCACGCGTACGATGATTTCACATATATTGTTCGCTTATTTTTTTTTTTTTTACATTTGTTGCAATGAGGTATTTTTTCAATGCAGCAAACTCCTATTTTATTATTTAACTTTAACATAACTAAGAACAATTTGTGTTTATAAAGTAATTTTTTTTTTTTTACACTGCATAGCCATCTCCGTAACAACACAAATTTGTAAGCGATAATATTTACATACATCGAAAAAGTAACTACCTCTAGGCAGCGAAGATACATCATAAACACTCGTGGTACTGAATGCAAGGAAAGTGTCTCAATTCAGTTTTTCATGAATATAATAACTTCAAGTGCTTAAAGAACAATGAATGACCTAACCGACATTCGTGGCCAAAAGTAGTCAAGCAATACCTACAATAAAAAAATAATGTCAACTGCCCTAATTTGTGTACTAAACCTGCTGTTTCAAAACTGAACAATGTTCCTATTAATCTCCGCATTGTAGTTAATAAAACAGGTTCGCTCACAGTAAGTTGTCTGCACACACACAGCGAGAGCCAGACAACACTCTGCCAGCCAACATCGCGTGTTTCGTCGCTTTTACTGTTATATTTCATTACAGATACGCTCAAAGTTTTGAAAGTGTTCGCCAATCAATTCTTCGTCTATGTGAACTCATTGTCGCAAGTACGGACCGTTTCATCAAGTCTTTCACCCTTAACTGAACGTTTATGTTGTCACATAACACTTATTATTGAGAGTAATTGTGTCAGCTACATCCATTACACCAAATACACTAGAGACTTTACTGACAACGAAGGCGAGAGTATGAAAAATAAACTAGTGGCAAGAGACGTGTTTACAAAAAATATTTTATGAATAAACTGTTAAATTATGTATTATAGTATATAGTTATAAAAAATAAACTTATTTTTAAGAAATTTGAACAACTGGAGGTTTATTTTCACACGTAAATCTGTATAGTGATTAAAAGTAACAGTTTTCTAAAATAGAAGATAGTTATTTTCGTTGTCATAATGATGGTACCACATGTATTAAACAGATGCATTTTTCATACTGGGGTTAACGTTTGCCATCTGTCAGACTGACGTGACAACGCCAGGTTTTCATACAGATATATATAGCTGTCCGGTATTAGGTCGGGGATTTTTCACTCGTGGAATATTCGCCCCCTCCCGCAGTTCAGAACTGGCCACTGTGCTCTACCTGCATACTGCGGAAGGCAATGACCAGCCGTCGCAGAATCATCCATCCCCTAGTGAAGCCGTGGTCATCTCCGCGGCTATGACTGGGACGCGAGCCGAGCCATCGTCCTCGCTGCCTGGCGTCAGGCTCTCCATGTTGGAATCACAACAGAGCGACGGACGACACATCCGTGACGTCGGCGCGACAGAAATGGTGGACGCTACAGACCTCCCGATTAGAAATACTTTCTGTGTCCATCACGTCGCGGGCGCTACGTTGTTTACTGTAAAGAGCGTCGGAACTTTGTTTTCGAAAGATGGCTAGACTGGAGCATTTTCAATAGTCCAAATATTTTTCATTAAACTTAGATTGTAAATAAATAGATAAATTTGCAGTCATTTCATTTTGAATACAACTTAAGTTCAATAGTATGCGAAAAATACCAGTTTTTTTTTAAATATTTGACGACATATATACATGTATGTACCTTTCAATACAAATAATTCAGTTCATATCTCTCCAACATTTTTTTTTTTTGTGCTTTTGCCACGCGTATTCAAGTAAATATGCCAGTTAAGCGCCCCTCAAATACGGCGCCCGAAACGCAAGCCCCCTCTGCCCCCCCCCCCCCTTAGTTCCGTCCCTGGGTACCGTCTGCAATGTCGCCGCTTTTGCAACCTCACTTTCACTGCGTGTGAGACTTCCTTAAGGAATAGAACCTCGCCTGCGAGTTCTACATATCGTGCATTTATAATCTTAATAGAGGCCCACTGATGTCACAATGATACCCTTTTTTATTTATACTGTATCTAAATCCACGAAATTAAAATTAATAATTTATTTTGACATCATGTCTCATCAACAACAAACATAAAGCAGGGAATACGGGGAACAATTGGCCTTGTCTATACAAGTGATTGCCAATTTTTCCTTTTTCGAGGACCAGATATCAGTTTTGAAACTAAAACGATGGCCAGATACAAGAATGTGTATTAAATTTCGTACAAATTTTTAATGTCGTATTTTCCTATATGATAGCCAATAAATACAATATATGACATGTGATGAAGATATGAAAAGTAAATCTCTTAAATACTGTAGGTACCTACAAACCCCCCCCCCCCCCCCCCAAAAAAAAAATCTAAATATAAGAATAATTACCATGAAACAATATATAAATGACAAAAATATAAATAATATATATTTTACAATATGTCTGTGAGGATATGATGGCTTCATTATAAGTGTGTGCTGGTCAATGAAAATGTACATACGCAAGCGGTTACTGTGGTGGCGCTGCAGGTACTTGTGGGAGACCGCGAGTACCACGAGTCTGTGTGGTCGGAAGGGACTCGAACCCGGGCACTGCCGGCTGCTTGCGCCATCACGCGGCTGGGTTGGGGACGGCGGAGAACTGCGATGTGTGATGTCGGTTGGTGAAAGAGGAGGGAGGGGGGAGAGGAAACAAGCTGCCATTGCGTGCGCCGCGCGAGATACCAGCGACCTCCAGGTTTCCGGGTCGGGGCTGAGACAGCGCGCGCGCAGGCGCGAGAAGAAAGCATTGTGCAACGCGAGGGAAAATAGACCGGATCCTTGCCCGTAGCCCGAGCCATTTCACTGCTAGTGAAAGTGACGGCTCTGTCCAACTGTATCGAGCGTCTGCCCGGGCGGGGCCGAGGATGGACAGGCCGTTACACGTCCGACAGTATCGAAGCCTCGATCACGCCGGGCGAGTTCAGGCACTAGCTCAGTTAGTGACAACTTTACGGCTCAATTAACATAGGCTTAGCTGCTCTCAAGTATTTTTCAGCTTTTTTTTTTAAAGGTATATTTTGAATAAACACCATCTTCTGCAGTCGTCACTACCTTGTTTAATCGTTTTATGGTGCCTAGTTTACAAAACCATCGTCAATTCAACAGTCTTTGTATATAAACGCACAATAATTGCCATTATTTTGCACAAATCACTTCCGGACAGATACATACATAAAATATAAATATTGAAAATCTCAGGTTGAGTTCTTACCAGGAAAATGGAACCAAGAGCGTAGAAATGAAGAAAAATTAAAAAAAAAAAAACTTGCTAAATTAGTATAACTTACTTAATACGAACAATATTGTATCGGTTAAAACTGACCTTGAAGGTTGCAAACAAGATTTACAGTAAATATATTTTTTTCTTCTAATGGTGAAATCGGAATTATTGTAGTCTTGTGTATTCATAATTTTTAGGTTTTTGGAAAGTCTGTATAAAGTTGGAAGGAAAAAATACACAAATTGTGAAATATCTCCTGAACGAAAGTTTCTTTCGATAAAAGTTTTCAAGTAATTTTTTGTTGTTTTGAACTTAAAAATTGATTCGCAGTATTTGACCATTATGAACTGATAACATTCTATATATGACTTATGGCCCGAGGTTAGTTATGGAGCACAAGCCTTGTGTAAAAGCCTTTGCTAAAGTTCTTCAGTCCTTTTTTTGGAAAATTCGTTACAAATTACATGGATGATGCGATCACTTTCAGTCAAACTTAGAGGAGCACGAAAAGCATGTTAGTAATGTTTTGCAAGCTTTTAGGGAGGCGGGGCTTACCGTCAACCCAGGAAAAGTCATTATGGGAAGGCAGTTCATAAATGTTTGGGAATTTATTGTTAATGATGGGAAAATGCTTCTTGACCCCCACAAAGTTAAACCTTTGCTCAGTTTAGAAGCCCCTAAAAACGTAAGAGGCATGGTCGGGATGGTACGTTATTATGCGTAGTTCATACCTAAGCTATCAGAAGGAGTCTGAAACCCTTAGTAAGTTTTAAAAGAAGGTGCCCATATTTGCGTGGGGGTAAGAATAAGAGCAGGCATTCCGAACAATAAAGGAAGCACTAGCCACTAATTTTACCCGATTTCCGGAGCCAATTTGTCCTAGTGTGGACGTCAGTGAACTCACACTAGGGGCAGTTCTAAGTCAGGAAACTGATGGCCTGCTAAATCCCGTGGCCTAACCTAGCAGATTGATGAGGGGTGCTGAGTGTAATTACTCAGCTTATGAAAAAGAGACCCTAACGTGTGTATGGGGCTGTGAGAAGTTTACGGACCATCGAATTCGTCCTCCAACCGACAACCAAGCCTTGACATTAGTAGTGTGGAAAAGGGGCTATGTCACCAGGCTTCAGGTCTGTGGAGCCGGAGACGATGTCCACCATCTTGTTTTGTGATGTCATGGCGCCATTTTGGTTGACCTTGACCCCACCGGCCATCTTGGATCCGCCAACTTAAATCGAGCACCCAACACACTAATGCTGCAGTTTTCGTTACACACATCTTGGATGTGTGTGATGTCATCGTTGCTCTTTTAGTTACGGTCACCATCTTTGAATATGTAATGTTGCAATTTTCGTTATGGTCGCCATATTGAATTCTAATAACATGTACACCATCTTGGATCTAATTTTACAACTATTTTTTTAATTCTAAAATCATGTCCGACATCTTGTTTTCATCTGCTGGAGGCCGCCATGTTGGATACCGACATCTTTATTTCCTCTGTTTATTCCTAGAGAATGCCAGCATCGCTCTGTCTCATCACATAAGTTCAATATTCCGAGCTGATTCATATCTACCGAGCTGATATGTTCCTTATCGATGTATTAAATTAAATTTTTTATGCAAAATACATTGGAAGCACTGTGATTCGAACCATCGCACCACTGACCTCTAGGTTTAAACACACACGCCTTTAACCGCTCGGCCATTGAGACATATACCAGACTCAGAATTAAATTAGGTAGATAATAATTAACACAAATATTCGGACTTGTATTTTTGTTAATTTGAAGGAATAATAGCATCGCCAGTCCCAATACAGAACCACTATCTTGTTTTCAGTACTCGCTACAGGAACGCTAGTTAACACACGTCGCCTGCTAGAGGACATCGACGCCTTCTTGTTTTCAATATTTCTTACATAGGAGCACAAGTGTCACATAGTACACATGCCATTTGCTACAGTGTGTTGTCGCCATATTAGTTTAATTCTTTGCCACTAGTGTATAATGATTATTTATTATTACTGTGGCATCCACCATCTTGGCATTTGGATGCCATCTTGGAAATTCGTAATTATATAGCTAGAAATTCGGGAGAAATTCCAAAATTCATTTTCAAAATCTGCAATTAATATACTGATAGAATCGATGGATTCCTGTCATTGGTTCAGTAATTGATCAATACAATAATATTTAATTTTATGTAAAAATTAACAATTCAATAAATATGGTGGAAAATACAAGAAGCTTAAATTTATCTACTTCCAGCCTTTAATAAGCCGATATGTCCGTCATCTTGAATATTTGAAATAATTAACCTAGAAATTCAGGAATAATTCCAATTTTCATCAAAAAAAATCTGCAATTAATATACTGATTGATTCCATCGATTCCTGTTCTTGCTTAGATCTTTAGAAAATGCAAAACAAAAAAATATTTTAAGTTAAAAAAACTTATTTAATAAAATATTGTGGGAAGTACTAAAAAAAAGGCTTCATTTCCTCGTATACCAGCCTCCTATAAGCCTATATGGCTACCTTCTTTAAAGACTGTATAATATAACCTATAAATTCGGGAAAAGTACCAAAATTAATCGAAAAAATCACTTATTAATTAGTCATTGAAGGGGTGTTTTTCCGTCTTTGGTTTGATTCTCGGTTAGTGAAAAGAATAAATAAAGCTTAAAATAAATTTTTTATCTGTTTCTCGTTACTTTTCACGGAGTTTGTTAATCATTCATTCTAATGCAAAACAACACTAGACAATATACATGTTTGACGAATTAAAATTAGTTGACGCGCACCTAACAAGAAAGTAAATTTTTCGATGCATAAAATACAGTTTAACCAGTTCATTTACAATGCTATACGTATAGAACAAGACAAAGTGTGGTCGGACCACGAGATCAGGGCTTGAAAAATGTCAGATGTACAGACCAAACATTTCCGAACCACAAAACCAGCTTCGTCGATAGCTAATATAACATATTTAAAACAGTCAAGATAAAGTCTTCGAACTGTCAGACCCAAAGTATCGAAAAATCAATTGCAGTCAATTAGACCAACGGAAAATGTTTTACGTTTACTAACGGACCAAGAATCCTGGGAAAATTGTTTTATCAAGACCAAGAGGTTTTAAACCAGTAAATATTCAAAGCTACTACCAATTTGACTACGAAAATTTTAACGAAACGACACACATTCAACAAAAGAAAAGCACAAACAGTACACACACTGGACGCACAGTACATACAGTATACGGACTGGACGCACAGTACACACAGTACACGCACTGGACTCACAGTACACACTCCGGTCGCACAGTACCTACACACACTGAACACACAGTACACACACTGGACGCACAATTGACAATGTACACACACTGAACCTACACAGTACACACACTGGACGCACAGTACACACAGTACTGACACTTGATCCAAAGTAATCATACACACAACACATACACACTGCACATACAGTACACAAACTGGACGCACAGTACACACAGTGCACGCAATGGACGCACAGTACACACACTGGACGCACAGTACACACAGTGCACGCAATGGACGCACAGTACACACAGTACACATAGACACTAGACATACAGACACACTGGACGCACAGTACACACAGTATATACACTGGACATGCATTGGACACATAGTACACGAAATTGTTATGTAGTACACGCAATGGACATGTAGTACACGCAATGAACATGCAGTACACAGACAATAGGAATGCAATGATTACACACAAAACACAATTACATGACACAAATTTGGCTAAAAGAAAGCAAAATTGGAAGCACAATCAACAACAAGGAATTACAATTGGAAGCACAATAAATGAAAACGAAGCACAATCGGAAGCACAATATTTTGATGGTTTTCTCCATGTGCTCCTGATTATTCCTGTGGTTTCTCCAAGTGCTTCTGCTTATTTCTGAGAAATCGATCTCAAAATGAATTTATTTTACTTAAAAAGAATGCAATTTTATTTTTGAGTTACATTTAAATCGTGAATTTTTGCTACCAAATTACCTAACTAAAAATACTTTTCATCAGGTGGAATTAGAAAAAGAAACATCCATTACATAGTAAAATAATATGCCTTGAGACAGCTGAGAAGCACTAATATGCAAGACGAACTTCCTTCTCCTTTATGTCTAGCGGAGCCTTCCTTCTTTTACGATCGTTAGTGAGCTTCCCGCATTCCACATAAAATAAATAAATAATATTTACCTTCATGCGACATGATGCGTCATCTATTGGCAAGAATCTGGACTACTTACAGCAAGTTCCCTTGGATGAGATAAATTAACTCTCGCAGCTGAATTGAGTCAAAGACAGTTAGAGCCAATGACAGTTGGAGCCAATAAATTTGAAGCCAAATGACTGCTGGAGACAAATGACTGTTGGAGCCAATGACTGTTGCAGCCAATGACGGATGGACCCAAAAGACTTTTTTGGAGCCATTGACTGAAGGAGCCAATGACTGTTGGATTCAATGACTTTTGGAACTAAAAAAAAACTGTTGGAATCAACGACTGATGGAGGCATTATATCCTATGTAAATTGGTATGCTCATCCTACTGAGTTGAATGTTCGTAAAAACTGTACGACCTATTCCTTAAATGTACGTAGACAAACCTGTATTATCGTATCTTACTGCTGAGAACATATCCTTTTCATTAAATGTGCTTCTTTTTTTTGTTGAATTTACGTTCAAAATATGCGTCCTTTTTGTTGATTGTGCTTCCTCTTTGTCGAATGTACTTCTGTTTGTGCTTCCTTTTCGTTGATTGTTATTCCAATTGTGCATCCTTTTTGTTGATTGTGCGACCTTTTCGTTGATTGTGCTTCCATTGTGCTTTCTTTTAGTCAAATGTGTATCCTGTATGTGCGTGTTGTATGTGTTCATTGCGTATACTGTATATTCACTGCATGCCCATTGAGTGTGCACTGCGTGTCATTGCGTGTACTGCATGTCCATTTCGTGTACTGTGTGTACAATGCGTGCCCAGCGTGAGCACTGTGTGGTCAGTGTGTGTACTGTGTGTACTGTGCGTTCAGTGTGTGTACCTACCGTGTGTACAGTGCATCGGACGATAAAAATGCAGATTACACTATTTTATGTTGGGAATAAATAGTAGTGTGAGCAGTACGACACAGAAGACCCCCGACCAGGTTTGTTTTGGGTGAGAACTATTAGACCCGCTAGCCAAAGCTTGGGATTTAGGCGTTAACAGTAGCCCTGGTTATCAGAGCATTCAAGTCAGTAAATTTTGGCTTGAAACCAGTGAGCAGCTTAAAAGGTATCATCGCAAAATGAAAGTGACCTATGATGCCACCAAACTGATCCTGTACTTTTCAGGTTGAACGATCAAGTTCTCGTTCAAACACACTATCTCAGTAAGGCAGGTGAAAAGTTCATTAGTAAATTAGGGCAGAAATACAAAGGACCTTGTACCATTGACACATTTTTGACACCCATGACTTAGCTTGTGAAAGACCGTGATATGTTTTTTTTTTTTTTTTTAAGTGCATGTAGAACAAGTGAAATCTTTCTATCAGCAAACAGGCGGCTCTCAATGATTGACCAAACTTTGTACTGTTTTGGTAAATTATTTAGTACCTCCCAGATTGTAACTGTTGAATTTTTGTTTGTTTATTTTTTTCTTTCTCGAATATGTCATGTATTAGTCTTAGGATAATGATCTACTAGCCGTCCGGCCAATTTCTAGCGAATTACTTCCGGAAAACCAGTCCATCGCTTTAAAGGGCGGGTGGGCATTGTGGTGTGACCAGCAACACCACACCCGCAGACAGTTTAGAGACTCCTGGTGGCGAACGAGCGGCATCCCTGATTGATAGGCAACCAGCGCCGGTGGTACCCAACAGTTATGCAAAAAGCCACACCAATATCTGCAATGCAGATATTTTTGAATAAGACGTTCTGATTGGTTGTAAAGCATTGCGGCACAACCGTTCGCTAGCCAGCTGATAAATAAAGCCGCGGTAGCAGAAAACGACCCAAGTCACCGACTCCGAGTCACTGCAGAAAGAAATGAAACAGAACCAGACTTCATTTACACGGAAGCGGAAGACGCATCGGAAGAATTACGCAGAAATTAGCACGGATCAGTCAGACGCCGAGGAACGAGAGACGTTAAGGAAATTACGGAATTATGAAGGACGTAACGACAGACCATAGTGACCGTCAACGGGCTGCTTAGTATCGCTATCTGACGAGGAAGAAATTGGCACAAGACTTGGCAACGCTATAAAACGCCGGGTGTAGTCAGAACGTGTAACGAGGTGCCACAAGCGTAGCTTGGCCTCGGGCGACGAGTTTTGCAGAAACGCCAGGAGACGAAGATCCCAGCCCTGTAACGAGTCAGAAGCAGTCGCAACCAAGCGGCCGTGGCCGGCGAGCAGGCCGGGAACACCGAGGGAGAGGCGGCAGCAGCTAGTTCCGAAGAGGGACGCCGGCGAACGAGTGGAGTGCAGCCGCCCAGCTCCAGAGGTGCAGCAGGTTCTGGGGGACAACTTGGATAAAACAAACAACAGTTTGTAGAAAACATTATTTCCTTTCACCTAGTCACAACGCAGAATGTGTAGGGATGAGAGCGACACATAAATTTAATTTTATATGTTAAGCAGGAGATGGATTTAAATAGTTTAACCCTAAGTGTTTGGATATCGCCACACATATTATTTTTGTAAAATATTGTTTAAAAATAGATACACGCAATTTGTACGCGAAATTAATTTTAATGACAGTTTAATTTTGTAATATTATTTCGTTTTAGCGCCTCGTGTGAACTAGCCTTAGAGCAATCAACCCAGTGTCTTGCTGTCAGGAGACAATCTCCTTCAGTTCACAGAGCGCTGTTCACATGTGTGGCCTTAAGATATTTGTAACCCGTTCATAAAAGAAAGAGGTATAAACCCTGACACTACAGGTTCATCCTAATGATCTTCATGATAATACCTATGTTAAGTTTGTCCGTCATTACGCAAGCAACAAGTATTTGAGTCAGAACACTAAGCGTCTAGATAATGATCAACTGAACACTTAACTTGTCGCTATCGTGAAATCATTTCATTGAAATAATTAAGGATAATTTTCAGACGCTTTAGTAAAACGCTATTTTTAAAGGCGTATTATAAATCCCATATCAAAACTTATTTTTGTTATATATATAGTATTTTCATTAAAAAAAAAAAAAAACCTTTATAGGCGTGTACCCCACTTAAATAACAATCAGTGCGCCTGATTAGTAGCAACTGCAGCATAAGAAGTGTCGAGTGTTGCATACCTACCAGGCGTTGCAGCTGTTTTAAATTTTATTAATAGGCATATTTCTCTAAAACTGCGCGGCTAAAGGTAGTAACACAGGGTGTTTTAATTAATTTTTTCAATAAAATACTATCCATTCTGCTATTTTAGTAAGTTGGATTTACGTATTATCTATATGCCCGTTCAACCAATGGGACTGTTTTATATTGTAGGTATGTACCTACATCGTGTTGCTGTTATCTCACACGCCCAACGTGATGGATGTTAGGTCGGGAACGCTATGACATAACAACGTAACATGTAACCAACGCAAGTTAATCATAGTCATTTATAAAGCACATGTCGCACACCCCCAATACTGCACTTAAAAAAGTAAAATCCCGGACTCTTTAGATGATTCATTTTTATCATGTACCTAAACAAAATAATTGTCAACGATTTTATTTTAAAGTGTTATTTTATTTTACTGTGTGAATGTTTATACAAAAAAGAACATCGCGGGGGTTCTATGCATATAACATCTGAGTCTCTAAACATATTTTCGGAACACTATTCTTGAGATATGGCCATCTAAAACACAAGCCAAAATGCAAGAAAGTTGGAAGTTGAATAATAGTTGCGTTACGTTATTGCGCCTTGCGTAGTTTATAAACCATTGCATCTTGCGTTCTTGAGTCGTTTATGAACCAGGCTTTACCCGTGTCGTAAATCAGAACATTTTCCACAAACTTGGCATAAAATGTATATTCTACTTTTTGTCAACTGTTCACCTCCTCGTTCATGACTTAGAGTACGTTAATAAGTTGTATTTTACTGGCATAAGCCCCTGCCAAAATTGTATGTATTACGTCTTCGATTTTTTTCCCAGATAGCTGGATACTCAGCTGTAGTAAAAAAAATTTGCTTGTTTTAAATTATCCCATCAACTCGGTGTCGTGGACTCGGAAACTCTAAACTCTCAACTTGGTTGCCGACGCCTTGTGACTGGAATGTAGGTGGTCAAGTGGCTATATGACTCGTCCGCGGGTCTTGATTCCCAGCGGGGGTCGGACCCCGCGATGTTGAGCGAGTGGGAAACGTGGCGGACGTCGCCACGAACCTTTGGGTTTTCCCGTGGTACTGCCGTTCTCATCCATCCATGCATCCCAGAATTTGTATCCTTCATCCCCTAGGTAGGTCTCCAACGACTCCGATGTCAACCAGACGCTGGGCTTTAACTCTAGGCTGGTAGGGAAAATGAGTACGTAATACGAGTCATAAATAGGATTTTGTCTACCGTTTGCTAGGCCCGGACCAAACTTCGAATTTTGGGAGGGGTAATAATGGGACGGGGGTGTGGGATGAATGGCCGGATATTTTTTGGGGGGTAGGGAGGGGGAAGGTCCCTGTTAAATGTGTCCACTTAGGCTATTTTAAATTATAACGCATTTCTGACTGCCCGAAAAGTATATTTTATATCTTCAGTTATTTTTAGTTGTGAGGGTTATTTAAGGAGGGGGGCATCGTCACCCTTCTCCATAGTACCGCAAATGCGCGTTTTCAAACAGGAAATGCTTGCTCATATGGACTTAAGTATAAATCAGCAGTAAACTGTATTTTACAACAAAACATTGGGTTTTAATATAATAAGTCATTCCTTTCCAATCCCTAAAAGGGGAAATGAGTACAAGTCAAAGCTTACCTTTATTCCTCTTTCCTGGCAGCATTCGTATGTTCGATTCCAGAACTTGTCTTGGAATACTCTCACTGCTCCTGCGCTCGGCAAGTTCAGGTCCAAGTTCACGTTCAAGTTTGGGATTCCATGCGGACGGCAGAGCACGTAATGTCTGAAGGCGCCACGGGCTTCCTGATTACGGGGAACTCGAACCGGTTGGCAACCAACTTGCTGCTAATGAATTACGATCACGCGCCACTCCCACCTCGGTCCGCTGCAGACCGGTTGCGAGTCCTCTCCCACGACTAGCCGCGCTCCGATGTCCGTCGGAAACAGCGACGGAGACTCTCGCCACGCATCTTTGCAAGCCGAAGCTACTTCGACATCTATCATAAGCAAATTGTGCATGGTGTCTTATAACTATTTGTTAAAGTTGGTTTACCGTAGTTTTATTCCAGTAGATTTATATTACTTTCTGTGGCTTCTCAAGTGTATAACTTCCTTAAAATTATATATATATATATATATATATATATATATATATATATATATATATATGGAAAATGAGTCAGTGTACTTTCTTTTTGTTTCGGTTCTTGATTGTAAATAAATCAATAAACCTACACACCGTCCTTAATTGTTATTACAAAACACCATAGCACATAAAAAAGTAGTTCAATTGAACAACATTAATTAGTTTTTGAGTGGCATTCATGCACTGAGTAACAGGTTTATCAAGTTCAGATACGTTTTTTAGTAATTTATTTTTTGTCTCACGTATCACACTTTTGTCACAGATTAAATAAACCTTGATCATTTTATTCACGCGGATTAAATACATGACATGTTAAATGTGCTGAAGGTTTAATAGGGTTCTATATCTCGTCAAAAATGAATGATTAAAGACTATCGAACACTACACAAAACAGGGAAATAAGGCAATAGCCCAGAATTTGCCTGGAGAGTTAGTAAACCATGGCTAGATGGACTTCAATGTTTTAACAATAAATCACTTCATTTTAAAAGATTTTATTAGCCTGTCTGCATGTTCTTTCAAAACAATCAGATATTTTACATAATCTCAATTATTTTGAATTCCCTGACTTCTTGGGAGTTCTCAAGGCTTAGACTGTAGTATAATATTGGGAGCTACTAAAACTGGGTTCGCCAGTGTGTGTCGCCGCCATGCTGCATTGTGATGTTATGGCAACCATCTTGGATGATCTTGACATTTTCCTCTATACAACACCCCACACCCTAACATTGCACTCCCCACTCCCTAACATTCTTCTTTTTATTATGGCCACCATATTGAAAATCTGGATTTTGTATGCTAAAAATTAGGAATTTTTTTTAAAATTTATAAAAATTAATACTATTTTAGTACAAAGAACTTTCGCCATTTGGAAAAATGTCTGCCATCAAGATACATAATTATTATGCAATTTTAACACATTTTTTTTTAAATTTATATAAAAACAATATTAAAATAGTCCTTGAACTTGACAATTAACCTTGACCTTTTACCTGGACCATGACCTCATCTGCCATCTCGAATTTAACCATCGTGTAACCAAGAACTCCAAACCCAGAATGTTGCAATTTTGGTTATGGCGACAAATTTAAATTCTGTAGTTACTATACAATTTTAACGAAAAAATTTAAAAATCATAAAAAATTACTTAAATTTTGATAATAAAAATTTCAAAAGGTCCTCAGTTGGAACCCGGCGATCTTTCCACCTTTAGGTGCTCCATCATAGTGTTTGGTCTTGTCACCAGCCTCAGTCACTATTGCCATCATCGTAGCAGTAAGCATCTTCACCGGGTTTACTGAAATAATTCTAAATCAATGACGTCGAAACTTCTTCATTGTTTAAAAGCTTCCGTTTTAAGTGTCCATCAATATTCCAAAGTATGGATAGAGATATCAAGAAATGTATTTCGTATATATGAAAAAATAACCATAGTCATGTGAGGATCTATTTGATATTGGCTTGAATGTATTCTCACTTTTCACTGTGATGATACTTCTATCAGTTTCAGTATTCCTTAAACCGTCAGCATCCTTCAATTTAATTTCTTTGTCGAGGAGAGCTATTAACATAATCACGTCCAATACAAGGAAAATTATTTGCACCATGCAGCAGACTCTGCCTTAGAGTAGTGGGTTTATCGATGCGCTCTATCTCGTAAGTGGGCTTGGCTTTGCAATTTCTGCTGTGTCTTTTAAGTTATCAATTCGTTTAAACAACCTGCTACATCGATCACAGCTCAACATTTTTCGTAGTGGGTTTTAACTAATCATTATTCTTGTGATGTCTAACATTCCTTTTCAGGACAAACACCTTGCTGAAGTAACCACAATGGTATCCACCTGATACAACTACAAGCAACGAACAAGAATCGATGTCAGCTTCTGCGACTAATACCAGAGGCAAACTGAGTTTTTTTAATTTGAACATTTACTTAAATAGAATTCTTAATATTTCGTCAACAAGAGTTAATTAGAAACTTTGAAAGACTCATGGGCTAGTAGTTCTGTTTTTCAACAATAGATGTCACCACTTGTTGTTGGAGGTATTTATTTTTCATGTGGGGATGCAGGATGCTCATTTGTGATTGCAAGAGGATGGCTTTGCTAGACATCAAGGAGAAGGAAGTTTGTCGTGCATGATAGTGATTCTCAGCCATCTTAGGCATATTATTTGACCGAGTGATGAACATTTTCTGTTTGAATTCCACCTGATAAAAATATTGCAAGTGCTGATTTAATAACAGAAATTAACTAATTAAACAAGTCTGAATAAAATTGCATGTCTCATTAGGTAAAACCTCTTCATGCAGAGATAGATATATATCATAAATAACCAGAAGCACTTGGATAACATCAGCAGAAGTCTCGCCAAGAATGACCAGGAGCACACGAAGAAACCCAACAGAAGCGCCGCCGTGAATGACCAGATACACTTGGAGAAACCAACAAAATATTTATAGAAATAATCAGAAGCACACGGAGAAAACAAACAAAATACTGGCAAGAATAATCAGGAGCACACAGAGAAAACCAAAGCATGTTTTTTCTAAATCAAGATCAGTGAATCAAAATGAAAAATATAAAATTAAAAAATTACAAAATATCCTGGCTGGTGCTAGAACTCAATTCCGCCAAAGAAAGCAGTTCACAAGCTGGCAGAAACTGTTTTTGTAATTTTTATAACTTTCTTTTGTAGAGGAAAACGTGCTTTGATTTTCTCAGTGAGCTACCGATTATTCCTGCCAATATTTTGTTGGATAGTTATCCGACATCGCAGCTTCTGAGAACGGAAAGAAAAATATCGGAAGAAATGGTTTTCACACACTAGACAGTACATAAATTTACTCTGAAGGGATGGTTTTTTAAATTCCTACTAGTTTGTGAAAAATAATAGTTTATAGCTTACATTGCTATACCAGCATCGGACTTCGTAGAACGAAAAGTAAATAAAAATCAGAAAATGTGTTTTGAGTACTAGATGTGCCCCTAAATGTCCCCTTAAACCATGTTTTAATTCATACTAGTTCATCAAAAATAACAGTTTAAAGCTTACATTAAACACCTATTTTCACACTGCCGCCACCATTCATTGTTTACCCGCGATAGTGTATCTCTGTTTATTCAGTACAACTGTAGCCAACTACGGATAATTAAAATATATGCTAATTCTTCAGTTTCATATACTGAAGTTTATCCTTGATCCTGTGGTAGATGAATACTTGCCTTTTTAATTCAGTAAATCAAAAGATCCTGATGCCATGATCCTGTGGTACATAATGCTTACCAGTTTAATTCAGTAAGTCAGAAGATCCTGTACATAAAACAAACTGTCATATAATAATCAATTACAACCGTAAGTCGAATAAAAAGGTTTTTTTTTAACAAATATTATTCTTTCTTATTTTACAATATCTTTCATGTGCATGATCCTCCAAAATACTGAACTAAAACAGCATCATGTAACAGAATAAAACCAAAAGGATCATGCCTTCAGGATCCAGGAATGAACTTGGACACATGAAACACCAGCCATACCAAAGAAAGAATATAGTACTATGGCTGTAATTAAAGGATTTCCTGGAAAGACTGAAAAAGTCAAAGTGTCAGCTACTTTAGTGCACATCACATGTTCCTCACAGAAAATGAACGATGTTAACAATTCAATTCATATTTTTGACTCCCATTAGACTCGTTCATTCCAAAATAATAGGTAGGTACTTTAAATGCAATGTAAAACATTTCGTACTATAATTACATACCAACTTATTCTCTTCTAACAACCTCCTCAGCCCAGGTCGTGTACAGCAGGCTGGACAATTTTTACTTATGTTTGCTAGTATTTCCGAGCAAGATAAAGAAGCAATGACCAGTTGTCCAGTTTACTGAACACTTCGTTTCAGCTAGGAATTTTTCACATCGTGTTGTGTAGAGTTTTTAGTTGGCTACACTGACATTTCAAATATGGCGTCTACTAGTGGCACACAAACTTCACGCAACCGCAGTAAAAATTGTAAAAATAGATTATTTAGCCGCTGTAAAAAATGTGCTTATTGGCCTCTAATCTTGAATATTTTCTCTACATCCTGAATATGAGAATGTCCATTTCTTTGTATTTATGTTTATAATCATTGCGTGTTAAGTTTATGTCCAGCTGCCTGGGCACTCGGGTCTGCTTTGGTTTATAAAAAATATAACCTCAAAATACATTTTCAACTAAAAAAAAATATTTGTGTGTGTGTTGTAGTATATGAAGATTTTGTGAATGACCTCCTTCAGGCACTAGATGATAGTGATATTGATATGAATGATGATGCTGATCCAAATTACAGTCAAACCTCATTATTACAAACCTGAAGGGACCATAATTTTAGCACTTTGCAATAACGAGGGTTTGTATTAACCAAACTATTGGGATATCATGACAAAAAAATTGAGTGATCTTTAAATGCCTATACAGTAGAACCCGTTTATAGTGAACCCGCCTATAATGAATTCCCGTTTATTGTGAATTTCCGTCTCAGTCCCGGCAAAATGATGTGAGGTTATGTATTAATTTATTGGATATAGCGCACAACTTTTGTCAATGTTGGTACGTTTTCCCGTGTACCACGAACAAATTTTGCTGACATAATGCACATTTATCTCAAATATTTTCATATAATTACAATTTTTTTTTCACAAAACGTCTATTCTGTATCACATTGAAGTTTTTCTCCGCAATACGCTACTCGATTGTCCACTGTTCATAATATAAACAAGTCGTATTCGAGTGGTCTCGGTAGGCTACATGTAGCCAAAAATTGTGATCAGTTGGGTGAAAATAAAAAAAAAAATAGTTTTCCCTGCATAGTTAAAGAATGGGCGAACGCGTGTAGATTTAATATGTTATCAAAATTAAACATAAATTACCGCCACACAAATACGTATGTACATTATAGCAGCCAATTCAATATTTTTACGTCTCATTTTATCGTTCACGTTTCGGACATTTTGATCGAGTAAGGTTCGTAAGACTACCACTAGATAGAACTCTGTGAATTTTTCCATAGAAAGTGAGAAAATTTCGTTCCAGGTTTAGCAACTGCAATTCTAAATGATACGTAGTGATCTTTGATGCGCCAGACTCGTTATTTTTCGTTTATTTACTTTTGTCGGTAACAATAATTTTGTGTTATTAAGCTGCAAATGTGCTTCAATAAGTAATAAGTACATTAAAATGGATGAAAAACGCGGTAAAAAACGTAAGGCATTATCTGTGCGAGATAAACTGGATATCATTGAAAAGGTAGACTCCAACCCTGCTGTCCCGCACGTGATAATATCAAAGGAACTGGGAATTGCAACATCAACATTGAGTTCAATATTAAAGAAGCGGAACAATCTTCTTTCTCAAGCTGCGAATACGTCACATAGTATCAAACGCCTGAAAAAAGGAAAATACGCCGATGTCGAAGAACCATTAATAGAATGGTTCAAACAACAAAGAGCGTTAAATATACCTTTGAATGGTTGCATTATACGGGAAAAAGCGCAACAAATCGCACTGAGACTCAACATTGACTTTCGTCCTTCTAATGGCTGGCTTGATCGCTTTAAAAACAGGTTCAATATTGTGTACAAAACAATAAGTGGCGAGGCAGGAAGTGTAAGACAGGAAGAGGTTGATGTGTGGAAAAAGTTACTACCAGGCCTACTTTCAGACTAAGAGCAGAAAGACATTTTTAATGTCGATGAATTTGGCTTGTTTTACAATCTACTCCCAGACAAGACTTTTGCTTTTAGAGGAGAAACCAGCCATGGCGGGAAAAGGAGCAAAGAGCGATTAACTGTTTTGGCTGGAGTCAACATGCATGGTTCTGAGAAGTTGCCACTCCTGGTCATTGGTAAACCAAAGAGTCCAAGGTGCTTCAAAAATACGGGAGCCTTGCCATGCAAGTATGAAAGTAACAAGACTGCCTGGATGACATGTGCTATTTTTGAACAGTACTTGCGATCTCTCGATGCGAAAATGGGGTGCAAGAATAGAAAAATCTTGTTGTTCATAGACCACTGCCCTGCCCACCCAGCATCAGTTCCTGGATTGCGAAATGTTACAGTTCAGTTTCTTCCAGCAAACTCAACATCAGTTCTTCAACCAATGGACCAGGGGATCATTAAAGTGTTGAAGCAACGATATCGCAAAAGGCTTGTATGCAAAGTAATTCTAAAGATGAAACCTGGCCCCTCTCTGTACAAACTGTCAATACTTGATGCAATGCACTACATAGTCGCTAGCTGGAATTCCATTGAACAAGCAACAATTGCTAATTGTTTTAGGAAGGCTGGCTTTCACATAGTTTCTTCGTCTGTAAGTGAACCTGATGGTGACAATGAGGATGATGATGATGCTGATGGAGAAGATGGTGATCATACTGTTGCATGGAATAGATTGCAAGAAAACTTGAATTTTGCTTGCAGCTTCCAGGCTTATGTGGCAGTTGATGATAATCTTTTGCCATGTGACGAGCAGACTGTTGAAGAGCTGTGTGATGGACAGAAGAACCAAAGTGAAGCAGAAGAAGAGGATGAAGAAGAGCAAGAAACACCACGACCAACAAGTGCAAATGCTCTGGACAGTTTGGGGATTGTCCAAAGTTATATAGAGGCAGCTAGTGATGTTCCAGATCATGTGTGGAAAAGTATTTTCAATTTGGAGCAGTTTCTGTTTTCACAGTCATTGAAAACTGCCAAACAGAAGAAAATAGGTGACTTTTTTAAAAAAAAGAATGATGAACATGTTAGACAATAAACGTGAACACTTACAATTAATTTTTGATTTGTAAATGCAACTAATTCAGAAATACACATACATAGAGTATATACATGTACTTATTCCATTTATATTTAAGTACATATGAAATTTCAAACAAAAGTTTGTACATGTTTGTGCATTACAAATAATATCTGCATTTGCTCATAAAACTGTTGCTTTGAGTATTTTCATTCGTTCTTTTCTTGGCTTACGCCTGTGTGTAGTTAAGATTTTGCTTTTGAGGATGTATTGCCAATATAAAAGTTTTCCCAGATATAAAGTTTCCCCTCTATAGTGAACATATAAACTACTCCCTTCAGATTCATTATAACAGGGTTCTACTGTATTTACAACCATAAAGAAAATTATAGACTGTTGGTAGTATAAGCTGGCTTCACTACATGCGTAACAATTTGTAAACACTGAAGAAAACAAACACAATGCAACACTCACAGAATAAATCATAATACAAACTTCCATAAACTTGCATTCATGACACATTTTCTATTCAAACATTTGGTTTAAAAAAGCATCAAATCTGGTTTGCACTATTTTTTTCTTATAGGCATTGTTTACCACATTACAAAGCTTATCAAGGGCCAGTACTGATCAAGTATTGGTTGAGCAGTCTGGATCCAATCTTTAACTTTGGTCGTATCTACTGCTGCCGACTCCCCACACAGTTTTGCCAATAAGATTGTTGCGATCCTTAAACCGTTGTAGCCAACCATTGCTGAACTTGAAGTCTCAAATTCCTAACCTCAATGCTAGGTAGTCTGCCTTCTGAATCATAAGTCCAGAAATAGACAAGTTTGCTGCACACATTTCTTCAAACCACTGGAACAAGGTAGCTTCCATTTCTTATGTTTTGGGCCTCGCATTCTTTTTCTTAATGATAATTTGCACAAACTCGCAAAAGCCAATTAAATCTTTTCACGATTTTTTAGTATTGTCAACAACGACGATTGCGGGATGTTAAATTCTCTCGCAATTTCAGTTTTAAGTTCTCTCTCCATTGTCTACTTCTTCAATAATTTTAACTTTAACTTGCAATGTAAGGTCGTTGCGTTTACGTTTCGCAGTCATATTACAAAACAACAATCAAAATTAAGGTTAAGACACACGTGCGTGAACAATGGAAAATATCATAACTTTTTTCCATAGATTGTTTAAACTTCTACGTATGTACACTTCCGACGACTAATATTAATAAGGTATAGAGTACTTTCCTTTTCGTTTTCCGTTTACAACATGGCATCTTTTCTAGTTTAGTTACTAACATCGCCACTAGAGTTGAACTTTTCACCTTGTTTTTCGACCATTTTGCGCTGTAGGATACATACATCTATCTTTGTAGACACGTTTGTTTACATGACGGTTATGAAGACCTGATTTACTTTGGACTTCGGCTGTGAAATTCGTATTAACCGTTTTCTTATACACATTAATAGCTACTTGAGGGATCAAAACAACTTCGTAATTCATATTAACCGTATTTCGTATTAAAAGTACTGAATAACATAGGAAAGCATACTTTATTTTCTGGGACTGTGAAAGTATTCGCATAAACGGGAATTTCGTACTAAGTGGATTCGTATTAATGAGGCTTGACTGTATGTATCCGATGTGCCTGAGAGACGAACACTGAGTTAATTTTGCGACACTGACTCTGGAACAGAATCATAAAGAGAATCTTATGAACTACCTGTAAGTAAATGTGTTTCTTGATATATAATTATCCAGTTTGTTATGTTAATGTTAGGTCAGTAGTGGAGTAAAAATAGTTTTCCAAATTTTGCCAAATGTGAGCCAGAGTGGTGATTGTCATTGATAAAGTATGGGTTCATTTCTCTTACATGCCCCAACTTGCACAAGCAGCATGAAACCAGACGTCTGCACAAATCTGCAGTTCACCCTGTTTCTCTTAACAGGAAGTGACATCACACCACTTTTGCACAATGTTTATGTTTACTGTTGTAAGTTGCCTGGGGCAGCTTTGTGCAGCAAAATTTACTCTTGCTATTGATGAAGTGTACGTGTAACTATTGTAGTACTGGCAGGAACGTAAAAAACCAATAATCTTCCATATTCTGTAATCACAAAATGGTAGCCTGTTATGGATGAAAGTGAACTATAGAAATTTGTCGGAAAAATGTTTAGAAAAGAATTTATTGTAGTTATGAATAAAACATGAATAAGGTTTCAGCGTTTAGTTACTGTGCCATTTTGTATTCTCTACTTTTACTTTTTAGACTGTAGCCTAGGCCTAGTATTTTTTCTGCAATGGTAGATTTTACCAAAAGTTTTATTTTATTTTATTTTTAGGTCAACCAAGAACAGAATATCGGCCAAGTAGCAAAGAACATGCTTTGGAAAAATTGTGAGTATTTTGATGGATACATCTCTTTGCTAGGGGACCAAGAATGGGAAGTTGGCAACGGAATTTTTTACGCCCCTCAATTATTTTGAGCATTATGTTCCAGATGACTTTTACAACAGAATCTCAGATCAAAGTAACAGACGTCACATGCAAGACAATCCAACTAAACAACTAAAATCGACACCAGTAGAGTACAAACAGGTTGTTGGTGCTCACATTGTCATGGGTTGTTTACATCTCTAAACTTTTATTTGAGGCACCAAGTTATCCAAGAGGTGCCTGGCCTAATACGTAAGGAGAGAGAATTGGTCTGCAACACGACTGAAGATATCTCAGCTGACTTCGCAAGCACTAGTTTGGCAGCGTCAGACTTCAATATCCTTTTATATAATTACAAATTTGGGTTCAATTTTCTCAAAGTTATCGATACAGATGTACAGGTATTTAGTGTTAACTTACGGTACATACCATGTAATAAAGGATAAAATGATACATGCTAGGTTAGCACACAAAATTCTTCTCTTCTCTACAGTTTAAAGCACATTTTAATGAAAGTATTTCTATAGAATTTAATCCATACTTTGTTTCTACAATTTTATGCACTCTATCTTGCTCAAGTCCAGAGGATACTGAACGGATAACGTACTCTCTCTATATGATCACTGATTTTAACTAGCCTGCAATCATTTACAAATTAGTGTCTAGATTTTTGTTTTGGAAGGACTGAATAGGTACAATGATATATATTTAATTTGTTTGAATGTAATAACTTTGTTAGTACACTAAACAATTTTAAATGCTACATAAAAAAAGAGATCATGTGTCCCTTTGGCTCGTGTTTTGTTTAGATAATTCAATGTATTTTACAAATTGTTTTATGCTTGATGTCATGCTACATTGCATATCTGTGGACATAACTATAACACATACTATATTTCTCAAGCTGATCGTTATTTCAATGCTACGTATAATTCGACATTACATAATTTCATGAATCATTAATAGTTCTAAATGTTAGAATGGTGACCAGGAAATCAATTTCTATTGCCAATCTTCTTGAATACAAACACATCGAATAAGTTTTTATAAATTAATATTCATTAAAGAGGCTGTCATTTTGGAGTCTTACAATTGTGTTACAGAAAACTAACTGTACCAAGCATGACTATCAGCTGAATTTTTTTTACTTTGGCCTTCATTCAAAAGAATATAATTTAAGCAGTATAATTTCTACACATTTCTTTTTAGTCCACATTTTATGACATTTCCAGGCTCCTTTACATTTCATAAAATTAAATTAAAAAAAAAAAAGAAATAAAATATTTTTTACATTACAAGAACATT
Organism: Bacillus rossius redtenbacheri; assembly: GCF_032445375.1. Classification (NCBI taxonomy): domain Eukaryota; kingdom Metazoa; phylum Arthropoda; class Insecta; order Phasmatodea; family Bacillidae; genus Bacillus; species Bacillus rossius. The sequence goes on from NC_086330.1 coordinate 156,151,556, forward strand.
CATTTAATGAATTTTTTTTTATAAAAACACACAACACTATAAAGACAGTGTAAAAAACACTTCATAATTGCAGAGTGAAGTCACATTTAAAATACTACCCAGTACGACAGCATTTACAACATTGTTGATGCAAGAGATTACAACAGATCACTCGCAAAAAGTCTATTAAGTGTAGAAGCTTTGAACTCGAAACAGTGGAACGTGTATCACCGGCCTGCATGCAGTTATTGCAGACAGGTATCTGCAAACAAAGTAAATAAATTTGACATACTTTTATATGACATACATTTATCACTAAGCCTAGGGTACATGAATGGTATTTTCATTGATGCAAGAATAATAAGATACTCCATAAGTTGATAACCAAACCAGTTATAAAACTGGTTTTATAACTAATAGTAGTTAAATATTACCCACCCCCACACTTCTAAAGGCTCTGAATGAAAAAAAATAAATTAAAATAACAATTGAAACTAAAAACAAAAAATAACACACATAGGGATTCATATAATTTTACTGTACCATACCACACAAATTTCACAAAGAATTCACAAAATTATTTTTTTTCTCTCTACGAAACTGTTGGAGTTATGACATCAAAGAACTGTCCAGCCAATCTGCACACCTGAATGGGACTTGACCACAGAAAGGGTATTTTTCCACAGGAAGAGGATCCTCCATAAAATGTGAGTTTCACACAGAAAAGAGATTTAAAGTAGTCAGGGATTTCCCACACAATAGGATTTATTTTAAAAAAATTAAAATTTTCTAATTAATTTAATTTATTTTACCTAAATATAATTTAAATGATAAGATCTTGATTAGCACATATTTGTTCCCGTGAATCACAAGAAACATTCATGACCAAACTAATGTTAATAGAGTGAAATTAGGCCTTTCATTAAAATTCTTACTATATTCTATTTATAAATACATAAAAAAATTTATTTAATTCAGTGAAGTATATTTATATGTTACTACATGAACGTGTGGTCATGGCAGCTTAAAGCCATTGTAAACCACCTACACTTTTTTGTGCCATATGCCACAGTAAACCATACATACAGCCATGCACCAAAACTTTGGTGATGCAAAAGTGAAAATTAAGTTAATTTGATATTACCCCTTTAAAATTGAATCCATTATGCATAAAAATGTAGTTTCAATAAACAGTGGATTACTGTGCCCTTATTAAAATAAGTTTTAAAGAAACATACCAAATTCCTGTATATATGGTATCTTCGTGCATGTTTGGCGATGCTCGTTTTACCACATTACATATATTTCAGAAAGGAAGTTGGCAGCACTCAATTTTAAAAGACTGCAACTGATACCTTTTTAACTTTTTGCATTCCTAAACGTAAACAATTGTTCTGAAAGTAGTAATTTTCGTTTAATAGCATTAATTCCTATGCTATAAAAATATGAAATTAATTCAATGTAAACATCCAATCATACAAAAAGTCCAAAAATAAATTGTGCAACAAAATCTCACCATAAAAAGTGGACATTTTCGAAAAGCTTCAACATTCACATCTCTTAATCAATGACAGAAAATTTCATATTCAACTTCAAACAACTCTGAAGAATTTCAAGACTGGCTTTATTGTTTTCGCTATGTGAGATAAAAATCTAGTTAATATATAAAAACTTAACCATCTGACAATTTACTTAATGTGTTGTATATTTGCTTATTGTTTCTATTATAGCGAGACAATAATTTTCTTTAAATTGCCCTCTATTTACATAGTTTTGTTTTGGTCCCTTGAAATATATAAAAACAAGATTCTACCTAAAACTCTGTTTCTGAAGTCTTAATTTTCAAAATTTCCCTAGCCATGGTTGCTACAGAAATAGAATCTTAGAATTCCCTGATTTTTCCCTGTTTTCCAGAAATTTAAGAGAAAAATTCCCTGACTTTCTTATGAAGTACATACCATAAATATTAACGTGCATATGATTAAGTGTAATATAAAAAATTCAACATGAGGTAAAATAAGGTTTTTTTATTGTTATTTTGACGGCAGAATGTGCGAATGTTTTTTTTCCTTCGACATGGCTGGTGAGAGCTCTTCGGCCCATATTGCTGAGTTGAATACTTTTGTAGCACAAAGTGCAGTACGCAGAATTTATGTTTTTAGCAGAGGGTTTGATATGCTGATACTATGACTACTTGAGCCAATTCTCCTTAAAAATAGTTTTCTTCGACATCTCTAAGCTAAAAAAAAAAGTACATATTAATATTTTCAGGTTAGGTTAAAAAATTATTGTTTATGAATTCTTAAAAAAATATTACTACACAAATACAAAAACTATTACAAATTCACACCTAGCAATATAACGGGCCTACTTAGATAATTACAATAGCAGCATTACAACATGCAATATTCTTACAATGTTAACTAACGATTATGGGGAAAAACATGGTATTCAGTTATGCATATTTTTTATACACAATGTAAGTGTCACGCAACAAAACTCACGGATTATAACGGTTGAAAAAAAAGTAATTAAAAAAATAGTTAGAAAAAATGCAAAAACATAACTGCACACAAAAGCCACGTGTTTTCGTATCAGCTTGGTAGTTTTCAAAATGAGAATTGGTATTGCTTCTTTATCAAAATGCACTTTATTTTCTTATGATCGCATCAAAAACTAACTTCACTTGAAACAACGCCTTTAAATTCACGTAATAAGCTTCGTACTCATCTTATTCCACGTGAAAATAGCCTTCAAAAGATAAACGACGCCATGCCAGTTCTGTAGTTCACTGCATGGAACGGAACAAAACACAAAGTCTCAAGGGCAAATTAAAAAGGATCAAAACACGAACAAATGAAGGCCGGGTTCGCTAGTGAACAAACGAGTGCCTGGATTGGCCAGAAGTTATGGCGGGTGGTTGTAACAGCCTATTGCAACGGACAATCGTAGACCAAGTAAAAAAAAAAAAAAGTTGCAGTTGCCGTGTGCCTTAAGCAGCAGCCTTTTAGCGGAGTCGTTCGGTAGTGGTACGAGCGCATCAAAACAAAGCTTTGTTTGAATTATAAGCAACTTTAAAATTTCCAGAATTCGTAGAATTTTCCCGGAATTCCCTGACCATTTTAATTTCCCTGACATTTCCCGGTTTTCTAGTCCTGTAGCAACCATGCCTACCCTCTCGACCAGGGAAGTATTCCAGACCCCCAGCAGAAGAGACACTGGAATATTGTTTGCTTACGCTACAAAAATGTCTAGAACTGGCCCTGGTTGCATCTGCAGTTTACAGCCCATGAAAACTGGAGGAAAGTAAAACACATAAAGAGACTTCTTGCAGTTTTATCTGGCCAGGAAGTACACATCAGCGACCAAAAGTGACAATTTATAGTGGTAGCGTGTAGTTTCTTCAAATATACTGTAAACAGCACTCAAAAATGGGTACACACACAATTTGTAGGAACAGTGTGGTTTTTCAAATAAGCTGTTTTTAACTTCCTAGACAAAGAGACATTATTCACTATGAATTAGGTAAATTCACTGTTTCTTATGGATTTCCCAGCACCAAAACAATTCATACCTATTTCAATGGTTTCAAATTTTTCCTGTCAGGTAGCTACCTTGACAGACTATTTATTGATTGGTGTTGGAGTGAAGAAAAATTATTTCAAGAAATTTAAATGGTTAGTACCCATGTGGTATAAATCTAACACACACACACACACAACAGTATTAAAAATATAGTTGAGTTCCACTGAATTTTCATGGGTATTTAAAGTTTAGAAAAAGTTTAGCATTTAAATTCCCAAAAAACCGAAATAGAGAGAATATAAGTATTAGGTTTCACTGTATCAAAGCAGCAATAAATACAGTAAAACTCGCTTAAGGCGTTCACCCACTACACGTTTTCCCATTTATAACATTTAAATAATTATTCCCTTGAATACTTCCATATATCCCTATGTTAATTTTTCCCATTCAAAACGTTTGAATTTATAGATGCTTCCCGCATATAACGTTCATTTCAGCAATAAAATAATGTAATAAATTTGATTATAATGCTCAAACGTTATTTGCAGTAAAACCTTTAGACAATTGTTTCAAAATAACAAACATAACCGTCAAAACCTCTGCAGCATGCTGTTACAATATATTTTTCGACCAATCATCTGCTTGCACTCGTATCCTTTGTGAGACTGTTTCATCTGTACACCATTTCCCTCATTCGAAGCATGTCTGACAAATACACAACAATAAACAACTAGCCATTCGATGACCTGATTGCACAACACATTACGCAACTGGTACAGCAATATAAGCTAATCCAGTTTCATTGTTTATTGATCAGCGTGGTAAAATTTTTATATGGTGGATGTATTGATAAACATTTTAGTTTACTCGTCTTGCTATTTTTTTCCGTTTTTGACCTGACTTATATACCCTCTTTTATCGCATAATCGTCACACCTATATTTTAGGGCATCAAAATTTGGATAAAAGAACCTCTCGCATAAACATTGCATGATGTTTTTAGTCCCAGATTCCGAGTGCTTTGTATGGGTATTTTTTCCGTATAAAACAATGTCTTTTAAAGCCAAAATCTAATATTTATTCGATTATTACCACTTATTTAATTAACGAAAATACGAAGTTGTCTGATATGTACATTTTCTTTTAAAGACTTTTTAAACATTATAATCTTTATCTGTTCGTCTGCGTCACCACGGTGTACCGCTTATAAAAATGTAGCCAGCGCTAGTTGACATAATTCATGTTCAGTTATGTTGCTTCCTGTACAGAGCACACACACATAGTCGTAGATTGATATCTCGCCGGTTGCACGCAACGCGCGCTATCTGTCAAGTGATGAGTGAACTACATTTGACGGCCCGCGGTGTACTACGATAGTTACGCGTTCGATCACAGATTTTGTTTTTATATTTAAAGTTGACGAAAGGTTTTTGTTGCGTGACTTATTAATTAAAATTGTTTGGTGTGCTCTTTCACACTTCACTTTTTAAATAAATGCACTTTCCATGAATGAGATTTGTTTTTAAAAATAACTTTACCAAACAAATTTTTTTTTTATTCGCATAAACATTGCACCCCTACTTTTCAAACTTGATTTTAGTATACAATGTACGACAATTATGCGTGCACAATTTTTCGTAAAATGCGAGTTAAAAAATTATGGTATGAGGTTTATTCCAAACTGGCAATGCAGCATGGCAACCCTGCACAATGCACAGGTTTCTTCAAGCTCCAAGCTTGGTTGATCTGATACTGCTTAAAGGAGCGACTGACATTTTGCATGCTGATTGTGCTTAGTTATTTTATTTTTCCGTAAGTTGCAATGACTGCCAAAGATTTAAGTAGCATACCTGCCAACTTTTTGTAACTCCCATCAGTAAAACTTTTAGAACTTATAAAATTTGGCGTAAATTATGTGCGGTAATTACTAAGTACTGGTAACCAATATCAATTTCCCGACTTTCCCATAACCTTATATTCGACCCAACAAAATCTTATGCAAAACTACTCTTAAAATATATTTTCTAGTGCTGCTGTAATCATATTAAAAAAATTAGAACAATGTTAACAACTATAGAAAAAACTTACACTGAGAACAATAAACCAAACATGAAGGCAGTCTTACCTTTATAAACAATGTTTGACTAATGAATGAATGATTCAAGAATTTTATGTGAAAAAAAATTAATCTGTACTGTTCTGCTTAATTTGTAATGATGATGAAATTGCATTCTTTGCTGCTTGCAGGAAAACACTGCTAAAGTTTTGTTGATAACATGGTCCAGACCTCTTACATTTGAGAACAGAGATTGACTGAAGTGTTTCTCTTGACAGATGACCTATTTTCTGTGTTTTTTTTTTTACCAAGCTCTGAGTGTGGTTTTCATGGTAAAGTAATTCAATAATAATAATAATAACAACTTTAAAAAAAAATTAAGGGTTTTAACCTACAGCTAATATTTGCGGTAATGTAAACCCCACAAAAGGCCAAATTTTAAAATCAGAAAGCTGAAATAACAGTGCATAACCTAGGTATGTCTTTTTTTTATGTAGCAACTGATCTGTACTATTTCCCTTTTAAGAAGTTTTTATCATCCAGTCCCTTCCCTTGCAAAATGTCTTAGCAGGGTTTTACTGTAGTATCAAGAATACTTACCAAAATGAATACCAATCGGGCAGCAACAATCATTTTACCGCCCTTCAACTGAAACAAAGAAATCACCAGTAAGAGGAAGACAATGGTAAACATTAGCATCTGACAAAACTCAACTGTAATCAGAGAGAAAGTTCAAGAGTACATGTTAGCAGTCATGGACACTTTCCTGAGAATGTTGTCATCACAAAATATTTATGAACACCACACCTCAAGCAACAATGATAATACTTACTGTATGATGAAAGATCAATCTCCTCTGGCAGTTCCGTGATGTTCACATCAAACCTATCTTGTACTTCATTAAGGATCTTTGCATCTCCCTCATCACTAACAAATGTGATGGCCAAACCCTGTCAACATCACAAGTCCTGCATTAACACACACATGTACTACTCATAAACATAGACTACAAAGTGAAAATTGTCTCTAAAGAAACCAAAGCAGGCAGAATAAATAATTTAGTTTGCGACTACTACACATTCTTAGATAAAAACATTTCCCTTCAATCACACTTTCAAAAACCTAAGCTGGGCAAAATAAGGGGTTTCAGATCTTAAGAAAAAAAACTACGCGCAGGACACGGAACATAACATTAAATGAGGTAATAAATTTCAAAATATTCATATTATTACAGAAGGAAAATGTTGCCCATCATATTGTGTAGGCCCAAATCTAGTAATTATACATCAATAGAGACTGGTAATTTTCAAATACCACAAAATAAGCCTTACATTAAATTCATGATAACCACAAAAATAAAAAGGCTAATTGGTAAAACAGTGACAAAATTAGCTCATATTTACACTAAATAGATTTAACTAGATAATGTACGACTGCTGTGTGCCCATTTTGCAATATTGCATGATTTTACACTACATTCTGGCACACTTATTTACGTTTATGTTGCTTTCAAGGTGCAAATTCCAACAATTGTGGCATAGATAAATGCAGCAATTAAGCTACTAGTGTGTGAACATCATGGTTGATAGATTGGAACTATTAATTAAACATAGTTTCAACTACTGTGTTCCAAATTTTTTTCGTAACACAAAAATATGTAGTCCTCGGCCAAAGCCGAGTATACGTAAGCATACATACAATATACATACAGTACACTTATAATTAGCAATTCATAGTAGGATCAGACATTTACAGATTAATAATATTAATAAAAATTTAGTACTTCATCACAAAGCATAAGGAAAGTTTACTAAAGCAAGTTAGATTTATCAAAGCAAAAACAAACAATTTTAGTATTTAAAAAAATTAAATAAGCATGTTCAGCCTATCTACACATACACATACCATACTTTTTGAAACTCCCATCAGTAAAACTTTTAGAATCTACAAAATTTGGCGTAAATCATGTGCGGCAATTACTAAGTACTGGTAACCAATATCAATTTCTCGACTTTCCCATAACCTTATATTTGACCCAACAACATCTTATGCAAAGCTACTCTTAAAATATATTTTCTAGTGTTACTGTATTCATATTTAAAAAAATTAACACCACAATGTTAACAACTACACAAAAAACTTACACTGAGAACAATAAACAAAATGTGAAAAAAATGTTGGACTGATGTATGAATGATTCAAGAATTTTATGTGAAAAAAAAAAATTAATCGTTAGTGTTCTGTTTCATTTGTAATGATGAAGTGGCCTTCTTTGCTGCTTGCAGGACAACACTGCTGAAGTTTTGTTGGTAACATGGTCCAGACCTCTTTCATTTGAGAACAAGAGTGACTGGAGTGTTTCTCTTGACAGATGACCTAAATTCTTTTTTTTTTTTTTACCAAGCTAAAGATACATTCACATTCCACATTACTGTGTGGTATACTTAAAATGGAAAGCATTACCCTTGATATTCTGTCATAATGTCATCAATCTGCACATTTGTAAATTGTTTACAAAGTTCATCTATTGCCAAATCAATAGTTTCCTCTTTTTTCACAGACAAGATAATGGGGAACAATTTCACAAAGTAATGCACAGAAGATAATTGAGCATTTTCAATTGTGCCACTTCTACATGTTTTAAAACTTCACTCTTAAAAGGAAATTTATTAATCATGTAATCACATGCAATAATGAAATATTTCCTTACTGAGCTGTAGAACACATGTTTCTCTTTGCTTTCGAGCACATTTATTAAATTTGTTGTGACTTCCTATCATTAAATCACCATCATCTTTTTGATTATGACATAAATGGTACTGTACCTCAAGTAATAGACTGTCCTTCAATACACTAGGTTTAATGAAATGTACTACAATGTCTCAGCAAATTCATTAAGAGTTATCTTAAAAAACGTATCTGTGGCGATACTGCTTGAAGAATTACATTTACTTTCTCAAAATATGGCATGACGTACAGTAGAAAGGCACAAAAAGATTTGTTTAAATTCGAAGCCAGAAACAATTTTTCTTCTCTACTTGCACAAGAATTCTGGTTTTTAAGAACTGGCTTGTCAAACTTCTTATCAGTCAGTGCAATTTTCTTGTTGCTAGAAGCAGATTCAGGAGCTAATTCTCTTTTCTCTTGTACGGTAGAATCTCGTTATAAAGTACATGAATAAAATCTCAACTTTTATACTTAGTAATGAAAGTACTTTATTCTGAAAATCTATATATTTACCTTTAAAACGTAGTATTTTTTAATTTTTAAAAACAAAGTACTAGGGGATCAAATGTTACATTGCCGGACGCGTGGAATTGTGCGAAGCTGTTTCTAATTTATTAAGGAAATTGTAGATGTTTTCTCATTGTTTTAGAGCAAAATTACAGGTGTGTAATCTATCGCTATAGCGAAAAGAGCCCACGCTGCATTCGTTATTTCCGAAATTTTTATCCTACGCAGCATATGGAAAACTGACGGTGCCGATGGCAATTATCATTATAGCGACTTTACATTATAGACCGTATTCGCTACAACGGACTTTCACTGTACTTTTATTTAGCTCAATCCTTTTCGCGTCCATCAGATTCTCACTTAAAAACTATAATTTTGAATTCTTCACATTTCCCTTCAACTGAAAGTTAAAAGGTTATGCTTTCGGTATCACTGAAGGCATGGCGCAGGCGTTATGACGGTTTTGAGTTTCGAAGAATATTCTGTGTACAAAATAAGACATTTTCAGTATGCGAAACGTTTTCAGCTTAATCAAAATACAATATTATTTAGCCGTAACATGTGTTTAGTTTTAAAAGATAATTAGCACCTTGGTTGAAGACTTAATTATATAAACACATCACATCTCCTTGCGCATGCGCCATCTTGTCACCTTCGATACTCTCGAATCACGTATAGGAAGTCGACTGCTAAGAAAACCAACAACTGGATTTAGTTTCGCGCACAGCTCGCACAGGCACACACCATGTATGCACACAGGGTGTCTACTGGTCTTCCTTTCCAAAAATCAGTGACTTTTGGAGCCCACTTTCTGTCATTTTTGGTGACTTTTTTTTACTAAAAATTGTATTAAATTAAAACGGATATTGAATATAGGTCTAGTTTACTTATCAACGGTTAAGCTTATTGTTAAATAAATGGGATCACATGCAGTTTAAAATGCTAAACTTGACCTTAAAAAAGTTTTACTTTAAGCAGCTTTGGAGGGTAATGAAAAATAAATCCAAATAATCGATAATGACTTAATTTACAAATAAATAAATAGGCGAAACTAACAGGTATTTGAAATATAGTCTGTCATTTATAAACATATTTTGTTCCTAAGTTTTTTCAAATCCCTGTCTATTTCTAAGAGTTCTTCTTTCTTTTCTTCCAGCACTTTTTTCTTTTTCAATTCTAAGAGCGTAATTTCATGTGCTGCTCTTTTCCTTGCATTCACAGATTCATCCTCTTTAATCTTCTTCTTCATCAGGTCATCTCTTCTTTTTGATGCAGCATTTCTGAAGTTTAAAATCATCTGTTTAGATATAGTATGAGAAAAAGTTTCAATTCCACCTGTAACATAAAAAATTTGAGATTTAAAATTATTGATAAAGAAATATTTAAGTCTAACTTACATTCAGAAAGCATTTCTTTTTAAACCCACCTGGAAGAGAAGACACATGGTCATGAACAAGTCTTTGGGCAACCAAAGATTTCTCTTGAAGATTTTCCACTAAGAACTCCTTATTGAAAGAAAAACTTCTCTAAACTGCTGCATTACCATGAAAGCAAATCAAAAAACGCTGAATGAAAGAAACAAACAGGTTATGGGCATTCTCCATTGCCGAGCTTAGCAGTTGAAACAAAAACTTATCTAGGCTATCCTTTTTCCAGTTAAAGAACTTTGTTGCTTTCAGAACTTCAGGAAGTGCACAAAACTTAGCATATTCTCTTAACACAACATCCCCATCTGCTGGTGACAGGTGATTGAGAGAAATAAGTTCTTCAATGGCAATCTTGGCCCTCGAGGTTCTGACATCTTTGACAATCACTGAAGGAGATAAGCAAGTGGACCCAAGCACAATTCGCTTCCTTAAAGGGCTTTTCTCTTCAAGCTTGGAAAACAACTGTAACAAAAACTGTTTGCAATCTGCTTTAAATCTAAGAGAGTGTAGTTCTTTTACTTTCTTTAGGCAAAATGTTGCTCCAAAACCAATTTCAATAGAATCTGGCATTCTTAGGTCAGTCTCATTTTTGACATTCAAATGTTTTAACTGGGATGCACTAACAACCTTTTCCATTGCAGATTTTGTAAACACTCTACTCGCAATGTTCTTCATCAACTGGAAAACTTCTTGATAAAGAAAAGGCAGTAGGGGATCGTTTCTCTGAAAAGATGTCAAAAATTCTTCCAGCTCTTCAGATATCATGGCAGAGAAATGTAGCTTAGCTTCTAGTACTGGGTCTTCCAACAAGGCCTTCTTTACCACATGAAAGTTCTGGGAGTTTGGAGGATTCTTTTCAATCTCTTTGTCTGTAACGTATTTCTTCAGATGTGGAATAATTTCTGAGCACCTTTTCATCACAGATGAGTTTTCAGTCCATCGTATGGCACAGAACTTTTTCGGGAACATTCTGGAGCCAGTGATCTGTTGATAAACTGCACGACGAGATGGGTAGTTCTTGAAAAGACTGTAAAGTGCTCTAAGAAACTCATTAAGTTGCCAACCAACTTTTCCATGAGCTGTTTTGTATGCACCATTTACAATGTGCAATGAACAGGTGCCTAAGTCCAAGATTTCTTTTTCGCTATCAAGAGTACATCTCATGTAACTTTTCAGGTCGGAAATCAGTTTCAAATTAACATTGGGTCCATCAGTTGCAATTTGCACCAAGCCTCCTAGAGACAGGTCAGCTTCTCCAATGCATACAATAAGATTATTGAGCAAATCTGCAGCTTTTGAATGCTCCAGGAAAGCAGATGTCAGATATTTTGTACAAACACAACTGTTTTATGCATCCCAATACTTTACAACAATGTCCATTTGCCCCTTTTGGCAAACATCGTTTAAACTTTCGTCAATTGACAAAGCATAAAATGGGCTTTTCTGAACACTATGTGACACACATTTCGCAAAATGGGGTCCAAGTCCATATGTTATGCTGTATGCAATTTTATCCTTATGCATTTTCATTTTAGAGGCTAGAGAGCTATCTGGGAACATAATGGGAAACAGCTTCACTGCTAATTCTCCCGAGCGGGATGAAGCATGTGTGAAAACACAGTGAGTTGCCCACACAATCTCTGCTTTTGTCACACTGTCATTAACTAGGAAAGTTGACAGCCTTGATGGTTCAGCAGTATGTTCTTGGCTAGAAGCAGACGTGCTAGGCTTAGGTTCTGGCAAAGATGGACTGGGTGTATTAGCCTGAGGAACACTCATGGAAGGCCCGTCAGTATCCATGGGTATAGCTCTGAAGGAAGACAGAGTTTTTTGTTTTCCAGATTTCAGGCAACTGGAAAATTCACTATGCTTCTTGCCTTTCTCGTGGCTTTTTATTGCATTCACACCAGAGTGGGACACATCAATTTGTTTTTTACAAAGAGAACAAAAACCAAAAAATTTATCTTTGCCTTTTCTCAGCCAAGTTCTCCATCCTTCTTCTTCCAACCACATCTCTTGGAAGTGGCACTTACCCGGCATCTTGTAAAAAAACTGTTACACAAACACTTCATTCATTAAAAAAAACTGTCAACATAGTGAACCGTGGGGCAATCTACAACTATTGAGCCTTGTGGGCGGTTAAAACAGATTGGCCTACATGAAAATATACACACTTAACCAACTCACTGTAATTTTAATAAAAAATAAATTACCGATTGTTAATTAGTGAGAATGGGGCCCATTTCTACTTCTTTCACAAAGAAATATCATTACAAAAAACGCCGGCCGTTTACTAATTGTAAATAATGCGTCATAAAACGTAGCGGCCACGAAATCAAAAAAAAAATAAACTTAACCTCCCCAAACTGTTGTACGCCAGCATATTATTAATTATAAATTATGTTTGGCTGAAACATAATAAACTATAACTGCAAGGACACCAAAAAATACCGTCCGCGAATAATCCAAACAAACGCAGTTGTTTCATGTGAGAGCAAAGCATATAACATATTGCCAACATTGATCGAAGCGTAGGTGAAAGTGAGAACCAGTCTAGCAGTTACAGCGTCATTATTTTAAAAAAAAAACATATTCCTACATACAAAACCTTACATCCTCACTGAATAAAAAAAAGGGCGGAAACGATATATCTGTTCCTTAAATAAATAATTAACAACGCAACAGCTTTCGAAGTGTGCTTGTCAGCCCTGGGCGTCCCACGATACTCGCACGTGGTACAAACACGATTATTATCCTACACTTAATGTTTGGGTTTGCTCTTGTTGGTAAGATATATGGTCCCATTGTACTAGTACGTACACAATAGTTCTCGTACGTTTGTTACATCATGTAATCGATCGGTATTCTTTTCTCCTCGCTTGCACTTGACAAAGAAAAAACACTACGGACGGCGCAGTGAGATAGATAGCGAGAAAGATGGATATTTCAGCCGTTATCTCTATCGAAGGGAGGGCAAGTAAACAGGTGTTCCAGAGGTTTTTGCGAGTTACATCACATTTATGTTCTCCACAAAAAAAAATCGGTGCCCTCTTTCCAAACTTCGTGACTTTTCGGTGACTTCCGTGACCCTACCCCAAATTCCATGACTTTTCCATGACTTCCGTGACTTCCGTGACCAGTAGACACCCTGGCACAGCATCATTGATTGCTTGTTTACGTTTACAAATACCGACGAAAGTTGAATCAACGCGATACAAAAAATATATATTCATAAAAAGATTGGCATTAAAGTAAATAGTCTTACTTTATGTAAGGAAAATGCCAAAACCACACATTACTGCCAAGCAACGAGTTTTAGAATTTACTAGCTAGGGGCTTTATGCGAGTGATCAAACCCCGTTTTTTTGTCGGTATTGTAACGTAACCATTTGCTGGGAGAGAAGAGATTCGTGTACAAAGCACGTCAGTACTGATAAACACTGGCATCTTGTAGAAGAAAAACAACCTGGAACTTCGAGCAAAAGACAAGTATCTCTAGTATCATCTTTTCGTGATGTAAAAGGTAACAAAGACACTACAGAATTTATCACGGACACAACATCTTTTATAAAAGCAAATATATCTTTGGAAAAGGTTGATGATCCAAACATTCGAGAATGGATGAACAAATACATTGAAGGTGCTGGAGTTCTACCACATGCCAGAACACTTCGAGAAAAACATGTTGGAGCAGTAATGAATACAAGATGTGAAGTGGTAAAACGTAAAATAAAGGATAAAAAAATTGACGTGTGATGAATCCACAGACAGCATAGGAAGGTGTTTTGAGTGAAGATGATACTCCAGAATTATTTGTGTGTTGAGTCCATTTCCTCAAAGCAGCAGATGCTACAAATTGTGTCAGGGCAATTTTGGAGTCTTTGAAAGTTTATGAGGTCCAGTATGAAAATGTTAATTGTTTGGTGTCCGATTCTGCTCCAAACATGACCAAATGCGCAAATACCTTTAAAGTTGTGATTGGTGACAGTCTGATTCACATTCAGTGTTGGGCACACAAACTCAACATTATTGGAAACATTTGGGCAAAAGAACTTAAAGTACTCAACACTGCTGTTGCGAACATCAAGCACGTTTTCATAAACACAAGAAAACGAAAGCACTTGTTCCACACTTTCCCAGAAAACAGGCATGGAAAACCATGTGCACTCTTTCCTTTGCCTGTTGTTACCAGGTGGAATGCATGGTTCAAGAGTGTTTTTTATTTGGTTGAACATTTTCATTACATTCTTGATTTTGTTAGGACAGAAGACTTACAATCAACACAAAATGCAGGTGTGGAGTATTTGGTGTCACTGTCTTCAAAAGACACTGATGTAATTCACTGCCTAGCTACTTTTGTGAAAGACCATGGTAAAACCCTTGTTGATTCAATCAAGATGTTGGAAAGTGATTCATACCCAACTGCCCACACATTATACAGGATACTAAATGACTTGAAAGAAGGTTTTGAAAATGTTTTGCAGGGCATTTATTTTGATGGTACTGCTGAACTTCTCTCGAAAAAGAGTGTAGCTACTAGTGCTTCTGTAAAACTGACACTCAAGAAAACTGTGGCACTGTCTCGTGACAAACTTTCTTCTATGATGACAGCTGATCCATGCAAGAGAAATTTTGACAGTATCAAATTTCTTGATCCAAAGTGGATCTTGTCAGAAGAAGTAGACCCGAACACAGTGTCAAAACTACGGCGTGTAAGGGAAATACAAATGGCAAGTACAGAAGAACTCGTTGGTGGTTTCAGGGACTTACAAAACAACTTATAGAAACAAGTAACCGAAAGTGGTGGATATGACATTGTCAAAGCTCTGGCCAATGTAAAATTGTCTCATCCAAGTTTTGCTAAAAAGTGTTTTAAAGCCACCTGGCTTCCTTCTTCAAATATTGATTCTGAAAGGTTTCTTTCAGCTTACAGCAGTGTTTTGTCGAACAGAAGAACAAATTTGAGCCAGGCCAATCTAGAAACCATGTCTACATTTTATTTTGAGCATCACTAGTGTTCTTGAACATATTAGAACTTAAGAAAATGTAGTCTGTTAACAATTTCTTTCTCTGTTTTAAGTTTACTGTGAAGTTATGTAGGCTTAAGTTGTGACAAAAAAAGTGTTATAGGAACACAACAGGTAAGTTAAGCAATTTTAAACTCGCTAGTAGCCAAATTAATTTTGCATGCATATTTACATTTTTGTTAAAATTTTAAATTCAGGAATAATCTAAGTAAAATTAAACTTACAGATTGCTAAGCTGTTTGACTAATAGTGATATGAGTGATATATTTGGATATCTTAGTATGTTTAGTGTTTGTTGCCAAATCTTACATGCCAGTAAATATATATTTTTTTAAATGTAAATATATTAATGAGAAAATAACAATTTTCACTTGAAAAATAACACCACTTTTGCTTAAAAAGAACACCACTTTTGACAAAAAATAACACCATTTTATAGCATAAAATAAAACCACAAATGCAGGTCTCTACTCATTAGCAAAACTGTGAGCCTTTGTTTCCTTAGTTTACCACCATGACATTGCTCCCTCTTTAAACAGTGTGTTTTGTCTGGAAGAGAACAAAACCTGCCTGTTTCATCCATATTAAAAATATCCTTCGGATCATATCCTTGTATTTGACTCTGCAATTACTCATTTCCACACTTCTATGGTCACAAAGTTTACACTTCTTTCTCCACATTCTGCTTTATATAAAAGGTTATGTCACCGTTTGAAACAGTCAGTCAAACCACTTGATGCACGAAACTCATCTATTCCTACTAGAGTGGCAATAAATTGCTTTTCTCTCAACAAAACACAGTCTATAGGTATATTCAAGGGTCTTGAACCCACATTCTAAAGTACTTCAAGTTACCCATACTACGATACACAAATGTACCACACTGAGCTGCATTTCCTTCAACATCTTTGCGATTTTTCAAAATTGTGTTCAGAGTTGAAATAGGCACGCCTAACCTCTGAACAAGTAAACCACTAGTACCTTAGTGCTCATCCCAACACTTTAAAATGTTTCGTTTTTCATCAATTGAAAATGTATCCAATCTTTTACAAATTCAATTAGTTACAGTAAAAGACAATATTAGATGCTTGAATACCATAATACTGTATACACCAAGTTACTGTTGGACAGTCAGGATTTCTATAAAGTGTAGCACTAACATCACATACTTAACATTCTCTAAGTCTACTATTATTAGACCAGTGTTGGCAGCTTGTAAATACACTCTTCCCAACAGAATTTTGCATTTGGTATTCCACACAAAAGTGTTAACTTCATATGTATGATGCACATGACAAACACAGGAATAATGAATTTATGTGGGTCTAAGAAACAAACAGCGTAAATTGCAGATTGTAAGAATGTTGTAATCAACTGTAATTTATTGCAATGCATAAAATGAGGTTAAAAGGGACCAATATAAAATGGTGCAAATAACTGAAAACATAAAAAGCAGGAACGTAACATCGGGGTTCTATTGTATGTTCTTTACTGCATGTACTGTAAAGAAATAGCAATGTGCAGCATTAAAAAAAGTTATGACACTACCTGCTAGTCTAAATTCTTTCATTTTCAACATTATTTTATCCTGCAAAACTAATCTTTCCAGTCTTTCACGTGTTAAATCACAATTATTAGTTTTCAATCGTGGCTTCTGTTTACTAGTACTGTCAGTGAAAATCTTCAGATGTATAAGTAAAAAAAATAAACACGAGACAAGAAATTTGAGCAACTGACTCTTCTCATCAAACCATGGCAACCCACATGTCAATTGTCACATCTGCTGCCGAGTTTTGACAGTACAGTATTCAAAAATGGTATTAGTGATGCAGTCTATATGCACAACAGGTAATTTAAACCAAGTTATAATCAACATTAAAAAATGGTATAAATTACAGTTGGTAAGCACAGCATGCAATTTTTAAACTACCTACAACCTTTTCAAACTATCAAATAAGCAGTTAATTCCTGGTGGCCTTCAAAAGTTCATGGGTTCACCACTAAATCTTTTCCTGGTTAAGTGGCCACCCTGTTAACAGGACACAGTCCTCCAAAAATAATGGAAAGCTGACTTACTAGTATAAAAAAAAATTATTTATTTCTTACCTTTGTACCAAAACGTCCCGCACGGGCTACTCTGTGAAGATATGTGTCTGAATCTTCAGGCATGTCATAGTTGAATACAATATTTACTCGTTCTATGTCCATGCCTCTGCCAAACAGGTTAGTAGCAACAAGTATCCTCTGCAAAACACAAAAGGCTTTAAAATGCATCAATCCTTACAACAGCCAAATAAATAATGAAATACATACACTGGGTCAATATTAAAAGAATATGTACCCATTAAAAACTATTTCATGCAACAAGTTTTAAAATGAACATTCCTCGAGTTTTTTAAGTTCCATAACTATTCAGGGTTTTTACACAATTGTGATGAAATCTCCCCAACAACGTGTGTTCGAAGCTCCGTTGGTTCTTTGCGTAACGACTTGCTCGGGCCAAAATTAATTTTTAAGTAACTTACTGCCAAAGATTACAACCTAGAACAATTCCCGGATTGTGACAGATAAATCCAATGATCCACAAATGACCATGATTCTTCAGACGTGTTCAAAATCCAAGATGTTACCATGGCCACAGTTCCAACACTTAACGTGCCACTATCAGCGGCTCTAACTAAATACAGTAGAACCCTGTTATAATGAATCTGAAGGGAGTAGTTTATATGTTCACTATAGAGGGGAAACTTTATATCTGGGAAAACTTTTATATTGGCAATACATACTCAAAAGCATAATCTTAACTACACATAGGCCTAAGCCAAGAAAAGAACGAATGAAAATACTCAAAGCAACAGTTTTATGAGCAAATGCAGATATTATTTTTAATACTTTACACATGTACAAACTTTCTATTAATGGTTCTTCGACATCGGCGTATTTTCCTTTTTTCAGGCGTTTAATACTCTGTGACGTATTCGCAGCTTGAGAAA
The DNA here is from genome assembly GCF_032445375.1 of Bacillus rossius redtenbacheri. Lineage (NCBI taxonomy): Eukaryota > Metazoa > Arthropoda > Insecta > Phasmatodea > Bacillidae > Bacillus > Bacillus rossius. The sequence goes on from NC_086330.1 coordinate 156,169,796, forward strand.
GAAGATTGTTCAGCTTGTTTAATATTGTATTTAATGTGGATGTTGCAATTCCCAGTTCCTTTGATATTAACACGTGCGGGACAGTGGGGTTGGAATCTACCTTTTTAATAATGTCCACTTTATCTCGCACAGATAATGCCTTACGTTTTTTACAGCGTTTTTCACACATTTTATGTACGTATTTCTTATTGAAGCACATTTGCAGCTTAATAACACGAAATTCTTTTTACCGTCAAAAGTAAATAAACGAAAAATAACGAGTCTGGCGCATCAAAGATCACTACGTATCATTTAGTATCGCAGTTGCTAAAGCTGGAACGAAAATTTCTTACTTTCTATGGAAAAATTTAGTCCACAGAGTTCTATCTAGTGGTAGTCTTAAAAACCTTACTCGATCAAAATGTCCGAAACGTGAACGATAAAAATGAGACGTAAAAATATTGAATTTGCTGCTATAATGTACATACGTATTTGTGTGGCGGTAATTTATGTTTAATTTTGATAACTTATTAAATGTACACGCGTTCGCCCATTCTTTAACTATGCAGGGAAAACTATTTTTTATTTTCACCAAACTGAGCACCATTTCTGGCTACACGTAGCCTACCGAGGCCACTCGATTACGACTTGTTTATATTATGAACAGTGGACAATGAAGTAGCATATTGGGGAGAAAAACGTTAATGTGATCCAGAATAGACGTTTTGTGAAAATACTTGTAATTATATGAAAATATTTGAGATAAATGTGCATTATGTCGGCAAAATTTGTTCGTGGTACACGGGAAAACGTATCAACATTGACAAAAGTTGTGCGCTATATCCAATAAATTAATACATAACCTCACATCATTTTGCCGGGACCGAGACGGAAATTCACTATAAACAGGAATTCATTATAGGCGGGTTCACTATAAACGGGTTCTACTGTACATAGTTCATTTTGATCTCACCTAAACTCTTTGCTTAAACATGCTGTACATAAATTCAAAAGCATATATAGACAGTAAGAATTATATTTAAATCCTTTATGCATATACTCACAAATTCTACAGAGTGCCATACATAGAAATAAAATTATATTTACTTGCCTACTTCCAGAGGTGCCTAAAGAAGTTTTAACGTTTCTAAAAATTGTATTAAAATACAGCTATGCTATAATAACTAAAAGTAAATATATTGGGGGAAAATAAATTGATACCAATAAAAGCTCTTGGCCATGGAATGGGCCACATTGGAAAAATAATACAACCAAAATACACATTAGAATGAAAATACAGTAGAACCCCTGTCATACACTTTTCAACAGAGGGCACAAAAATGGTGTATGATGCGGGAAAGTGTATGAAAAGGGAATGGCAATAATGAAATTTTTTCCAATTTAGCATACCAGCACAATGCCAGATTAAACATAAATACATATGTGTAAATAATTGCATTATATTAATGAAAGATATGAATTCATCATTATATTATACATATAATAAAACCACCAGAAATGTAAAATACAGTCCATAATCAAGTAAAGCTGACATGAGAAACAGTGGCCTTAAAAAATGTTATGAAGTCCTTTCTTGGAGGGGGGAAAAGTCAACAAGCCTAAATTAGAAATTAAAAAAATTAGGCTATTGTAAAAAAAATCAGAAATTTTTGCTTGTTTATTACATTTTACAAACAACTTTATGCAACAGAACAATTTTCAATAAAATTTTAACTTGAGAAACGTAAAATACAAAACAATCCAATCGTAAAAAAACAATAACAAACGGGTATATTCAGTTCAAAGATAAATGACTGCACAAAATATGAGATCCGTGCCTTGGTAAAGCACGTGCACCATTTTCATGATCATTTCTTGTTTGCGCCACTAGTCTCGCTTGGTGCTGGCCATAGATGCTACTAGCAAAGTGCACAGTCTTCCTGATACTATCCATATCTATGGTGCGATAAAGATATTTTCTTACGTTTGCAAATGTAAACAATGATCGTTTTTCAAAATAAAAGCATTAAAACAGAGTTTATAAGGAGGAATATAAAAAAAAATTTGTGAATTTTAGGACTTTTCCGCTTTGTAAAAACGTATGAAATGGGAAATTAATGGTTTTATAAGTGTATGTTCCGGGAAAGTAAACCATTGTAAATATAGTACTTTCGGCGGGACCGAAATTAATCGGCGTATGACATGGGAAAATGTATGAAACGGGAACGTATCATCGAGGTTCTACTGTAGATAAAATAAATTTTTTCACACACTCCATGCAAATTACTTTATTTTAAAATTGCAAAAATAGATATGCAAAAACATTTTCGTGGTTTCACAGCTTTCGCCACATACTTGAAGCTGAACGTTTCACAACATACTGTGATTTTTGCAAAAGTTAAGGTGTTAGCTCCTTAAATTTTTTTAATGCACATGAACAACCTTTACCCTATGCTACATAATTTACTCTATTTAGGTAGTTTAGGTTGAAAAAACACTTTTTATCAGTAGAAAAATTCACTATCTTGGATATATACTAGGGATGGGTTGAGTACACATTTTTATAGATTCCGATACCGGTACCGATTCCTAAATTTTGATTCTCGATTCCAAGTCATTCCAGTTTTTGATTCCTGGTAATTCCGGTCACATACATAATTAAAACTACTTAAGAATTGAATGCATTACATAATGATAATAACATGCTTAAAGGATAATTATAAATTTAGGATTAAATGTTCAGGTGTTTTTTTCTCCCAACTACCAGTTTGTTTGCTAGTACTAGGCTATGCACAAAGAAGTTCAACATTTACACAGGGTTCTTTAACAGGCGATAACGACGATAACATAACATCTTTGTTCAAAATGGGTTCAAAGGTAGTACTACTTTTTTCTGTGGTACCTTTTGACTTAGTTGGTGACAGTGCTGTAAACAAAAGTTTGTTTTCTTCAAAGACTATTTTTTCTGGTAGTAATTTGTGCCGGGATTTCAAATGCTTCATTAAATTGGTTGTAGATTTAGAAGTACCGCCCCGTGAAATTTGCACACTACCATGATTACAAATTGCATATTTGTCATTTTCACTATTGATGCGAAAATGTTCCCAAACTTTAGACATGTTGATACAATATCAGACCATTCGCATCATAATTTTAGACGACAGTCGGCGAACATTATTTTTTACTAACAAACTAGCAAAACACTTGAAAATAGTTTTAGCAAAACAATATTTGTGCCAAATGGCATAAATGCGAAACAATTCACAGTAACCTCAATAGCACGACGGTGAATTACTGTTTTCCTTTGCAAGAAATAAACACTAGCCTCTGTTGGCGGTATGGCCAGAGAATTCTTTAAAATCGATTGTTGCTTTCATTATACAATTTGTCCCGTACGCAACGAATCAATACGTTTCGACTTGACTTTATGTTTTATGGCCACCAGAGGTTTTGTGGAGGCCATCATCCTTGAATGGATCACAACTAAAATGTTGACGACACGTTATTTGATCTCGTTTCATAACCGTCACTTTCTTCACAAAAAACAATGGACTTTTCTTAACTGCAAATAAAATTAATAAGTCTTTTTACAATTTTTTTACGTCTAATACATGAGAGGAATAATGTTCTTCGATCATGAAGTTTTAATTAAAGGTTAAACATACACGGTAACATTGTTTTTATTTATTTTTATTCGTATAAAATTAATATTTAATAATAATTAGCATTATTAGGAATTTTATGCGCATACGGCAGGTAAGATATATTAACCCTTTGGCTAGTATGAACGTACATGCACGGGCATATTTTTAATGGTATTAGAGAGTATGAACGTAAATGTACGTTTTTAACTTTAATTTAATAGTATGGCCATAATTTTACGTTTTGGCAGCAGTACAATGTTTTGCTATGTCCTACATTCTCTTGTACAGTTTACTAAATGATTCCCAGTGATTTTTAAAGTTCTTGCGTATTTTACAAGGTGGTGAAACACAATGCGTCAGATAGCGGCGTAGTAAAGTCCTTATATGTGGGGTTTTTAAACGATAGTAACAGTCGCACACCTATAGAATTGCAGAGTCAATCTTTTATCTGCTCTTATCTCCCGGTAACGTGAACAGGGGTGTATTTATTTGAAAGTGCTTTTATTTTCGCGGTCACAGATACTGAACTATAGGCTCTTCAGAATAGCCAGAAATCTGTGCGAAAAAAGAAAGGGATTTAAATTAAAGTTTGTAAACATTATGAATCAAATGCCTGTTTTCTATACAATATACTATTTTAGTAATCGTATTGATGAAGGAATTGTTTGAGCAGCAAGTACAAATTTTTTTCCACTGGGAACTTACTTTACAACACAATATTTTCGCGGAGGTAAAGACCACTTTTCTATTGCAATTATTTTTCAGTCTGATATGTACTCCATCGCTATGCTTGTGTCATTGAATTTGAATTACTAAGATATACAAGTGGCTTGTTCGTGCAAACAAAGTTCAGTCCCGGGGTTTATCTAATGGCCATAAATTCGTAGAAGTAGAAATATAGTGCTACTGTTTGACTGAATGTTTTTATGACTGTTATTCGTATGTGATTTTTTTAAAACTTTTTGTTTTAATGGCAACATCTCGCAAAAGAAAAATACTTTCTGAAAAAGAATTACAAGAAATTATCGCTAACTGGGAATCAGGAAGTGATGAAAGTGTAAGTGACATAGACACTGACAATGATGCAGTTTCCAGTCTAGGTGCCATGAATGCAACTACAGGAACAGAGGTGAGCATAGATGTTCCAACTAATACAGAAAACTCTTTCCATTGGGAAAACAATGAAAATTTCCAACCAAGGACATTAAATTTTGACAATTCTTTTTCGGGGCTCACAGATGAATTCAATTTGCCGGAAAATTTCAGTGAATTGGATGTATTCAAAATATTGTTTGATCAAGATTTGGTCTAGCACATAGTTGATGAATCGGATAAGTACCACTCATACATAACAGAAAGATTTGAAGTCAAAGAAAAATCAAAACTCAAACAATGGGTGAAATCTAATGTTTCAGAATTTTATACATTTTTAGCTGTAGTTATACTCATGCCCCACACAGCTAAAAACCGTATAAATGATTATTGGTCCACTGACCCAATTCTGTCTACTCCTATTTTTGGAAAAATATTTTCACAGGATAGTTTTTTGCTCTTACTTCGTCTATTACATTTTTCTGATAGCAACAGTCAGCCACACGGAGATCGTCCGTACAAAATAAGTCCTGTTTTGGAAACTACCAAAATGAAATTCAAGACATTGTTCAAGCCGCATCAAAATTTATGTATTGACGAGAGCATTATGGTGTGGAAGGGTCGTTTGGTCTTCAAGCAATACATTCCATCCAAGCGGCACAGATTTGGTGTTAAGTTGTTCGTCTTGTGTGACTGTGAGACGGGATATATTGTTGATTTTATTGTTTACACTGGCAGTGAAACCAACATTGTCAAAATCAGCGATCTCGGCATTTCAGGTTCTATCGTCATTACACTTTTGGAGCCCTACCTAGACAAAGGTCACATTTTGTTTACAGATAATTGGTACACAAGCCCAAAACTGTTCGGATTTCTTTTTGAACATCAGACGGGTGCATGCGGAACAGTGCGCCCAAACAGGAAAGAAATGCAGAGATTTCCACAAAAAGTAAAAAAAGATCAGTGTGCAGTCTAACACACAGAAAACATTCTAGCTGAAAAGTGGCATGACAAAAGGGAGGTTTGCATGCTTACTACTGTTCATAACCACGTGTTTGCCGAAACCGACAAAAAAGACCGAACATCAGGTGAAAGCATAATGAAGCCTCGGTCCGTGGTTGAATACAATCGAAACATGGGGTTAGTGGATAAGGCTGACATGCAGATAAGTTTTGTTGATAGTACTAGGAAGACAATAAAATGGTACAAAAAATTGTTTTTCCATATATTGGACATAATAATTTTGAATGCCTGTATTATGTACAATATCAGGCATAACAAGAAAATTAGGCTGGTGCAGTTCTGCAGGAGTTTTGTCCTACGCGCAACCCTTCAAAAGCCAACTCCAGTGCCATCAACAGCAGCGAAGGCCAAACCACAAAGGCAGTGTTACGTGTGCAAGCACAGCACAAAGACAAAACCAAGGCGAAAAGAAACAAGGTGGATGTGTGCAGAATGTGATGTAGGACTCTGCGTACACCCATGCTTCACCACATTCCACACAATAAAAAACTTTTAAATTTGTTTAAAAGATTTTGTTTATTATATATGTTTAATATTGTAAGTACCGAAATAATTTCATCCTGAAACTTGAAATAAAAATCTTTCATAGACATTCTTTTTTCTAGTCAAAATGGATTGCACTGTAAGAAACTGTGTATGTAAATATTTTAAATTTTTATTAAAATATTTATTCAAAATATTAAAAGTACATTTGATCACCGAAATATTGATTTTTTTTAAATATCTGATCGGTGTGTACAATGTGTATATGTTATTATTATATGTATTTTTTTAAAAAAAATGTAATTGAAAATGTCAGTTTTAAAATTTTGAAGGTTCTTAAAACTAAAGTTAATAATTGTTTTTGCAAAAAATATATAAGATTTTGTAGTTTTCTCAAAAATCTTAAGATTTCTGTAAGCAATAAAAATTTAGTAAAATTTTTTTTTTGAAAACCTCCCTCCAGAGGATACACAAAAATTAATTTTTTCCCTCACCAACCAAAGGGTTAAAATATGTAAGAAAAGCTCAGACGAAAATATATTACTACTGTATTTGCTTAACTTAACCGATACCTAACCTACCTTGCCCTTTTTAGTACCCGATACTGAGTACCCAAATTTTTTAATAATCGGTGGTATCGAGGAATTGGAGAATCGAATTGACCCATCCCTAATACAGTAAAACCTCCATTAACGAATATTCTATTTAACGAAAAACCCCATGCAACGAAATAAAATTTTGGTCCTGCCGAACCACCATAAGATAATTGCTGTTTTAACCTTTAAATACTGAATTTTATTTGTTCCGAAATAGTGAAATTCCCTTTACAACGAACTGTCGGTTTTGAAAAACATGCAAAAATAACCATCTCATACAAGACATCCACTAATTTTTTTTTGCATTCACTGCTTAAAAAATATGTGCGTATAACCGTAAAATAATATGCAACATCGCGGAAGACAATAAATAAACAAAGCATCATGGATAACACATGTCATGTATACATGCCACACTTTGTTTAAAATGGCGGGTACATTTAGCGCTAGTGGCGGAAACCTCTCGTACCATGCTCTGGCAAGACGAACTGGTATATTTTGCGTTTCTACGGTTAAAGATGCGCACACGCAAATATTTTTATCTATGGTGGAGTACAATTTCCATTTTTTAAGTTTTCACTGTTGTTTATTTATTTCCACACGTAGTTACGGAAATCAACACGGTACTACTGTAAAATTAATTCTAATCCTAAAAAGCGGCGACAGATTGACGTTAAAATAAAATTAGAAATTTTAAATGCAGTTGATGAAGGTGGAAAAAAAAGTGATATAGCTAAAACATTTCGACATCCCAGCGCCTACACTTTCGACCATATCATCCAACCGGGAACAGATCCAAAACAACGCTTCTCTGGTAGGAACAAATCGAAAACTTGTGAAAGTATGTAAAAATGATGATTTGGACAAGATACTTTTTGACTGGCTAATGGAGGCTAGGGCATCTAACATCAACGTCTTATTGCCGATTTTACAATAAAAGGCACGCCAGGAAGCACTGGGGATGGGAATTGATAAATTTCCAAGCATCAAATGGTTGGCCATTAAACAAGTGTATTCTATGTACTTTTTCATGTTTAATTCCTCATATCGTATTAAACAGTCAAAGACAGTTCTAGCCATATATGTGAAGCTTTATGATGACTAGAAATATATTGTGCGAAACCTCCATTTAACAAACCCCTTTACAACAAACACAACAAATTTTGGTCCCTTGAGATTTGTTAAATAGAGGTTTCACTGTATATACATTAAAAGTGTTTTTTTTTTTTTAAATTTCAAGTTATTAACTTAAATTGTCAGCTTGACCTAGCATAAGAATCAGCACGTGGCAACCACACATAAGTCAAAAACCTATTTGAATGATAAAACTAAATAAAGAACACAATAGAGGTTCACAATTTTAACAAACATGGCAACAAAAAACCCTGCAAAGAGACAGTTTCCCACCTGACCTGCGAGCATCCTACTCTAACCTGTTGCATTTACATTACATACTGACTGCAGCAAGTTACTTTTGTGGATGTTAAAACATTTTTCTAAAAAAACTTATTCCCAATATTTTATGATTCCTCACAAATTTCTATTCATATATACTAACTGGTCAGTGTGAAACCATAGGATAAAAATTAGTTATTTCATGGATGCAAATAATACACCACATCCTCAAAACTAGAGACAGATTCAAAAAAACTTTAAAATTACATTTTAACTGGCACAACACCATTAAACACAATTTTTGAAGTGACAAAAGAAGGAAGAAGCAACCTTCTGGAAGTCCTTGAACTGCTGGTACTTGGAGAGCCTCTCCTCCTGTGTCATGCCTCTGTGTATCGCGATGGCAGGGAAGTTCTGCTCCATGAGCAGTTGTGCCAGGGCCATGCATCTCTGGATGGACTTGACGAAAATGACGACCTAGTAGGGCACACACCACAACTATCAGGCCGCCCTCCACCCACAACTATACATGCCGCAGCGTAACAGCCATTCCCACTCACTCAAGACAATTTCTGTATCAATCTTGCAAGATAACCTAATCCAGTTTTGGTTATTAACATTTTGTCAATTTCAGTGTTACACAGATTTCGAAAAAACATTTTCAATGTCCTGAGTTTTTTAATTTTCTCAGTTTTCTCTACATGCAGTTACCAAATAACAAGAAATAACCATAGTTCCAAACAAGTACTTCAGAAAATAAAAATACCCTTGAATACACATAGTTTCTTGAATATTGTTGTTTCTCTGTAGCAAAGTGGTTAAGTGCACGGTACAAAAAAAACGAGAACGGATAGTAACAAGTTCAAAACCCTATTAAGAGGAACATTTTTTTAAAACTTATATAAATATCAAATGTATTATTGCCTTATGAACATTACCATTTGCAAAGAATACATTAAATATTTGTTTGCGCAATTGCCATAACTACTAATACAATCATCACTTAGCGAACAATACCAATTTATAACATCTCAATAGAAGAATTTAAAAAAAACTAATTGTTTTCAAGTACTAATTGTTTCAATCATTCACATGAATTTACTGTATTATTTTCATTTTAAAACATTTTGAATACTTTTCTTACTATAAAACAAAGGTAGTCATCCATACTATTGCCTCAGCATGGAGCCTACTGCAGAGTATGCTTCAAGTATTTAGGCCATTCCATTTTTGTGCAATGGTTCTATCTAGAATATCTGCCGTAAATTCCCGTTGGCGGATACAAAATGTCAGCTGGAATGCAACAGAACCAAAAAATTAAAATTCGTTAATATTTTCAGTTAGGCGGTATTGTTTGTTAAGCAACTATCTGTTGGTTTGGTTATTTCATATAAGGTAGGCATAGGTCCTCACATATTTATAAATATCAAAATAAAACGAATACAATATAAATGATAATATGTGTATAATAATTTTATATCCAATATACCCTTAAATAATTTTTAGTTACAAATACTGTGTAACCAAACATTGAGAAAAATTATCGAGACTATTTATTCATCAGGAGTAAATGCTGATTCTTGTTATCTTCCAATACTCTCACAAACTTAAATCATGTGTAGACAAACATCAAGTAGTGTGCTTGTTCCACTACGCACAACTGTTACTAGCCTCGCAAGGAGCACCACTTACTAAAAATGCTGCCAATCTGTTCCCTTACTGGGATTCAGTTTGGACACGTTTTCGGACATCGCTAGCTCAACAAGGCAGTGCTTATTCGCTGCCTTACCAGAAGACCACCCACCATGAAAATGTACTTTATTTTTGCAGTACAATTTCCCATTTCCTGGGTCTTTTTACAGTAAAACCTCTTTATAACAAAATTGAAGGGATTAAATTTTGGCATGTTTGTTATAAAGGAGTTCTTTATAAAGGGGTCATTTTTTTTATCCAAAATCTCGAAAAAGTTTGTTTTTTGACAAATTTAATAAGATATCGATAATAGGAATTTTGAAATACAGTAAACGATCCAAGACAAACACAATAGCCTACATACTGTACACATCAATCATAAAAAATAATAACATGGCACAATTGCAAGAGAATAACTTACAATTAGGCCCTAGCAAATAATATCAACATTTCACAATAAAAACAGAAAATTAATTGATTTGATTAATAAGGACAATCGGCACTGACCCATTAATATGTAATTCTGTACAGGTTACTGTACAATGCAGAAAATATACATCTACTTTTCTGAAAAGTAGTCCCGAATTGAAGTTTGCTTACAGCTGCTGATTTTCATTTCTTGTACAACTGCACACTCTACCTGGCGTAGTGATTTCAAGCTTGACTGATTGTTCGAACAATCTGACGTCAAAAGGAATCTTTCGAGTACGTCAAGAGCAGAATACACATCTTTTCTTGATGGTCTGGTCACTTCAGCTTCAATCTCTTCACCTTCTTCATCTTGTTCATTATCCTTGCATGTTGGTTGAGTTTCATCTGTGGAAGATGAGCTTGTGATGACTGCACTGTCAACCTCAACAAAATCTTCAAATGTAGCACCTGCTGCATTGTTGGTAACATGCTTCCACTCATCCTCATCAACATGTTCAAGTGTTTCATCATCTATTTCGTTAGGGCTAACTTGAAAGCCTGCTCTCTGGAAGCATTTGGCAATGGAAGTTGCTTCAATGCTGCTCCATGCCATACATATGCGTTGCATTGCCTGTAGTATGTTCCACTTCATGTTTTCTGTATCTTGACATTCCATTTTTCTGATGAGGTACTGCACAAGTTGGCGACGGAAAATCCTCTTTACCTGCGATATCACACCTTGATCCATTGGCTGGAGCTTGCTAGTGGTGTTTGGTGGGAAGTAAACCACTTTTACATTTCTCAGTTGTATTCCTTCCACTCTGTGTGCAGAGCAGTTGTCAAGAAACATTAATATTTTCCTGTTCTTACAACCCATTCGTGCATCTACGCTTCCAAGCCACTCACAAAATATAGATGAGGTCATCCATGATTTCTTGTTGAATTTGTAAGGACATGGCAGGTTCTTCACATTTTTAAAGCAGCGGGGTCTTGCAAATTTACCAATGACAAGTGGTGCCAACTTTTCTGTTCCATCTGAATTTGAACACAAAAGAACTGTAAACCTGTCCTTGCTTTTCTTTCCCCCGTGACATGTTTCCCCTTTCAGTGCCAAGGTTTTATCTGGAAGGAGGTTAAAGAACACACCAGCCTCATCTGCATTAAAGATGTTGTTTGGTGCATAACCGGCTGTAATTCCATTGAGTTTTGAAGTCCATGCTTCTTCTACTGCAGGGTCAACAGAGCCTTCTTCGCCAGAAACCTTTAAAGTTGTCGGGCTCCATCGACTTTTAAATCGGTGCAACCATCCATTAGATGCCTGAAAGCCTTCTATCCCCATTCTCAGTGCTTCATACCGTGCCTTCTCCTGCAGAATCGGCCCTGAAATAGGTATGTTTGCTGATCGTGACTCCATCAAAAAATCGAACATTTTCGTATCTAACGCTTCATCTTGGCATGGTCGATATTTCTTTTTATCTGTCCCAAGAAGAACTGCACTGTCTATTTTACTTCTGTTCGAAAGTATAGTCGAGAGAGTTGATGATGGTATTCCATACTTAGCGACGTCAGATTTTTTTTCACCACTATCCACAGCATGCAGAATTTCCATTTTTGTGGCTAGCGAAATTGCATTGCGTTTTCTTTTACCCTCCATCGATCAAAACAAATTAATATTTCACTTCGTTAATTTCGTTGCAGTGTATCGCGCACACAAACATCACACGAATGTAACTAGCGGGCGGTAAAAAAAACTCATAACAGTCAGAGATGTCATACTTAAATGCAGTAATCGTCACCTGGCAAAACAGAGATGAGACTGCAACTGTGGCTATAATCGATAGTTACTGTCGAGGTTTTTCTAAAATGTATTGTCGCAGCTATGGAATAGGTTTTCATAGATGTTTACTTTTTTCAATAGATGTGGTATGTAGCCTGTACTATGGTTATCTATGAAGCTAAGCCAATATTTACGTTGTGAAGTCGAATGTATACATATTACGCGAAAGCATAATACATACAAGGAAATATGTAGCTTGCAAACACTATATCGTGTTTAAAGTTATTTTATTTCTCGTCCTATGGTAAAAGTAATTCGTAATAACGGAGTTACGTCATGTGGCGAAGAAAAAATGCTCGTTAATTAGAGGTTAATATACGTAAAAAATAATACAGTTTTGGCGGGACCATATTGCGTGTTCGTAATAAAGAGTTTGTCGTTATAACGGTGTTCGTTAGGTCGGGGTTATACTGTAATAATTTTAGATTTCTTCAGCAACCATAGGTGATCGCAACTGCAATCAATCAGTTATTTGTAATTACTGCACTGTATTTCTCATAGAAACACATACAAACCACTTGCAAGATGTCGGTCATTCATTAAGCAATAGCAGGTTAACCAAACTTACGAGCTCAACAGAACTTGTGGTGTGCAGCATTGCCATGCAAAATTGTCAAGTTTCAAACACACATTTTATGAAGCATTGTACATGGATCATTCTAGTGAATATGTATTTAAAGACGACACAAGTAAACTAATTCTATTTCCAGTACACAGCTAGAAAAAAATCTTTACCTTTACTTAATTGATAAGTTTGACTATTTGTTTTATTTCGTCTGCTAATGCACAGGTAAGTAATCCTTTTTGGTAAATCTGAATTTTGAAACAAATATTTTGGTTTTCATACTCCAACTAACTTTTAAGTCAACATAACATTTATATGTGTTTTAAGTATATTGAAGCTCACAGTGAGCAATAAAAAAAAATTCATCACATTTTCAAAATATTTCTGCACAAAAATCTACAATTACATGTAATCTGCAATGTTCTGGCATTTTTTTTCCATTTTAATTTGTAACCGTATACTACATTTAAGCCGTGTTTATAAATAATCAATTCAACAATTTGCACTCTGTAGCATTTTTTCATGCTAATTTTTAACACTATACTACATTTAAACTAGAGTTGTGCCGATTCACACAATTTTGCCAATGTCGACACACCGATTTCAACTGTTTCAGATTCACATTTTCCAAATCAATAGTTACTGAATCACCTTAAATGCCTCAATCTTTGAAAAGAATTCAATGCTATAGTATTTTAGATTGAGTAAACAAAAGTTGATTAAAAAAGATAAAATTTGGTGGATGGGATTTCTTTTTTTTAAAAAACCTGCAGTAAGTAATATTAATACAAAAACAAGAGTGTGCTTCACTAAAGTTTGCTTTCATTAAACATTTTACAATAAACAATTCAACACAATTTACATAGCCATTCTATAGAAAACCTGTAACTAAACTAGCACATATTACAGAATTCCTACATTTTTATTCATAAAACATTCTCAAGTTTTTAATTAACGTATTTAGTGCCATGAAAAATTCCACATGTGCTGAAAAATCTCTCAGATGGAACACTAATATCACGTACATAAAGGTACTCTGCAGCAAAAAGACAATTTCTGTTGTACAGAAATTACGTATTTATTGGCCTGTGCAATGTTTTTTTTTTTTAATCCTGCAGCTAACCTAACTTAACCTAAACTTACCTAATCAACCAACCTTACATTTCAGTTCCTATTCATCTTATTTTCTATACCTACTACTCTACACATTGAATCAGAAAATACCACAAAATCTATGAAATCTATTTCACAAAATACCTTAATTTTTTCTTTATAATGCTGTTATTCCCAAATTAGTGATTAAATGCACTCATAATTACATATTAAAAAATGTTTTCCACAAGTTTTCGTTGTTTACGGCACACAGGTAAATTGTAATATAGTTCGGCAATATTATATGTAAACACAATGGCTGCTATTTCTTCTAGGATCTTAAAACATTATTTAACTTTATATATATTTTTTTGAGCTGCAACATCTGTTTCATCATAGATATACAGCAAGTACACTACTGCTGCATCACATGGTGTTAGATCGATTGTGACTATTGATTAATACATCGTTAAAACTATGACATTTGCTTCTTTTCATGGCTATCTCAATGGAGTGTCCATGTTTTTTGAGTCCACAGTTGACTTATTTTTTCTCACTTTTGGTGTGACGTGGCCAAAATTATACAAATAATATTCTGTTTTCAAATTATTAATATACCATGTATAGGGCCTGGAAAATTTCGGTGTTTTCAGTATGCAAAAAGCGGTACTTTCAAATTAGAAAAGCGGTGGTTTAAAGTCGGTATTTTCGTTATGCAATGAAAATTTTACCGGTATTTTAAATGTTGACTAAATTGTGCAGTTATTGAATATAATAGTTTACATATTTAATAAACAATCCATGTATACTAGGAAGACTAATATGCATAATAATAGCCAATTAAATCCAAAACAGTTACACAAAACAGACACCTTGCTATAGATGTTTGCAACTACAAATTTTCTTCTTTTTTTTTCGGCTGCAGATGCCACATGCTTAGCCGAATTTAGGTGTTTGTCAATGGAATTTTTTGGGTTAAATGATACTTTAACCTTACGTGAGTATAAGTCATCTGCAAATACGTAGAATCCCACTGTAGCGACCCCTCACGTTTCCCGGAAAAAAGGACTTATAAACTGAATGGCCGCAATAGAGAAATCGGGCCAATTCTCCCCCCCCCCCCAATATATCCAAATACATTAAAAAATAGCCATTTTTTCGCATATATTTCATATTCAAATAGTTTATGGAGTAAAAAAGACAACTTTTTTAAATTCATTTTACACCTCGGACTCGCATACCCTGAACAATGAGTTCCGATAAATACTCACGCTAAGTGAATTCGCGTCACGCGAGTTCGGCAATGCTAGCCAGCTGGTGGTTATTTTAGTTCAAAACGTGGCGAAGGAACATGTGTGGATCAGGTAGAAAACATTCGGCTATAAACGAAAGATATAAGAACAATGCTATCCTGAAATGCTGTGACATGTTTTTGGAGTAGATAATCACAGCGACAGACCGACAGGATGCGCCCCCGCCCTTGCCCAGCGATGTTTATTTTGACAGTTCAAGCAATTATCTTGTCCACGTCCCTTCACAGCGTAAAAAAAAAATAAGATAAAAACACGGTGAAATGCAGATGGAAAAGTAACTATGCAGTAAAATAAATATATTTACGGCCCTGCTAAATTTTTCTATTCAATAAAATTCGAGGTATTAGTGATTTTTCAGCAGAAACTGCTGTGTGACTAATAAACAAATTGTTTCATAATAACTTAAACTTATAAAGTATTTATTAACGGCGAAGGACAGTCGTATAAGCCCATAAAAATATTTATTTTACCGAGAATGGACTATACAACCTGGCTTTTGGTGCACGCGGTGTGGGAGGGGAGGAGGATGCTGACAGTTTCTCACGCAGAAGGTTGAAATAAGGAAGGGAGTGTGTTGAAATGTTAGATGGAAAAGGGGGAGGGGGGGGGGGGGGTTTACATGGTTTGTGGCTCTGGGAGGGATGAGCCTTGAAGAATTAGCAGAGGATGGGAGAGGTAAGCGTCACGTCACGTATGACGTCAAGCCACCGCTACCGCCAGCCTGGCCGGACGAGTTTCTTACGCTCTCGCAGAAGCTAGCTCTCCCAGAAGCTACCTCTGCGGATTTTCGTGCGGGTAAGATAACATCTAACATGACAGCTGAGACGGCTTTTCGTGCGATAGTGGAACGCGCCGAGCTCGGCTAGACACTGCCGCGTGGCCAGTCTAGAGGGGTGGTATCTATTTTTAGCCGTCTTTTGTATGCCTGCCTGCTTACAGTACAGCTCTCGCCAAGATAAACGTGAACACATAGTATCCAACAAAGTGTAACAGACTTGTTTTTCAGCCGATTTTACTCAAATTTTCGACTTTCTCTGCTCAAATTTTTCACGGTTTCTCAAAAAACAGTCGTATAAACGGAATGGACGCAACAGAGGGGGGTCGTATCGGCGTGATTCTACTGTAATGGTACTTTTCGGGGATATATTCGCAGTGTAATATAGAAATGTTGTGGTTTTCGCGAATGTACTTACTTTTCACGTTTTCATGCGAAATTCGCGCGAATTTTCGCAAAATTCGCGATTGTGAAAAATTCCAGGCCCTAACCATGTATTAAATCATTTTCGTGAAAAGGGTATTTGTGGATTTCTTGGTTACAGGAGACTTTTTATCAGTAATATCAGCTGAAAATGAACAAGTGGATGGTGAAACTGCAGAAACGCTGATTCAAAGAAATATCGGCAAAATCGGCTTCTGGAGAATCTTATCGGCACAGCTCTAATTTAAACAATGTTGGTAAAAAAATACCAACATAATGAATTAGGTTTTGATTATTAAGAAAGGTGAATGTGCTCACATAAAGCTGAATGTAAACTCACAGTTAATGAAGGATAAGAATTGAAAATATTTTTCTCAGTTCTAGTAAATTACTCTGATTTTTCATTAAGTGCATCATTCCAATATTTAAAGAATTTATTTCCTGCAGTAAAATTAAAGATAGGTTAGTGCAGGTCTATTTAAATTACAGTAAAATTGTCCAACCTGTGAATGGTTGGTTAGTTACATTAGCTTAAGTATTGCTATCATTTGAAATGTTAGGTTATTGGAATAATCAAGGAAATATAGTAGCAAAATGTAGCATTTTCAGATATTTTTTCATGGAATAATTACTACTCTAGGAAATTACTTTCACACACAAATTTTCAAAACTATTGAAGGACCTAGCAATAACTTGGTTGTGACAGCACACAACCCATTCAGTAAGAGAAAGTTAACATTTGTTATGTCATATACACAGAATCACGCAAATGAAGACCAAAATGTTCTCTGTGCCAAACTGGCCATTCAGAAAACACATTTTCTTTCTAGCCCTTAGTGGAATAAACACTGAAAATCAGTAGAAGCCAAAACCAAAAATACTATAATTTAGAACAAAAATTGTTCCTAACCATTATATTAGCTAAATTTAAAATACTGACAAATTGTAAGATCTTAGAACTGGAAACACCAAAACAGCAACTTGAATGGATGCTATAATAGTTAAAATAAATGCTGTATAGTAAATGTATTAATGCTATTTGAAATCATCCCTTAATACAGATAGTTATGCCTGTGCAAATCTTTTTTTTGTTTGAATTTAATACAAATATCAAATTAAATTTAAAAAGTGAAGTATAAAAGAGCACGCAAACAATTTAAATTAATAGTCATGCAACAAAAACCTTTCTTCAACTTTAAAAAAAAAAAAAAAAAATCTGTGATCCGAATGCAAGCCTGAACGATTGCATAACTATCATCGTAGTACACACCACGAAAGAGTGCAGGCCATCAAATGTAGTTAACTCGGCACCCAAAAATTGGAGAGATATCGATATTCGACTACGTATGAGCGCTCTGTACGGGAAGCAACATAAACAAACATGAATGATGCCTACTAGTGCTGGCTACAATTTTGTTAAGTGGTACACCGCGGAGACATAAACGAACATATAAAGGTTATAACGTTTAAAAATATCTTCAAAAGAAAATTTACACATCAGACAAATTCGTATTTCCGTTAATTAAATAAGTGGTGATGTCCAAATAAATATTAGATTTATACTTTAAAATACATTGTTTAATACGGAAAAAATACCCACACAAAGCACTTGGAATCTACTAGCGGGACCAAAAACATCATGCCACGTTTACGCGAGAGGTTTTTTTATACAAATTTTGACACCCTAAAATATAGGTGCGACGATTATGCGCATGCAACGTTATGCGATGAAAGAGGGTATAACTTTAGTGTTTTTTGGGTACATGAGATATTTCAATTGTTATTACTGATTAAAGATAAGATTTATGCCCGTCTTCTGCATGGGGAAAAATAAACCACACACACACATGGCACAGCCTCATAAAAACATTACCTGGTTGAATTCTAAAATGTCAAGCAACTCAAAGAGTTTCTTGTTCTTCTCGTTCTCCTTGAGCTTAACATAATGCTGCTGCAGTCCGTGGAGCGTCAACTTTGCCTCATCATCTACGTACACCTCCATCGGCTATCAGTGCAGGGAAAGGCAGCACAAAACATTTCAGTACAACACAAAAACCTTTGCACAAACCATAACTGAGCTATTTCCACCTACCACCTGTATGTTCTTCAAATACACAGGCAGGTTCCTTTACGAGTGTCATGAATGTGTACATCGCCAAAGAAATTTCAAACCCACACTAATATACACGTTCACATTTCTTACAAAAATTCAATATAATCAGATGTTCAAATAAATTGTTTTATTATTCTTCGCTGATGAAATAAAAGTAATGAGTGAAAATTATGAAATTGTAGCACATGATCACAAATTTTGCTGAATGAATACCTAAAACTTAATTTTTGTTAACTAACCAATAAATTACAATTTTACAAATTAAATTTCAAGAAAAATGTTAACTATCTTCAAAAAATTTCATTTACAAACAAAATAAAGCTCAGTCATGGTGCCATAAATTACTATGTACATGCCTAAATTTTTTCCAGCAATTGACTATATACAGCAGAACCCCAATTTTAGCTTATGAAATCTACCATGAAATGATTAAGTGCAGGAATTTTCTTTGAGATATAAAGGATTGAAATGGAACAAAAAAGATACAGTATTACAGGTATAGTAAACTCTCAATTATTCAGGCCCATATTATAAGGTTTTCGGGTTATCTGTATTTTTAAATTTAGTTTATAAGGTTGGGTCATTTCAGATGAAATCAACAAACTAAAATATTTACTTAACCACCTCAGAATTTGATGAAATTTGGTATGAAGGTTGTCACATAGATAAAGAAAAATGCTAATTTTTTTCCCTTCAAGTATCTCAAAACGGTTTCAAAATTACGGCTATATGAAATTTCCCAAAATCCACAAAAAACTTAAACACCATATTTTGCATGTCTCCTAATTGAGCTAGAGATGAGAGCAGTGTCATTTTACTCAGTTTTAAATGCTCTTTCTTTTGATGTACAATACAACATACTTTGTTATGAAATGTGTTTTTGAAAAATCAAATTCAAAATTTTAGTTTTGGTTTTTCAATAAGTGCATGTTTGAAATTTTTTAAAAAATTCTGATAAATAGTTTATATTTTTGGTAAATAATTATAAAGTGGGAGGCTAATGGGTTCATAGTTAAATAATAATAATTTAAAAAGCTGTTATTTATAAGTTTTTGTTTCAGTTTAATACTACGAACCCTAACTTTACTTTATTTATGAGATGATAATATCTGTAATTATGTACTTAGGAGGGTTGCCTCAAAGACAACAATTTAGCTATTTACAAATTAAAACTTTTTTAGTTAAGTTGGATATAGTTTTTATAACATACTTTAAAATGCATTTTATTTGAAAATGTAAGGTGACACTCGTACTTATACATAACAATCAGCAGTGTCCGTTCTA
The DNA here is from genome assembly GCF_032445375.1 of Bacillus rossius redtenbacheri. Lineage (NCBI taxonomy): Eukaryota > Metazoa > Arthropoda > Insecta > Phasmatodea > Bacillidae > Bacillus > Bacillus rossius. Next base: position 156,189,513 of record NC_086330.1, read on the forward strand.
GATGATTCTTCAAGTTGTGACAAAGGTGACATATTTTGGGTAGGCCTCACAGTTCTCTCTTCTGTCTGTTATATTGTTTAGTCTGCAGTGGAAGAGTAGGACGTCAGTACATAATGTAGGTGTTTAAAGGTGAAGAAGGTTACCCAAGCAAATCAAGAAATTAAAATAAAATTTTGACCTCCCTTTTTCAAATATTATTTTCTAATCTACATATCAAATTTGTACATTTTATAAGACACCATACCGTATGTGGCAGCCCTGAGAAGGCAATAACCAAAAGTTTTTTTCATTATGCATATTTTATTATTGAACAATGAAATATAACTTATGCTACCTTTATGACATCTCCCCCCCCCACCCAAAAAATTTTTTCCCTTAAGTTTACTTTATGACTTAAATAAATAATGTATCCTCACTTATGAAAAGTGTGTATGAATCATGATGTGAGAAGGGGTTCTACTGTATTTAAACAAGACAAGCTGGTCTGGAACCAGTACAACTAAATCGCCAAAAAAAATACCAAAATGCACGTTCAGTCTGCATGGCAAAGATAGAAAAATTAACCACATTAAAACATACATCGTTCCAAGAAAACTTCAGAACCATGAAAGTTATGGTTTGATACCAGAAAAACTTTTTTAATGTCTTATTAGGTGATATTGAATAAAAGCTACATTTTTTTTTAACTTTCCAATTAATAAGATTAAATTTCTAATTATGTAAAAAAACTGAACACAATTTGAACAAAATTATCCACCATTATTAAGCAGGAAGACTACCAGAAACAAAGCATTTTACCAATTTCAAAATTAATAGATGCCATACAGAAAGAATGCAGCTATCTGAGAACATAAGTGTTTATTCAAAAAGCCATTATTGCAATTTCACTAGACAAAAGAGCAACACATGTGGTAAGAGAATCTAGCAAGGCCGACTTTACATACGGTTTTATCCGCGACGTCGTTTGGTCAAACCATCCGTCACACCAACAAGCAATGGATGCCACGGGAGGAGTGAACACAGGACCTCGACAGCATCTTCGTCCGCCAGGAAGGGGATCCCTACCTACTTATCTGCTCCCACTGCAGCCACTGGTAAGCTATAACCAACTAAATAATGTAGTCTTGATGTGTCTTCTTGCTTGCATCTTCTTTCTTCTGATCTTCTCTCGTTGCCCATCCCTCCCATCCCACTTCCTATCCAGAACATGACTGCAGTGTATGTTACACAGGAAAATGGTGGTAACTACCAGTAACCGCAAAAAAATTACATCTTCCAATCTTCCCTTGAAGAAGGAAACCTTTTCCAGCACTAAGAAGGCGACGGTGCGCTCGGGACCCGATCACAACACCCACCCACGGACCATATTCCCCCACTCTCGGACAGCGGAACTAAACCTGGCCTGCCGTCTACTACCAAAGGACCAATCACACGCAAAAGGCAGAAATAATGAAGTAGGAGAAGTGGAATTACATCTTGCATGAACTTCTTGCACACTGGTCGGATCTCCTTGCTGAGGGTGGCACTGAACATCATGACTTGCTTGCCGTGAGGCGTGTTGCGGAAAATGTCCTGCACGTCTCTCCTCATGTCTGCAACAAGGAGCCCCGGTACTCAAACACACTACAGCAAGGGTCACCACACACGTATGTTCAGTACTTGCACTTCAGAATAAGATAAATCAATCACCATCAATCTGATGTCCCTATCATATTATCATCATTAGGGCATGCCATGATTCTACCAGTTAATAAGAACAACTCACCTAAGAGCTCTAACATCTTGTCACACTCATCCAATATGAAGTGTTTCAAGTGTTTCAAGTTGAGCTTCTTGGAGCGCACCAATGCTAGTATTCGACCTGGTGTCCCCACCACTATGTGCGGACAACTGCTCTTCAGCACCTCCTCATCTTTCTGGATGGGCAGCCCACCAAAGAACACTCCCACCTGAAATAAAGTTTACATTATAAAATTGCAATAATAAAATAACATGTACACACAGGCTACCAAAAGTATCCTTAACACAGTTTCTTTAATTTAAGTTTAAGATATATATTTTTAAGTTTTAAGACACACAACTAAATCTCTTCCAACGAAAATGTTGAAAAGCACTGAAAATTTTCCCCTGAAATATTAAACAATATTATACAATCCTTGGGAGGTGGGGAGGGGGGGAGAACATGTAAACTATGGTTGAAACAATAAAAGTTTGAAGTAAATAGATTTATTTTGACCAATATGCATTGCAATTTGTTTTAGAACTACATTACCTGCAGCACATACCAAAAAACTTATTGAAAACTGTAGTTTGGGCACCTAAACAAGGATGGCACTGGACATGTATGCCCTCACCTTTATCTGTGGCATGTACTTTGAGAATCTCTCGTACTCCTTGCTGATCTGGAAGGCCAGCTCCCTTGTGTGACACATGACCAGCACGTACACAACGTTCTCCGTGGGTTCCAACTGCTGCAGCGTGGCCAGGACAAACACCGCTGTCTTCCCCATTCCCGACTTGGCTTGGCACAGGATGTCCATGCCCAGCACCGCTTGCGGTATGCACTCGTGCTGGACTGCAACCACACCACAGGCTCCCATGAGGCTATGTGCAGGTAAACAACTGCATAAAGGTTGGCATTCAATACACACGCATTACGAGGTTAATAAACAGGGTGGCCACCTAATCCACAAAATAAAATTCCCTGATTTTTCCATGTGATAACTGAGATTTCCCTGATATTTATAACACTCATTTAAACTTTCAAAATACATTTCCTGGCAAGCTACAGTATATGGTATGTACATAATTAAGGCATCTGTTACATACCTGCATTCCAAAATCATTGAAAATTTGATGGAATTTATCAACAAGGGCAAAATAAATAAATAAGCTTATGTCTGTGAAAGTTAGTGTCAGTTACTAACATCAAATCATCCTCTAATGTAAATAGATCTTCAAAACCAATTTATCATTTTGTATAAATTTCCAAACAGAAAACTTATCAGTCATAACAATATTCTAATTCACTTCAGTATACAAACATAAAACAAAACTTTTGATTAAAATAATCGTTAAAACCAAACTAAGTATTTTTAAGAGACTCGATTTCTGCATTAATAAGTGAAGCTTCCTTTTATTGCTTCTAAGAGTTTTTGTTTTTTAACAGCAAGATCTTTAACAGCCATTGCAGTTATTTTTTTTTATTTAAATTTCAGTTTCATTATTGGCCTCTTTTTGAGCCTTCATTTTAGATGTTGCTTCCTTATAAAGAGCGTGAGAGTTTCGGGCAGAATGAATGCTTCCTTAGAAATATTGGATATAAAGGCGTCGACTCCACCTGCTGCTGTTACCCCATCATAAACATGTCTCTGGGCTACAAGTGATTCTTCTCTGAGGTTTTCCACTAAGCACTCGCGATTAATTGAGAAACCTCTATCTATATTTGCATTTCCATGCGACCAGATGAGGACAAATTTAAGAAAGGATACAAGCTCATCACAATTTGGTTGAGAGGCTACAAGTTTCATCCTTAAACTATCCAATTTATTCTCTTTTCTTACAAAATGTCTTCACGGTGTCCTTCACATCTTCTGCATCACACAAAACCCTGAAGTGACTCTCAACTCTGTCAGCTTTGGTTCCTGAAATCCAGTTGCTTTCCACCAAGATTTTTAGAGTCTGCTTTAGACGTTTGTTTCACAGAGTTGGTCGCACTACAACATCTGGATCGAGACAGGAGATCCCCTCAGTCAGAGAGTATTTAAGAGGCGAGTGTTCCAGCATTTTCTCACAAAACATTTTCAAGCAATTCCTACAATCATTTTTAAACTGCAGAATTTCCAGTTCAGATGCACTTTTGATTTTACACAGAGAACCATGAGTTGCATAACCAATATCAACATGCTTTGCTCCCAATAAACTATTTTTATCAGAAAGATCAATACCCGTAACCTTACTAGAAGAGTCCAGCTTGTCAGATTTGACAAATTTTGTCATGATATTTTTCACCAGTGAGTTTAGTGCCTCGAACTGAGGTGCCATTGGTGCATCAGACGGAAAGTCGGTCAGGAAAGGCTCTACAGTGGAAGCCAATGAATGGAAAAAAGTTAGCTTGAAAAGTCAATACTTATCTTTCAGTAGTTCTGACACGACTGAGAAACTGTTACACTGTGGAAATTTTTTTTTGGTTACTTCTACTACATACTTTTCTAGAAAAGGCACAATTATCATTGCTCTTTCTGCTAGATTGGTGTTTTCCAACCATTGTATAGGACAAAATTTCAATGGGAAAGTAGAAGAGCCAGAATACTGAATATGATCACTTCTACACGAAGGCACATTTTTAAATAAGAATTACAGAGCTCTCAGAAACTCCATTACCTTCCACCCAGTGGCCTTGATTGATGCCTTAAAAGCCCTATGAAGAGAATGCAGCCCACATGTGCCAATAACCAAAATTGATGCAACACTTGGATCTTTCTTCAAAAAGTTACATAAATCTTTCATAAGCTTAACATTAACGTTTGGCCCATCCATTGAAACCTTTACAATTTTATACAAATCAATCTCACTTAAGGCTGAAGTCAGGGCTTTTAACAGGTCTTGTGATGTTGCATGCCCAACAAATGCAGAACAAAAATACCTTGTAACTACACAATTGGTTACCTCATTCCAGAACCTAACCATAACATCCATCTGACATCTTTGTGCCACCTTGTTGAGAGATTCATCGAAACCAATCACAATGTGTGAAGCATCTGAACACATGTTAACAAGTTCTCTATGGAAATATGGTGCCAAACCATACACGGCCAGATAAGAAATTTTTGTCTGGTGTAGCTGCATTTTTTTGGGCAATCATAGAATCAGGAAAAATAACCTTTAAATACGATGTATTTAGGTCCGCACTGCGAACTGACATATGTGACATAACTGTTAAAACACACCAAATGATCTCCGCACGAGTCACATTTTCATTCATAATAAACCTATTCATACCACATGACTCTTGCCTAGATTTAACCTCACAGCTGTAGTGTTTTCTGATATATTTGTAACAGCAGTAGCTGCTGGCGTAGAAGACTGCTGCGAAAATAAGTCAGGTGTAATCTCAGATCCACGAGGTGATTTATCAGCACAATTAAAAAATACGTCCAATGTGCATCCCGAACCAGAAAGCTTTGTTATCGATTTATGTTTCTTGCCATTTGAATGACTCCTCACTGCAGTCTTTCTAATATTACTTAATGAAAAGGTTGTGTTGCACAAACTGCATGCCGCAGAGAATGGATTTTCTTTTACCGGGGGAAGCCATTTCTTAAACCGCTGATCAACAAGCCAGTCTTGTTAAAACTTGCACTTATAATTGGCATTCATTTTACAAGTCGCATGAAAAAATGTACCTTCTATTCTACACAAACACACTACAACACTAAGCCGCAAACATACTGTAGTCGATAAAATGTGAACACTGTTTGCTAAAAATAGTTAATTATTAAGGCCACTCCAACCCGCTAGTTAAGAAAATATATTTGTCCACGTGGGTGGCACAAAACAGCCGCAACGGAAAAACGACGTATTAAGTAGTTACTAAAAATGGTACGGCCCATGTAATTCATCGAAATAACCAAGCTTTACACACACACCCGCCATTTCAAAAAAAAAAAAAAACTGTAAACACTAAACAACATTCCATTCTACTCACGACTGCGCAGTTGAGAGGCCCCGAAAGGCGCATACAAGTGCGCATTGATACGGCCCTGCATAGCACATACATACCATGCCGCAAAATCCCGGCACTATAAGTTTACGCTGGTAAACACGAAAGCAAGTAAGCTAAGGTTTGTGAGGCACAGGACCAAATATCCATTATTTTTTATTTATGGGTATTATATTTTCTATACAAATCCTGCTGTTCCATGTACGTAGACACCCTGCAATTTAAAAATAAATATATTCAGATCGGCAAAAACAACTTCCCGGTTTTAAGGGAAAAATCCCAGAGATTTCCAGGTAATAGTGAAATCCCTGATATTTCCGATTTTCCCACTGAGTGGCCACCCTGAAAAAACCTTCACAAGAACTTGTAAAACATAGATCCAAGGAGAGGAGTGCTGCTAATAATCTAATTTACAGCTCGCACAAAATATAAGTAGTAATACATTCCAATTCAGGGAAATAACTCAAGAATATTTTGGAAACAAACATTTAAATCAACTTTATAAAGTCTCTATCCTAGACACTTATTAGCACAGGTTACTGGAGGAAATAATAAAAATAAGCTACCTCTTCAACATTTTAACGCAGACTTGGCAACTTTTAAAACTCTCAATTAGTAAAATACATAAAAAATTATATAACGCGTAAACTGCTCGCTGCAATTGCAAAATTAATAAACTTTCATATCACATTTTTTTCTAGTAATCGTAATTATGTAATCGTTTTAACATACATTAGCATTGCAGACCAATAATCATGCAGGGTGGCTACCAAACCGTAAAGAATAAATTTCCTGACTTTTCCAGGAAATCATTTTTATTCCCTGACCATGCCTAACAATCTCATCAATTTTTTTAAGCGTAAAACCTTATTTTAGCATATTAACTAACTTATCAGATAACATACACAAATATATGTCAAACCAAAATCAAACAATAATAGCTTTCAGAAATTAAAATTTTTCGATTATAGTGTATGTTAAGTGATGATGAACTTGCTAATATTTAGTGAAATGTATATAGGTCCTAATTAACATACACATTCTTAAGCAATATTAGCAAGCAATCTTTCTTAAAAGAGTTTTTATTAGTTTTTCTATGTCTAATTGTAAGGATATTATTTTTAGCTGTATGGTACTGCCGTCATTCTGGACCCAAGAATTAAGGGAAAAGCAAAACTTTGAAGAAGCCAAACATGCACTAATAAACACAATGCAACAGCTCGGTGTCAGAGCTCCTGCCCATGAAGTTCAGGAAGATCCAGAGGTATGAAAATAATTTAAACTTTTATATTGTAAGAGGTTTTATATTGTCACGTCACAAATTATTATATTTTGCATGAACTTTTGTCTTTTAGGAGCCGGAAATCATACCTCCACTACATGGAACGTGGACATATTAATAGAGACATGCATATTTCGCGATTGCGATAAAACGAATTTTTACGCGAATTTGAATACATTTTTAAGAATAACGCGAATTTCTCACATTTTGGATAATAACGCGAAATCCTTGAATTTTCGGCGAACAGTCAGAACATTTTCCTCATTCTAACACGGCAATTCAATTTGTAAATACAGTAACAAACGTGAAACAACAAAAAACCAAAGATAACTATCCACACAGTGTATTTTATAACATGAAAAGTTGCTTTTATTCCTAAACATGTAACAATTTAAGCCTAGGCGTGTAAAAGTCCGAGTAATTACAGCAGGAGACAATCTAAAATGTACTAGGGAAAAACGTAAACTCACGAATATAGAAACGTAACGGAAATGTCGGAAATATTACGTGGCTGATCGTAACATTGTAAGTGCTGATACTGTATTTATGTCACAACTTAGCCGAAATACTGGTAGGAGACATGAACTTCACAAGATAAAATGAGTGGAATCTTGGTAACTGTTTTATACGTATTATATAATTTCGGAAGTATTATACTGTTGACGCATATTTTTTAAACTAACCATTTATTTGTGGGGATCGTAAATAATTAATTATTGGTATCAAGACATCAAGATGAACGTAAACTTGAACATGTCACGGCAGCGAGTAAGCGGGTGCGTATACCAATAAACTGGTATTAGAACTGGACAAAACTGGTACACGGGAGGTGGAGCTTATATTTTTTTCCGCTAAGCTCGCTTCTATTGGCTGGCTGCTGATGGGAGGTCACGAGTCTGGGCGGAGCATTGAATGAGTTATACTGCGCATGCGCAGCTCAGAGAACAGACGCCGCAGGCCGCACTGTAACAACAGATGATCGAGTACAATGACCTTTCTCCGCGCAAGGCGCGCAATTGACGGTAAATTTTCATCAATTTGCGCCCCTTTTTTATTTATTTTTACTGTGTAATGTAGCCCGTTCTGAACGCTGCAGGATGCGACTGTATTTTAATTAACTTTAACGTATTTCTTACTTTTCCCTTTATTTACACTTTCCCGCTTTTTACACTTTTTTACTTTGTCCCCATGAAAAGTGCAAATAAGGGGTTTTGCTGTATTTTGATATTCGGCTCGCCTGGACAGTCGATTATCACGGTGTTTACAGCAGGTTGTTTCTCGAAGCGTTGTTCTCTTATATAGTCTTTAGCGTTGTTTGTCCATTGCGTCCATTTTTATTAACCAAATACCAAATTTAAAATGCAAACACGGTGACGATTCGTAACATTCTGTTGTGCGCAAGTTAAAGTTTAACGGGTCGAATTTTGTTACAGATAGTTTTCAACGTCTGTGAAATAAATTAAAGGTGTACAATTTAAAGGTCGGCTAAAACATTAGGCCTATTAAAATGCCTAAAGTGCCGGTAACTGCAAAACAGCGAGCCTCTGAATTTTCTCAACACGGACTTTATGCTAGTGATTCAACCACACTTTTTTGTCGTCACTGTAATGTCACCGTCTCTTGGGATAGGAAAGACTCATGTGAAAAACACAAGAAGGGTCTCTCTTCATTGCAAGGCTCATCTAGTGCGCCTGAACGCCAGTCGTCAATATCTTCAGCGTTTCAGACAGCAAAAAATAATGTCCAAAAAGACAAAAAGTTGGAATTTATAAAGGAAACAGCAGAGACCTTTATAAAGGCAAATATACCCCTTGAAAAGCTTGATGATCCTAATATCAGGGCATGGCTGAACAAATACATCGAAGGTGCTGGAGACATGCCACTTGCGAGAACAGTCCGTGAGAAATATGTAGGGGACATAGCCAAATGCAGAATTGAAGATGCCAAAACTGCATTAAAGGACAAAAAAATTGACATACTGTGCGACGAAACAACAGATAAAATTGGTAGGTGTGTATTTGTTGTTTTATTTAGAATTCTGAATCTTCAACAGGATAAACCAGAAATATTTGTTGCAGGAGTTCACTTTCTTGAAGCTGCTAATGCCACAAACTGTGTGAGGGCAATTTTAGATTCACTCAAAATGTACAATGTACAGTATGGTGATGTGCTCTCAGTAGTAACCGATGCTGCTCGTTATATGACCAAGGCTGTTAGTACTCTCGAAGTAATCCTTGGAGACCAGTTAACGCATGTCCAGTGCTGGGCACATAAGTTAAATCTTGTTGGCAATGTCTGGGTGAAAGAGTTGCCTGAGTTGAACAATGCTATGAGCAAAATAAAAAATGTGTTCAACAACACCAGGAAAAGAAGGCACCTGTATGCTAGCTTTCTTGAAGAAAAGCATGGAGAGAAACGTCCATTGTTCCCACTTCCTGTTGTTACTAGATGGAATTCCTGGTTCAACAGCGTTTTTTATGTAGCAGACTACATACATGACATTGTTGATTTCTGCAAAACAGATGAACTAAAGGCAACACAAAATTCAGGGGTTGAGTTTCTGTGTTCACTCACAGAAAATGACATTTCTCTCATTCTTTGTCAAGCTGTCTTTGTGAAAGAGCATGCCAAGAGCCTTGTAGAGCTAATACAGAAACTTGAAGGTTCTTTGTATCCAACTGCCCATTCACTATATGGGGACTTGCAAGGTATAAAAAAAAAATTTGAAAACATCACTCGTGGCATTTATTTTGAGGCAACCAGTAGAGCTTTGTCTAACATGCCCCCCGCTAAAGCTGCTGAAGCTAAAGTGTCCATCACAAGAACAGCAACACAAGCCCTTTCCAAACTGAACTCTCTCATGACAACTGACCCAAGTAGAAAGAGATTTGAAGCAATTCAAATTTTTAGTCAGGAAAGTTTGTTGCTTGCTAAATTAAACCCAGAAATGGTGCAGAAACTGAAAACTGTCCATAGTCTCTACTCCATAAGCACTGAAGAATTAACAGCTGGTTTTGGTCAGCTTCAGGACATTGTTACAAAACAAATGGAAACAGACAATTCAGTGGACGTAGTGAAGTCATTGAATGTAGTAAAGCTGTCACAGCCATTGTTTGCTTCCAGCTGCCTTGAAGCCATCTGGATGCCTTCTGCAAACGTTGACTGTGAACGATTTTTGTCCTCATATAACACAGTCTTAACAGACCGCAGGACAAATTTAAGTGAGGCTAATTTGTGTATCATGGCTACTTTTGCTTTCGAGAGCTAAAGTTTGAGGATTTTGTTCCATGTGTTTATGTCACTATTTTAGAGACTTCATATTTATTCTTGCTGGTTTAGGTACTAAAATATTTTCAATTACTGTATGTAAAAAGTGATGTGTAAATTCGATTGTAAATTACTGCTGCTAGTGCAACTGTACAATGCAAGAATGTGTCCAAAATTTCAAGGTATGCTTAGCTTAATTTTTTAAATTTATAGTGCTAAAACTATTTAAAAAATAACACCGCTTTTGATGTATGATAACACCACTTTTAAGGGTAAATAACAACGAATTTTGCTATAAAATAAACCCCAAAACTGCATGTCTCTACATATTACTCACAATTGATTGATTCTGGAAAAACAACAAACACAACTACGGAAACTGTAACAGCTGAAGATTAACTAAAGATGTATTTGCAGGAAGGGCCAATAAAACCTGATGAAGATATACACAAATACTGGAAGTCACGCAAAACTTTGTTCCCAAGATTGGCAAAGCTGTCAAAAAAATACCATTGTTGTCCACCTGCCTCAGTTTTTGCTGAAAGATAAGTTCAGCTGGCATTATAGTGGACCAAAAACGACGCAGGCTGGACCCTGAGAGACTCAAAATGCTTGTGTTTTTAAACAAAAACTTGGACATATGAAACATTTTCGTACATTGCAGATTTTGTGATATTGGTTGCTGATTCCATTTTTTTTTAAAAGGGTCTTTCATGTGTGCAGAGGATATGTAATTTTAATTATGTAAAGAACTACAATCTACGACAGCTTTGTTTTTGATGTCTTTTCAGTTTATCATTATGGTTTTTAAATTAGACATCTGTGCTCATTGAATGAACTATCTTAAGTATTAACGTACCAACGGGTGTGTGAAGCTAAAAAAAATTGATTATATTTCTTTAACAAATTTTCACAACCGTCGAGTTCCGTCAGTTTAAAAAAAAAAATGAATTAGATGTTCTTGGTTCGAACAGCTAAAATTATCAAGGTAAATCAATGTAACTAGTTTATGTGTCGTAAATAAAAGTAAATTGCGTCTGTAACTAAAGTAGGTGTATTTTAGACCTAATGTGAGTGCGGCAGAGCCGTTGCAGTGTACAATTATTATATACATACATTGATCACATTTTTATCCTACTAGACTATTAACTTATTCTAGAATGCTTGGAATTCTTTGTGTATGTAGATAACAAGTTTATCCAGTTCAAAACAAAACAAAAAAAAAAAAAACTCATTCAAAGTTAGTGTAGTGTAAATATATCAACAATTTGTTTTATATCATGTAAACGATTCAATAATTCTATATGTTTCTGTTGAAAGTTAAGTTGTGGTAAGTTCAAATTAAGTAAAAATTATGTATTAAGCCAGGATTGAAAGCACTCGGTGAGCGTGGACCACTGAGTGTTGGTGAAACATTACTACATCAGAGACTAACGTTTATATCAAATTTAATGCCCTGAAAGAATTCCAAACAGATATTTACTATTCAATAGTCTTGGGATCCCGAGAGTTAATTTAAATTAATTAGTTTAGTTATTCTAATAATTATAGAACAAGAGATTCAGATTTGGATTTAAATTATGACGCTGGTAAGTCTTTCAGGCGGAAATCAATGTTTTTATAAAAAAAAAATAATGTTCGTGAAATTCAACAAACGGGAAACGTTCCAAATCGACGACTGGACGGGGACTGGAAAAAAAACCGACCTCAGTGACAGTTATAGCCTCTACAGACGTATTGACTTCCTCGATGACCAGGACTCTGCGACTATCCGCGTGTAGCTGGCTCTCCTGCTCTGGATAGCTGGTAGGTCGTTGACTCAGTCCTCCTCTCGTACCGGACTGCTGGGCTGTTCTACTGCTCGGCTCGTGAGCCGCCTCCTTCTTAGTTTGCGCCGTCGAGTCGGTCCTTCTCGCGGACCGGGCTGCTGGGTTGTCCTCCTGCTAGGCTCCCGAGACGTCTTCTTATTAGCTCGTGTCGTCAAAACTGCAGCGCCTTTCCTATTTTAACGTGGTTCAGTTGTCGTCGATTGAATAATTGAATTGTCTCTCTCTCAAATCCTCAAGATATTTTAACCGTTCTTCTTTGCGTCGATTAAGGTAACATAATTAGGCAGATCTTCGTTCTAGTATAAAAGTTTCGTTGCATGTTCTTCCGTGAATTTTAGTGTTGAAATCTTCGACGATAATTAACAATTCTTATCAAAACACAATATTTTCAATAAATTTACTTAATTCTTGGTATATATCGATAAATAAATCTTACCGTTACTAAAACAGCTCTTCGATATCTCTTTTAAGTATTAATTCAAATCATACGAAGTTTCCAGTTTTCTGCTAAAATTACGGACGCATATTACCAATGACCAAAAAATGGAACAAACCGAATATTCTAAAAGAATATTTTTACTTGTCCTTGTTTGTAACACGCGATTCTACAATTTTTCTTTAAACAAAAAAATATCAATGCTTTAACGCAAGCAAAATATAATCAAAAAGAATCTCCTATTCTTTACAAATATAGTAATAAACAACAAAATTATTACCTTTTTAAAAAAAACCAAAGATAAGCATACTTCCAGAGACAAAATAACGTTTTAGCTTATTTAAAATTTGTAAAGATTTGCATATCATAAATCAAACAATTTTTTGTTTCGACTTCTGCAACCACCAAAATTGATCAATATAAATATTTCTATAAAGTACAAACGTTGACTTTATAGATTGCCCCTTCTTAGAAATGTCTATTATGTGCAGTTTAAACATACATAGAACAAACAGAATGACATTTCTAATACACATAGATAACAGAATCTACATCTTCATTATTATTTATCGTCCACCAAACGAGGTTGTCATATTCCTACATTTACTAAGACTAATGACTAAACTCATAATATCCTAACAAGAATACATTACATACATGTTGCAATAAATAAAAAAAACATACAAAGAATGCTAGGTCAACGTAAGGATATTTTAAACATATGTATAAATCATTCAATATTTTCGGTCACAACAGGTTTGTGATATTCTTTCAGTTGGGTAATGTTGTAATGTCCTATAATCTGCCTGGTGTTAAGGTCTGAGAGTTCATAACAATTATTCCGAATGACTTTAGTTATGAGGTATGGTCCTTCGAATAGTAGAAATAACTTCCGGGTAACGTATTGCCAGAACTGGCTGGTTGGATTGGTTTTCTAGACAAGGTTCACGGTGATGTTTAGCCCCTTCCAAATTCGTATTAGGGAGTGGTGATAGGAGCTGTGATACGCCCTCCCTGCTTAGTTTTCCCTGCGGTTAACAAGTCCAGGTATCTGGTCAGGTTGCCATGTTGGTGTAATTCGACCAGACCTCTCTGAAGTAGTATGATTTGAGTCCACTCTTTGACTAAAATTAACACCATCATTATTTCGGTTACACTGCCATTTCGTGTCATTATCACAGTTACTTGGAGAAATAAATTGTCGATTATTTTCAACTCGCGATGTTCCTTGCTCGGTGTGGTTTGCAGTCGTTATTGCTTTCTCTGTCGGCTGAAAAATCTGTGCTTCTACTCGATATTGTCCGTGTGATGCATTCCGGTCACTTGCGAATCCTTCTTCTATCGGATACGCATTAGTTTTTGGACCTGAACTCCAAACGGCCCCTTCCTGTCGTTGGTTAGGGTATTGTTCCCGGTTGTAATTACCCTGTTGTCTTTGGTTCCCATTAGTATGGTTCGGTTGATTCCAATAATTAAAGTTTCTGTATCGTCCCCTGTATCCTTTATGATACCATTGCTGTCTAGGTTGTTCTACGTTAAAAGCGTTTATGCGAGGTGATCTCTGTTCGTTATTCGTGGCTGTAGGTTTATTTCACCAATTTTGGTACAATGGTGCGGGTGGATTATTGTTCTTCCGCTCGAACGTCTCCTTATTCACGCTAGTTCGGTCTAGTTTTTCTAGCCTGTCGTAGTTCAGTAACTGTTCCTTAAAATCTACTATTCCGTTGTAATTTCGTCCGCTTAACTGTAACTGATATCTAACGGGTAGCTGTGATAGTATCATCGCTATAAATTCCTCGTCTTCCATGTTGCAGTCCAAATAGCGAGTTCTCTCATACATGTTGTTAATGTGTGCTTCTAGATTCTGGCTTCTTTTAGGGTCAAACTTATCAGAATGCAACTGAATACGTAAATTGCTTTGTATTCTGGTGCTCCAGAATTGTTATATAAATGCCTTACGGAATGTACTATATTCAGTGATAGAATCTTTCAGTAATTCCCACCAATAGAATGCGGTGTCTTTTAGACAATGGCCAATGCTTTTCATCTTGTCTGTCTCGGATAGGTTAAACGTATTACAATACTCTTCGAACTGGTTAATAAATTTTCTGGGATTTTCTGTGCTTTTTCCGGCAAAACTAGGTACGTTATCTAGCCATTTTCGAGCAGGATGATGCAGGGTCAACATGGAATCAGTAACTAACGGAACATTATTTCTAACTATAGTGACTGGTTCTACACTTATCCCAGTTGAACTAGCTACACTAATGTTTTCGCTTCTGTTGTTATTATTTTCATTGGGGACAGTTGATTTAGTAATATTCAACGCAGTGTTTTGTGTAAATTTCCTCTCGATTTCTTCTACTCGTATTTCTACTCTGTTTACTTTACTTTCTAAATCCTTCTGTACTTGACTGACATTTTCTTTTAACAGCGGTACCGTATTCTCTAGGGTTTCAATCCGCTCGTGTACAACAAAAAAGTTTTGTTCCATGGTCCGTTGTGTTTGTGTAACCTCCGTCCTAATTTGTTCCGTTTCTGCAGTCAAATTATTTAACGTCGTATTCAAGATTCGTACAATATTGTCTAGTCTATTGGCATTCTCCTGTTTTTCGCGTTCCCGTTCCTGTCTTTCGCGTTCACGTTCCTGTTTTTCCTCTTGTAGCACTCGAAACATTTGTTCCAGTGTCACGGTTTGGTGTTCATTTTCTGTTCGAGTCGTTTCCTCACCTCGTTGTAACTGTTGGTTATTCGGGACGTTCGTATTGTCATGGAGTTCCGACATCGTCTCTGCTCCTATTTCTCCCGTTTCTAGCCTCTCTTCAGCATTCGTTTCTGAATGTGTGCTACTGTTCTCTTCTAGCGCATTTCCTCTGAGGAAGTATGGTTCTCTATTTTCTCCAAATGGCATATTTTTCGATTTCCAGACTAAATGTGTCCTAACGTTCGTATTCTCCACGTCTCAGTGTAGTAGTCAGTGTGTTTCACCTAAATTCGAGCCTAAACGTTGGGCGCCAGAACTGACGTACCAACGGGTGTGTGAAGCTAAAAAAAATTGATTATATTTCTTTAACAAATTTTCACAAACGTCGAGTTCCGTCAGTTTAAAAAAAAAATGAATTAGATGTTCTTGGTTCGAACAGCTAAAATTATCAAGGTAAATCAATGTAACTAGTTTGTGTGTCGTAAATAAAAGTAAATTGCGTCTGTAACTAAAGTAGGTGTATTTTAGACCTAATGTGAGTGCGGCAGAGCCGTTGCAGTGTACAATTATTATATACATACATTGATCACATTTTTATCCTACTAGACTATTAACTTATTCTAGAATGCTTGGAATTCTTTGTGTATGTAGATAACAAGTTTATCCAGTTCAAAACAAAACAAAAAAAAAACTCATTCAAAGTTAGTGTAGTGTAAATATATCAACAATTTGTTTTATATCATGTAAACGATTCAATAATTCTATATGTTTCTGTTGAAAGTTAAGTTGTGGTAAGTTCAAATTAAGTAAAAATTATGTATTAAGCCAGGATTGAAAGCACTCGGTGAGCGTGGACCACTGAGTGTTGGTGAAACATTACTACATCAGAGACTAACGTTTATATCAAATTTAATGCCCTGAAAGAATTCCAAACAGATATTTACTATTCAATAGTCTTGGGATCCCGAGAGTTAATTTAAATTAATTAGTTTAGTTATTCTAATAATTATAGAACAAGAGATTCAGATTTGGATTTAAATTATGACGCTGGTAAGTCTTTCAGGCGGAAATCAATGTTTTTATAAAAAAAAATAATGTTCGTGAAATTCAACAAACGGGAAACGTTCCAAATCGACGACTGGACGGGGACTGGAAAAAAAACCGACCTCAGTGACAGTTATAGCCTCTACAGACGTATTGACTTCCTCGATGACCAGGACTCTGCGACTATCCGCGTGTAGCTGGCTCTCCTGCTCTGGATAGCTGGTAGGTCGTTGACTCAGTCCTCCTCTCGTACCGGACTGCTGGGCTGTTCTACTGCTCGGCTCGTGGGCCGCCTCCTTCTTAGTTTGCGCCGTCGAGTTGGTCCTTCTCGCGGACCGGGCTGCTGGGTTGTCCTCCTGCTAGGCTCCCGAGACGTCTTCTTATTAGCTCGTGTCGTCAAAACTGCAGCGCCTTTCCTATTTTAACGTGGTTCAGTCGTCGTCGATTGAATAATTGAATTGTCTCTCTCTCAAATCCTCAAGATATTTTAACCGTTCTTCTTTGCGTCGATTAAGGTAACATAATTAGGCAGATCTTCGTTCTAGTATAAAAGTTTCGTTGCATGTTCTTCCGTGAATTTTAGTGTTGAAATCTTCGACGATAATTAACAATTCTTATCAAAACACAATATTTTCAATAAATTTACTTAATTCTTGGTATATATCGATAAATAAATCTTACCGTTACTAAAACAGCTCTTCGATATCTCTTTTAAGTATTAATTCAAATCATACGAAGTTTCCAGTTTTCTGCTAAAATTACGGACGCATATTATCAATGACCGAAAAATGGAACAAACCGAATATTCTAAAAGAATATTTTTACTTGTCCTTGTTTGTAACACGCGATTCTACAATTTTTCTTTAAACAAAAAAATATCAATGCTTTAACGCAAGCAAAATATAATCAAAAAGAATCTCCTATTCTTTACAAATATAGTAATAAACAACAAAATTATTACCTTTTAAAAAAAAACCAAAGATAAGCATACTTCCAGAGACAAAATAACGTTTTAGCTTATTTAAAATTTGTAAAGATTTGCATATCATAAATCAAACAATTTTTTGTTTCGACTTCTGCAACCACCAAAATTGATCAATATAAATATTTCTATAAAGTACAAACGTTGACTTTATAGTATCTGACGTTCATATTTCTTAAATTAACTCATGAGGAATGTTACAGTAGGTTTTTTTTTTAATTTTTAGGTCATATTAACTAGCATCGCATGCCCATATTTCATCAAGTAAGTTCTTTGTATTTGTTTTGTGCCTTTTTTAATAGAATAATCTCAGTGTTTTAGGTTCATTTGTACTAGAAAACAACAATTTGAATGAAAAAATTTTTTAATAATTTTTTTTTTCACGGATTCGGATTCGATATTCGACAAATCCTTAAAGGATTTGACTAACATACCTGCCAACTTTGGCTAGTCCAAAAGCGGGAGGTTTTTAGAGGAGGGGGGGGGGGGGGGGAGGAATTTTGTTTATTTTGTAAATTTTGAAAAAAAATTTAAGAGTAAACCAGCATGATTAGCACAAGCAATGGGCAAATTGTGTTCTAAAATAAAATTTAACAAACACTCTGCTTTTGTCACACTATCTTCTTTCCGACTTGTCACGAAAAACGTTTAATTTCTGATTTGATGCCATAGTATTGACGGCATGTTTCTTCGTATTTATATGCTTCACAATGTCGCCCTTTCCGGCATGCGAGACGGAAAAATTACGACACAAAGAACAAAATGCAGCATGTTCACCTTTCCTCGATTGCAAAATGCACGGAAATTAGTCACTAAATGTCTTCTTGTACACAGCAAGATACTTCACTGTAGGCTTACTTAGCGCCATTTCTATTCAATCCCTATTGCGGAGTAGGCCTACAACTAAACAACGCATACAAAATACTCATCACGCAACTGCTTCCACAAAATAATATTTTTATGAATACACCGTTGAATAAATTCGAAGACTGTATATAATGCTACCTCTATACTTCGTCTGTGAGCACAGACGTGAACAAAGGCGAATTTGTTCGGGGACGAACAAACAATTCACACATAGCCGGCTGACAAACCGAAGCGAATTTGGGCACGAATGTAAACAGTGGTATCATAAACTCATTATTAATCCACTCGGTCTTTATTTCAAACCAACACCACCGAAAATACAGTTTACAATGTTGACAAAACACGCCATCTTGGAAAACAAATGAAACCTTTTTCTGGTTGGCTAATAAACACCAATGCTAACGTGCACCAAAACAACTCCCATAATTATCGTAAATAACTACGTTTCTTTCTTAGCCGACAATTGTGGGCATTTAGGTTATTAAAATAACTACACGTTATGGTACGAACCGTAGTTACTATACGATTGTATGGAATAATGGTACAAACATATTAATTCTATAAATTTATTGCATTAAAAAAATCCAAGAGATACAGAACCAAAAAACGGGAGATTTGAATGACAAATCGGGAGGGCGGGAGAAAGGGTACAAAATCGGGAGTCTCCCGCCTAAAGTGTGAGGGTTGGCAGGTCTGGACTAAGTATGTATTCGGATTCGGCCAAAAATAGGATTCGACCCATCCCTAATTAACGTTATAACTTTTAAAAACGTTTTAAAAGAAAATTTATGCATCAGACAACTAAGTATTTCCATTAATTAAATAAGAGGTAATGTCCGAATAAATATTAAATTTCTATTTTAAAATACATAGTTTTATACGGAAAAAATACCCACACAAAGCGCTCCGAATCTAATAGTGGAACCAAATACATAATGCGACGTTTATGCGAGAGGTTTTTTTAAATCCCAATTTTGACGCCCAAAAATATGGGTGCGATGATTATGTGATAAAAGAGGGTACTGCTTGACTGGACTATAGTGACATCAGCAATTTTGCAGCACGAAAATCAAGTGCCAGATTGTAATGGTTATAACATTATTCATTCACTGATATGTAATATATTTGTGTGTTAATTGTTAGTTATGTTATACTATGATACTTTTTAATGAAAAAAAAAAAAATTAACTGAATTTCTCTGTGTAAGTAAATTTAGTAAATAAACTTGTGTTAATTTCATTTTGTGTTTTTGCATTACATACTGCAACACCTTGAAACAATGAGCCTCCCACCAAAATAGGCCCCGGGCCAGCCACATCTTAAATACTGCCCTGATACAAATAAGAGTTTGTTTTCAAGTTTGAAATGTCACACATATGCCATTTTTTTAATTGTTTACATAATTTTTATGCTAATGTTTAGTGAGATAGTAGTGCAAAAACTTTTAACATGTGTTGCACATTTAAAACTTTGATTGTCCATGTTTATGACTACGAATCCCATAAAAACATTTAAAAAAAGTATTTACATCGCACAAATAACCTAAAAAGTGAACTTTGGTATACGACAAACTCACAAGGCAGGCTATGTCAAATATTTGTAAGCAAATGAATATTCATTAATTTGAAGTGTTTGTATTCGAGGTTGAATAATAAACTATTTGCATTCAAAAATTAGAATATTCAAAAGTTGTCAGTCTAAAAAAATATATAAGAGTAACAGATACATTTTAAAAATTGTACATGGATTACTTTTAGTTTTTGCAAAGCCCACAACAAAATCACGTTACTGTACATTTATAAAGAGATTTCTTTTATCCAGCCATTAGGTTATCTGCCACAGGCCTGGTCCACACTGTGACAGTTAATCAATTTTACTGTACAACAGAACTGCACTTAATTAAAACAAATTCATTCAAACCTTGCCAAACAAAAATTGTGAACTTAAGACTTTTGTAACTAAATTAGAAAATGACTACCAGCTAATCTCACCTTCTGATGGATGCTCAAAACCACAATCTACTATGGCTCTCAATATCTCAGGCTTTAAGAGGAAATCCCTGAAGCCAGAACTGTGTATGGACACATAGGTTCCCTTCACTTCCTTCTTGTGCCCGGTGTCCGTGGATCCATCCACAACTGGCTGCTCTGGCTGCTCTTCATCCTCGTAGTCAAGGAGATCGTCATTGTCTGCCATTGCAACTGCAGTGCTTCACACCAACCTAGTACAATATTTGAGAGGAATTAATACATTTTTTCTTGAAACATAACCAGCACCTGTTTTGCTAAATCTGTTTAATTTCATTTTTGTCAGTTTAAGGTAAAGTGCATTTCAGCTCATCTAAACATTTTGTAATGAATTTCTGACAATCCTTCCTGCAAACTGCACAAAATTAAAATTGTACCTCTCCATCTTGAACTATTTAACTGAAAACATTTTAGGACTATTAGATTTATATTTTGAAAATCATCTTGTGCAAGCTAAGTCTTGGTTAAGAATTTTAGTGTTAATATTAGAAAGAAAAACTTCCTGTGTGATTAAACCAATTAAAAAAAAAAAAAAGAGGGTGGAAATTAAAAAGTATAGCCTTGCAGAGGCTCTCGCAGTCTCACAGTTACCATTAAGTATTTAATAATTAATAATTAACCCGGCTCAACAACATTCAATATTATTTTTGGTAAATATGTATTGTACGGATTAGCGCCAAAAAAAATCTTACAAATATGAAATAACTTTCATTATATGCTATCTTACGTCCTCTTTTCAGAACCGCCTGCGGAGATAAAAAATTCCAAATACTTTTGGAGATATGGCCGTTCTTATTTTGCTATACCAGACGTGTGTAATAATTTGACCGTCGCCATTTTATATTTTGCCGTGTGCGCGTGAATGTCTAAATAACATAAATTTTCCATTATGTAAGGTTAGTTACATTATAAATACTTCAAAATAAACCGAAATTAAAAATAATATCAATTTATTTTACATGTTGTATAGTTTTAAGTATTTATAATGTAACTGACCTGACCTAACAAAATGGGACAAAGGTAGATTAGGTCAGGTCAGCTACATTATAAATACTTTGAAACTGAACAGACATTAAAAATAATAAAATTAATTTTATTGGTTGTTTAGTTTCAAAGTATTTATAATGTAGCTGACCTGACCTAACAAACCGGGAAAAAGGATGAACAGAATAAACTCACGTAAGTTTCTTTTTACATGATGTATTCGTTTACGTGAGAGTCCTAAGATCCACATAAAGTTCTGCCATTCCCGATTACACCCGAATATTCACCTTCGGCCAACCTCGGGATTTATTTATTTTTGCGCAGGAAAAATGAATTGAAATATTAAAAGTGGTCGGATAGGTTAGATACATTAAAACACTTTAAAACCATTTGGATGGTTAGTTAGGTTAGTATAGCTACAATAAAATAAACAGAGAAATATTAATAAATAAACCCGAGGTTGGCCGAAGGTGAATTGTTCGGGTGTAATCGGGAATGGCAGAACTCTATGTGCATCTTAGGTTTCTCCGTTCGGGAACATCGCAAAAAAAAAAAATGATACTTGTAAACAAGCAACCGTTATCGCCGCACGAGTGCACAGGATGAAAATTAAAAAATTTGATATCTCCAAAAGTATTTGGAATTTCTTATATCAGCCGGGTTTAATGAAAAGAGGAAGTTTAAGAGCACAGAATAAAGGTATTTTCGGATTTTTAAATTTTTTTTTAAAAAAAAATCCCCAAAAAATGAAGATTAAAAAATTCGATATCTCCTAAAGTAATTGGAATTTTTTATCTCCGCAGGCGGTTCTGAAGAGAGTACGTAAGATAGCATATAATGAAAGTTATTTCATATTTGTACGATTTTTTTTGGCGCTAATCCGTTTAATACATATTTACCTTATTTTTAATATTACGTTCACCCAGTTAAATCTGTACTAGTCTCAACTTTGATGGTTTACAAATACAATTATTTATTTCTTCAAGATTACTGGAGGAATGATTGTCCGACATCCGTCATTTCATTACTTCAGCCAAAAGCAATTAGATTTTTTTATTTTTAAGCCAAATTAACCATCATGATACTCAAAATTTAGAAAGTTAGCTGATTATCAGCTTGGAGTACATATAGTGACTGTGCAACTAGTAAAAATGAGAAATCAATGTTATTCCACATTGTTAGCAAAACAGGCCCCAAATTTCATAAATAAATTACAACACACAAAATAGACAATCATAACATCCTGTATTGAACATTTCCTAAAAGTGTGCCAATGTACACAATGTTCTCAAAAAGAAGATTAAGTTTTCAGGTGATAATTCTTACAATATTGCAAGCAGTTTTATAAAAAAATCACCAGGAATACTTTGGAAACCTACAAAATATCTTTTCCGAGCAATTTTTTTTATACAAGAATCTGCTATTCTGCTGAACATTCAGATAATTGATTAAGGTTGGGGAAAAACCAATAAAAATCTGGGAAAAAAATATTTTATTTAATTCATGACTTTTATCATCATTCTGTAGAACTGCAAATCTATCATTGCATTTCATTACGTGAGACAGAATTATTTTCCCGTAGAAAGTTCATTGAAAAATTTGATTTCTACTGTGGCACGTACGGCCCCACGTGGTAGCCAATTCTTCTGTGTGCGTGTGTGTGCCTGCCTAGCTACTACAACTGCATTTGACACAGCTAACACGTCACAGTTACTTATATTTGAGTTATTAAAGATTAATGTTTTCTCAAATTTGATATTACGGTGTAGTGTATGTTAGGGGTAAAGCATATTAACTGGCTCGCAAAGTTTGGTGGTTGGCTGTATTTGTGTGTGGTTAGTACGAAAACTAATAATATCAAATAAGTAAATAAATATCAGAATATTCCTATATTACGTAATTTTCAGCACATAGGTAGGTACAACACTTGAAATTAATGCTCATGATCTGAACTAGTCCGAATAGAAAAATTATGTTCAGATACCCTAACGTTGCACCAGCTTAGAAATAACCTACCAAATACAGATAGCCTGATATAAATGAACTCTGGCCAAGTTTGGATACTACACCGTCATTACTGAATTATCAATGGTTAAAACTACCGGTACTAGCTCTATTTGTGGTAGATCATGTTCTTCTGCCATTCAAGACTTCTGGGTAGATTGGTGGATGGTCACAGGAACTTGTAGAAAGGGACTCTGTAAGAAGTTCTAATCAACTACGACTGTCGTAGGCTACGATTCAGTGACTGGATCGGCGATACAAAATGGTCCTGAAAACGTGGTACAAGGAAAGTTCTCACCACGAGATGACAGGAATCAGATGTAGAAGTCCTATACACGCTGTCACTGGAGGGACAGCTGCCAAGGCAATGGAAGGAGGAAGTGATGGAACCTATTTTCGAGAGAGGTGGAGATAAGGCAAAACCAGAAAATTATAGGCCAGTCAGCCTAACGTCGAATGCAGGGAAGGAGATGGAAAAACTGATAGTGAGGTATATGGTAGGAAAAATTGAAAATCTGGAATGGATGGATGACAGACACTGCTTTAAAAAAGGTTTCTCCTGTGAGACGCAGATGGCTGGAGGCTGGAGGACTTGGTGGAGGCAGTGGATGAGGGAAAACAGATACATACAATCTTTATTGATTTAGAGAAGGCATTCAATTTGGTGCCACACACGGTGATGAGAAGGTTGATAAGACTGATAAAGGTCAGTAGGGTGGTGATTTAGACAGGGAACTTCCTCAGGGATAGGATACAGCAGGTGAAGGTGAAGGTGAGAATGGAATGGTCAGAATGGTCAGAAGACCAGGACATGACATCAGGGGCACCACAGGGGATGTCTATCCAAGTAATATCTTCTACCAAAGGATTTCTGACACTGACTGCAATGAATTGGATAGCAAACTAAGACTGTTCGCTGAAGACTGTAAAACTGTAGGGGAAGCGGCACACCTGCAGGAAGACTTGAAGCTGGAAGTATGGTTAAAGGCAAATGGAATGGGGATAAATAACAAAACAAAGGTGGTCAGATTCACGAGAACAAAGGTTGCTAAGCAAGGAAGGAACAAGAGATTCAGGAGGTAGAGGAATACAAGAACCTAGGAGTAACCCTACAGAGTGGCCTAGGTAGGGGAAAGCAGGTGAAGCAGGTGTTAAAAGGAAGGGAAGGAGAGGACTGGGGCTGATTGCTAAGACACGGAAACGGACACGACTGAGAGTAAAGGAGAAGGCGGGTAAATATGTAGTTGAGCGGTATTTGCAAAAAAAAAAATGTAAAAAAATCTGAAATTACTTTAATTATATGCTCTTTAAATTCGCCGGCGGAGATAAGATATTCCAAATACTTTAGGAAATATTGAATTTTTTAATTTTCATCACAATACCTGTGCATTCATGCGGCATTCACCATTGTTTCTTGTTTACGAGTATGAATTTTTTTTATTGGAGAATTATGTCACGTGATAGTTGTGTGATTGGCCAGAATTCAAATATTAATGTTTTCTTTGTTATTTGAATATTGTTGCGCAAGTAATAAGTAAAAAAAAATCACGCGAGATCCTACTGTCCATCCTTTGTCCCGTTTGGTTAGGTCAGGTCAGTTACATTATAAATAATTCAAAATGAAAGAAAAATTATAATTAATTCACATTATTTTTAATGTCACCTTAGCTTCAAAGTATTTATAATGTAACTGACCTCACCTAATTGACCATTTTAATTAATTAGGCATTCACGAACACACAGCAAAATAACAAAAATGGCAGCGGTCCAATGATAACACAGGTCTTCTATAGCAAAATTAAGAACGGTGATATCTCCTAAAGTATTTGGAATTTCTTATCTCCGCCGGCTTTAATGAAAAGAGGAATTTAAAGAGCATATAATAAAAGTATTTTCAGATTTTTTACTTTTATTTTTGGCAAATACCGCTCAACTACATATTTACCGAGAAGGCGTATACAATGTTGGTGAGGCCAATGCTTGAATATGCAGCAGCAATTTGGGACCCATACATAGGGATAGAAATTAAGGAACTGGAAATATTAATTTCTATTCCTATTCAAATGATAAATCATGAATTTGATGAAACTGAAATTAATACTCTTGTACATACTCTTGTACTAGAGTGCAACGTAGAGTAACTAGATGGGCGATAAGAATGTGAAGGAGGGAAGGTGTGAAGGATGAGATGCATAGGCCATTTGTGATGGAGCTGGGTTGGGACACAACACAGGAGGAAAGTAGAGAGATTGGTTAAGTGTTTTAAGGCCCGTCTACAATAGCAATGAAAACTGTGTCTGAAGGACACTCGTAGCTGATTGGTCCACGTGACCCTCTGACATCATGCATCAAGTGGGCGAAGGTCCGAACCTACCTGGTCCGAAGACATTCGTCAATTTGAACTTTTTGTCCCAACCGGTGTACTTCGGACACAGAAAAAGAACAGAACACTCACGATATTTGAATTTCCGGTTGCAGTTTGAAAACGTGGTGTTTGTTTTTGTTATTGAAGGAAATGGAAGGTGTTGTAATTCAAGAAGAGCAAGACGACATTTAAATTAGTGCTGTTCGATTGCTGTGATAGTTCTTTTTTTAGCATTTACATTTGCCACTTTGCCTTACTGAATAAATATACAAATTGAACTACCACAACTTTCAGAAGTTCAATCTCAAACTACAAAGCATCAAAACAATAAACAACAACATTTTGTTTGGCACATTTACTGCGCTCTGGTAACAACTTTAGAAATCAATACATTCGGACATCGGACATCGCAAATGTGGACAGGGCAGTTTTTGGTGAGACAGTGTGTCGTCACTCACATTCGGATGACACGGACTATTGTAGACGGGCCTTTATGTTGACAAAGGACAAGGGGGACGAGGAGACAGGCAGAACAAATAGTATAGAGGGAGGAGGAATCATGGATGGAAGATTCAAGAGTAGAGACAAAAAGAGGAAGGCAAGTATTCCAGGTGAGATCACTGCAGGAGTGGAATGGCATTCAGGGAAAGATGTGAGAAGAGGCTTCAGAAATTGGCATGCCACCACGCAGGCAAAGATTTTCCACAAAAATAACAAAAATGGCAAACACGAGAACAGATGTTAGCGAAAAATACAACAGATATTTAACGGAAGCGAATTAAATTTTTCTGGCTACGAAAACCAGTATTTCTGATTTGTACTTAAAATTTAAAATCATTAGGGCCATTAAAACGTATTTATGTATTAGCAATGGACAAGGCACACAAAGATTAGAACAAGAAATAACCAGGACTGCTTGAGATAAATTTTCATACCAAATGATATAAAAATCCAACGATCAAAGTAAAATAAATAACATAGAATGCATAAACATTTCATATCCATACATAAAAACTGTTAATTGCGTCACATAATAACAAGACATTTAACACATACTAAACAACATTACAAGATATACTGAATGCAATTTAGGTCTGTTTAAACAATAATTTCTACAATCACAGACAAAATGAATTAAAATTGCTAATAAACCTTTATATCAACCTACCAACAAATATATTCCAAATCTTGGTCCACAACGCACATTCCACAAGAACAAGAACGGAAAAGGAAGTTAGACCTCGTCACAGAGACCTCGTCACAATTCAAAGTTTGATAGGAAACCTTTGAAAATAAAAACTTTTTATTGTTCAAAATATTAATTTTTTAGACATATTTCAAAAATAATAAGTCTCAAGGTCTATAGAGAACAGGTAATTTCTTACGGCAATCGAGCTGTCATTAAACACATGCGAGTAATGTAGATGGAAAGGCCACAAAAGTGCGGGAAATAAAATTTTACTCTTGGCTAAACGGTTCTTGCTTAAATTATCGGACTCATAAATTTTAGGATAAAACATACAATTTAAACAAATGATTAATTATAGTAAGTTTGTCGCCGTCCTCACTACCTCCATTGAATTTTACGTGATTTTAATATGGTTCGAGATCTCAAGGTAGGTTCGGCCTTGTGGCTAGAGGTGGGGGTTAACGCAGTAGGGAATACCGAGTTGTTATGGCCACTCGGGTCGCCTGAAAGAGAACACGAAATTACTGATTGATGCCTGATGAATTTATTACGGTACAGACCTATACATAGTGCTGCCCGTCCTGGCCGTAACGGTTGTCCCGAATTGAATCGTCACACGCGCAGCCACTTTCTCAGTGGCGGCTCACGATTTTACTACGCATGAAGGACATCCTCTTGCACACGATGCGGCGGTTACAGAATAAACCCTAACATGACATACTATACCCTGACTAATAAAACACTTCACTACTACACATTACGTATTACACTGGGCTAATAACACGTAGGCCCATAACTCCGGCGACTCTACCTGACTCTTAGACTTGTCCCAGACATTGACTCGTTAGTAAGTTTGATGGCACGATACGGTGCGGCGGTTACAGAATAAACCCTAACATGACATACTATACCCTGACTGATAAAACACTTCACTACTACACATTAAGTATTACACTGGGCTAATGACACGTAGGCCCGTAACTCCGGCGACTCTACTTGACTCTTGGACTTGTCCCAGATATTGACTCGTTAGTAAGTTTGGTTGCACGTGTCACCTACTGGCTGCCCCGTGCGGGCTGAAAATATTCGGCCGGTTGGCTAAGTTATTGCGTGAAACGCCATCGTAACTTCTCGTAGATAACCCACAGTACTTACGTATTACGTTGAAACACTCATCTTGGAGCACTGAATTATTTAAGTGAAATACCACATGGTAAGTTGAGGCCGACCACGGAACTGTACGAAAAGGATTGCAAAGATTATAACTATTGAAACTACATGTCGATGAAAAATCAAATTGCTGGTCCCGTGTTGCGCGGAGGCTGCCGACCTCTCCGAGCTCCGGAAGGATACTGCCGCTCTCACCACGTGCGACCCCCCTCGCCAGCCAGCCCTCCCGCGGAAACATGTGATTTTCGCGGGAAACTGAACCGGCCATGTTCGGGACAAGGCGCACAGTGAAACATTATTTTGAAAGAAAAGAAATATTAAATGATGAAAATAATGTCTAATAAAAACCTGTGGAAAAATACATACATTACATTTGTTGTAGTTCGGCGGAGTGATATGCCACACCCGGCCGGATCCTTCCGCCGACGTAGCACTTGTTGCCTGGCGTTCACCTCATTGCACGATCTACACTTTGGTGCGCGCACGAGCGCGTTCGGTGCACACACCTTTGCGAGACGTTGATGAGGCATAGCAGTCTATGCGACATAGAGGAGCATTGGCGGTCGGCGTCAAGTTCAAAATTCAAACTTTGTTATTGTTCTGTTTTTCACATCATAAATTAGCCTCAACTTATTATTTTAAAACTTAAATAAGTTGGTAGATGCTAAGATACGAAACGGCATGCTGTTTTTGCAATACTTACAAAAGTAGCAAATTTAATACTAATGTATTATGTAAGACTTTTATATCACTGAAGAATAAATATTAACATAAGCAAAAGTACTATTTTAAGTGTTATGAATTAGCTTCTAGTGCCTTCTTTGCAGATGCCAACAAAGCTGATCTGTGTAAACACACTTCTTTGGTATAGCAATTTTTAAAAGTATTATAAACCAAACAATAGTTCAAGACCATTTTATGACCCTATAAAGATTAACTGTTTTGCCTTGTGCTACACTAAGATTAGTAAATTTTTGGCAGAACTTGTGTATCAAAATCAGTTGCTGTTCCCAAATTAAAATTTCCTTTAAACAAGTAGTTAGCTATTCATCACACTAATCTATCATTATTGCATGAAGCAAAAAGTTAAATTGTATCCTTAAGCTCTATAGGCTATGAAAAGTTTTTACATACGCAGTATTTCTAGAGTGTAACAGTTTCTAGGAAATTAGGTGAATGTAACTGGTAGGTCGGTTAAGTTACCTACACTAAGTTGTATAATCTTTAAAGTACCACACATTCTATTCACAAAATCTTCATGTAAGAACATATGCTATTAGCATCATTATTATATAAAAGGTCACATTAATTTGTAATTCCTTTATACTATATATCATGACAGTATATATATATTTTTTTTTGCTTGTTCCACAGCTTATGAGACAACAAGAGATATGTATTCAAGCTGGTGATCCAATGTGGATCATCCAATCTCCTCACACACTAAGGTGATGGCCAGCAATAGCCAAATGGCAACAAGATACATGAGTAGGCCAGTTGCAAAGTAAGCCTTGTCCACAAAAATTGAAAAACGAGTTTATGGTGGTTTTGGGTGCACTGACTTGTCCCGGGCTGCTGGGAGGGGCACAGGGAGGAGCGGGAGCGGTCCCCGAGCAGGGGTCGCTGCCCAATAGAAGGGAGAGGTAGGAGCGGTCCCCCAGAGAGGTCGCTGCCTACCGGAGGAGGGAAGGGGTAGGAGCGGTCCTTCAGAGAGGTCGCTGCCTACCAGAGGAGGGAAGGGGTAGGAGCGGTCCTTCAGAGGGGGTGGGGGTAGGAGCGGTCCTCCAGGGAGGTCGCTGCCTAAAACAATACTGCTCAAGTATTCGGTCACTTTTATTGGCCCAGAATTACTGGGAAGAGCTTTCTGCCTGGCTTAGCTCAGCCAGGGTAAATATACAATGTATGTACATATTCAGTAGGGAGGGCACATCTGTACCCTTCCTGTGCATACATATTCGAATTACAATACTCTTTACATTCACTTGTATCATTAACAGGTTTCTTGTCACAACACTATATATTTACATATTTGTCCTGAATTAGGCTGGGCAGGTAGACAAAGTTACCTTAATTTACATTCCCCTTTGTCTGCCATCTAGGGGCGGGTGGCGAACTAAATTTCCTGCCCATAGATTGTGTAGGAGGGGTGGCGCACTTGGGGCTTGTGCTATCATACCAGCCGAGGCCAAAATGGTGGACATGACAATTCGCCCCCCTCCCTCTGTGGCCTTGACTGGGATCGTTGCACATGCCAGGAGTCAGCACGCTGGGCTTCAGTCCCAGGGCTGGCTCCTCTACACTGGCCACTACACTATGTGGAGGATAGACGGTAGCGGGCTGGTCTGCCCAGCTGTTCCCCTGGTCGTAGGGTCCTGGAGGTAGTTGTCCTGGTGAAGAGGGGCTAGTAGGTTCCTGGGGTTCGGGGTTTTTGGACAGATCTGTTTTCCATCTCCATGGCTGCAGGTGAATCCTGTTCTGGGGAAACCATATTCCTCGGTCTGGAAAAGGTTCTTTCTTCCAGTGGCATCTTGCCTTTGAGAGGGCGCCGCTCAGCGGCTGTCTCCATGACTACATGGTCGATTTCCCCTTTGGGGTTCCTCCTTTCTGGCACCACTGAAAACCACTGCTCGAGTTATTTTGGCTTAGCTTGGTTGTGGCAGAGCGAAGGGAAGGAGTTTCTTGAGGTCTCTGGTCCCCTTGCGTCAACACAACCATAGGTTGGTCTCTGTGTTGTGCAGTGCAGATTCCAGGATTAGGGTTACCACCACTTTGATTAGGGGCATTCAGGTCACCCATTCCTTTGGTGCCCCAGTCAAGAGTCCGGCGGGACGTTCGTCCGAAGTGTATAGTTTGATCTTCAAAGTCCAATATCGCCTGCTGCTGCGTGAGCCAAACTTGGCCCAGCACAAGTTCTTCTCGAAGGTCCTTTGCGACTAGACATGGGATCTTCATCTCCACATCGGCTATGCAGCATTGTACCACAGCATTGCCCAGTAAGGTCATGGTGGATCCCTGGGTGGCAAGCTGTGCCATTTGGGGTTGGGAATTAATAGGGGTCCCTATTATCTGCACAACACTCTCGCGCACATAATTAGTGGTGGCGGCTGAGTCGATAAGAGCCTGAATGGGCTGTGAGTCCAGTTGCACCTTGACTCTTGGCAGTTCTTGTTGTGGGTGGTGCCGTATGCACATAAGGCTCGGGGTCGGTCTACCTTCGAGCCGAGCTTGGGAGTTGAGGTCTTCTACCTTCGGTGTAGGTGTAGGGCTCGTTGGCACCACTCTTTCCCTCCAGGGGTCTACTGTGTTGAGGCTGTTCCTTTCAGACTGTTTGCAGCGGAGCACTGGGCAGTCTTGGTGAAAGTGTTGTTCAGGGCAGTGCCAACACTTCGGCAACCGTTTGTTGGGGGTAGCATATTCTTGTACCAGGGTTGGTGGTGAACAAGGTTTACTTGTTACAGTGCCCCTAGTTTCGAGACAGTCTCGCTGCACGGCAGTGGCTCGAACCATAAGTTCGGATAAATTTTCGGGAGGCGGATGCCGTAGAAATGGCCGTAGGTTGGGCCGCACCAGCTCCAACAAGGTAGGAAGAAATTCATTTGGGTCTCTCCCTGGGTGTAGCCTCTTATAAAGTTTCCTTTTCTGTAGTAAGAAACTTTCGACATCCTCTCCTTCCTTTTGTTTGGTACCATATAATTGGGCAGTAAGCTTTGCCAGTCTTGATTGGTTTCCAAAATGGTTCAGGAAGCCCCCTGTGAACTCTTCCCAGGTGTCATACAGCCCTTCATGGTTATTCCACCATCTAGAGGCTTCCCCAAGTAGTAATGGACCTATCTGGTCCACCCATTCGGTGGGGTGGATTGCATGTGCCCGTAGGGCTTGCTCCCATTGGTGGACAGATTGCACAGGGTCCTCATGATCCTGCCCTCTAAAGGGCCGAGGTACACTTGCAGATCCTGTACTTGAAGGTAACGTGGGATTCACTCTACACTGGGCGCAGGTAAACGACATCCCAGCAAGGTCCAGTGGTGTATCTTCCCAGCCTAGACAGGCGAGATGGTAGTCGCGATGGCAGGCCTGGCAGGTGACGATGACTAGGGCTGTCTTTGGGCAGTTCGGCGCGAAGCAGCGCCGGGGAGCTGGAACTGTTGGCTTTTTTTCTACCAGAAGTTGTCTGCAGGGCTGGCATATGTGGATATATGCCTGTTCACTGACTTGTTCCACGATACCAAGGCATTGTAGGTGAAACTGGGCATTGCAGCATACACAGGGAATGCTGGGTCCATCCGGTGCACTGCAGCGCGGTGCGGCACAGGATCCAGAAGACATCCTTCAGTTGGGTTGGGCGCCACCAGGTGTTTTCTGCACTCCTGGAAGTGGATGTGGCTCCGGCTGTGCTGATAGCTCTCGTAGAGGCAGGGCGTGCTCCTCAGGTTATCCAAGCTGACTGGCCCCACGTTGGGCGCCAAATTGACTTGTCCCGGGCTGCTGGGAGGGGCACAGGGAGGAGCGGGAGCGGTCCCCGAGCAGGGGTCGCTGCCCAATAGAAGGGAGAGGTAGGAGCGGTCCCCCAGAGAGGTCGCTGCCTACCGGAGGAGGGAAGTGGTAAAAGCGGTCCTTCAGAGAGGTCGCTGCCTACCGGAGGAGGGAAGTGGTAAAAGCGGTCCTTCAGAGAGGTCGCTGCCTACCAGAGGAGGGAAGGGGTAGGAGCGGTCCTTCAGAGAGGTCGCTATCTATCAGAGGGGGTGGGGGTAGGAGCAGTTCTCCAGGGAGGTCACTGCCTAAAACAATACTGCTCAAGCATAAGGTCACTATTATTGGCCCAGAATTACTGGGAAGAGCTTTCTGCCTGGCTTAGCTTAGCCAGGGTAAATATACAATGTATGTACATATTCAGTAGGGAGGGCACATCTGTACCCTTCCTGTGCATACATATTCGAATTACAATACTCTTTACATTCACTTGTATCATTAACAGGTTTCTTGTCACAACACTATATATTTACATATTTGTCCTGAATTAGGCTGGGCAGGTAGACAAAGTTACCTTAATTTACATTCCCCTTTGTCTGCCATCTAGGGGCGGGTGGCGAACTAAATTTCCTGCCCATAGATTGTGTAGGAGGGGTGGCGCACTTGGGGCTTGTGCTATCATACCAGCCGAGGCCAAAATGGTGGACATGACAGCACCTTTGTGGTTGGTATCAGTGACAGTTAAGAAACTGGAACAAAATCATTATTTTCCCTGTTTAAAAGCAGCACAAAATACCAGTACAGTTTCAAAACATGCCTTGTCCAAATTTGCTACTGTTACAAAACAGGTTATGTCCATCCCGAATACTGTAGCAAAATAGGTCTTGTCCTTTAAAAATCTAGTGTTTTCAAATGCGTGGTGTCAAAACGGGTCTTGTCCATTAAACATTATTTAAAAATTAGTACATGCTGTGAGAGGTTTTATAAATCTACAAATGTTGTGTAAAATAAAAAGGCCAATATTGATGAATATTGTCGTAAATATTATAGTGTCGTAAAACTATTTCACTCGTGTAGTTTTGTACTGGGTAGGCATAAAATAAAACGAGTTTTTAAAATATACCAAAGTGATAAATCTAACATCAACTTCAAACATTAATTGCTTACAGGAGTTGTATACTATATTAATTTATTATCACTTCAGCCATAGCATTAATATTGTTACTTAATTTTGGTTTCGTTTTGTTGAAGGTGCACCAAAAGAAAATCGCAGTGGTGATGTTAGATCCAAACAATTTGCCTTAAAAACAAGCTGTCAAAACATACATCCAATCACTACAACTACTAGAATCGCTACTGTCGTGGCAAATCAAAACAGCAATATTTGCAGAGTTCTCTTACAATAAAGAAGCTTTGGCGTTATTTTAACCAAGCTTCAGGCATCAGCCTAAGAGTTAAATATGAATACTTTAGAAAGATCTTTGTTGAGGACTTCAATATTAATTTTTGGTTGCCCATCAACAGATGCATTTTTATTCTGTATTCGGTTGAAAGAGGAGATTAGTTACATCCATGATCAGGGCAGCAAACAAGATCTAATTACTCAAAGCAGAGTGCATAAGCTCAAAGCAAAAGTGTTTTATGAACTGCTTAAGAAAGAAGAAGATGGTGTAGTTAGTTTTAGCTTTGATTGCCAAAAAAATCAAGTGCTACCTAAACTACCTGATCAGTCTGCTTATTGCAGCCGACAACTGTATTGCTACAACTTTACGATATGCCAGGGCACGTCATCCTCCATACAAGATCACCATAGTACTTATGTTTACACGTGGACTGAGCCAGAAAGGTATAAAGGGTCTAATGCTATTGCATCTGCAGTCTACCATCGACTAAGGAACACAAGCCTTGCTGGTGTACATACCGTAAGTTTGTACTGTGATGGCTGTGGTGGCCAGAACAAAAATAGCTCAATGATCGGTATGCTATGCAAATGGTTACAATCATATGCTCCACAAAATGTAAACAGAATTATACTGACGTTTCCGATCACAGGACATTCATACATCCCTCCCGATAGAGTCTTTGGCCTCATTGAACAAGTGATAAAGAAGAGGGAAACCATAGTTGCTCCTGAAGAATACTATAAACTGTCCAGGGAGCATGGCCAGCTATTTAGACCAGTAGAAGATTATAAGGTTTATGATTGGAAGAGTGCAGCTGAAGTAATATTAAAGAAACCTGGTAACTGGCATTTTCAATTTTCTCGGTTCAAGCAGTTCGTAATACATCGTTCAGAAAATGGAAGTGTTCTCGTAAGAGGAGAGCCTAACTACAAGGTAGATAGATGTTGGAGCTGCTAAATCAATATGCAGGCGTGGCAAAACCATTTCATACATAACACCACAAGAATTGAAATTGGGAGTACCAATAAAACCTGAGAAACTAAAAGATGTGGAAAGCCTTTTGTGTAAGCATTATGGAAGTGAATGGAAAGACAATCCCCTTCTTGGCTGGTACAGTTCTATCCTTGAAGACACAACAGTAGGTGAGGCAGAAGATGCTGAAGATGACATTATCATGACAGATGATGAACTTAGTATATAGTATTTAGGACAAACTAAGAAACTCACTGTTTGCTCATTGCAAACCTTTAATTTTTTTATTTGCATATGTATGTTAAAATTGTGTTGAAAACAATGGTAAGCAAGTCGGTTTGTTTAGTGTTCTTAACTTACAATTTAAATGACCTGTCTGTTCCAAAGTGCCGTCACCCGACCTATGTGAAAGGTCCGGGGGGTACCTGACGGGCGCTACGGGCGTCGCGATGCTCTGGTTGTCCGGAGGGGCGCCAGGCTAGCGGGCTGCTAGGCCGTTGGTGTGGTGTCGTGGGTACTCTGCCCCCGCGTGCCCCGCCAGGTACACGGCTTGAATGTAACCTGAATGGTTCTACGCTTGACTGTGAAGGCCGCTCGGACGTGTGGAGGACGGGGAATTACGGAAAATTAGTGTACACGAGTTGGCGAGAATACGTTTAATTTGTGAGTTTCACCGGGGGTCCATGTGGGTACACGGTACACTCTACAAGTCCGCTCCGCGGTTCATTCTCGCTACAAAAATTCTCACCAACACTAACACAGAAAAACATACCACTACGCGACACTGATGGTTACCGCGGCAGTCTCGCGGGACGCGGGTCGATGCTCGCTGGAGACGGCCAGCGCCGAACATTAACGGGTGCAGGGGGGGCTCTATGAGCGGGCTCCTAAATTAGGCGAAACACTTACGTGAGTGATACGATCTGCCGCACGGTATCACTATGAAGACGGTCGGGATAGGCCCGGTTCCGTAAAATACGCGCCGAGTCGACGTGGGCAGCTATGAATTAATGAGGTTTAAATTTAAAGATTTAGTATAGAATAAAAATTAATAAAATGAAAGAAACTTGGATGCTGCCCACGGACACACGTCTGTTCCCGGCGCGGAGTGGTTCGAGACTGCCGGACATGGCCGCCTCGCAAGGAAGAGAAACTTTCTCTTCTTTGTGAGTCGGCGTCAAAAAACATATATTAATTTAATTTACTATATTACCAGTTAAAACATGTTCCAGGTGCCCAATTAAAATGTAGCACCTGGTAATTGGGTGCTTAAGGCTTAACAATAGTTTTAATGTATTTAATTATTTAAAATGTGACATCAAGTTGGCGACTGTATTTATCAACATATTGTCTCACTGTGAGCTGTAATAGTTGGATTTATTCTAATCTGACACGATCCTAGTCACGGACATTTTAATTAAGGCCAGTGGCCGCGGTGACTTTTAATAAGGTTTGTTGTCTATTGGGGTCACGCCCGGGACACTCGCCTGACTCAATCCGGCTGGGCAAGGGGCGCGCTCCGAAAACGGGATACGGTACTGGCGGTGCGGAGCACGGGCTTAAAGGCCATGGTCGGTACGACGTCAAAAGTCTGCATCTGTAGCTAAAATACACAATATAAATTTAATTAGTTATAATGTACATTCCTTTAGCAAAGTGCATCTTGTCCAAACCCAGCAGTTTCAAAATAAGCCATGTCCAGCTGACTGTTTCAAAATAGGCTATGTCCAAACAATTTTATTTAATTTAAGACACCCCAATTGTGCAATTTGTATGATACTTTATGCCGTGGAAAGAAGACTCACTAGCAGTTTGGTAGTATTTTTTAAATAACTGTTAACGCTTGGTAAATGGCGGCAGCAGTTTTTCCTGCATTACGCAAAATGATTTATGCTGGACAAGGCTTACTTTGCAACTGGCCTACTCACATACTAAATCAGCAAGAGGTCCTCAAATATGTAGATCAAAACCTATGTTCAAAGACCATAGATAAATTTTTTTATTATATTGTTATGACCTATAATCTTGTGAGACTAGTTTCGCAAAGGATAGCCCAATTGTTTTATTACTATTTCATATTAATAATGAATAAATGTACAAAAATGTGTGATCAAAATCACTAGCAGTTAAAACTGTTTATTCTCAAGTCACTCAATATCTGTCAAGTTCCGCAGTTCGCACTCCTCACTGGAGATAGGCACAACAGTGGATCGCCCCTTACCACGCACCTGTCCACACACACAGTCTCGCGCCAATTAGTCGCAACTCTCTCACGATCCAGTCGAACTCTGCATCGCGCTACTCAATGCAGCGACCTCAAGAAACCAGCAAAATTCCCAAGCCGCTAAAGGTGATTAGAGCCCAAGGCAGAGGAAGATGTGCGGGGGGAGGGGGGTGGATTTGGTTGTTGGGGGGGGGGGGGGTAGGTAGCGATAACCCTTATAAACTGGACAATAATGCGTGGCATGCCTTACATTAGTGAACAGAAAGTGACATGGCTCATGATGCCAGTGACCGTGCAGGGCCACCAGTCAGCTCAGAACATGGGGAATGTCGCGGTCCTGTCTGCACTCGTAATAATATAATACAATTTGTCATTTTCTGGGTGAGTTTTTATAGGGTAAAATGGTTATATTTCATACAGTTTCTAATACAGAAAAAAATATTCCAGATAATTTGTGAGGCACATTATCAAATAAGCCATCATGCAGAGGTAACTGACTTTTCTCGTTATAACTTTAGCTACCACAATCATTTCTTGTTCATTGTTTACCTTTTCACTTAACTCCGGTGCATCCATTGGTACCTTGTTACAAAGTATTGAGCTGAACTCATCAGAGTTTTCAATTTGGCTGAAAGTAGTTTCACTTAAACTATAATCATGTTCTGTATGTGTCATTATGCTATAGTCATTATGTTCTAATTCTTCAACAGCCCCAAGTACTTCAGCTTCTGAAAAGTGTAGGTTTTTAGGGAGACTTCCAAAACTATCAGAATTCTTATTGGAATAATTCAAGTTCACTTCGGTTTCTGGAAATATTAGAATGAGGGTCCCATTTTCTTCAACAATGAATATGTCTGCATTAAAAATATTATCAACAATGACATCTCCCTTGTTGATATTTGAAGTTTAATTCGTACAGTCTTTACACTCTTTTGTTTTAGACTTGCGGTGAAGACAAATTTTCGCCATCTCCCTTGTTTAATTGTGCAGCTGCTAGTTGCAGTATTTTTTTGGTTCTTGAAGACATGTTCGAACTGAAAAGAAACAGAACATATTTAGTAGTCAGTTTAGTTAACCTAATACTGAACACTTAACACCTGGGGCCTATTCCACGAAGGTACAAGTGTACAAGCTACAATTGTACAAGTACAAGTCCTACTTAACACATGTTACAAGTTACAGGCGTTCCACAGAGAATTGTTACAATTGTAAGAAAAAAAGTACAAGTACAAATTACGAGTGTACAAGTTGGCTGCATTTACTCTGTTGTTGTTGACATAAACAAACTTGTATGTATTTGTTTTAAAAAAGGAAATTGTTTAAAACGTGATGTCTGGAAAGACTATAAGTAAACTTGTACCCCTTTCTCGGGGTACCGTTTTACAAGGAAATTAAAAGGAAGTTTATATTATAGTTTTCCTTTAGTAGAGTTTATTTGAGTATTGGTGTGCCGTCGTCCGGGGTCTCGGGCTCGAGTCCCGGTGCGGTTCCTAGCGGGAGTGGCTGTTGCAAATGTAATGAGTCCGGGTGGGCGCCAGACTAGTTCTGGTGCTAGTCGGTAGTTGGGTCGTGGGGTCGATTGCCCTGCGTGGCCCACTAGGACCGTCGGCGGTGTTACGTGGGTTTGAGGACTTCCCTACTCGGCGGGGGTTGGGAATAGCAGGTTGAAAAGAAGCGTACGCTGAAGTGAGGTAATAAATGACGTGCGTCATTTATTCAGTCGACGGTGGCTCTGGTGTAACGTTGCTGGTTACACGCCACGTCGTACAAGAGGTGACGTTACAAGATACAAATTACACTATTACACGCAACTGAGTCTGAGAGTTACTGAATTACCGTAGCACAAGTTTACAAAAGGAATGTTACACGAGGTTGCGTTATACAAGTTTACGAATGTTACGTGGAGAGATGCGTCGAACAAGTTTACAAAAGAATTGTTACACGAGGTTGCGTTGCACAAGTTTACAAAAGAATTGTTACACGAGGTTGCGTCGCACAAGTTTACAAAAGAAAATGTTACACGAGGGTGCGTTGCACAAGTTTACAAAGAAATGTTACAAAGTCACTAATTATTCCGTATTATCGTGTCCCTAGGCGTTTCTGAGCCTGGTTACTCAACAAGGGGTGAGGGTGATTGGAGGCGGCCAATCCCGTAAATCTGCGTATTGAGGCGGTGCTCGCGTCCACGGCAGTGGAGCGCGGACCGCAGCTAAATTCGCTCAAGAGTTCCCTTACAGGGAGTGTCAGCGCCGGAGCGACTGAGATTAACAAAAGTTCTGTCCTCGGGAGTCGGCCCGTACCGGATAATGCACCTACCCCGCGGACCAAGTGTGGTGCAGGGGGGGGGGGGGGGGTGTGATATCTATGCGGCCGGATTAGGTCCTGGACCGAAAAGCTGGACCGGGTGCACACGGAGAGATTATTAAAAGGGTTTGAAGAATGACTATATTTACCAGAAGTGAACTCGGTGTGGACAAAGGATGATGTCTCTCCGTGGGACGTGCGTCCGCCCCGGTCCACGAGTCGCGTTGAACTGGCGTCATGTCATGGCGTCCGGCCGAGGCTCGGTGGCTCTCGCGCCAGGGTTGACCTCATTACGTTAGTTTCTGATCTGATAAGTGTTAAGAGAATTTAATGATGCTAAATTCTTATATTAATTATAAAGGCTGAATTAAAGTCATTTGTCCCTTCTATGAATTGAAAGTTATTATATTTAAGAATTTTTATGTTTGAATGTTTTACGTCATACCAGCGACTGTTCGTCTCTTGTCAGATTGCTCTGGTGGGGTTAATGACGCAACACAAGGTTTGAATAATTATGTCATAAGGTTTGGTTGATTGATTCCGGCAGAAGGCCGCCAGGGGAACACTCACAAGCTGTAGTTACACACGTGAGTGCCCGGGCACTCCTACGTCGCAC
This sequence comes from Bacillus rossius redtenbacheri, assembly GCF_032445375.1. NCBI lineage: Eukaryota > Metazoa > Arthropoda > Insecta > Phasmatodea > Bacillidae > Bacillus > Bacillus rossius. The sequence continues at coordinate 156,229,374 of NC_086330.1, forward strand.
TTCCGTCAACCGACTTTAAATTACTACGTAATATAGTTTAATAATTAGTGTTTGTTTTTATAACGTGGTTGATTGAAGTCTGTTTATTTGGGGGAGGCCGGGTTCTACCTTAGTTGTTGGTGGCTCACCTGACTCGGGTGGGCCATGGCTAGGGGCACGTTCCGTTAGCGGGGTGAATGCTGGCGGTTGCAGGTCGGGCTTTAGGGTGGCCTTCGGTCGGACGACGTCAAACGCCCCCCCCTCGAGAAGCGTGACCTTGCGCCGCTAGTGACCCCGCCACGTGGGGGCGCCCCTAGCTTCGGCAGCAGCTCCAGCCAGGTGGTGCTCGCGGCGGCCGCATCTGGTAGGGCCTGCGTACTGGATCCAGGTCGTCCCACGTCGAACAGCCGGGTGTTGGCTCGTCGGCGTGGTCCGGCAGCTGGTAGGGCCCGCGCTCTGGACCTGGTGCGTCCCGCGTCGAGTGCCCGAGGTGGTCCGGCAGCTGGTAGGGCCCGCGCTCTTGACCTGGTGCGTCCCGCGTCGAGTGCCCGAGGTGGTCCGGCAGCTGGTAGGGCCCGCGCTCTGGACCTGATGCGTCCCGCGTCGTGAGTCCAGGTGGTGGGACGTGGGCGGGGGCCCGTGGCGCCTTCCCCCGTACGTAGTCGTCCAGGTACCTGGGTGGCCGGCGGTTCCTCGGGGGGAGGTTCCCTGGGGCGTCCCCTGGGCCCGGGGGCTCCTGGGGCGATGTGGCGGCGTCTGGCCGTAGGTCGTCCGGGGCTGAACGCGGCGTAGTGTGGTACGGACGTCTCTCCCGCTCTGGGATGCCAGGCGGCTTCAGGTCAGTGGTCTTGTCGTCTGGTTCCGTCACCACGGGAATGGTCTCAGCCTCGCCGTCCTCTGTCGGGGTGCTGAGGGGGTCCGGGAGCTCGGTGATCGAGAGTGTCTCGACGCCGTCCTCTGGCGGTCTCGGTGTAGTCGTGGGATCGTCAGTGTCCGGAGGCCACTCGATGAGGGGTCCTTGGGGCTCTTCTTCGAGGGTAGGTGTCCCGCTGGGCTCGTCGGCTACCTCTGGTGCCGGTGTGGCCGTCGTGTCCTCGTACACGAGTGTCCGTGGTCGGCTCTGACCAGTTGGGCTTCGTGCCGGGGTGGTCTCGGCGGGCGTGTCCCCCTCAGGCGCTCCCTCGGTGTCCGGTGTGGGTGCTACTTCCTCGTTGGGGGGGTTCTTTCCGGGTAGGTGGGCCAGCCGCAGATCGTCGCGGTGTACCTTCCTGTCCCGTCTCCCGCCGGTGCGTACTAGGAAAGTGGTCCTCCCGAGCCGTCGGCGTACGGGGTGGGGGCCGCTCCACCTAGGGGCGAGTCCAGCGCAATAGTTGCGGGGCGCATTGGAGAGGGGGTGCACGCGGACAAACACCTGGTCGCCTACCCGCACCGCAGGCGGGGGGGTGTTCGGTCGTGGGTGTTATTTCCTGGGCGTATCGCCTCTGACGTTGTCGAGCCTCGTCGTGTTCGGCGGTGCGCCGCCGATCGCGGTCGGCTGTGTCTTCCGCCGGGTGGGGTGGTCCATGTGTGGTCCATTCCCCTGGCAGTGGCAGGTTGTGCCCCTGCACCATCTCTGCCGGTGTGCGGCCGGTGGCGGCGTTGGTGCGTCTCTGGACGCAGAACAGTGCGTCTGGCACGTGGGTATCCCACTGAGTGTGGTCCGCCCCCAGTCGTATGCGCAGTTGTGCCTTCAGCTCCTGGTTCCGTCGTTCGGTGGGGTTTGCCCTCGGGTGGTAGGCTGGCGTCGAGTGGTGTTCGACCTCGTGGTCGGTGCACCAGGCCTTCCACTGACGGCCCAGGAACTGGCTGGCGTTGTCTGTTAATATGGACTGGGGGTAGCCCCAACGTGACATAAACTCATTGGTCAGGATGTGAAGTAGAGTGGTGGTCCTGATGTTGCTGCACGGGTACGCTTCGGTCCACCGCGTGAACAAGTCCGTCACGACAAGCAGGAAGTGTTTCCCGCGGGGCGTGCGGGGGTAGGGGCCCATCATGTCCAGTGCAATGGTCTGGAAGGCTGTGGTGGGCTCCCTAGGCCATTGTTGCTCCTCCCCGTCCCGTCGGCGTGCCTTTCGTCTCTGGCAGACCTCGCCCTCGCGTACGTACTCACGGACGTCGTGGGTCAGACCTGGCCAGTGGTAGTGTCGGCCCACTTCGCGGCGGGTCTGGTCCATCCCGGGGTGCCCCGCGAGGTCGTGGTTGTGGTGGAACCGCAATGTGGCCTCTCGCGCCTCCGTGGGGACGTAGGTTCGCCAGTCGCCGTGGTTGCCTGGGGTCCGCGTCATGACTACGCCGTCCTGCACACGCCAGGTACCGTGCTCGGCCGCTGGGATCTGTCGACGTCGGCGGTCGGCGTCGGCTGACGTCTCCTGGGCCTGGCATACGCGCCGATACAGGTCGGCGGCGGTGTTGGGCGGTCCTTCCTCGTCCTGGGCTTCGGCCGTGAGGCGGCTACATGTAGTGTCACCGTGTTCGGGTGGGTTTGGCGTGACTGGGGGTAGCATGGCGTCCCAGTCGTCGTCGTCCCGCAGTTCGGTGTTCTGGTCGGGTTCACGTGATAACAGGTCGGGCAGCTGATTTTCGGTGCCGGGGACATGCTCTACCTCAAAATCAAACGATTGTAGAAACAAGGCCCACCGAATCAGTTTGCCCTTCCTGCCCTGCATTGTGTGTAGCCACGTCAGGCATCGGTTATCTGTCCGCAGTGTAAAGGTCTTTCCCTCGAGGTGTGGCCGGTACTTTTTCATGGCCCAGACTACGGCTAGGCACTCCTGCTCGTTGCTGTGATATCGGCGCTCTGCCGAGCCGAGCTTTGCGCTAGCGTATTCTGTGACCTCACGCTCGCCGTCCGGGCCTACGTGGTATAGTACCGCGCCCACCCCGAGGTTACTCGCGTCCGTCTGTAGGTAGAGGTGACGTTCTGGGTTTACACGCGTGAGCGTGTGGCACTGTGTGAAGGCGAGTTTGACCTCTTCGAATGCGTGCTGGGCGTGGTCGTTCCACCGGTAACGTGACTGGGGTGACAGGAGGTCCGTCAGGGGGGCTATTGTCCTCGAGAAGTTAGGGACGTAGCACCGGAGCCAATTGATCAGGCTGATGAAGCGCTGTAACTGTTTCCGCATTCGCGGTACCTCGGCTTCAGCGATCTTCGTGAGATGGCTCGCTTGCGGACGGTTACCCGCGGCGCTCACGACGTGCCCCAGAAACTCGACTTCCTGCGTCCCGATGTGGCACTTGTGGTGTGCGACGGTCAAGTGGTGGGTAGCGAGGCGTTCTAGGACCAGTGTAAGGTGTCGGATGTGTTCCTCCCAGGTCTCCGAGAATACGATTACGTCGTCGAGGTACGCTAGTGCGAAGCGATCGACGTAGCCCTCAAGTACGCGCGTCATCATCCCCTGGAACGTCGCAGGGGCGCATTTCAGTCCGAATGGCATCGCTCGAAATTGGAATTTGTGGCCGTTGGGGATGGTGAACGCGGTCTTCTCGCGGTATTCGGTCCGAATGGGAACCTGCCAGTACCCTGACTTAAGGTCGAGGGTACTGAACACCGTTGCTCGTCCCAGTCCTGCTACCGCGTTCTCCACGATGATCTGGGGTGGCGGGGCGCTAACTGTGATAGTGTTCAGTGGCCGGAAGTCTACGCAGAACCGCAGTGATCCGTCCTTCTTCGGCGCGAGTACTATGCAGGCGTTGTAGCGACTATTCGACGGTTCAATAACACCATCCCGGAGCATCTCCGCGACCTGTTCCCGTATGGCACGTTGCTCCCGGAAACCGTATCCTCTGGGGGGCTCGTACACCGGGTTGTTGTGGGTGGTCGGGATGTGGTGCTCGGTGACCGTAGTTTGCCTGAGGGGGTCAGACACCGTGAATATTTCCTGTCGCTCTGCTAGTACCCGGTCTATGGCGGCGCGGTACTCGGGTGGGACGTAGTGACATACCTGGTGAAGTGTGACGGTTTCGTGAGCCCGTGCGGGTAGGGACCCGACAGCATAGACTACCAGCCGCTCTTGCGTGCCGATGTGTACCCGAGTGGCCTTGGTCTCGATTACGGCGTCCTGCTCTGCTAGCCAGGGCTGCCCCAGGACTATCTCTTCGCGGAGGTCCTCGACGACGAGGGCGGTCACGGTGGTGGTGTAGCCCCTTTATCCTAACCTGGAGTGTCGCTCGCCCTACGGTCAGGCATGGTCGGGTGTTCGTGGCTAATTGCAATTCCGTCTGTTGAGGTTGGAATTTCCCGGGCGGTACCAGGTGGGGGGCTACAAATACGTGACTCGCCCCTGTGTCGACTAGAGCAGCCGCGGCTCGCCCGTCAACCTCTACGGGGATGCGCAGGAGGCTGTCCCGCGGGTGGGTCAGCTGGTACAGTTGGGGGGGTCTTTCCCTTCTCGTGACAACCGGGAGCGGTGTTCCTAATGCTCCGCCCCCGGATTGGCGTTTCCCGGCGGTTTGTTCGCGCGAGGAGGTGGTAATGGGCAATCCTTGTGCCAGTGGCGTGTACCGTCTGGGCAACCTCGCTGGCACAGTGGTAGTCCCTGGACGTCCTGTGTTGCCGACCTGGTGGGTGTGGCGTTGGTTTGGGGCGTGTTTTCGATGGCTCGTCGCCGGATCGGTGGCTGGTTGTCAGCTCCCCCCTGTTGTGATGCCTGGCTGAGGCGTCCCCTACTCGTGTTCGGTGTGCCCCGTTGCCAGAGGTCGCGCAGGTTTTGTTCGATGGCCGCTGCTTGTTGCACGTATTCCTCTACCGACTCTGGGCGACAACAACGCATGAAAGGCTGGAGGCCGGTGTGGAGTAACGCTGTGACAGTGGGTAGCGCTGTCGTGGGTCGAGCGTGCGGGTTGACGCGTGCGAAGAGGCGTAGTTTCCGTGCTACGAATTGTTCGGCCGTCTCGCCGTCCTTCTGCCGCTCGCCATAGAACTGTGAGGTGCAGTCGACTAATGCCTGTTCAGTGTCGAATCGGCGGGTTAGTGCGCCGGCGAACTCCGTCCACGGCATGCCGAACTGTCCCCATATGTCCCACCATTCGTGGGCTGTGCCTCGCAGTTGTCCGCTGGCCTGTCCCAACCACTCGTCTACTGGTATACCTGCTCGGGTCAATCGCACTTCACAGTTTTCTACGAAAGTTCGTGGGCCCTCATGGGTGAGGCCACCGAATTCAGGTAGTGTGAACTTGCCCTGATAATCTTGGGGGCGGTTGTACGTAACGAGGTTTGGGTCGACGGGTGGTGGTGGCTGTTGCGCATGGTGTTCCTCTTTCGCGGCGTGTGTGCATGTCGTGCAGGTGGTCGGGCGAGTGCTCACCACGGTGGTGTTAGTTACTGTTTCCGTCTTTACGGTTGGTGCTTGGTCCTTCCCCGGGAACTGTCCGTCCCACGGCTGTACCCATGAGTGGTCGTGTGGGTCCTGACTGTGGGGGGTGCATCGGCAGGTCATGTACCATGGTCTCGACCCCGTCAGTAGGTCTGTCCCCCTGGGCAGTAAGCACTGGGCGCATACAACGTCGGAGTTCCGGGTTTGCATGTTGCGCTAGTTATGGTGCGTGTTTAGCGGTGTTGGTCTGTGCTTCTCGCTCGCGGCTCTGTGTGCGCGGTGCAGGCTTGCGCGCGGGGTCGCGCTCGCCGGCTGGGCAGGTGCCCGGACAGCCGCACAAAGCAGAGGCCGAGAATGGCCGCGGCGGGGGTGGTGCGCAGATCGTTGTGCGCAGCGACGGCCGAGAGCGCCCGGACAGCCGCACAAAGCGGAGGTCGAGAACTGTCCGCGTTGGGGAGGGGGTACGGATGAGCGTGCGAGGCAACGGGCGAGGGCGCCCGGACACTCGCACAAAGCGGAGGCCGATGATGGCCGCTGCGGAGAGGGGGGTCGGGCTGTGACGTAGGCTTCTGCGTCGCGGCTGGCGCTGGAATGCCGAGTGGGGTGGGGGGTGGTTGAAGCCCCTTTGTCCGCTTGCTTCGTCGCGCCGGCCTGTCTTGACCCTAATTACTTTTGCCTGTGCAAAATGGCCGTCCCGTGTCCGTGCTGTGGCTTGGCGTGGCCGGAAAAAAAAATTATGATTTAATAATGGCTCAAATTTTCCGTTTTTTCGTGAAAGTTTTTGTGATTTTTCGTGGGGAAAATCTTGATTTTTCTATCTTCGGCCCATGCAGCGGGCGCCAAATGCCGTCGTCCGGGGTCTCGGGCTCGAGTCCCGGTGCGGTTCCTAGCGGGAGTGACTGTTGCAAATGTAATGAGTCTGGGTGGGCGCCAGACTAGTTCTGGTGCTAGTCGGTAGTTGGGTCGTGGGGTCGATTGCCCTGCGTGACCCACTAGGACCGTCGGCGGTGTTACGTGGGTTTGAGGACTTCCCTACTCGGCGGGGGTTGGGAATAGCAGGTTGAAAAGAAGCGTACGCTGAAGTGAGGTAATAAATGACGTGCGTCATTTATTCAGTCGACGGTGGCTCTGGTGTAACGTTGCTGGTTACTCGCCACGTCGTACAAGAGGTGACGTTACAAGATACAAATTACACTATTACACGCAACTGAGTCTGAGAGTTACTGAATTACCGTAGCACAAGTTTACAAAAGGAATGTTACACGAGGTTGCGTTATACACGTTTACGAATGTTACGTGGAGAGATGCGTCGAACAAGTTTACAAAAGAATTGTTACACGAGGTTGCGTTGCACAAGTTTACAAAAGAATTGTTACACGAGGTTGCGTCGCACAAGTTTACAAAAGAAAATGTTACACGAGGGTGCGTTGCATAAGTTTACAAAGAAATGTTACAAAGCCACTAATTATTCCGTATTATCGTGTCCCTAGGCGTTTCTGAGCCTGGTTACTCAACGAGGGGTGAGGGTGATTGGAGGCGGCCAATCCCGTAAATCTGCGTATTGAGGCGGTGCTCGCGTCCACGGCAGTGGAGCGCGGACCGCAGCTAAATTCGCTCAAGAGTTCCCTTACAGGGAGTGTCAGCGCCGGAGCGACTGAGATTAACAAAAGTTCTGTCCTCGGGAGTCGGCCCGTACCGGATAATGCACCTACCCCGCGGACCAAGTGTGGTGCAGGGGGGGGGGGGTGTGATATCTATGCGGCCGGATTAGGTCCTGGACCGAAAAGCTGGACCGGGTGCACACGGAGAGATTATTAAAAGGGTTTGAAGAATGACTATATTTACCAGAAGTGAACTCGGTGTGGACAAAGGATGATGTCTCTCCGTGGGACGTGCGTCCGCCCCGGTCCACGAGTCGCGTTGAACTGGCGTCATGTCATGGCGTCCGGCCGAGGCTCGGTGGCTCTCGCGCCAGGGTTGACCTCATTACGTTAGTTTCTGATCTGATAAGTAATAAGAGAATTTAATGATGCTAAATTCTTATATTAATTATAAAGGCTGAATTAAGGTCATTTGTCCCTTCTATGAATTGAAAGTTATTATATTTAAGAATTTTTATGTTTGAATGTTTTACGTCACACCAGCGACTGTTCGTCTCTTGTCAGATTGCTCTGGTGGGGTTAATGACGCAACACAAGGTTTGAATAATTATGTCATAAGGTCTGGTTGATTGATTCCGGCAGAAGGCCGCCAGGGGAACACTCACACGCTGTAGTTACACACGTGAGTGCCCGGGCACTCCTACGTCGCACTTCCGTCAACCGACTTTAAATTACTACGTAATATAGTTTAATAATTAGTGTTTGTTTTTATAACGTGGTTGATTGAAGTCTGTTTATTTGGGGGAGGCCGGGTTCTACCTTAGTTGTTGGTGGCTCGCCTGACTCGGGTGGGCCATGGCTAGGGGCGAGTTCCGTTAGCGGGGTGAATGCTGGCGGTTGCAGGTCGGGCTTTAGGGTGGCCTTCGGTCGGACGACGTCAGGTGTTATCCGTACGGCGGTATTTTTTGAATTATTGGTAACATTTTTCAGCGCTAGTGTCGCCCGGGAGCACCTGGTAACAGTTAGTGAGAATATCATTAAATAATTGTGTTTTTTAGTTATATTTATAATGTAGTTATATATTTGCATTTGTATAAAACTATTTTAATTATTAATGCGACATAGCAAAGTTGGACAAGTGGTGATCGGGGTAAAATGAAACAAATCACGAGCACAGCGTGCATGCGCGCGAGGGAGACAGACTTTTTCCCCTCCCTTTTTTGAAGGAGGGGAGGGGAGGGAGGCGATCAGCTGTTCTGGACGACGGGCCGTAGTGTGTAGTGGTCCGAGCAAGCGGCCTCGCAAAAAAAATGACTTTTGCGAGTGTGGGGCCGGCTTGGGCAGCAAAATAACTCGTTGGTATCTGTGTGCAAGAGTAGCTGTAAAGCTCGTCAAGAAGATAGTCGCGGTACTATCGCGGCGGAACGAGGCTCCTTCCGGCTAGTATAGCCGTCAGCACCGACTGGCCTGAGGACCAGTGGGGTTTAGCGAGGATTCGCTAATCCAACGGAGACGACGAGCCGATACGTGAGTGACTTCCCTTGTGATTCCCCTTGTGCAACGGGGTTATGCTGCAAGAGATTGGTGGGAGAAATAATTACGTCAAGCCTGAGAGTGTTATTTTACGTCGGAGGTCTGTTTTTCCCCAGCTACATTTAACAACTTTATGATATGGACACGTGAAGTAAATAATTGAAACTTATGATGAAATTCAAATGGTAGAGACTCGCGTTGAACGTTTTAAGGGTACCCGTCCCCCGAACACTTGAGCACGTCGCGTAACAAGGAAGGTGTTAACTAGCTTGGACTTGGTTTATCAGAGATTTTAAATCACTATAAGGTGTCTATTGTAACTGATGTTAAGTAGGGTATTTTTATATTTCCTTATCATGTGCTGGGTATGAATATATATATATATATATATATATATATATATATATATATATATATATATAGTTTATAGCATCGGGCCCGATTTAGTTAATATGTACCGGCGAATGCTTATATTCTTTTAATGCTTGTAATAGTTTGATTTCAGAGGTTCAGATTAATAAATAATGTTTTGTCGTACTTGCCGCAAAAGTTGTGCTTTCTCAAGCAAATTCCTTTCTTTCGCTGTTTAATTTAAGCCCTGATTTTTTATACCCGTGTTGACTGCCGAGAGGTTTGGTGAACTGTGTGCCGTAACCTATTTTTCTGATATGTCGGATGGCGATACACTATACCAGGTGATTCCCGGCAGTTATTCGCGGTTTGCGACGCTCCCTTGGGGCTTACGGGGGCGCCAAACTGTGTAATCTAAATGAGATTAAAGAAAAGAAGGACATAGGTACTGTTTTCTGCATTTTCTGACAAATGCACCAAACAAGAAAAAATGAAGGCATGGTTAGCAATTCATGGAAAGACTTATGGGTTGGGACTGATCCCTGCAGGCAAGGACTTCACCTACACCAGAGACACATTTTGGCAGAACTTTTTAAAAAAAATGCAACAGTAAGTATATTTATATTACAATTTTTAATTTATTTTGGTACAGTCTTGTCAATATTTTGTGGTATATGTAGCCTACATTTGTAAATAAACTACCTAACCTCACTTAGGGAACTGCATTGGTTACGAATTCCATGTATAACTATAAAAAAATTGAAACATTTTTGAAGGCACCTATATATCAAAGTAAACAATTCTTAAGTATCTTAATAGAGGCTAATTAATAATATGCATTTTTTGTTGCAGAAGAAAATTTACAACAAAAAACAGACAGGAAGTGGAGGTGGGGTTTAAAGCAAAATAACTGATGTAGACAATACAGTATTGGATATTATTGGCCGAGAAACGCCATCAGTTGTTGGTTTCGAATGTCCTGAAACATGGCAAGACGTACCTGTGTTAGAAAGTATAAACCCTACTGACATCGTCTGGCCGAAGGCCACTCTAAAGCCCGACCTGCAACCGCCAGTATCCGACCCCGCTAACGGAACGCGCCCCTATCCATGGCCCACCAGAGTCAGACGAGCGCCGCGGGACTTAGGTATTATCAACGCCCTTAACATAATCGGCAAGACAAACCGAGTCATGTACACAGTAAATTCACTAAACGTTAATGAACCCGCCACTTTGAATTAATAACACCGTGCAACACAAGTGCGACGTAGGAGTGCCCGAGTCACTCACGTGTAGTTTTCTACTAAAAAAGCTGTGAGTGCAACCCTTGCAGCCTTCAGCCTAAATTCAATAGTGTAATATGTGACGTAACTCAAACCGCCCAAATTAGCATTTATCATTCGCCACTGGAGTAGTTATCAAGCAACAAACAGTCTCCAGTGTGACTCTAATAATTCAAACTTATTTTATACAAATTTATTACATGTCATTTCTAAAACATATATATATATATATTAAGTTAATCATTAAGTTTTATTGTATGAATTTAGAGCCACTTGCTTTTTATTATTAATGTAATTTTTTACGAATAACGGAACTTTAGAAACTCTGGCGCGACAGGGAGCTCACCCCTCCCCACGCACCAGGACCAGACGCCAGTATACCGCGACTCGCGGACCGGGACGGACGCACGTCCCACAGGGAGCCATCATCTCTTTGTATTCATCGAACTTCAATCTGGTAATTATAGTCACAACTGAAACCTTTTTTAAATACTCCCCGTGTGTGCCCGGTCCTTTTCCGGTGTAGGGCCTAACCCAGCCGCCTCAACTTAACACGCCCCACACAACGCATTACTTGGGGCCGTGCCATATACGGTACGGGCCGACTCCCGCAACCACAGACCTTTAATTAATGGCCAAGTGCACAGGCACTGGCTACATCCAATCGTAGACGTGTTCATAATTTAATAGCGAGCCACAGTCCACACAGGTGGGCCCGCGCGTCGCAGTTTACCAATTACGGGATTAGCCGACTCTAATCAAACACTCTCCCTCAACTGCAACTGGCGTGAGGGCATAACGTTAGTGACGGCGCGTCAGAGCGCCTCGTGTGTAATTGACAATGTACTTTATGTTAGGGAATTCGTGTGATTGTAAGTGCCGTGTAATTTGCCATCGTAATTAAAAGTACACTTCACACACTCCGTGCGCGACGTGTGAACGACAGTGCAAAGCCGTGTATATTATTTCTGAACCTCACCAATCCAGTTAGGGATCAGCATCCTATGCTGTGTAGGGCCAGTGGGGCAACAGGCATTAAGGATCCCTAGTGTACTATGATAGGTGACAGAATCAGTGTGTGTTGGGCTCTACTCTTCTGTGGTGTGATTGGCCACTCGTAGTGGAACCACTTTCCTGTAGTGGTACTACTGCTGCTATGCTAAATACACAGATAGCGGGTAGTATTGTTAAGTAACAACAATATATACTTGTCATTTACTTACTGAAGTTTAAATAATAAATAATTATCCATGGATGGTTATGGCTCTGGAAAATAAATATATTCTTTAATTAATTTTTCAAAATTCAAATATGGGCGCCACCCTTATGCACTACATAAATTACTTAATAGTTTAGAGATCATGTAGTATTATACACAAGGGAAATATTAAGTGTTCTCTCACTATAAAACAACTTCACAAGACATGGGAATAAACAACAAATCAATTAGAATTATGAAAGACACATACTTATACACTGTAAAATAACAACATATAAACATACGATTAATATAAATATTCTTTAATTAAATAAAAGTATGTTTTGTCTCTAATCAATCCAGTGGTATGTTGTTTTATATTTGATAAAATTACAGGAGTTAGGTTGCACACATGGTAACATGAAACAAAAGTTCATATGGTCCAAAATAAAAGATGTTTGTTGCAAATCTCGAATTATAATAAATTATTTACGTGAGAAAATAATATTTATTTAAAATGTTCGTTATTAAAATTAGTTTTTATTTTCCGCGGCTGAAACTCATTGAATATTTGCGGTAGAGCATCTCGAGACATCTGTCTCAGTTCACCTCTGGGTGATTGAACAAAAGTCAAGTATGTAAAACAGGATGCGTGATTGTTTTAATAAAAATGTTTATCTCAATATGATTTTATAATAGCTCAACAATGAAACGTAATATTTGAAAGTCCGTCGGCAAAAATCACGATGTATGTATGTAGTGAACATTCAAATTAGCATGGCATCATGAGTCGCTGGTTACTCACGGTAAAACACACCTCAGTACACGTCATTTATGACGTGCCCTAGTTAAATAACATATACTTAAGATGTAAACGACGTTTCAAAACATCCTGATCGTCGGATGACCTATCCAGCTATTCATCTTCGTTAGTTTTTAAGGGAATTTCAACCCGGCCTATGCAGCCATCATCGCCGTTATTTCAGACTCTTTTCGTTAATTCTGTAGTGATGCTTATCTTAAGTCACAACGTCGCTGATTGGCTAAATCACTAAGATTGTTGACTTAATTACACGTTCAAAATCACTCACAGACAATTAGCAAAACAAATTAATACATCACAATTCCTTAAATTTAGAATAGAATTTTACAACAATGGAAATTCTCTTATGTAATTATTAAATAAAAAGTTCAATTTGCCGTTTTTAGGTCCAATGTTCCCTAGAGGGGTCTTGTTAATTGAGCTTCGGCGTCACTTATATTACACCATAGAGAATGGTAGTTGCAGATACGTCCAAAGACGTGAACACAGAACAAAAACATAAAATGTCAATAAATAATAATAATAATTAAAAAGTGTTATTTAAATAAAAGAAAACACTTTCTGTGCGTATGACAGTCATGTTTCAGCACACTAGCATCATCACCACCGCCGCCGTTCCTAGCGGGCCACGCAGGGGCTTCCGAACCTCACGACCCACCTCGTGGCTAACCACCGCGTTAGCCTGGCGCCCTCCCAGACACGTTTCCCCGCAACAGAACATCCTTCCCACTAGGAACACCGCCGAGTCTCGAACACGAGAACCCGGGCGACGGCACTACAAGTAGTGCAGACACTTTGATGACACATATCAGCAATAGCAAAACACTGCCCTCTACGAGTTGCAAACAAGTTAACCATCCCAAACCAAAAAGAGGAAATGATATGGGAGAAGAAAATAATCTACGACTTTAGAAATTGAAATTACAGGTTGAACTACTAGAAAAAGAAAGCTTTTTGAAAAGTTAAAAAATTTTATAACTCGAAAAAAAGCTGGGAATTCCTGGTTCTAATTTCACAAAGGACTTGCCTATCGATGGTGACACTATTTATGTGACATTAGATGGTTCTATCCAAGAACAATGAGTAGTCACTGATCACAACTCTTGAATGGTTTTTCAAATTATTTATATTTTAAAACTTTTTCGAAGTAATTAATTTCAACAATACATTTGAATGGAAGCTGTAGCCTATTTGTAAAAGTTTTATTGAAATCTCAGCATTCCATTAACATATGCTATTATAAAAAAAAAATTGAACAATAAATGAAATTGAAAATGTAGTCTTACATAACAGTTTTTCAATTCTCTCATAATAATTTGTATCCAACTAAAATCATTGGCTAACTAGTTGGGGGGGGGGGGGGGGGTTAGGGGTTCAACCCCCCCCCCCCCCCGTTAGCTCCGAATCTTTAATAAATTTCTTATTCATCACGCAAACAAATTTCATATTAAAATTAATAAAAATTTTACCATTACAATATTTAAATTTAAGTACCAAAAACTGCTAAAATCGCACTATTTTACACCTTAAAATCCAAATTTTCCCGGGGAGGACCCCCGGACCCCCCGCTTTATTACGGGGGGTGGGGGGGAGGAGGGACCATGCTTCTTAACATCCTGCATACACAAATCCTGGCTACGCCACTGACTAAAATTATGAATCAACTGTGCCAGTCATTGTTGGGCTGCAGGGTGTATATTAACGTCATTGTGATCCATTTCGACATCGTCTTGCTCTTCATTCGCTTCTATCAAGGGCTGCACACCATCCTCACTTCGAGCAATGTTACATAGTGCAGTACAGCACTTAAATACTTGAGCTGCAAATAATGGCTTTATGCGTAAGTGCTTCAGACATGGAAATTTCTCTTTGAGAATTCCCAGTGAGTTTTCAACTAACCGATGTGTGGATTTGTGTACCCTGTTAAATCTTACCACTGCAGGATCTTGAGGAGCATTCATGACCGGTGGAATCAACCATTCTTTCAATGGATAATACGAGTCTGCCAAAATTATGGCACCAGGTACTGGTCTCCAACCTTCTTCCATGCGCTGATTTAGTGTGCTGTTTCTAAGCACTCTGGTATCATGTACACTTCCTGGCCACCTAGCACTCCCATAATAGAATGAGCAGTCTGGACCACAAACTACCATGCAGTTCAAAGAATGATTTCCATGTCTGTCCATGTACTGCACTTCGTTAGCGTTAGGTGAATCTATTTTTATAGCAAAAGCATAAAATGCTGCAGACACTTGCACCACATCTTCAGGCCAGTCAACCACTTGGGGGAATTTTATTGCATTTACAGCAGTTACCACATTATGAACAGAACGACACACACTAGCCTTACCTATGCCATGCATATCTGCAACAGAATGATATTGTCCACCAGTTCCCAACCAGTGTAGAGCAACACATAACTCCAATTTTGCCGGTAATGCTTTACTCCTATTAGTGTGGCGATGAAGTCTATGTCCTATATCATTAAGTAATAATTGAAGTTTGGCAGCACTTATTCTAAATCTCTCATTAAATTCAAACATGCTTTCAAAACTGTGATTCGTGCATATTCTGAATATCCTTCGTCTAATAAGTGGATGAGCATTCTTATTTTCTTCATCTGATGAAGTATTCCACATGTTTGTTTCTGATAACAACACACTTTAACCTACCTCAAGAGGTAGGTAGACTTGTATGAACTATTCTACAAGTTTAAGTTAAACTTTGAACTTTTTCTTTGCGAAGCGCTTGTACAATTGTAGAAAAACACCTGTAACTTGTTACAATTCACTGGGATTTACAAGTCTTTACTTCTACTTGTCGTCGCCTGGCTGACTAGCCCCTGAATGATAGTATTTTGCCGACTACTCAGTGTTCGGTAGAGGAGGGTTCGGGCTGCGTGGCCAAGGGACTTAGTCACCAGGATAACAATTGACACACTCGAAGACAGTTTCCAGGTTCTTTATATACGGTAAATCAAACCCTTTACAAGGGGCTGCCGCGTTTCTGCCTGTGACTGATTCTGTAGGGCGAAGCCCGGTTCCGCGTACTGATACTATATGGGAAAAATACGTGACGTCCCGTTCGTGACGAGCAATACCCGCGCCACTAAGACTTGGACTCTATATGACTCGCCCCATAAGCTGAACGACTGACCAGACAATACGGTGCCCGGGAGGGCCCGTAAATTAAAGTACAAGCAATGGCGAATATCCAGTAAGCAAAAGGACTCCGCGACTCGTAAACCACCGGAGAAAACACAGACGCGAGAGAAGTGACTGACTGCAAGCCGCGACTGAATGACGAGGTGACTCACTCGCCTAAATGACAACACGACTGTAAGATATGAATTACTTCCTCTCGGCAAGGCCTGAACTGCAGCGAGACACCGCGCCCGTTCTCACACACGTCCGCTGTCTCCAGCACCCAGCTGCCGACTGCCTACCTCCCCGCCTCGTGCGACCGAGAGCCCGCGTCCCTCCCCTCCCCGCGAGCACACGGAACACGCTGATTGGTCACAGGCGGAAGCCACGGCTTTGGCGCCCCGTGAACAATCACAACTTATTACACATTACACTTCAAATAATAAAATAAACACGTTACAGTAAAGGATGTTACAAAATATTTACAACAATTCGTCCCGTCCGGTTCTTAAGTATTTACATAAATTTTCCACTGGCGCGTGAACCTCTATTCCCCCCCCCCCCCCCCCCCCCCGCTCTAGCAACACAGCACTATCGTCGCACACGCAACCCAGGGCAGGAGAAGGCGTTGGCGTGGCACAACGGGCTGTGAGAGCTGGGTCGACACTTGGGTCGACGTAATACTTTTGTGGAACACAATACCTACCACTATTCTACAACTTGTATATAATTTTGCCTGTAATTTGTAACTTGTACCTTCGTAGAATAGGCCCCTGGAATATCTTTCATTAGAAATTTTAATTTTAAATGAACCCTGTATCTCCAGTTTTATTTTGAAGTCAAACCTAGTAACTCCATTAACAACAAATTAACAAACACTGCAACTCCACTGAGTTTAATACAACTAAACATAAAATAATGTTTTCTTTGTATAACCCATTTGAAACTATACATTACATGGATAATATCTGAACACACTAAATAACAATTTTAAGCATTTTATTTCAAGAATTAATTTGTATTGAATAAAAACATGTAATTCCTTTTAAACTCCAAATTAACCTACAACTTTGTAATGTCAACAAAACACGTAGTAACTCACATATTCTATTTAAAGGTTATTTTTCAACTTAAATTTAACATTCATGATGAATTTGTGGTAAAATAATCTCAATTATGCTACTTACCTTCAAAAACATACCTACGTCAATAGGCCTCCAAACACTAAACGAATTCGAACAAATCAAAGAAAAACGCAAGTACTGCACAGACACCACACCTTTTCATAAGAACAGGTTGCCAACGCTAGGAGTTACTTGGTTTGCAATAACAAAATTCCCTCCTGAAATATACGTGGTTTGTTTTCCCCTTTTATTAATATGAAAGAAATTTTTTAGAGTTATGATATTTGACATAGGTGTACAGGTACCATAAACCAATGTAAAAGCATGATAACCCCAAAATCGATTTTTTTGGAGTTACATGGTTTGTTAATTAAGCAAACGTTATAATATTTGGCATGTTCAGCAAAATGACCTCTTAATATTAATAAACCGTATGTTGATGTTGATCTTAGGGTACTAATAGCAAATAAAGCTGGGTATCTGATAAATCCATATTTAGGAAATACATTCATTGAAATAAAAACGAGCCTGAAATCAGCTATAAAGTTGTTTATTTTAATAAGGTCTATAAATTTTTTTCAAGTGTTTTTTTTTGCAAGGTAACCGTGTAAAACACTAATAAAACAGAAGAATGTAATTATTTGCTAAGAACAAAAAAAGGTCAACAAGTGTAATGTTCACGGGCATGTTAAACAAGTTTTATGGCTAATTTTTTGCAGGTTATGTTGTTTAGGTTTTGAAAATGACAGAAGGTAGAATGCCAGAAGAACGTAAAAATGAGCATGAATCGAACCCAGAGTCAACTGATATTGTGGATGAAAACTATGACTTGAGCCATGAAGAAAATGGTAAGTTGTAAAAGTTTAATCCTGAAATTTTACTTGATGTATAGGTGGCCTTGGAATTGTTTGTGCAATTCTTTCTTTCCTACTGAATATTTTTAAAAATTAAATCCTGGGAAAAATTACAATACTGTTTATAGTGATGCCCACAATATGTTTTAAATTTTTGCTATTCATTATCGCCGCGGTTGGTCAAGCAGTTTGTTTATATTTAAATTTCCTTTAATCTCTCTTAATTCCCGCACCTCTTTCGCTCCTACCACCTTCAGGAACGTACGCAGTATTTCGTTTCAAAGAGGTGGTGTGGTCATATATCTTATCTCCACCTTTCCCTTTGCATACATTTTCTGACCACCTTCCTTTCAGGCTTGTTCCACTCCCCTAGACGTCCCCGAGGAGGAGGATATTTATCCAGGAGACGGATGTAGTCGATAACAAGCAAATAAATATATGACTCTGGTTATTCTTACTTTGTGGCATATTTTCTAATCATTCTGTGAAAGAGCATTTCAATATTTCAAGTAGTTTCCATTTTTAATGGTTAGGTTAGATTAGCTGCATTTAAAAACTGTAAAAACTTGTGAACTGTTGGTTAGGTATTTTACATTAGATATGTAATAATTTAGTGTTAATACATTTTATTATTGTGGTTTATCTAACCCAACAAACGTTTTTTTTTTGTAAGCATCAGCAACACGTGCCAAAATATTACCTTGAAAACATATTTTAATGAAATCAAACCATTACCAATTTGCTACCTATGAAAGATTAAAACAAATCACCTTTTCTATTACTTATTTCAACCACTTACATAGATATTTCAAATGATGTGTGAACGTCTTGTCGCCAAGTATTCACACATGGCGGAAATTATATCCTTCCATGTACGTGTTACTTGATAATGATTCAGACTAAGTTACGAAATAAAAAAATTATTGATTTGCAGTTTCAGAAAATAATTAAACTAATGTAAGGACATAAAAAATATGCTTTTTTCTTTCTTTCTAATTTTGGATGCACTTATTTCCTAGTTACCAGGAGTGCTTCCTTTCTATTCTCCGATGACTTGTAAGCTTCCACCCATTTTCTCTTTTTCTCATTAAATCCCTGTCTGCAGCCTATTCCCCA
Organism: Bacillus rossius redtenbacheri; assembly: GCF_032445375.1. Taxonomy (NCBI): domain Eukaryota; kingdom Metazoa; phylum Arthropoda; class Insecta; order Phasmatodea; family Bacillidae; genus Bacillus; species Bacillus rossius. The sequence continues at coordinate 156,247,730 of NC_086330.1, forward strand.
GCCCACCCCATCCTTCTTCCCCCGAAAACCTTTTATATCCTCACCAGAATTTCTATTAGCTTCCTACCGTACAACGTGGCCTACCTATTACAGCTACAACTGTCACAACTAGCCAGTCAGTGTTGACGGAACACCAAAATATGTACTAAAACTTATTTTGCGTCGGTACATTGTAACTATCGTATATTTACAGAAAAGACTAGATTTCTGGTCCAAGATGAACTCTCCTACATTTAAAAGTTTTTATTTTTTGTGTTTAGTCCTGACGAGGATTTACAAATAATAATAATTTTTTTCAGTGTATCCTTTTATAATATGAATAAGCAGGTTGTTAATTGTCCTGGAAGTGTCTGAAATTTTAGCTTTCAAAGTAAGATCTATGACGAAACTCCTAGAAAAGTTGCATATTATTCATTTCATGGGCTCTAATTGTCCTGGAAGTCTCTGAAATTTTAGCAAAGTAAGATCTACGACGAAACTCCCAGAAAAGTTGCATATTATTCATTTCATGGGCCCTTGATCCTAAAACTATCATTAATAAAAGTTTAAATATATATAACTTTTTATGGTTATGATAAAAGCCATAATTTTGTATAAATTACTTGCAGTCATACAAAAAATTTAGAGATAAAATATCAGTCAAGTTTGTTAAAGTGAAAAATTGAACCATGGGTTAGAACTGGGTACACCTATCCCTCACTTAGCACGTCTTCAGATTGCGCGGATTCATTTAGCGCGATGTGAATTTTACTGCCCCAGTCTTGAATAGCACGTCTGTAAATTTCATTTAGCACAAAATCTCTGCAGGCAAATAAAAAAAAAAAATTTGACAAAGACGCCACAAAGTCTGTTTCAACTTCTGTAAACAACATATGTGCTGTGGGATACAGTTAGCCAAACACGGAGGGGAAAGATGCGTGCGCAAGTCTGACTACGCTATTGGTTGTTGTACAAACATCAACTATGGCAAGTTAAATTGTGGCTATGGAGTGTAAAGGACCAAATGTTTTTACGTCCGCACGTATGCCTCCGTGCCGTACCGTACTGTTGTCGCCTGGCCACAAACCGGGCCGTGAACTCAGTCTAGCCAGGGGCAGGGAATTCACTCGGACAAAAGAAACGTCTGCCAATTCAGCTGCCGGTAACTGTACGTGCTTGATCACTCATAATACACCGTGTTCAAGTATTTGAGACAAAACTAGAAGTATTACAGCGCGCAGATTGTCATGAAGGCCACGCTTATGTTGGTCGCACTTTAGTTTTAAGCAAGTCAACTGTGCGCACAATCGTACGAAATAAGGACTCTTACCAAAATGTTATATAAGTCTGATGCTGTTGGTTGTACTAGCGGGAATATATATTTGACATTAGATACCGGAACAGAATTGAACAGATGATTCATGTGGAAAAGGTTGTAAATGAATGTTGTTAGGAAAAAAATAATCATTGGCCTGGCAGGATTGGCGTGAACCAGGTGGTGATACGCGAATGAGCACTTTAATTTTTGAAAAATTAAAATGTAATTTTCCGGACAGTAATATCGGTTTCACTGTCAGTAAAGGATGGTTTAGAAAGGTACGCGACGTGAATTGGTCACGCTCGGGCGGGCAAGTCAGTCAGCCAGCCAACTGATGACAAAGTACATAACCACGTATCTCCCGTTACGCGGTGTTGTATTTGTCATACTAAGTGCGATGGGAGGCATATAAAGATAAATGGTGTGACATATTTATAGATGAGTGTTATTCAACGCATTTATACTTCGTAAAATATATTTTCCTACACAGTTTTGGAGCACATTAAATAAATTAGCCTTGCTATTTATGTAAACTAATGCTTCAGTATACACAAATTTGAATGAATTAGTCATGCTAAGTGAGGGATTGGTGTAATGTTTTTAAAAAAAGTGATAAATCACTATACTTGCCTCTTTTAACAAGAAAAATATTGCATCCATTTAATTTTAAGGTTATTATACTCTTTTACAGTGGTACCAAAAACTTTTGTGTAAATCCACCTGCACCTGTATGTAGTAGGTTGAGCTGAAATTGATTTTTTTCAGTGCATTAACTGAATTATTAAAGCCACATTATATATAATTTTAAATGACATCACTTAGCCATTTACTGCCATTCTATGCAGTAAATTACACAACACCTAGAAGCATTGTTACGTTGTATGTTTTTGCCCGGCTAACCACACATAGAAACGTAACAATTCAAAACAAACAATGTTCTTGAGGAATTTTTTACTACTATGGTTCTGCTTTATTTGGAAATAAAAGAGTTTGTTGAATTATCTTTGTTTATTTCTTAAAAAAAAATGTTTTTTCTCATTGTTACATGGCCTCAATACACAATTTTACAAAAGAATTTAGTTAGAAAAACTTCGTTACTTGCACATTTTTTGTCTTTTCTTATACAAATTTTAACGACGTCTTTGAATTTAGATAGGATGAGGTCCAAATACATACCACAGCACCATACATCTTGCCGTTGATGGTCGAGGAGTCTTGTCACTCGCCAAAGAAAAAAAAAAAACTTAGTAATGTCCCTTGGTTAATTACCTAACTCAAGGTACCGTTGATCGCGGACCGAAATCTCACGAAGTCGGGCCGATGCCGACGCCTAGGGCCTAAATTTCTAATTACATTTGTCCGAAAAAAAATGAACTTAGTTTAAAAAATTACGGCCTGGCCCCAGCCCCTAGGCGTTAAATTGTCCCTTAATAATTTTTCATTTGTTTCGTGACTTGCCGACGACGCGACCGAGTTCGGCGACGATCGAGCAACAAGTGACTTGGTCGACGAGATTACCTTCCCTTGTAAAGGTGAAAACAAGGGAGGCAACCCCGTGGGCCAACTGACCAATCAGCGTACATAATTCCAAAACATGACCATATAAGGAAATTCGTGCGGGCACATCACTTGACGCCAGGGCTTGCCCTGATTGGCTGGCTAGTGGTAGCCTCCAGAGACCCTTCCAGACGGTCGCTACAGCTGTGCGTACAACGTGACGCGTAAATCCCAAACACGCATTTACAAAGTGAAAAATAGCTTTCTGGCGCCAGAGTGTCGCGCCTGTCCGCTCTTCCTTCTGTACCTTCCAGACTGTTCTCGAATTATTCCACTACAATCTCAATAGAATCCATAATTTACCCAACTAATTTACATATAATATTCAAATTTTAGCAATTGAAGTTGAAATTCAGATTCAAAATTTTAGTTTAAAAATTATGTCCTGTAAAATTATATTCTCCATTGCCTTAAATAAAACAATTAATGAAATCATACATCAAAATTAGTTATGAGCTGGAGTTAACCCACAAGTTAATAATTAAATATCTCGGGAAAATAAGTATTTTAAGACTTTACATGAAATTTAAAAAGAGTAATTAATAACAATTTTTAACATATCTGAATTGAAGAGGTGGATTCCAAAAGGGGCTAAGTCAAAAATGTACTTTTTCCAGGAAACAATTTTTTTGGTGTGAATGTGTATTTTGATAATGTCAAGCACAAAATCCACATAATGCTATTGTTTTACATTAAGAACATGTTCTCAGGCAGTTATTGTGATTATGAGTTCAATATATTACCTGTAATTAGGTTAATAAAACGGAACATCAGTGACTAAGAGCTATTTGGAAAACTTGTCAGTGACTAAGAGCTTTTTGGAAAACTTGTCAGTGACTGAAGACTTTTTGAAAAACATGTAATTGAAGAATATTAGTCCTACCAGATTGACAGGCCTAAGTGTAATGTTTACATAATACTGAACAAAATATGTATGTAGACTTATGCATAGTACAAAACAAAAGCAACAATATCATCTTTAAAATGTGTCAAGTCTTTTGAGTGAACATTAAGGTTACAATGTTTAAAGGAATGGCTCTTCTTCATCATATAGTACAATATTGTTGTCGTTATCTCCTTCTACATTGTTAGTCAGAGCAGTTTGGTAAAACTGTCTTGCACATTGACTGAGTGAAACAAACTGCAGAAGTTTCTTTACATCTTGTCACTTCTTTTCACTAATATGGTTTTCTACTGGCGAAACAGGAACGTTTGTGTACGCTTCTTTCAATACTGTACGTGATTTAGTCACCTTGACTGTTGTTGGCAGACCACAATATATGTTTTGAATGTCAATAGTAGTGTCATGCATTCTTGAGTAGATGAGAACACGTTGATCACACATTTTAAAGGGAAGTCTTTTTACTATGGCCTTCTTTGAAGCTTCCATAAAGTTTGAGACCACCCAATCTATGCCTAACACATTTACTGTAGCACCCGTCGCAAATACCTTGTGATACTCACTAGGCTCTAATATTGTTTCTTTTTTCCGTAACTCCTTTTCAAATCTGCCAAATACTCGGTCAGGGGGCATATTGCTATGACCTCTGATTGGAAAGTAATGTTCCACTTTTGCAAAGGTTCTTGATTTGGCAACGTAGTTGAGTAAGAACATCATAACATTGGTGTTTTTATTTTGCCCACTGCAGGCATCTGAAAATAATCTCAGAGTCAAAAAGATTTTTGGTACATTTGCCAATTTTTTCTCAAGATTTTCCAAAAAATGGCTCAATGCCGAACATACTTCATTAGAACCTCGACCACTTTGGTCTTCAGTCCAAGTGTACACAGATGTGTTGGAAGTATTTTGTTGGTTTTCCATCAAAACAAACATCAAATTGTACAGCCAGATTTGTCTGGCATAAAAGACCTCACCAATGCTTAATTTGGGCAGTGGTTGGTTTTGTTCCATGTAAAATGAAACACTTATTATATTGTTTTCTTGTTTCTTCACGATTTCATAAAAAAATTTAGCTCTAAGAGTATGTAGCCTATACTGAGTCATTAATCGAGCCTTTTCAGCAAGGTCACGTGACGTCTTGATTTGGTTCTTAGTCTTGTAACAAAATGAGCACACATCCGTCTTTGGGCTTCCGAAGCTGAGATTGAAGTTGTTTTGAAACACCTTGAAAAACTTAGATAATGAAGCAATTGGTTTGTTTTCTATTTTTTGGTTATCTTTCCACATTCGCCACAACTTTTTGATAGAAAGTTCAGGATTAAGATAACCACGAACACTTTTTCCTCGGCCATAATGGCTTTCATTGCATCTGAACGTTTTAATGTATTGTATACAATCATTGAGTCTTTTATCGCAGTGTGTTTGGGATTTAACCTAGCCCCACCACGCCTTTCATGTGGGCATTCCCCATATACTTCCATGTGTTTGCTTAAGGTGTTTATTCTTTTACGAGAAAATCTCGTTACAGACAAAAACTTTTTGTTACATACATTTAGAATACGACCGCTTGTCTGTCGTATGAAATATTTAGTAACGGTACGGCTTCTAGGCTTATTTTTGTTTCTGGGCCTACGCTGTTTAGGCTCTTGTGCGACAATATACTTGAAAACAAAGCTATTCTGTTCAGCAGCTGTTTTGTGTTTATAGATTTTGTCATAAAATGCACTTATATCTGCTGTAGACAGCAAAGCAACCTTACAACTATTACCAACTTATTTATGCATGCATGCAACCAAAGGAGCACCATGGGCCTCACTGCTGTTTCTGGCAAACTTTTTACGGTTTTTAACCCACTTATCTTCATTTCTTGCTCGTTTTCTACTTCGTGTACTACTTATATCTGTTACAGAACATGTGCTATCTTGTAGTTCACTTACATTAATTTTGGCATTTACTTATACATTAACTATTGACAAGACAAACCAACACAATAACAATAATAAACAGACATAACCTCTATGCAGTACAAAACCATGACAGTACTTTCACCATAGAGTAACTAATACTTGTTTATGCATGCGCATATCGGTGCATGACTAACCAAGGCTTGTTTGGAAAACACTGCTGACTTAGGACGTTTTGGAAAGAAACCCAGATTTCACTACCGCATAACAGCTATAACTTAAGCGCTTTTGGAATACCTGTTACAGCCATAGATGCGAATAGTAAAAAGTTAGTTATTCCACATATAAACACAAAATCGCTAAAATGTGACTTAACCCCTTTTGGAATCCACCTCTTCAATTGTTTTCTATATCAACAAAAAAAAATATCCTTCACCTCAAATTTATTCTTAATATTCTTATGACCCATTTTGCAATGCTACAGAACCCCCCCTACTTTTTGATTGAATTTGCAAAATTAAATCAAAAAGTACAAAAGTGTAAATTGTTGAAACAAAAGAAATAACATACCATATCAAAAGTGTAAACAAATGTAACAAATTAACATCAACATTAGAAATGCAAATCTTGACACAATAATAGCAAACCATGACTTTTCATATTATAAATCCTTAAAACAAATTTACAAAATTATAACCCAAACATTGAAAAATTACTTACAAAAAATTATTTAAATTCTCCATACCAAATTAAAGTGGCACATCAATCTTTAACAAAAAAAACACAACACTTGATTATAGAGCATCAAACTGTAAGTGTTGCATTCCTCACTTAAATTTCCACAAACAACAAGTTGACAATTCTACATTCATGGCATGACAAACAATTCATTATGACACAGTCGTATGTTTATATTCTTGAAAAACCAATTACATGAACTAATGTCCTTCCTCAGGTTTCAAATCATACCTCCCCTTTCAGCAACAGCAGCACATATATTAACATTGATGAGGGGTGGAAGCGACCAAGGAGAAGGGACTCACCCTTGCAAAAAAAAACATCGGACTCCATGCCGGAAACATATTTAAAATTAACCTCCTGGCCCCCCAACTGCCTCACAAACCACACTACACAAAAAAAATATCTGCTGATTATTTAGGGGCAATACAAAAAATTCACCTAAACTCTGGCCATCATGAACACACAACTGCTTCTGCAGCTTCAAAACTCGACGACTGTTATGCATTAACTTTTAGTGTTACATTTCATACCTTTAATATAGGATATTGACACCCTGTTATTTAATTCAAAACAAATATTTAGCATTACCAATATGTGTAGCATTTTAATTTAAAATATCAAACATTTTCAAACTTTTATCATTTTCCGAAAACATAACTCATAATAAATTTCAGTTAACATCTTCCCATGAGACAACATTAAACAAACAAAACATTTCATTGGAATTTCATGTTCATTTGTCATTTAAAAAATATGCAAAATGTTCACTATAGTTCACTTTAGTCCAACATGATAAAATTCTTGATGACCTTAATTTGTTTACAATATCAACATAAATATACTTTACACAATAATCAAACCTTGTACATCTGTTTGTCCACATTGTTTCATTGACTCACACTAAAAAAGTACATACTCAACTTGCTTAAAATTTACCCTTTTTATTTTACACTTAATTAATTTTCCATGGTCTGAGTAAAGAGACGTGCCAATTAGCATCATTTACTCTGTAAACATTGTGGCCTACCACAGCCTTTATTTCATATGGCCCATCATATAATTTGAAAAACTTGGATATCTTATTATCTATAAGGGATGACAACTTATGTGAAGCAATTAATACTTCATCCCCTTCCTTAAAACTTATTTGTCTGACGGTTCTATCAAATCTGGCTTTCCTTGAATTAGCCTTATGCATTAGTTTTTCTTTTGCCTTATCTAACTTTTCTTTCAAATCTTCAGCATCATTTTTAGGAAAGTTAATTCTATTTTGGAGTTTGGTGGTTGGTAACTTTTGTAGCATCAACTCGATAGGTGTAAACCCTGTACTCTCATGCCAACAATTGTTGATCAATTTCTCTACCTGGCCTACAATGCTGGCCCATGTGCTATGTTTCTCATTACAGTAAACCCTAAACAAACGCCCCAATTCTCTCATTACTCTTTCAGCAGGGTTGGCTGCTGGGTGATATACAGCAGTGTATCCTAGTTCGATACCTAAAATACTAGATAAGGTTTTCCAAACTTCACTCCGAAATTGGGGACCATTATCAGAGATTATTTTGTTAGGGAGACCTATTTCTTTTACATAAACATCCATTATTTTATTTGTAACAACCTGAGCTGAAGCCTTTTTAATCGGATACAGTTTAACATACTTAGAAAAAATGTCTAAAACTACCAGTATGTTTTTGGTACCACCCCTTCCGCTTGGTAAAGGTCCAAACAGGTCAACACACACAATTTCTAAAGGCTTGGTAGCTAAAACATTTCCCATGTATCCTTGGCATTTCCGATTCATTACTTTGGTTTGTGCACATAGTAAACATGATTTGATATTAACAGCTACCATCCTGTACATATCTTTAAAAACACAAAACTCTTGAATGTATTTAATAGTTTTGGTAACTCCAAAGTGTCCACATTCTATATGCATCAAAGTACATATCTCATTTCTCAGAGTATTGGGGACGCATAGTACCCACTTGGGTACTCTGCCGGATACATTTTGGAATAAATATTCACCCTCCATTACAAAAGTTTCTCTTATCACATCCCTACAATTTGGAGATCCTAATTCGTGTATCACTTTCTGTAGTCTGGGATCTTTACTTATTTCTTCTGCCAATTTCTTAGAAAACTCCTCTATTCCCTTTTCTACCTCTTGCATTTGTTTTCTTAAATTACGAATTTGGAATTCCTTCGTTCGGGCCGATTGTGAATCTGTTACAACTCTAGACAGTGCATCTGCAACAACCTGTTCTTTTCCTGGTACATATTGTATATCTAAATTATATTCTTGTAAGGATAAAATCCATCTAGTGATTCTGCCATGCAATAGTTTACACGAATCCATGTGGCATAAGGCCTTATGATCTGTTTGCACTGTGGTTTTCTTACCATAAATATAGATTCGAAATTTTGAGCAAGCAAATATAATACTTAGCAGTTCTTTCTCTGTAGTAGTGTAGTTTATTTCGGCAGAATTCAGAGCTCTACTGGCAAAACTTATTGGAATTTGATCTCCTTCCCTATTCACTTGGAAAAGCATGGCACCAACTGCCTCACCTGATGCATCACAAGTAATATAAAATTCCTGTTCTAATTTTGGGTGGTGTAATAAAATTTCCTTTTCTAATTCTTGTTTTAGTAGTTCTACTGCTCGCTCCTGTTCCTGTCTCCATTCCCAACACTGGTTTTTTTGTAACAATTTTCTCAATGGACTACAAATATTGCTAAAATTTGGAATATATTTCCGAAAAAAGTTGAAAAATCCTATCAACCTTTCTAATTGTTTTCTGTTTGTAGGTGATGGGTATTCCCTAACTGCTTTTAATTTTTCAGGATCGATACAAATTCCCTTAGCATTTACAATATTACCCAAAAAGTTAATTTCATCTTTCAAAAACTCAGATTTCTTTAAATTTGCAGTCATGCCTCCTTCTTGTAATTTTCTCAACACTAACTGTACAACTTTACAATGTTCCTCGAAAGTTTTAGTTGCAATCAAAATATTGTCTACATACACAGTTACCAAATTTAATACTTCCGGTCCCAAAACCTGTTCAAGCCCTCTAATGAAATGGCTCACTGATACATTTAATCCGAAAGGCATCCTTTTAAAACAATATATTTTTCCTTGATATGAAAAAGCAGTGCAAGGTCTAGATTCCACATTTAAAGGGATTTGCCAATAAGAAGCTACTAGATCAATTTTTGAAAAATAGGCACAGCCTTCAAATTTCTGTAAAAGTTCATCCATAGGTTCTGTTGATTCTCTATCAGGAACAATTAACTGATTTAGTTTTCTAGCGTCTACACATAACCTTACCCCCCCCATTTTTCTTGTTAACCACAACGAGTGGATTCAAATATTCGGAACTGCACCTTTCAATTATGTCCCCATCAATCATATTCTGTATTTCGTTTTCAACGGCTAGCTTCAAACTATATGCAACTGGGTAAGGTTTCTGTACAAAAGGTTGGTGTTCTTTCAGCTTCAGGCGACATTCGTATTTATTATTGATCCCAGGGAAATTGGCAAACACTTTACATTCTTTTTGCAAAATTTGTTTAAATTCATATTGCTGTTCTGTGTTACCACTATGTAATATTATTTGTTCTACTTCAGTTTCTAAAATATGTTCCCTTTCTAAAAAATTACATTCTACTTCAAAACCCATTTCAAAATCATTTCCCATTATAATTCTTAAATTAAATGAGTTGTTTCTAGCATCAGTTTCAGCAAAAGTAATTTGTGTCTCTTTTACATGTATATACTGCTTGGAATAATCAATGATAACCTCATTTGATTGTAACCAATCAGCTCCCAATAGTCCATCAACATTAAGTCCTTTAACTATTAGAAAAACAACCCACATAATTACTTCACCTATTTTGATTTCCATTAAAACTTGTTTTTTCACATTTTTATTTCTTACTCCAGTTGCTCCTATGATCGTAATATTTGAAACTGGTAGCACTGCAACTGCTTCCATTGCTTTACTTCCTAGTGAATTAAAATATTCTTCAGACATTGCGGTTACTTCACTCCCTGAATCAATTAATAATTTAACTTTTGTTTCGGTACCAACAATTTCACCCTGTATTACTGGACATAAGCCCAACTTGCCTTGAATGAATTTTGAGGATTCATTGCAATTTTGTAAAAGATCCTTCCCTTCGTGTGTAATAGTGGGTTCATTACAGTCCTGTTTTTTTCAACACCTTGCATGACCCTCCTGCCTAAGCGAAATGAATAGGGAAAGTATCCGAGGCTAGATCTTCCCTATCTAAGAGTTTAAATTCCTCGCATTCCCTTGTTCATCATGTCTCTGTCTATCCTGTCTTTCCCTGACCCTCTCTTCCCTTGGATGTTCCTGCTGAGGTCTCTGTCCCTCCCATTGTGGCCTTACGTTACCTTGCAACTCTTGTCGATGGGGTCGCTGAACCTGTTCCCTCGGCATGCCCTCTGGAGGATGAAATCTCTCTCTGGGTTGTCCTCGCTGCCTTCCTGGGAGCTCTGGTTCCCTTCCCCTCAGTCCTTCCTCTCGCTCGTTCCTCCTGTCCAATGTTTCAAGCAATGCAATGACCTCTTCAACACTCTTAGTCCTAGCCCCCAAAATGCAGTTTTGAACTTGCTGGAAAAAATGGTGAACAATGTGGGAAATAAATCTTTCATCAGTAATTGGATTATTCAAAAACTTTGACTGTAAATACAACCTTTGAACATAAGGGGCCATGGGGCCGTCTCTTGCTCGGTGTTTTCCTGAAAATAAATATTGTAGGAAATCATCTTGAACGTATATACCCCAATATTTGTTCAAAAATGCTACCTTTGCCTCTTTAAATGTTTTCCATTCATTCTCCTTATGCATTGCCCATTGCAATGCAGCCCCATCCAATTTAGTGATAAACAATTCTACCTGTTGATCATCTGAACCCCTAAGATAGCTAAATACTTTCTCACATTTGGTTATAAATTGTATTGGAGTAGCCCCTCGATCATCCCCAAAAAATTTAGGCGCTGTTTTTTCGAAAGTGTTTACTTCGTCTACAGTTAAAACTGAACTTCTAATATTACCCTGTCCATCCCCTCGAATCTTACTCAACTTTTCCTCCATTTTTTGTAAACACTCTCTACCCACATCATCCCTGAAATTCTCTAACTGGTTATTTATTTTTGAATTTTCTGTAAATATTTGTTCAACATTAGCCTCAAAATTCTCCTTGACTTCCCGAATTTTCTTTTCATTGTAATAGATATTTTGGGAATTCTCAGTTACTTTTAACTGCAAATTTGTGATATCACCTTGATTCTTGGTTATTTTGTTTTGTATACTTTCATTATGTTGTACGAGTTCTGAAATTTTATTACTATGTTCCTGAACTGTGTTACCTGTTTGCGTCAAATTTTCCTGAACTTGGCCGACTATATATTCACAAGTGTTTAACCTAGACTGTACCGCCTCTATCTGCACTTCACAATTATTTACTTTGCATATACAGGAAGAGATCTGTTCATTAAGATCATTCCTAAGTGCATCAAATCGGCTCTCAAATGTATTGGTTAATTTTTTTTCAGTGGCATCTAATTTTTGTTCCATTATATACCTGAATTCAGTCTGACCTTGTGACATGTTATGCATCCCTTGTGACATGTTATCCATCATTATCATTAATTTTTCTAACATTTGATTAGACATACCTGACCCCCCCATAACCTCTACTGGACTACCATTTGCAGGCTGTTCCATATTTTCCGACTGCTCCTGCACTAATTCAATATTCAAATTAGGATCGGACATTCCTGAAGTTTCAGGAAAACCCGCAAGGTCATCCTGACTGTCTGTACTCATTTTTCTTTTGGTTTTACTATTATAAATGACCAGAAAACGTAAACAACCCTTTAAAAACACATTAAAAAAAACTTTAACAATGATAACCACAAATACAAAATTTAGACCATAAAAATGTAAGTTTCTGTCCAATTTAGACTTGCTGTTTCCGGCGATTCATCCCTCGTTGTCCCGCGAAGTACCGATTCCTCCCTCGTTGTCCCGCGAAGTACCGAGATGATCTATGTTGCTGGAATCGTGTCCCACGATGTTCTGTGAAGCGCTGTTCTACGATGTCCTAAAATGTAGTTCTCGTCGCATTCCTTTCCCACAATGTCCCGCGATGTTCTTATACGGTGAATGCTGGCTTCTCACGCTCGTTTTCGTTTGTTGATGTTTACAAGTACGACGCGAAGATCACACGATCCACTCTCGAATCACTCGTTCACAAGTTATAATTTTGCCGATGTTCCAAAAGGTATTACCATAGTTAATTTAGCCATGATTGGCTTTAACTTGATAAGTTTTTACTGTTTTTCCGAATGTTTATTTTATCATCAGGCAGTGTCTAAATTCGTGCCCCACGTTGGGCGCCATGTTGTTACGTTGTATGTTTTTGCCCGGCTAACCACACATAGAAACGTAACAATACAAAACAAACAATGTTCTTGAGGAATTTTTTATTACTATGGTTCTGCTTTATTTGGAAATAAAAGAGTTTGTTAAATTATCTTTGTTTATTTCTTAAAAAAAAATGTTTTTTCTCATTGTTACATGGCCTCAATACACAATTTTACAAAAGAATTTAGTTAGAAAAACTTCGTTACTTGCACATTTTTTGTCTTTTCTTATACAAATTTTAACGACGTCTTTGAATTTAGATAGGATGAGGTCCAAATACATACCACAGCACCATACATCTTGCCGTTGATGGTCGAGGAGTCTTGTCACTCGCCAAAGAAAAAAAAAAACTTAGTAATGTCCCTTGGTTAATTACCTAACTCAAGGTACCGTTGATCGCGGACCGAAATCTCACGAAGTCGGGCCGATGCCGACGCCTAGGGCCTAAATTTCTAATTACATTTGTCCGAAAAAAAATGAACTTAGTTTAAAAAATTACGGCCTGGCCCCAGCCCCTAGGCGTTAAATTGTCCCTTAATAATTTTTCATTTGTTTCGTGACTTGCCGACGACGCGACCGAGTTCGGCGACGATCGAGCAACAAGTGACTTGGTCGACGAGATTACCTTCCCTTGTAAAGGTGAAAACAAGGGAGGCAACCCCGTGGGCCAACTGACCAATCAGCGTACATAATTCCAAAACGTGACCATATAAGGAAATTCGTGCGGGCACATCACTTGACGCCAGGGCTTGCCCTGATTGGCTGGCTAGTGGTAGCCTCCAGAGACCCTTCCAGACGGTCGCTACAGCTGTGCGTACAACGTGACGCGTAAATCCCAAACACGCATTTACAAAGTGAAAAATAGCTTTCTGGCGCCAGAGTGTCGCGCCTGTCCGCTCTTCCTTCTGTACCTTCCAGACTGTTCTCGAATTATTCCACTACAATCTCAATAGAATCCATAATTTACCCAACTAATTTACATATAATATTCAAATTTTAGCAATTGAAGTTGAAATTCAGATTCAAAATTTTAGTTTAAAAATTATGTCCTGTAAAATTATATTCTCCATTGCCTTAAATAAAACAATTAATGAAATCATACATCAAAATTAGTTATGAGCTGGAGTTAACCCACAAGTTAATAATTAAATATCTCGGGAAAATAAGTATTTTAAGACTTTACATGAAATTTAAAAAGAGTAATTAATAACAATTTTTCACATATCTGAATTGTTTTCTATATCAACAAAAAAAAAAATATCCTTCACCTCAAATTTATTCTTAATATTCTTATGACCCATTTTGCAATGCTACAGCATGAGTAGAACCAGATGGTACTGGACCCAAGCCAGGTTGCTGCACTCCAGACAGTGGAACAGACAGTAATTAGGTGTAAGGCAAATTAACAAAAAATGTAATGATGCCAATGGTGCTAAAAGGTGAAGAGAGGTGAGGGAAGGAAGTTCTTTTGCTTTCCAGCTAGCACCTCAAAGGCAATCTGGGTTCGATCCTTGGTGTGATCGAACCCTCATCTTTTGTAAGCTGTAAATGTGGTAGATCTTGGGATGCTCCTGTTTCCCAGCCATTCATTTTGTCAATGCTCCATTAGCATTTCATCTCTTATAACCTTAATGTTGAGGAGGCATTTAGATGGTGTCCATTCCAACCGAAAGAAGTAGTGCAACAAATTAATTTTGGCCAGACATTTGGTGGTGGGATGGTTCTTTGCCATTGGCCAGGGTGTATTGTTCCACAGTTTGCCTTGTGCTGGATGGTCTGCAACCATCTCAATATCTACCTGACATCAGGCAAGGTAAATTAACATTTGAAATCTCTTCCCACACAGAACTGAACGAGCTGAACGCACAGCTGGAGCTCCTGAACTCCGCGCTGGACGCCCTGGAGAAGAAGAACGACGACATACATGCCCAGTTCCAGGAGCTGCTACTGTCTAACCGTGCCACTCGGCAGCAGATGAAGCAGGCTTTGGAGGAGATGGGGCAGTAGTTGGACTTAGCATCCTTCCTGCCCGAATATTGTGTAAAAAAGTAGTTCATGTATGATATTAAGTACTAGCTTCTACAATTTTAATTACTTGTCTATTTTGTTGAACGCTGTAGATATGTAAATGAGATTTAGGTTTATTTATCAATGGTAATTTTTTTAGTATGTTTAGAAAGAATTTCATAACTGGCAGAATCAATAATTTTACTGTTAAAGCATTCCAGTGTTTAAGTACAAAGCGAGACCATTTTTTTTTGTGAAGTTTTATAAATACAGTCCTAAAAGGGATTCAGGTTACTGTTGCTGTTGAAAGTAAATGGTGATTATACTACTGTATTTTAAATGAAATTACAATAAACTTATAACTAAGGTGGTCATCTGTAATTTTTTCTTATCTTAATAGTGATAATTTAAAAATAATTTTAAAGCCTTTGTATTTTCTAAGCTTCGTGTAGCTTTTGTCTGAAGTCTTGTAATTATATCCAAAGGGATATTTCCTATATTTTGACACACACACATACACATGCATTTTACAACATAAATTATTTTAATTTACTAGTAAAATTTTTAAACACTCTTGTTTATTCATTTACTTTTGTCACATGTATGACAGACTAAAAGCGAATCTCAAAATTATATTTAAAAAAATTGGTTGTCTGTAAAGTCGGTTTACGGACGATAGTTTAACGTGACGTCATAACAAAACATTGATGAAATGATTGATCCAGAAGAAAATGAAATATCATATTCGGCCTAACACTGAGCCATAATAGGTTTTTGCAACCAAACCATTTAGGCATTAAAAATATATTCTTTGAGGAATAATTTTTTTTTAATTTTTCTATCTTTTGTATGATAAAATCTACCTCTGCATACTTTTATGAATAAAATTGAATCATTTTTACTGAATCATCACTATTTTGTATGGATAAAAAGGAGTGAAATGAAATCTACAATTTAATTGATAAATTTACTTTTATTTGCATTCATTAATTCAAATAATTTATTACTTTTGTAGTGTCTATCGCACCGTATTTATTTTACCAAGTACAAAATTGAATGTATTGCAGCGGCCGGGATTCAATCTGTTAACCTTTCGATTGGTAGTCAGCGATGCTAACCGCACGGCCACAAGGCCATATTGGAAACAATTGTTTCAGATGTTATATATATATTTATAAAAATTTTGTTTTGTGTTGTGGAAGTCTTAAAAAAGTATGTAGTCCGCCATGTTTATTTCTTATAGTGGTAGGCGGGAAATTAATAAACGTACCGATTGTGCTGAAAATAGGTGGACAATCGTTAAATTACATAATATTAATAATTCAAACAACAAATATACGATTGAAAAGTCAAATCGATGGTTCCAATCGAGTGGAAGAGAGATGCCACGCATGCGTACAATGAGCATAACAGGACACATCCGTAGTGGGACAATGTGCGTTACGGGACACTTTTTCGTGCGTGCAGCCGGCGTTCATCGATTTATTCGATGTCACGTCAAAAATGGGGAATTATTATATTAAGCTAATCTCACTGCTGCCAAATCAACAGTAGGGAATTACTTGTTTTCTTAACATGACTGACATGATTTTATTCTCAATAAATTAACAAACTATAATAAATATTTCATTTTTAAAATGCGTTGGTTAATTTTTTCAGTGAATGAGTAAATGAATGGCGAAGAATCAGGTCAATTCCAAGAAAAAATGAACAAAGTAATACACGTTATTTGATACGAAAAGAACTTGTTCCAATCTGATTCAGAACATAAAGGAACTAAATTGAATCAAGTTCTTCCTGAGCTCTGGCCATATTGTGTTGGCTTGATGCATCATGCATGGGTAGTATAAGGATTTTATGGTGTTATAAAGAAGCAAATTTAGTCGCACGCGCCTACACCCCCGCTTGCACGCACGCAAACATACACACAAATCCACACACACACCCCAGCCCATACACACACATATCTGCCAACTTGTACGATTTTCCCGTAATTTGTACGGAAAATAATTCATATTACGATTGTACGGAAATTCGGAAAATGTTATGATTTTTGTCTGTTCAAAAATGCAGTATAATATTTTAGTGCCCATATAAATGTACCGTTTGAGCAGCATTTGTTATTGTTTAACATGGTGTCTGCGATAATGTGAGAATAATGGAGTCAGAGAAAATTGTTCCGAAAAGAAAGTAATTTTTGTAAGTTTCGTTGGTACACAGCAGGCTGGATGGCAACTGATCTTGCTAATCTTTTGTGCGGAAGAGTCATGAAAGTAATTTTTGTGAGTTTTGTTGGTACACAGCAGGTTGGCTGGAGACGAGTGATAACGACTTAATCGTTTATTTACGAGTGCGGTAAATATTTTTTAAGTTAGCGCTTGTACGAAACGTAAGATAATATGATTTCATAATGGCTACGAGTAGTAAAAACAATACAGACAGGTGTTTCGGTTATCTTACTCAGAATTATTTCCTGTCATTACTAAGAGTGAAAAAGGCTCTAATTTTGCGTTTTGTAGTGTTTGTCGTTGCAACATTAATGTTTCCCATGGCTGCAAGCACGATATTTCCTATCACGTCAAGAGCTTGAAACATGCAAATAACGCGAAGCTTGCAGCAATAGTAAAAGAAATGGCTTCCAATACTACTACTTCAGTAATAAAGTGCTTGCAAAGTGGCCCATATACACTAGCTAGGTACTGATGGAAGCAATGACACAAGTAATAAGTTATATCCTCTCGTGGTGACTTATTACAACCCTGACTGCAGGTTAGTAACTAGTTGTGTTTTGGCCATACCTTCATTGGAAGGTGCTTCTACTGGTAAAAATATTGGGCAGTTATTGCTATCAGAACTTGAAAGTATGAATGTGCGAATTCATAATTGTATAGGTTTTGGCTGTGATAATGCAGCAGTTATGGTTGGAGTTAAAAATGGTGTTATTTCTGTATTAAAAGAAAAGCAGCCAAATTTAGTAGTCATAGGTTGTCTGTGCCACTTAATTAATTTGGCTGCAGAAAAGGCTTCTGCAAGTTTGCCAGTGAGGGTGGAAGAAATACTTGTAGACATTTATTACTTTTTGGAAAAAAGCTCCTAAAGAAAGGAAAGGCTGTGTGACTTTCAAGGTCTCCATGATAATGAAGCTCATAAGATCCTGTAGCATGTGTGTACGAGATGGCTCTCTTTGGGAAGAAGCCTAGCTAGGATTATTGAACCATGGGAACCTCTTGTAAGTTTTTTCAAAGATGAGGTTACAGGGAGTTCTCAGAAACAGCCAGGCACATTATCATCATACAAGATCCCAAAAAACAGCAAGGGCCATCCAGCAGAACTACTGAAAGTAGTGCTAGTACTGGTAAAAGAAAGAAAGAGGACAACCCTTCTGATGTGAAAAAACAAAAAAAGGAATATTGTAGTTCTGTTTTAAAGAGTGACAGTGCAGTGTTGAAGAGTGGCAGTCCTGCCCTGAGTCGTGAAGAGAAACTTTTCATGTTTTTATCTTCCTCACTAAACAAGGCATTCTGTTTATTTTTGCTGAATGTTGTACCGGTCCTTAATAAACTAAATGTAACACTTCAGTCTTCAAGTCCACACATCCATGTATTGTTAGATCTCCTGCAAGATTTTCTGAGAAATCTCTTATTGCATTTTGTTGAAGATCTCACTGTTGTAATAAATAAGAGAGAGAGAATTGATACTATATGGACTGAAGTAGGAAATATGCTCACTGTTGATGGAAAATTAAAATATGACAGAATTTCAGAAACGGTTTTGTCGATACTTTTGATTCCCCATACAGGGTTCCTACAGCCTGAGTCAAATTTATTTCCCTGACTTTTCCCTGACTTTCCCTTACCATTCATTGAAACTTCCCTGACCAATTACGAAAAAAAAAAAAAGTTTTACAAAAAATATTGATGTTTTAAGTGTGCCCTAATTATATTGGCCTCCTTTCCTTCAGCTAACCGTACACCTTAAATATAAATATCAGAAAGCAGACACAAACTTTACTAAAACTTCCATTTTTGACATGAATATTAAAAAAATTCAAAACACTGTGATTCAATAAATATGTAATTCAATTACAAAACAAAATGTTAACATGTAACAAATAAATTCAAAAAAATTGAAATATTAGTTACAGCAAAGCTCTTTTTTTTTCAAGTTCTTTTAATTCTCTTTCCATTGCTTCCTTTTTTTCTTCTATTTCCCTCATAATTTTTTTTTCTTTCTTCTACTAACTCTTTCACTTGTTTTTCTAACAATCTTTCTCCCTTTCTTGTTGTTTCCTCACTTGTTTTCTGTTTTCTAAGTTCCAAATAATCTTGATATCGTTTTCGAGCACTTTTCACATAGTCTAACATCCTTTTATCTATTTTCACATTCTCAATCCCTCCTGCCTGTTGCACTTCATCTTCAATATGGCATTGTGCTATCACTGTCTTTTCTAGCATGTTTTCAACTAATAGTGACTTATTAATTGAAAAACCCCCTTCCACAGTTGCATTACCATGGGAGAGCACAAGACATATCTTAATAACTTCCCACAGGTTTTTGTACACTTCACTTCCTCTCATGAAGTTTCCATAGGTACTATCAAGTCTTGCCTCCTCATTATTTTTGCAGTGTTCTTGAAACATTTCACTAAGTACAGTTTTCTTCATATCACACAAGTTACAGTATTCTTTTTTAGCCTTTTCTGCAACTTCATCATCTATTTTGTTTGAAGCAAGTAGCTCATCTAAAAGAAAAGAAAACCTTTTCTGACCAAGCGAAGGTGAGTGTTGAATAATCGAGGGATCTAGAGAAGACAATCCTCTAACTGCTTTGTACTTCAAAGGACATCTTTCTTGAAGTTTGGCAGTCATGGCTGTCAACATACCCCGACATTCATGCATATACTCAAGCTTTTCTCTTTCCGTTACAGAGGTTGATACTTCTGCAAGAAAGCGTTTTGATGCAAATCCAACATCAACTTTATTGCTTAGGATCAAATTGTCTGATTTTTTTATATCAATAGAGAGCAGATTTGTGCTAGTACACTTCATCACGTCAGGCTTTACACAGCGGTTCATAATTTCTCTCAGAAGTTTCTGCACTGCTTCAAAAATAAATGGACTCATGGGTATTGAAGTTTGAAACTTCTTAAGAAAGGGCTCACACTCATCTGCAATTGTCTTGCAGAATGCCAATTTACACTTTACAAATGGATCACGAACGGCTTCAATCAAGGTTTTTGCAACTTTTGTCTTCAGAAGCTTGGCTACATTAACAAATTTTGCAACATGATCCCATATCTCTAACGCTCTTTTAAGGCATTTGGAATTGTCTAGCCATCGTACATTACAGAACTTCAAAGGAAATATTGTGCATTCCGTCAGCTTTCTAAATAATGCTCGTTGAGCTGGAGAATCATGGAAAAGAAAATATAAGAGTAGCAACAAGGTACTAATGTCCCATCCAACAGATTCAATGCCAGTTTTCAAAGCACCATGAACCACATGCAAACTACACGTTCCCAGATTCAGTAATGTGAAAGTTTCATTGCTTGTGGTGGATCTGATGTGTTCTTGGAGACATTTTAAAAATTTCAAATTGACGTTGGGGCCATCCATAGATACATGTATTATTTTGGAAGGTGACAGAGGAGCAATTCCATCCAAAAAATTCCTGAGCAAATGTTCAGCTGTGCTTCTATCAAGAAACACACTGTTCAAGTGTCTGGTAATAACCATTTGCTTTTCTTCATCCCAAAACCTAATTACTATGTCCATTTGTTCTCGTTGAGTTACTTTGTTCAATGTTTCATCAAAACATAATACAAAATTGTCGCACAACTTCAGGCGATCTAGCATATTCTGCTGGAAGTAAGGTGCTAGCCCGTGAACAAGAACATAGGCAACTTTATCTCCTCCTAAAGTAAATGCATTGGCAACTGCACTATCGGGAAACATCATTTTAAATACAGTACTTATGTTACTGCAAGAATTAAAAGACATTTTCTTGCACACAACCTGCAGACTCCAAATAATCTCTGCTTTCATTGCATCTTCTTTTAAAATGTAACTGTTGAGATTTCTTTGAGGCACTACATTCTGTAGACTATAGTTGCCGCACGGTAAGTTCGTACTTTTGGGAAGAACTGTTGAAAAATGGAACTAAGAATATTTGGTTTACTATTGTGCAATTTGTTTGACAAATAAATAAACAAAATAGGACAACATAATTTATCAAGCTATTACGTTTCCGTACGTGTGTATGAATACTGAAATAATTTGTATTTGTTAATTTTATATGTAAGTTTTTAAACACGCGTGGCAATGATATTTATCGGTATGTTGGCTACACACTTGAAGAAATAGTTCCTTAGTATGTAATTTTGAACAGCTGAAATAATGATAAATATTGCTTAAAATGTTTCACATATGTTTACTTCCAGATCCTGGAGTAATATTGTTTAATATATACGAAAGTTAAGTTATTTTGTTTACAGATGACGTTGCAAGCTGTTGCGGATGAATCACCTACGTAACTGTGTGTCGGCCCGAGCCATGTTGAACGCTTGTTTGCTCAAAAAGACTTCTGATTTTCCGAAAACATCCAGTGTATGTGTGTACTAATTAATTTTCTAATTTTAAAGGGTTGTCTTAATTGTAAATTGCAGTGAACTATTGCTTTTACAGTGTAACTTTGTGTTAGTTATTACGGTTTGTTAGGTTATTAAAATGAATGTAAATAAGGAGACAACCGGTCATCAGAGACAGCAAGATATTATCAACGTGGCACGAAGAGTTACGATGTTAATGAATACAGGTCAACTGGAACAGGGTGATGTCGCAGAAATGACAGCATTTCTTCTAGATCTGGGCGTCACGACAGTGAAAAAGTGAGTGACTAATTAACACGTTATGAAAGTATGTGCGTGAAAACGTTCCGTTAGGTTGGGGCGTGTTTGTAAAATAGTGTAAAAGTACCTTCCTCGCAGCTTTCTTGTTTTGAATGTCGGGCAAATTACAAACGGACACATTCTTATATTTTCGGTTATATATTAGGTAATGTCCCACAAGCAAAACATATTAAATGTAAGGGCATGTACACAGATACTAACCTAACATAACCTATCCTCAACCAACATAATGTAACCTAACCCAACCCAAATGAGGTTTATTTACTTGAAATTAGGTTTGGTAAATTTTGGTTAGGTTAGGAAACATAATTGTCAATAATTAGAATGCATTTTAAAAAACTTGAGTAGAAATTCAACTCTACGTAGGTTGTTGTCATGACTTTTTGTTAACACCTGTAACCATAAAAAGATACAGCATTTGAATATATGCTCAGGGTAAATGTGCTAATGTATGCTTTTTAATTACAGGTGTTCTGGATAACGTGTTTAGTGATATGTAATTTCTCTGCTGTGTTTATATGTGATTCTTAAACATTAGTTTCATTACAGGATATAACATAATATTGATGGTAGTGATAATTTATTGCTGAGTTTCGATTTATTTAATATATTTATTTTATTACAGATTCTTAAGTTTTTATGGCAACAATTTCTTTTCTGCATTGTACATACTTAAGTGATAATAGTTTTTATATGAGACAAACCACATACACACATAAAAATACACACTTACAGAAATGTTTAATGTATAACTTAGAATTTGAATTTAAAATTTATTCTGCTTGATAGAAAATAATGCCTCTAATTACAAAACACATGTTGGTTAGCCATAACCTTTAACCGATACTTGACTCGGTTCGTAGTGCCAAAAAAGTGTTACTAACTTGTTATTTTCTATTCACAAATGACCTCTCGATGTAATGGCAGTGATGTGCCTGGCACTCACGGCTTTAGGAAACTAACAGTTTACGTAGCTACCTCATACTAAATAATTTCTTAAAGTTAAATTCTTCATAAATGATACTGACATAATTTTCATGCTTTCAACCATAGCACTTTGTGATATAGTAATCTTGAAGCAGCAAAATTTCTTTAGTAAAACTTAACATCAATTTTTATAGATATTATGTGAAGACACAGCACCAAACTGGGTTTAAACTCTAAACTATAAAAATTTGCTTAGATTTTTTTATATTTAATATTTGAATTATTAAACATGGTGTTATGACATTTTCTACTGACATTTAACCAATTATAAAAATTGCAGTGTAATTTTATTATCCATTAATTACATCCCTATTTGTCAGTTACCCAACCAAAACATTGCCATGTGGTAGTCGCATGGTTTTCCACATGGCAATGTTATTGTTGATATTTGGCCGAATGATACATAGTCACCTTGAAAATAGATCCCAGCTTGAAGCAGGGCTTCCTAAAAGTATGAACTTACCGTGCGGCGACTATAGTGACCGTGTTTATCTGAAGCTGAGTGCATTGTGACGTGAAGACACTATTTGAGCAAGAAGAATCACTACTCTGTCCCTTGTCTAGGTTAACGCCTGAAATTGCTGTTGATCCAGAACAACATGCAATATTACCTGGCATCTTTATGAAAAAAGAAGACAAAGAAGTCTGACTTGTTGCACCTCCCACCATTTTCAAATGGGTTGGTCCTTTCCCATGAGAAACTAATGCTTGCTTTCCCATATTGCTCAAGTTCAAAGTCTTTTTACACACACTACAAAATGAGTTGAGTATTATGCCCATCTACAGGACGCACCCATGCTGAAAAATCTGGAAACAGCTGGGTTCAGCCACAGCTGATTAAATACAGTTTTTTTGTCAGACATAATGAACTGTAACAGTCTTTACATAATCAACCTATAACAAAACAAAGTAGGTGGATGGTTACACACAAAAGCTTACTACTCCACATGCAACAAACAGGTAGCCTTCTTTTCACAGGCAAGAGAGCCACAACCACAACCTGAACAGTTCCGAAGTTTACCAAAGTGAAAGGTTAAGTTAGGTTTGCGTTATTTAACATCCTATATCACCGTAAAATATATAAATCCTTGAAATATGGTGTTTTTCAAGGGTGATCGTTCCATGAAGTGAAAGGAACACGTCCGCGTAGCAAATACAGTTTCTCACTCCTTGGTAAAAGTTGGCAACAGATACTGCACGCCACTCTGTTTGTTTGGTACCAGTGATTTTGGGCTTTGTTTTTGTTTACCTTGACGTAAATTTTCGTGCTTTATTGACACGTTCTACAGATAATTTATTCACGGTTATAATTACTTTTCGCGATATTCGTGCAATGGCGAGTGGTCGTGAAAGAAACGCTATTAACAGTTAAGCAAAAATGGAATATTTTGAGTTAGTTTGACAACCGCGTTGGATCGCGTGTGGCCTTAGCCAAGGCATTGAGAATTTCTCATGTCTACATTAAACACAATTGTTCATAATCGAACGTCCATCAAAATGCCGCAGAACAATGTGGACCAATGGCAAAAAAATTTAAAAATATCAAGTTGTTAATGTTAGGCCTATAACATAGTTTTACTTAAGTTTTAGGATTGCCATTAAATACTAAAGTTTATTGCAAACAAAAATAATATAGTTATTGATGTAAAATTTTATTACATCAAGCGTTGACTTGAAGAATAATTATATCTATCATCATGTAGTTTTTAGTAAAATTTTACTTTCCCCTCAATTACACTTTCCTCCGAATTACACCTTTTTCAGTTTTCCCCTTGAAAAGTGTAATTCAGGGGTTCCACTGTATTTTGAAACAAACTAGTAAGTGTGTTGGCAAAACATTACAAATGGTAAATACAGCATAATACTTAATATATCTCAAAACTTAAGACATACAAGCCGAGTTAGTGAATTTCTTTACTAATTTCACATCTTCATTCACTACTGCATGCAGAAGACTGCAGTAACGTTCAAAAGATACAGTGAGCGGAACAGAATTTATTGCAACTAGAGATGATGTATGTACATAGCTAATAGCCATACCTATGATGTTTTTTGATTAGATATATTTCTTTCAGAGTTATTTTTCAAAATTTTACTTTCCACTTCATTTCACTAACTTTATAGCTATCTCCCTGACTTTCTAGCTATCTCACTGACTTTCCCTGACACCTTTATTTTTCCCTGACTTTCCCTGACTATCCCTGACATTCCAGATTGTAGGAACCCTGCCATAGCAATGCGGAGCGTGAGAGTGTTCAGAATTTAGGTCATCGATGAACAACAGGAAACAGAACAGTGCAGGATATAACCATTTTGAAGAGTGGAAGCTCACCAGTTTGCTACAAAAAAGTTTTTAGTGATGATTTTTAAAAAGAGCTAAACATGCTACTGTACAGTATCTGCAGAATTCCAGTGCACAGTCAAGTGGTCGTGGAGAATAAGTTACTGTTTTTTTCCTACACTGTGTGTTTGTATGGCAGTTTTGTGTACATATTAACATTAATTCATAATTAGTAGGGATGTGCGAGTACCCAATATTTTCGGGTACGGTTCGAATCCACAATTACCCGAACCCGGAATCGTTGTACGTACATGGATTCGAACAGTATTACGAATATTCACAAAAGTTATAAATTAATTTAATTATTAGCAGTAAAAAATAAATTTAGGCTACTATTATGTAAGTATTTATAATATGATGTATCAAAGAAAGATATGTAAATTAAATAATTAACACAGTGACATTAAAAGAATTTTTAGATTTCGAGGGCTTAAACTATACTTACGAATTTCATCGTATAGCAAACTATAAACTAAAAACAATTACATACCTACAAGAAAAAAGTCTTGGCTATTTATTGGAGAAAAAATGGTTTTGTTTGCTGAAACATTTATAAAACTGAGATTTCCCTGTGGCGTGCAGTTTATTACGATTGAGTTAGAGAATCGAATATGTTTTGGTTTTCATATTTTAAAGTGTTTACTTTATTATTAATAAGTTTACATAATTATAAACATTTCAATCTCAGTGTAATCACTAATTGCCAGTAGTCACAGTTAGAAAAAAGAGAACACACATTATTTTTAAATTAATAAGTTATTTTTAATTATTCTGTGCTTAATATTCGTAATCGGATTCATACCTCAAATATTGCCAGGGATTCGAATCGGATTCGAACCGAACTGAAAATCAAGGATTCGCATATCCCTAATAATTAGCAAATTGAACTACATTGGCAAGAAGTGATATTTTTTTTCTTAACTGATAGTAATGACATGCTCTAAAGTGAACTTAATATAATGATTTGTGCTCCAAAGGGAAGAAACTAAAGGACTCATGATAAAGGCCTATCTCGGTAAGAAAAAAAAATATATGTATACATTAACTTGTGTAAATGTGTATTAAATCATTTATTTTGCATTCAATCTGTTAAGTTTTAATAAATTACAGTAACTTTTATTTAACTTTCGTATTTTGGGTAGAGACGTGGTGTTATCAATGCAAAATAAACACGTGTTTTCCGGATCACTTATTTTAAACATCACGCCTGATTTACGCTATAGATTTGTTAGTTTGGAAATCTTACTGCTTGCACTCCTAACAAGTTGGCAGGTATGCCAACACACACACCAATTAAATCTCATGTAGTAAGACGTACGTACCTACCATACTCAACCGTCTTTATCAGAATGCTATATTCCTGAAAGTAAACAAAAATTTCAACATAAACATTCAATATTCTTCTGTAAGGTCCCTTGATCAGGAGGTTATAAATAAATTAAAATAAAAAGTACAGCTAAACATAATTTCAAGTATGTAGTGTCTAGATACTTGACTCTACAAAATAATTAACAATACTTCTCTATACGGTAATGAGATAATTTCAAGTATGTAGTGTCTAGATACTTGACTCTACAAAATAATTAACAATACTTCTCTATACGGTAATGAGATAATCCAGCCATGAAGGAAATTAAAAATTATGCAGGTTTGCAAGCCACTTGATAACTAAAAATCTAAAAACTAAAATATATTAAAGATTTATATTTATGTTAAGTAATTTACAAAATTTTACCTTCTTATTACAAGAGTACATATTTATATTTATCTATGACACACCTTAAATTTCATTTTCATAATAAAGACATAAAACTTTGTAGTTCCATAACTGGATGTCTAAAGCAGTAATAATTACTGAAAATTTGTAATACCTAACAACTGCATATAGTATCAGATTTAGGCTGCTTTCATTTACTTAACTTTTTTAAATGAAAATTTATAGGTTCTTTCCTTTCCTATTAAACATAAACTATATTGTACATATATACAAGTATGCAGTTCAAAATTAGGTTTTAAATGTAGGCCTAAAATAAAGATTTATGGATTGAATCATTCCGGTGTTATGCAGAGTATTGAATTAAAATTTTCAGTATTATTTAAGTTTTATCGCTATTCATGTATTATCTCGCCATAGCATACGTCAACTAAATTGGGTTTACACTTTGGAAAAGATCTTGTTTGACACAAGTTTTCTTTGTGATAATGAATATTTGTTACAAGGTAAAATCCACTTGAAAATATTGTTAAAGCTACTGATACTTAAACAAATTATTTGCAATGATTGAAATAGGCCTCTCAGAAAAGATTAACAAACAGTGTATCACTAATTCTGATACATTGATATTTTACAAAAATAAAAGACTTCTCCCTCATGTCAAGAAAATAAATAAATTAAGGTTCCATGTTCATAGAAATATATTTATGCGTGTCCGACAGAAAGTGTAACTTTTCATAACGTATTACACAGGCCAACATTGAAAAAACTTTTTTTACTAAAATACCAAATTCTTATGTTTTTTAGGGTGCTGAATCCAAATATGATATTTAAGAAGCTGTATCACCCACCATTTGTTTACATTTTATAAACAAACATATAAAATTAACTGATTTATTACAGAATTTAACAGCTTTTATTTTGTTTAAATAAATTGAAAAAGTAGTTATACCGGTTGTAAAGGACATTGGTAGCACTGCTCAAACATAACTGCTGGCAAAAATAAAGTTGAATCTATTTTACAGTAAACAGCTGATGTTTTGTTTATTGTTAACCTAACCTCACTTCAATGTTTCCTGTTCATGTGCTCAGTACAATGTCTAATCGTGGTTGTAAAAACTCTGCTGACTGTTTTTGTTATATTTGTGGTGAGTTTGTGATTAAGAAACACCAAAGAAATATTTCAGACTTTGTGAAAAACGTTTATCTATCATACTTTGGAATTAAACTTGGTGATCAAGATAAATCTTGGGCGCCGCATAAGGTATGCTATGTATGTAATGAAGATCTGAGAAAATTGTCAAAAATGGGAAAAAAAAACCTTTAGATTTGCTGTTCCTATGATATGGAGGGAGCCAACAAATCATTACAATGATTGCTACTTTTGCGGTGTTGATATTACTGGGCATAGCTCGAAAAACAAGAAGGTAATATGCTACCCTAACCTTCCGTCCGCTACCCGACCAGTAGGGCATGGTGTAGATTTGCCGGTCCCTGAACCACCAGATAATTTAAATTCTATTTCAACGGAAGTTTTGTCTGATGTATCTGAGATAGATGAACCAGATGTTGAAGAATTCCAATGTAATACAGAAAATGCAGGGCCTAAATTGTTTACTCAGATCGAGCTTAACGACTTGGTCAGGGATCTGGGCTTAACGAAAGAAAAAGCTGAATTGCTTGGCTCTAGACTAAAAGAAAAGAACCTGTTGGCGGTTGGAACCAGCATTGTGTATAGGAAGATGGAGCAACAATTTTCCAAGTATTTTGAACAGGAAGGTGACTTAGTGTACTGCTCAGACATTCCCAGCGTGATCAGTGAATTTGGTCTTGAATACAAAAAGGAAGACTGGAGGCTGTTTATTGATTCATCCAAAACTAGTTTAAAGGCTGTTTTATTGCACAATGGTAACATGTACGTATCTATACCTGTTGGTCATTCTGTTCATATGAAAGAAAGCTATGAAAACCTAGATAGAGTGTTAAATAAAATAGGTTATTCTGCTCATGGTTGGAGGATATGTGGCGATTTAAAAATAATATGTATGCTTCTTGGTCAGTAAGGTGGTTTTACCAAATTTCCTTGTTTCTTGTGTGAATGGGACAGTAGAGCAAGGGATCAACATTGGTGCAGAAAGAACTGGCCTGTGAGGGAGTCTTTAAAACCTGGCGAGAAGAACATTCTGCGCAAAATCCTAGTAGATCCACAAAACGTACTCCTACCACCTCTACATATAAAGTTAGGCATCATGAAACAAGTTTGTCAAGGCTTTGCCTAAAGATGGATCATGTTTCAATTATCTCTGCCAACAGTTTCCACACCTTTCAGAAGCTAAACTAAAAGAAGGCGTCTTCGTTGGACCTGACATTAGAAAAATGATGTTTGACGTTAACTTTGAATCCACAATGACCTTAAATGAGAAAGAAGCATGGTTATCATTCAAGCAAGTTGTTAAAGAGTTCTTGGGAAATGAAAAACACCCAGAATATGTTTCTATTGTAGCTAAGATGTTAAACAAGTTTAAAAATTTAGGATGTTTGATGAGCCTGAAAGTTCACTTTTTAAACAGTCACCTAGATTACTTCCCAGAGAATTTAGGAGATGTTAGTGAAGAGAAAGGTGAGCTTTTCACCAGGACATTAAAGTGATGGAAAAACGCTACCAGGGCCGCTCGAACACCAACATGATGGGGGACTACTGCTGGTCACTTCACCGAGAAGTTCAGCAAGAAACTCATCGCAGAAAAAGCTACTGAAGCTTCAAAGAAAAAAGAGAAAGAAAGTATAAACCAATACCAACTGACAAGTGAAACCTGTATTAGCACATTATATCACTGTTGTAAGTAGCCTACTGTAAATACAAACCATGCTTATGATGAAACATAGTGTTCCATTAATTTTCCCATATAGAGGATTTATACTATATCATAAATAGCTGATTGCTCGAAAACTATGGGTGATACAAAAAAATCAAAGCCAGATTTGGATTCAGCACAAAAAAATCTATAATGATCAGCTACTAAAGTCAAAATAAATTTTTTTGTTGGCATGTGTTATTTAACACCCTCAGTCTTAAGAGGCCAATCCAGTGTTTCAGGGGCACTACACAACCCGCGTTAACCTCATAAGATTCAATGCTATTTTCATTTTGCTTATAACTTATTAACTAATATAGATTTCGAAATGATGCTTGCTTGATATGTAAGACAACGATGCTGTTATCAAAGCTCCTTTCTTCAAAAACGTGCATAAATTATGGTTTTATACTAATCTTTACTGATATGCATGAGTGTATTGTCTAGGTTTGAACAATAATTTATGCACGTTTCTGAAGAAAGGGGCTTTGATAAGAGCATCGTTGTCTTACATATCAAGCAAGCATCATTTCAAAATCTATATTAGTTAATAAGTTATAAGCAAAATGAAAATAGCATTGAATCTTATGAGGTTAACGCGGGTTGCGTAGTGCCCCTGAAACACTGGAGTGGCCTCTTAAGGCTTTGTTGCAGAATTCCTGAAAACATAACTTTTCTCAGCATTTAAAGCAGCAAAACGGTACAATTTGACTAAAAGTCTGCAAAAAAAAAAAAAGCCTCAAAAATGGTATACCCAATTTTATTACAGAACAAACACATCACTTTATTTCAGCATTCAAGATTGGAAACAAATATATTTTTACAACTAATTTAAAGTTGGTGCATTGTAAAAACTAATCCCCTATATTCTGCTCATTCCCATAATAAGCATTCAAAAAATTCACAATTTTTTAATGTCTCTTTTTCTTTCTTTTCAGTTTTTTGGCTTGTTTGTGAGCCTTGAAATGTGTTTTCCTTCGCTGCTCAATAATCTCTTTATACCGCTTCTTGTTGTATTTCTGGAACTCTGCATCTGCAAGCAACTCTTCTACTATTGTCTTCTTTCGCATCTTCTTCGGCACACGACTGTGATAAAAGTCCGCTGGTGCTTCTATTACCTTTCCGACCTGAAACACAATAGTCGAGATTAGTTGATGCTATTAAAGCTATCTTTAAAACTATATTTTGTATCTGAAAACAAAGTATTGACAACACATATAAAGAAATTTTTGGCACAATGATGCCTTGTAAGTTAAAGAACAGTTAGTTAGTCTTTACTGTTAGTTTAAAATGTATTCAAGTTCAAAGTCCTGACTTTTGGTAAATGAAAGCATTACTCCATTTGATTAACTTCTAACTTGTGAAGTGTATGCTCTGATGTTATTTACATGACTGTACAAACGGACCTAATACAGACCCCCGAACACACTAAAACGTCACCGCGACAAAATTTTCAGTAAAGAGTCTATTAAATTTGAAATCTCTGAAAGTGAGGAAGAACACATGTGCTTTGATAACCTACAATTCACTGTTTTGATTAATTAGACAAAGGCAACTGCTTTATAATAACAATAATAATACGTCACTTATTTTAGGGAACAAATAGTAACTCAATTAAGACCCCTGAAAAAAAAAACCACATACAGTAAAACCTCTTTTATCTGGCCCTCGCTGATCTGGATTATAGACATTTTATCTAATGTTCACATAAAATTTACAATTGTATTCTACATCAATGCAAACAAATATGGTTAGCACCCATTCAAATGCTACACATGTTTGCAACAGAATAAAGTTGATGAATTCTTTGTTAAGAAATGATGTGAAAAGTAAACAATTTTGAACATGTATACTATGTATTTTTGTTACAAAACATAGTTTTTTAATTGTAGTAAATGGTAAGTCTGCTTATTTAAGGATTTTTTTCTTATTTCCCATATTACCTGTATTACTCTGATTTTCGACTATTTGATTACCTTTGGTCGCAGTTAGTCCAGATAAACAAGATTTAACTGTACATTTTACAAAGACTATCGTGCAAAAGACACGAAGCTACAGTCACATGCAACTTCATTCAATACATTGCAATTTTATGTCTCTGGGATGATGGGTTCAATCCTAGCTGTAGGCATGACTCAAATTTACAAGTCAGAGTCGGTACTCAAATTCTCCTGCTAACTATACTCATAGAGGTCCTGGCATCTTAGGCATTTTCTGTGTGTATTTGTGATTACATACACAGCATCAACTTAAACTCTATTAAAAATTTTTCATCATAATTAATAAGGAATGATACATTTTGCAGACTTTCACCAAATGTTCTTCCCGACAAAAATGCACGTATAAAAAACTATAAAAAAATTCTACCAGTTGTAAAATATGATTTAAAACTATCCTTGGATACAAATAATGTTTAAGGTATTGTTAATTTGTTTTAGTAACTAGTAGAATCATAATGATGTATGTATTAACTCCCCTCCCCCCCCCCCAAAACTATTATTGCCAAAAGCTTAGATTGGCAGTTTCAAAATTTAGTTGCATTAATTCATGTGTAATGTTGAGGTATATTGTTATTTAAAGCTTTGCTCATTTCTGGGTGATATATAAAGTATTAAATTAATACTTATTAATTTTTGGCTTATTGACTAGGTTCACACATGTATGAATGTAACTTTCGGCATCTGCCAATCAGATTTAGCCACACAGTTGTATAGGGTACTGATATAAACATACCAGCCAACCCTCCCGCTTTAGGCGGGAGACTCCAGATTTTATACCCTTTCTCCTGCCCTCCCGATTTGTCATTCAAATCTCCCGTTTTTTGGTTCTGTTCCTCTTGAAGTTTCTAATGCCATACATTTATAGAATTAATATGTTTGTACCATTATTCCGTACAAGAGTATAGTAACTACGGTTCGTACCATAACGTGTGGTTATTTTAATAGCCTAAATGCCCACAATTGTCGGCTAAAAGTCTTGGTTAGGCGTACATCTAAGAAAGAAACGTAGTTATTTACGATAGTTATGGGAGCTGTTTTGGTACACGTTCGTCATTGGTGTTTTTTTTAGCCAACCAGAAAAAGTTTTCATTTGTTTTTCAAGATGGCGTGTGTTGTCAACATTGTAAACTGTGTTTTCGGTGGTGTTGGTTTGAAAAAAAGACGGACTGGATTAATAATGAGTTTATGATACCACTGTTTACATTCGTGCCCAAATTCACTTCGGTTTGTCAGCCGGCTATGTGTGAATTGTTAGTTCGTGCCCGAACAAATTCACCTTTGTTCACGTCTGTGCTCACAGACAAAGTATAGAGGTGGTAGCATTATAGTACAGTCTTCGAATTTATTCAATGGTTTATTCATAAAAATATTATTTTGTGGAAGCAGTTGCATGATGAGTATTTTGTACGCGTTGTTTATGTAGGCCTACTCCGCAATAGGGATTTAATAGAAATGCACTAAGTAAGCCTACAGTGAAGTATCTATCTTGCTGTGTACAAGAAGACATTTAGTGACGAATTACAGTGCATTTTGCAATTGAGGATGCTGCATTTTGTTCTTTGTGTCGTCGTGATTTTTCCGTCTCGCATGCCGGAAAGGGCGACATTGTGAAGCATATAAATACGAAGAAACATGCCGACAATGCTAAATGCATAGCATCAAATCAGAAATTAGACGTTTTTTGTGACACAAGTCGGAAAGAAGATAGTGTGACAAAAGCAGTGTTTGTTCACGTATTTTATTTTATAACACCATTTTCCCATTGCTTGTGCTGATCATGCTGGTTTACTCTTAAAAAAAATGTTCCTAGATAGGGAAAACGTCAAAAAGTATGGTTGTGCTCGCACAAAAACGTCTGCCATTGTGACAGAAATAGCAAAATCAGAAGAAGAAAAACTTGTGTTAACACTTCAGCAAGGTACTGTATTTTCATTGGTCACTGATGGTAGCAATGATAGCGATGCCAAACTGTATCCTGTGGTGGTTACGTACTACAATAAAGAGGAGGAGGAGGAGGAGGAGAAAAAAATCAACATACAGTAATAATAAATTTCTGATGTTCAAGTCACAGGAACACTGCAAGTGATACAGCCAGTGGGGAAAGCAGTCTTTTGTGATTTGGAATATAGTATTTGAATTGTTTTCTAGCATCCCCCCCCCCACCCCTGTTTACGCACAGTGCCAATTGTCTATGCCTGTTTCAATGTTTTGAAGTGGGACATTCATATGTAAATGATTCTAAACCCGTTCGGTATAATTTGGGCGCAAATAGTTTTTTTTTTAGCTATCTATGTGGTAAATTAAACTCTGTGCAGTTAAGTTTCTTCAGCCATTCATTTCAATGAGCCTTAAACTTTAGATACATATTAAAATTTTCAAACATCTGTGGTTTAAAAAACGAATTGATACATAAATTTTCAATCAAAACACCATCATAATATTACAAAAAAAATAAATAAATTAAAATTAAAGAATACTATGCCATGAGGGCCATAAACTGTTTTGACTGACTCCATCCGATCTAGAAAACCAGTTTCTAAATCTGGGACAGGGTCATTCCATGTGAAATCAACCAATAAAAAATTAATTTGGACCTTACCCCTTTAGATTTGAATGACGTTTGGTACACATGTTGTAGCCATGGGACAGTTGATAAATACAAAATTTTAAATTTTTTGGACTAATAGTTTTTGAGTAATAGCCATTCAAAAAAAACATTTTTTTGCAATATTTGGATACAGTAAAAAATATATAACTTCAAAACTATTAGGCCTAGAGAGCTCAAACTTGTTTTATTCTCTTCAGTATTTAATGGGCTTTAACCTGATATATAACAAGGCTGTCATCCTTCAACTTCCATTTTTTTTCAAAACAAAAAAAAATATTTTTTGAAAATATCAAAAACACCCCTTTTAATTTTTTTCTCGAAAAATATATGTTTTTTGTATACTAATAGGCTACCTCTATACCAAGTTTCATAATGGTCCAACAATGGACTCGTCTATAAAAAAAAGTCTTACTAGTGCTTAAGGGCTCGGTTCACTCCCATGCTAGCCGAATGGCGGGATAGGGATTTACAGGTTAAACTTAAATGCACGCGATTCCGTCAGTTGTTGTAATAGAAAACTAAAACAAACACCAAATTGTAGATATTATAAGCATACAGATTTCTACGAAAACAATTTTAATTTAATTTAATTTTTTAAGTTTGATATTGTAAAATTAAGTTTTAATTTTGTCACAATTATCAGTCAGTATGTTCTACCCCCTTAATCATCTCGTAACAACGTTGGTCATATCTCCATCTCACGAAAAGTCCTTGGCTTTGGCAATGTATCTGGTTAAATATACAAGCAACATCAAAATTTTTAAATGTATATTGTGGAAGTGCCTGATGTATAGGCTGCAATGCACGCTGGTAATATGACGTGCTCCGCCGGTGGCGGACAAGAGATAAGGGTCGCGTGGAATGTGAGAAGGAACGGCCTAGTTGCCACTTCGCCTATCTCCCCCTCAACCACCCCTTATCTTCAGCTGCCACGCGACAGTAAACCAGCACTTCAAGTGATTTTGTTCCTCGGTTCAATTTATTCTCCAGTTGCTACGCTACAGCCATGGGAAGAAATTGGTGTAAGTGTTCCAAGATAACGCGACCTTTATCTCACCGTATAAAGTCCATGAAAAATCGAATGAAGCTTCTTCTAGCACCTAAACGTCAAAGTAAATGGTATATATTTATATTATGCAACAATTATTTTAAGAAAATTTAATTGTAACCTTTTTACAGCTGGTAAAGTAAGATGAGGCGATGTTGTAATCAGCATAACAAAAGCGTAACGCTTACAGGGTAACTATCAGCAGTGTCGTACTCAAAGGAGGATAGGGGAACGGGGCTCAGGAGTGAGGTGCTTAATGAAATTTTTGCATTATAGCACACTCGCTTAAATGAATACTTGCGCATTTGTCTACTTGCTCACTTGCATACTTGCACACAATCCACACATTCGTAGACATTATTATTCCCCTATCACTTACATATATTGATACATCACTTCTAACGCGCATAGCGGCCACTCGTCCATATGATTTTTATGGGTTTTACGGCTAGAGTATGCTTTTGAAATCAACACAGTCAGTACAGTATATAATTCTGTAGTGAACAACCGGCTTAGGGCTAAAGGTTTCCAGCGGGAAATGAATATATATTTCATTCGTAAAATGTTTTTATTGGCCTTATAGGTTGTGTATGGTAAATGCAGCCTTACAAGAAAAACAATACACATTTTAAAGTTTTATTATTTTGCCTGCCTATAAATTTAGCAAGCCTTTTTAAAAGATTGAAAGCAATACAGTTTAAATGTGCAACATGAAATGACCACTCTATGCGATATTCCCCAGTATTATTTCAGGTCACCGTAGCTGAAGTCGCTATGTACCTTTGGAAGGAATTTGGATCAGAATTTCGGGTGTGCCATGAATTGAGTTAAAATTGTATAATTTTTTTTATATAATTTATTTGTCCATCTGCCCCCGACTGGCAGACGTAAAGAGCGAGCGTTGAAAAGCAACAATTTCACAAGAAACTATCTAAGCTTAATTACTGCATAAAAATGCAATGAAACTATTTAAACTATCAAAAAACATATGGACGTCTAAATCTGGATCAGAGATTTTGAAATAAATATAAGGCATTAGTAATAAAGATTCCGCCGGCTTTCGCGGCCATTGTCGTGCATTTATTGGCCAATAAATTTAGGCATTAGTGTTCCTAAGATTAGGTAGTTGATACGCCGAGCCCTAACAAACCCGCAGGCACACGGGAACCTGCAAAATAAAATAAAGTATCAAATTTTTTAAAACTAGTCAGTGCTGAAATTAATGGAGTTGAAATATTAGATGTTTTAAAATGAATATTACTAAGTAGGATATTAATACATTGTTATCAGTTAAACAATTTCTTACTTACAAGAGAATGTAATACCAATAATGCCAATGACTACAATTATAATACGCACAATGTTATTATTTTGCTCCTTTATAACATGGTTGTATTTGATTCAAACAACAGGAAAAAATTATTTTTCTTTACATACTATATTTACGAAATTGTTGTAATTCGACAGGCCCTTGAAAATAATTTCGAGATGGTAGCCATTGATTAGGCCTATGTTAAACAAAATAAATTGTAAGTTAATTTAAATGGTTCATGAGTGAAGTGGTCACTTAGTAACTGCAATTATGTTTATTTTCTCCCATAATCTTCAGTATAATTTGCGCCAAACTTCTTAGCGGGCGAATTTTCACGATATTGTGCATTACCACATCAAAGAACTTCAGACTCAATGTCCAGTCGTTATCTTGGTAATAGTCTGCTTACAGCCGAACTGTTAGCAATTTCAGCTACGGTGAACAGTGCTTTTCTGAGGACCATTGAGAGAGCAACTAGATGGATGAGTTGTTGTGACATTGCTTGGACAGTTATTAGTAGCAGCGATTTTTTTACCTCTTAATTTATGAATATATAATATTCAAAATACTGAACATTTAAATGACATGTAAAGCAAGTTAAACTTATTGTACAACTCATTTAATATTGTAAATAGATATGTAAACTGAATATTTCCATCTTTTATTTCAGACTGTTAAATAAAATAATAAATGTTGTTTATAACATTCACAGCGCACGCTGTTCACCATGTATTTGAAAAAGATAAACATGAATGAACTATTAAACTGATATAATTAGTATATGAACATTTTATAATGTGCCTGAGCATTTAAAATCTAAATGTATATTAAATTTTATTCTTCAGGTCAGATCAGTGCAAATAACTATTTACCCCAAAAAAGAACATATATTCAAGCCGGCGCATACAAAATATAACTGCAATACATATTAGAGCTGAAAGAGTTGAGGAAATTAGCTAAAAAGCTAAAATAGAATTAAATAGAGCTGGAAAAAAGTGTGAATTAAGAATTCGTGTGAAGCTATTTCATTTTTATCTGGGAACCACAATCTTAATTTTTTTATACACAGAAGAAAACACTACAAAATAGTTACTTTTATTTTTAAGAAGTAGAGAAATGTTCGTTATAGCTGTAGGTTTTCACTGTGATTTTTAAGGTCTTGTGTGTTTCGGCATAGAAGTGGGAAAACCTCGACAGAAAAGTAATAATATAAAGATACGCGAGGACTGATAGCCACAGTATTATTATCGTTCCACTATTTGTCTTGCTATTTTTAATACATGAAATAATTAAACAATTATAAATATTTAACTAAGGCTATTTAGATGTACATCTCAGTAAGTTTTTAAAAGGAAACCTGCTACGGAAAATTTTAACATAATAGGGCTAGTTTACATCTTACATTATTACGATGCGGAAATTAAGATTTAATTTAAATGCACTTAAATGAATCATTATTGTCTCCAGTGATAATTACGATGTGAACAAGCATTTTATGAATAATTTTAGTTTTCATACAGAATATTCTCCATTGTCATTCTCAACATAAGAACAAAATATAGCATGTTATCCTGAGCATTTCATTAATAATAAAGTCTTTAAGTAAAATCAGACCTAATAATCATTTTAAAAAAGTTTGTTTTTTTAAGCCCTAAAAACGTTTAATAAGATTATAGGATTATACAATATCGAGGTTTTGTAGCGATACATTTCATTAACATATGACCATTTTGCATCATTAACACGTATTTGTCTGAAAACAATATTTCCGAATCAAATGCCAAATCATAACTGTGTAATAAGCATGCTTTCTTAACAATAGTCATGTATTAAACATTTAGTTAAAATATGTATTTGTACTAATTTCTTATTTTATTATTGTTAAGCACATTTTATTCTTATTTTTATTTTACAGTTCGGCTGTTAGTGAATATTTTAATGAGCATTTACCAAACCTCATTGTTGAAAACAGCCAAATTGAGAGTTCTTCATGGATAAATTTACAAGGAAACGGGATATTCAGACCCTCATATGTAATACCATATTTATTAAACCTACAAGAAAAGCACACAAGACAGTGCACTGCAGGAACTCCAGACAAAACCAAAGGTTTTAAACTTTTCCTTTGTATATACTGCTTATATTTTTCTGTTAACCTCTGTGAATTTTGTATATACCAGCAAAGTGTAACTTGTATTTAATAATCATGTATTTTTAGGCAAAAGAGCACTGTGTGCTGGCGTGTCTTGTAAACCATTGTCAAATAACTGTGAAGTGTAAAAATGTATAATAAAAATCTTTTGAATTGAATTGAATTGATGGTCTTTAGAATATTTATTTCCTATTACTTTTAACTGATAATAATGTATTCTTTATGGGACTTACTCAAGTTAAACATGGATATTGATTATTTACTACGTAGCTTCACAAAATTAGTGGGTAACGTTTATTAATTGAGTTCCTACCATATAGTACGATTTTGAAATGAACTCAAAACTAGAGAGTAAAGTAAGGAAGACTGCAGTACTTGTGCAATTAATTAATCACAGTTGTGGCCTTATTTGTATCACTGTGCATTGTGTTCACGAATTTTCCAGTATTTCTTATACTGACCCCACTTCCAGCCTCCTGATCCCGAAGTAACTACAGCGACACAGGTAGAAGATTTATCTTGACTCTGAAGTGCAGACCGATTCAGGCCTTTTACATTTCCTATAAAAACACTTAAAACTATTACCACAATTATTCTATTTTTAAGGAAGCTGTAGCTGTATTTATTGTAATATGAGACTAAATCAAATTCTGTGATTGAATTTAGGTTTTATAATCAGTGAAATGTAATATGCTTGAAAAATTGAAACATTTATCACTGTAAATCTTTATATTTACTTACCTAAATTTGTGTAACATTACAACACTGACGAGAGTTTATATGTTTGAAATGCCAATTTTTTACTTAGCATAAAGCTAGTGTAATTAATACATCATATTTGATATAAATAGTAGACAAATCAATTGTGATACTTCAAATAATCACAAACCAAAATCGCACCATGGAGAAATATATATATTTTTTTACGATCTACATTGTAACTCTACAAGTTTACCTGGGAAACTAAATAATGCTTGAGTTTCATCGAATACCTATAACAAAATCATTATACATATTTGGTGTGGTTGTACATAGACCTTTCAGGAGTTTCCCCTCTTTTCTTTGTTGACCCGGAGCTCTTAGCCATAAAAGGCCCTGCCGCCCCGGGCCCCCACGGGCGTGGATATGGATACGACATATACACAATCGGAAAAGCCGCTAGAGCTCCGGCTAGGCACAGAGGCTGAGGCATGTACACGACCTCGGCCCCCGGCTCGCTCAGCTCACCTCAGCCCCTGGAGCAGCACTGCTGGCGCCTACATCACACTGGGACCCCTCAATCACCCAGTGGAGGCCGTCCCGGTGTTGTCGTACAGTAGTGTCTCGCTTATCCGACATAAACGGGTCAGCAGAAAGTAGGATAGTTAAAATGTCGGATTAATAGGGAATTGCCAATAAAAACATTATAAAAGTAAAAATTTGCTAATGTTTTAACATTTCAAACCTAATAAACATTTTTACAACCAAAAAATAACAAAAATATCTGGCTGAATAATAAGTTGCAGTACCTAGAGTCGGGATCAACAAAAATTATTATGACACAAATAGTCGTTTATGTTTCCGATAGAATAGTTTTAGTTTTTGAGATGTCGGATAATACGAAATGTTGGATAAGAAAAGGTCGGATGAACGTGACCGGCATTTGATTATTTGTGCATAATTCAGTCATATTCATTTAGTAAGAAAATGAAAGTAGGTAATGAAAATAAATCATAACATTGCGTGGTTAAGTTTATATCAAATATTTATTGGAATTAAATAAAACCTGCATGTGTAGTTCCGATGCGAGTGGTAAAGTCTCTGTTTTCAATGAGAATTCGTGATTTTCCGGAGGTTCAAAGTACAGGAGGTACTTTTGGGCGTTATTTATTTAATGCCTAAATTATTTCGATAAATACTCAATTGTTTACATGGAATTATGTTATTATAAAGCAGT
This sequence comes from Bacillus rossius redtenbacheri, assembly GCF_032445375.1. Taxonomy (NCBI): domain Eukaryota; kingdom Metazoa; phylum Arthropoda; class Insecta; order Phasmatodea; family Bacillidae; genus Bacillus; species Bacillus rossius. The sequence continues at coordinate 156,288,455 of NC_086330.1, forward strand.
TATTACGTTTACAGTAGTCAAATGTAAAGTTTCCTTTCGAATGACTGTGAAAAACGGGGAGGTTCATCGCAGCAATGAAGGAAATATTTTTGTGTCCAATATAAGTTATAATCCGAGGCTCCAGATTGTAAGGATCTCAAGGCAATCGCGGGCTACAAATATCTTGGGTGAAAAATATTGGGTCAAGTAAAGTATTGCATTAAATGTTCTGGACATTTATAACCCGGAACCACGAGAAGAAAATAAACTGTAGAAAAAATGCTAAAATGTTTATTTATTATTAATTCTGCTTGCGTTTTGTAACATATTGTCCCAGCCTAATCAAAACGCGAGTCAATATGCCTCAAAGATATAAATTTTTTATTGGTAAAAAAGTATTAGCCTGGATTAGTATATATTGCACTGAATAATTTCTGTTTGTCACACAACATATTCTTTTCAATCCAGTGTTAGTTTAATACGGTACAATTTCAAATTTATATAAATATAGTTAACATTTAAAACAAACAAACGGTACGTATTTTGCTGAATGTATCAAATATTTATTGTACTTAAAACCGATTGGATGATGATATCAGGAAACTAAAAAAAGTTACGTTAACTTATTAAAATATTGTTTGCCAAAATCGAAACCATTGAAATAAATATATATATCCTTTATGGAAATAACTTTAAACTGAGAATACACAAAAAATAATTCTGTTTTAATTCTTGAATCACTATATTAGGATTTTGTCCTTAGTTCTGTGTTTTTTTTATTTGAATATAATTTTGTAGGTAATATTCTATTTAACTTTTCCTTAATCTTACCAGACTGCCTTTTCCACCAGCCGGCCAAATGGTCCACGGACTGCTATTCAATATATCCATGGTTAAACCAGCAAGCAAATAGCACACGCCGCCAATTGGGGCCCATTCGGAAGCAGAAGGCACTGCCTAGCTGCCCTCGGATAGCTAGCAGAGCGACCGCGGAACCGCCTGTCTTCGGTAGCCCACAGCCCTTGGTGCGAGCGTCACGTGTCAGATAACGCTTGGCAACACCGCGTTGTAATTATCGTGTCCCCCCCGCTTCTCCTGGATGACAGCGGCGCCCGGGAAAAATATATGTCTGTGATAATGAGTGTTCAACTGATCGTGACTACTAGCGCTCTCCAGCGGGACAGAATCACAACCGTGACCTTGAACCGAGCCCTTAAGCCAAAATTTACTGATAAATGTGGCCCAAGTGTGAGAATTTAATATTAATTTTTTTAAATACGAATTAAATCAAAGTTATATAACTGAATAATCGAATGTATACTTATTGAACTAATAAGGAAAAATGTTGCTTATTGATTTAATATTTAAAAATTTTAAACGGTTTGTAATATCAGCCACTACAATATTTCTTAAAAATAAATGCATAACTGAAGAAAAAAGCATAAAAGCTTTTAATACATATCTAAAATATACATACACTAGTATGCTGTTTACTTACCAATTTTCAGGATGAAAGAGTATTTGAATTATTTTGCAAATTATTGTTAAGTTGTCATAATTACTAGAAAGTAAATGTCACAAATTGTATTAGTAAAGTAATATAGCAAGTTTATTTAATTTTGTTTTACATTTTTACTCAATCTTGATTTCTTAAAAAAATTTTCTAAAGCATGTGATGACACACTAATTTCAGTTTTACTTAACGTGTACACTCTTCCGGTTGCTGTCACAGGATTCACTACTCCTAGGATAAAATTACTGGGTACTGTTAGTATGTCATTTGGTTTGGGGTAAAAAAATGAAGGAGATGGCCCCTTAGGATGTAAAAAGCTAACTGTAAATTCATTTTCACCATTTTTTTGAAGAATACAAGCAAGCCACCATGATTTGTCGTAGACTACTGTAACATATCCAGAGTCAATTTTCTGTAAATCTGTAGGTGTTAAGTAATCAACTTTTGTTACAATTTCTCTCACACTTTGTGCACTTGATGAGAATGACTTTGTGAGAAGATGATTTTCAGAAATCGGTATAAACGTATGCAGTTTGTGAGTACCTTCAATTGCTTTTGAATTGTTGAATCTCGGAAAAAGTTTCTTTCAGCTGCATCGTAATCATCAGCTGTGCAGTATTCAAAGTCTATACCCGGAATATTGTGATTGGCAAACTCAAAAAGCTGCTTTGGTGTAAGTATTTGGTCATTGTATGGTCTTTGTAAACTAGCTTTGGAAGCTAGTCTTTTAACTGTGCCATCTAATCCATCGCAGGCACTCTTGCCATGTGATGTAGCAAAGAACTGCCATTCTGCTTCTACTTGAAAATCATTCTTGTGTAGGCACAAGTTTAAAAAATTCTTTCTATTTTTATACTGCGCAGCACTGCCATCAGAAAAGTAAGTGATTTTTCTTAAGGGCGCCACACACAATCAGTCCAAACTGACAGTTTAGACTTTACAGTCGGAACTGAACAGCCAGAACTGCTGTGTGTGTGCATGTACGTTGGACTGAACAGTTTGAACTGATGGACCGACGGACTGATAACTTTCCATCAAATCGGACTGTGTGCTCAAAAGCCCACAGTCAGAACTGCCGTGTGGGGGTATAGACATTCCATCAGTCCATTTAATCAACAGCTGAGTTTCGTAGCAGACGTCTTTGTTTATATAATCTTTGTTTGCTTTAGTTCTAGGTTTGTGTCATAGAAAAGGGAGAGATATAGTTTGTGTTTATTGTGAAATAGATTTATTCCTCTGAAATGGCTTCCTGGTCGAAAGATTTTCTTGCTAATTTTATAGAGTTATGGCATGAACATGAACGTTTGTGGAACATCAAAAATAAAGATTACCACAACAACATTAAAAAGAATACCTACCACAAGACTGATTGTGTGTGGGGAAAGCTTCAATTTAGTCCAAACTGTCAGTTCGGACTGTTCAGTCCGAACTGAGCGTATGGACTGATCGTGTGTGCAGAGAGCCTCAGTTCATTTCAAACTGTAAGTTCCGACTGAACAGTCCGAACTGATCGTTTGGACTGACGTGTGTGGGGGCCTTTAGTTCAAATGGTAGTGTATCTTTCAGTATTTGTATAATTTTTCTTTGAAAAGCATAGAATGCTATTGTATTGTGTTGCAAACACTCTGAAATGAACACATACTCCGCATGTCATAGTTTTTCTTGCCACTTATAATATACAATAAATGGGTGCAGTGTGGCTTGGCTGCTTGTCCAGTGATATGATTGTACTTCATCCTGCAATACAAATGAATAATTTTCTGCAAAGTCACAGTTAACAATAACCTCACCTTCCGCCAGATTTTCCTTACATTCTAAGTAGCAATCTTTCTGTTGTAATGCAATAAATGAATGGGTTTTCAGTTTTAAGAGACTTTCTATAAAATCTTTTATGAAATCATCAATTTCTTTCACAACTGTTTCAATCATACATCTGTCTACTGTCACCCATTGCTTGTATGTTACCTCATCAATTACCTCGTTTTTAAATATCTCAGCCAATGCTTCTTTCAGGTATGCTGTCCCTGGACACTTGATGCATTCATTCATGTAACAATGAGGGGCTGGAGGGTTACACATAATTTTTGCTTAAAAAGTGTGATATGTTTTAAGAGGTGATCCATCTAAATAAAAATTGTTTATCCCTGAAGCAGCTATCATCAATTTGACATTTTGATGCACAGTACACACACATACTGTGCGAGTTCCACTTTTACCAACTAAAATACAATTTTTTGGTCTTAACTCACAAAATTTTGAGAATCCAATTCGTTGAGTTTGATGTTTTTCTTTAAAAGCTTGATAAATTTCATTTAAATTAGCTAATACTAAACCCTTTTGCACTTGAATTTTCAATCCTTTGTTCCTAATTGTAACGCAATCTTTTTTACCAGGCATAATTCTACTTATGTCATCCTCTTGATAAAAATCTTTAACAAGCTGTGCAGTATCTTCACTTAATGTTTTGCCAGGCTTTGGGTTCGGAGTTGAAAGAACTACCTTTTCACATACTAATTTTTTTACAGCGCGAGCCATATAATTAGTGACACCAAACTTTTCCTCAATTTTTTTACATGTCCAACTTTTGGGTAACACGGATAAAATAGTCATTTTTTCACTTCGCTTAGTTGTTTGGGCAATTTTTTTTTTCAATTGTTCAATAATTTCAGACTCACATTTTTCTTCTTTGTTTCCTTCTTTACTTTCTTAGAAGAAATGAATTTGTTTTCCAAGCTTGTCACTATTTTTTCTATTTTTTTTGTGGATTAATTTTCTACAGCAAGTTTTTTCTTTTTTATGGGAGATTCACCAATAAGTTCCAGTGATTTATTTAAGTAATGTATCGATGCTCCTGAGTCAGTAAATGATTCATCATCAATGTCATCCTTTTGACTCTTACCAGCTACATTACCATCCATCTGTTCTGATATTTTAAGTTTACTATACACTTTTTTCCTACATTTGTTACATATTTTCATACCCATTTTAATGTCTGTATTTAAAGAACACATACTATCTGTCACATTTCTGAGATATGTTTTCTCCAATTTCAGATGGTTTTGCTCCTTATATGGGTTACAACATTTAACATTATAAATACACCAGTTATTTTTTTGATGTTTGTTTGCCATTTTTAGGAATTAAAAAGAAATATTTAGCTTTATAACAAATGCTAATAATAGTTCACTCTAAATAAATAACAGTCTTGACACTTTGAAAGAAGTATGCACTCAAATCATTTACATTCAACACATTACAAATATCTAGACAACCATAAAGTTCACAGTCCTACAACAACTGTCTGGGATAAACAAGAGAGCCACAGAAATGTACAGGTTATGTTGGGAATCTTTTTCACAGTGAAAGCAACATTAGCAAAACAAAAAAATTATATAGAGATTCTTACAAACACATTAAAACTTACAATTTGTATATTAATAAAACATTTTGATGGCTTCAGTACAAAATGTATACATTCTGATAATTCAGTAATAAAACTTAGATTCTATTTGCATTTAAAAAACCTAATATTAAATGCTCACTCTTTGGTGACATTTATCAGCAAATTTGGCTTAAGGACTATTAAGACAATTTTTTTTTTTAGATGAGTCCATTGTTAGTCCATTATGAAACTTGGTATAGAGGTAGCCTATTAATATACAAAAAACATATATTTTTCGAAAAAAAAAATTAAAAGGGGTGTTTTTGATATTTTCAATTTTTTTTTTAATTATTTGAAAAAAAAAAATGAAAAAAAAAAATGGAAGTTGAAGGATGACAGCCTTCTTATATATCAGGTTAAAGCCCATTAAATACTGAAGAGAATAAAACAAGTTTGAGCTCTCTAGACCTAATAGTTTTGAAGTAATAAAATTGTTACTGTTTCCAAATATTGCAAAAAGTATGATTTTTTACTTTTTTGAATGGCTATTACTAAAAACTACTAGCCCAAAAATTTAAAATTTTGTATTTTTCAACTGTTCCATGGATACAACAAGTGTACCAAAAATTAACAAAATCTGAAATGGTAAGGTTCCGAGCACTGGTTGATTTCACATGGATTGACCCGACATGATTAAGTGGCCAAGAGTGTGGTCAAATTATGAAATGAAATGCATGAGTTACACCGTTGATGATTGTGCAAGATGGACTCACATGCTTGCCTGCCATAGTAGGGAAAGGCTGGTGATGCACATGGCGACGTCAGAGAAGGTTCGTTTCTTGTCACATTATAACACTTCTTCAACTTTCACACAGTGAAGGGAAATAACGCATTTAAATCAAATTATTGACAATACTTTTGTTTTCACTATATGAATTATCAAAAGAAGTCCAGGGTACAAAATTTGTTATCTGTTTTACAATTTTAATTTATAGGGATGGTGACATCTTGCATATTGTGTGCTTTATAAATGACAGTGATTTTTTTTGCATTAGTTGCTTCTTTAGTTGATGCATAGCTGCATTCTTTATGCAGTTAATTAACCCAGACTTAGGACAACAATGCTATAAGGAGTTTGACATTGTAGGCTCTACATTTATTGACTGGGTTCATGCTACAGTGTTGTTCTGTGATATCTCAGTCATTTCACCAGCAGTGTCTTGTTTTGAGTATCGCAAGAATTAAACATTTAAAAATTTTTTTTTGTGAAACTTTTGTTTATATTTTATGCACTCATTTATTTTATGAGTGTTGTTTTAATTATAAAATAATTTTTGATTTTTGTATTGAGAAAATTGGTATATTTGAGGCCTAATATTAATTGTAAAAATGGCACAGGTAGTTTGGAAGTTGAAGATTTTACTTTTTATTTTTATATTATAGGTATTTTGGCAGTGTAGAAAATATTCCATACTGCTGAGTTGAAAATTTAAGGAGGTTAACCTTAATTATACAGATGATTATGTAACACATAATTAACTTGGGCAATAAATTTAATCAGGACTATCTGACAATTTTGCAGGAAATATGACATGGAGATGAGGAATTAATACAAGTTGTATAAAAAATGCAACATGCAATATGTTCAAAATAGATTCTTGAGACATTTTAAAATAAGATTGCTAATCCTGAACTGGGCACAACACATGGTTCTGATCTGCAAGAAACATCAGAAAATGTGATAGAAATATATCAGGAAGATATGCTCATACAAAGTGTACTTGTGGCGTACTGCATGACGGCTATGGAGATTATCTTACCTGGAAGTATTTTGGGAGAACTTTTAGGTCATTCTTCTTGTAGAAGTGTTTAGGATCCAGCACCGACCTCATCTGTAGCACCTGCAAGTCGTGTTTCAACTCTTCAGTCATCTCCGGAGCTGGCATGTTGAACCACTTCGAGCCCTTTGTACGTTCTCGCTCCAACTGAACACAAGGAGAAATAAACAAGCAGTAATTACATCTGTATTTGAAGAGACTAAGTTATTAAGTAAGTTAATATTATAAATGCATAAAGGCTCAATGTTTGTTTTTGCTGCTAATATAAAAGTCAGTCAAGCAAATTTTAAATTAAAAAGTTATAAATATTATTTAATAAGTTTTGAGGAATGCATTATACATAATCATAATCATCCAACACTGCTTTCGGCCAGCAGACTGATCCAGAGTAATTATTATTTCTCCTCCATAGATTCATACAATGAATGAATGTCTGAATGAATCAAATACTGTTTAGTATGCATGCATGCATATACATATAATTTAAATATGTTTTTTTATTGCCGAACATTAGTCAATATGACAAGCCACATTAAACATTTGAATAAAAAGTCCAAAGGTCATTAAAAAACTACAAATACTTAACAACTGACAGAAAACCTAACAGTCATAAAGCAATATGGTGTTATCCCATCTTTTGTTGTTATTTGGACTCATGTTTTACAATGTAAAAGGTAGGCCAACTGGATGGTCTGTGATAAGTACACTTCACCATTGCCATTAGCCTTCAAAGATAACAGGAGAATGCTCTTGTGCAAGGGTGAGTGGATATTCAGCTCAAAGGCAGGATTTGATCCTCATCAACACTGCAATTAGTCTTTGATACATCAAGCCTCTAATTTTACTGTGATAAGACAGATGCTGCTTCTCTGGGCTTGGTTCTTGGCGGTGCCATACTAGGAATTTTCCCAAAAACAAAATGTGGTGAATACTTTCGATGAACAAGTAAGTTTTTTTCATTCCCTTTATGTCAACCAATGCATTTTGCAGCTGATCCATCTAACTATTTAATTTTATCAGACTCCTATGGCTGCCGATGAGATGTTAAATACTCTAATTAATTAATTAATTAATTCATATTGCTTCAAATCCAAAATCTTGAATGACTTAATGTTTTCAGTCTGCAACCAAGTGTTTTGGAACCCACTGTGCTTACGGGTACATTTTCTGTAGTCTTTCTTTGCATAATCACAATGAACGACAGTGATTCTTGTTTAAAAACTTTTCCTGAATGGAAACATTTTTTTCCAGAGTTTCTTGGCTAGCTATGTTCAGCAACAGATTTATGGCATAACGAACCAATGTTTCGGCAGACTTACAATCACCGTCTTCACAGATTGTGGCAGTCCACAACTGTTGCCTGTATGTAATTGTCAACACGACAGCTTCTATAAGTTTCATAATGATAGTATTTTTTACGGCCCAAATTTGTCTGAAGTGTGCATGATTGAAACATCAACCCTGGCAACAATAGATGTCCCACTCTGGTAGTACCTTGCGTAACTTGCTCAGTTTCCTCTTGCTGGTTTCTGCCATCGGAACTGCTTCACATTTTTCCAAGCCGGGTGTTATCACGCTTTTCTTCATTATCTCATCAACTGAATTGCTATTCTTATCCAAATGGAAAGGATTATTTTTTCTAAATATGCTTCTATCTATAGACATATCTAAGGTACCTAGGCTTTCCCATGATCTGAAACAAAATTATTCATAACAAATAAAACCAAAAATTTCCCCAAAACATTTACATGGTATTTCTAAAATGGCTCACACTTAAGCAAAACTTGAGCCAATCAATGTTGTAATTTAGCCAACCAATGTTGTCTCTCACTACTTAAATAAAGCCAAATAAATATGAAGATTTATTTTATAGGTATACATTAATATAAAATATCCAGTTAGCTAAGTGACAAAGAGTAATGAAGTTCCATAAATTTGGGACTTGGAATGAAACAGACAGCTAAGTGCCAATCAGCAAGTGGCACTTTTAACTTTAAAATACTGTCCGAGCCAAACGTCTTAAATAGTCCTCAGAGTTGCCTGCTAACTGGTCCTCGGAACAGCACAGCTTACCATAGCCAACAGTCAAGATGGCCTAGCTGTGTACAGATTGTTATGAATATAATAACTGAATATCACCCCAAAAGTTTTCTGCAGATTTAATGTCACTCCCTGAATTCTTGTCCGCTTAGCGTGGACAGCAGGAAGAACTATGCAATTTGAAATATGTAATAACACAGATTGTTAGATCATATCATATGCAAAAAAAATCCTATATTAATTCCATATTTGCTACATAATAACTAAAAAAATATGATATTATTTACTTACTGTTTTTCACTCTTTTCTGAATTATTTCCAAAATATATTCCTTCTGTTAGGTTGATTTTACTAATATCTGAAAAGAAAAGCCACATCAATCCTATTAATATTATAAATGTGAAAGTTTGGATGCTTGGATGTTTAGATGTTTGAATGTTTGTTATTCAATTACGCCCGAACCACAAAACAGATTTGGATGAAATTGGGTGCACAGCTAGTTTATATTCTGGATTAACACATAGACTACATAATTATGAAATTATATCCCCAGGGAGTGAATAAGGAGTAAATTAAGTTTTATGATAGAAAATCATAGGCAGTAAGTCATAGACATGCAAACATTGAATGTGTGTCACTTAGCTATGTCCACGACATGGTCATATAGTTATGTCTGGCGACTTCCTATCCTTTGCTTTGGTGAGACACGTCCACTTAGTGAAGCCTGCCGTGGCTCGCAAACTAACGGCACTAATAACAATTTAGTTTTAAACTTCATCAATAGATGGCGTCACCACATCTTGCCTAGCGGTTAACTGCCTACCCACAACTGGAGTTGAAGGCTGGCTGGTGTTGAAGCATAACCTGTATGCAGTGAGATTGTGCAATGGTACCAGACTGCCCATCACAAAGCTGGGGAGAAACATAAAAGGCGACTATTCTCACCGGAGCAGATTAAGGACAGCGCGTGTCGATTGCCATTACTTAATTCCCAATAATTTTCCATCAATAAATTCAAGGGCCAACCATTGAAAGTGGCAGGAATTCATTTGGGCTCTCCATGCTTCTCGCATGGTCATCTCTATGTTGGTTGTTCAAAAGTATCGAGTGCTCAAAACTTAAGACATAGTGGTGGAAAATAATAAATCATATATTGTCTACAGAAATACATAGCATTAAATTATGAATGTCAAGAAACAATGTGTTATTACACAAAAGAACTCTGAAAAACTCAAGGCTTACAATTTTCACAGGCTATAAAGCAAAGGAAGATTCTAGTTAATAATTTTACTATATTTTTAAAAGAGTCAATATTCATAGGAAAATATATAGTCACTATAAGTAAAACCTTTCATAAATCACTTCCAAAGGAAAAGGTATGCGAAAATGAATTTTCAGGGGAAATTATTATATATCATAAATCATCTACAGAGTAGAACCTTGAGGGTAACAGAGAGAGAGTATTAAGGAGGGGGGGGGGGGGGGGGGAAGGTCAGCATGAATAAGCAATAATCACAGATAATCAAATTTAAATGTATTTAGGTTATACAATACAGCAAAATTTCGTAACTTATCAAAACAAATGTACAAGTATTACTGACATTCACTGGAAATTCTAGTCTGTTTCTTATACTTTTAATAGTTTTTAGTTTTACTCCTTCCTTTTTCCCTTCCCCAGTGAATTACTCTTTTCCAGGCCTGGTCCCCCCCCCCCCTTCCCAAAAAAAAGTTAAATTTTTATTTGAGTACCCGGTTAACTGAACACCCGGTTAATTGGGTCACGGACAATAGAGGTTCTACTGTATGTTCAAAAATTCATTATTTTATATCAACAGGCCGGGTGTTATCACAAATGTAAGAGTGGTGGGCACACACACCTACCTACAGCATTGTTAACACTTTGATTGAGAAAAGTTAAAAACACAATAGAGGAAATATATGACAATATGGAAATAGGCCAATGAAAGTGAGATGGTTAAAGTAACGTAAATTTTGTTAAATAGACATCAAAGGAAGAGAGAATAATGATATTTGGTTGTTATTTAAGTTAGTATCGGTTGTGGAAGGTAAGGAACAGCCGTGTGACGAGTTGTAGTGAAATAAGATATAGTAGTGGAACAGGAAAATAATGGAATAAAAAAAAAGTAAGTTTGGATGATAGATATGGTGTTTGATAAGTAGGGTAATAACAAGTAATATATGGAAGTAAAAAATAATGTTTTCTAATGTACCTAGTAAAAAAAAGTTTGTTAAAGTTTCAGTTTTGATATGTGTCTTCAGTTGAAAGTGAATGATGCAAGTAGTTAATCATTAAGTGTAAAAGTTGGTAGTTAATTAAGAGTATAAGTAGAGGATACAGGATGTGTGTGGTAATGTGAGTAATAGTTACGAGAGAAATGAAAGATGATTTTTCGTTATATTGAATTAGTACCTATAGAGAATGAGCGACTAGTTGTAATTGTGGTAGTGATGAAAGATGTGACAGTTCTGTGTTTCATGATATTGAATGAATTGAATGGTGGGATGGCCTTTTTTTTTTTGGGCATAAATTTAATATATCAGTATACGTCCAACAATCTGACACATTCAGGACTTAGCACGTATCGGATTACCTTAAATTCTGAATTATCAATGGTATATTTCTCGCGACTACTAAACGGTAAGTTGTAGAGAAATATTATTTATTGGGAACATAAGGATAAACATTTCAAAACAAAAACAGACCAAAACTAAATTTCTTTCTTTAATTTTAAAGCTTGTATGTACACTTCCAAACTATTCCAAACCACGCTGAATGATTTCTACTTCCACTTATGTGTGTACATGAAAAACTTTTCAACCATAGCTAATAATGATAGGTTTTCAGCTTAAGTTTGCTTAGTGGGCTAAAGTCCCTACATTCCTCGGTGGTGCCGAACCATCGCATTCTCCGGACCGATGGATGCTGGACTGTCGGAAAATAAAAGATTATTATGGCCACAAACCCAGGAAAGGTAAGTTGTTTAATGTTTTCTTTTTAAAATGTTTTAATGATTTGTAGTAGGGTTTTGCATACATTTTATTTGCTGGGTTAAATGAGAGGTATGTTGTGTGGGTTTCATTTGCAATGTTAACTATTAATTTTATTAGGTAAGGTAATCCTAAAACCAGGTAATTAAAAAGTTTTTTTCTTTTTCTAGGTTAGGTTCATTTAATAATCATTGAAGAAATAGCACCAAAGTGATAGGTTTGGTAAGGTTAGGTCAAGTATACTACAAAATGTTTTATTTTCATTGTGATATGGTAGCAACATTGATGAAGTCATCAACAAGGCATTGCTGAAGTAATTAGGTACCTACAACCTGTACATTCTTACAGTACAAGCAAGGGTATAGGGCATTTAGGACAGGGATGATGAACAAGATTATTTTGAACAATATTTTTATCTTGAAAATACACGATGGCATGCAAAATAAAATAGTCGGTATTGTGTTCTAGACGATAAAATGCCGGGTTGTAATATATAATACAATAGGTACCCTAAAGTTAGTTTAGTTCCGAAACTTTTGCAAAACAATTATGAAATGTTCTTAGCCAAAAACTCCATATTTCAGCAGTCACCAGTGATGATTGGTGACATCAATACATTTAAGGACTCAGGATCTAGACTGCTCCCCTTTCATTGTTTTGAGTAGCCCCAATTTAGCAATTTTAAGCATTTTTCCATTTACCTAAATTTTACCCTTTATAATAGCTAGTACTGACTATTTCACTAATTTTCTCAGCCATCTTAACATGAGTGTTTCTTAAAATCCAGTAGGAATTGAAAAACACTTGGCGGGATAAGCAAGCAACATCAAGAAATAACATTTTCTGAATTTTTTCTTCAGTCAAACCTTGAATTCGACAGATCCAGAGGAGATCCAGAGGGAATTGAAAACCATATCAAGCGTCACTAGTATTGAGAAACAATATTTTATATATTTTTTCAATAAGCCGCGTAACAATAAAATTATCTCCAACATTTACAAAGTAAGTGTTAGTACACAAATTCAAGGTCGGTACACAGGCACGTAGGAACCGAGGGGGGGGGGGGGGGGGGGGGGGGGGGCGACCCAGGCGACTGCCCAGCCATAACATTTCATGGCCGGGCAAAGTGATGGTTTTGCCCGTCCATTGCATCAGATGAACAAGAGGCATTGTCTTCATTGCAATGCTAAGTGGTTTTGTGGGATTTTCTTGTCTGCGCGTTACTTAATTCTTAAAATAAATTAGTCAAACATATTTTTAGTTATAAATACATCGTTGCCTTTTCCAAAGCTCTAGATAACTTGATGATATCTGTGGCCTATTTCATAAAACTACAAGTCTACAAGTTACTATAGAGCATCCCACTCTTAGATTGCAGTGTGGAAGTAAATGGGCGCATTCTCTCTCTCTCTAACACACGCCGATTGCCGTTAGCACTGTCCTTGTTTCTTTGTGCGTTGTTGCCAAATATCAAACGAAATTTAAAATTTTAATTTTTGGACCAAGCTTTTTTTCATATTGTATAGAATCAAAATACGCATCAGGCAATGCTTATTTTGAATACTTAACAATATTTTAAGTGTCCGAAAAAATTAAAAAACATAAAACTTATTCGCTGCGAACTGTTTTGAAGTATTCCGATATGTTTCACATCAAAAAAAGAAAACCTATTTGTGTATTTCATTCAGATTTTTTTTATTAGTAAATTAATGCCTTAGGACGCCACCGAACAAATGTTAAGACCAAAACTGTACAGGTTTCACTTAAATAAATTTTTTAATATATTGAAATGCATTTTCTCACAACCTGACACATCAAAAAGTTGACCCGCGGAAAACTTTTTTTCTGTTAAAGATAGATGGGGGACGAAAGCGAGAAAAATGTTCACAATGAATTGAATTAGTTTTTAAAAGCAGCCCCATCTCAATTGCTTCTACAGTTTCCCTGGAAATAGCTGTTAAAGATGTGTCTTATCAGTACAAGAGCGCGCGTTGCCGTCGTAAGAGGAAACAGGGTCGTGTGTTTAGATAAGTGGGGTTCTGTCCTACAAGCAATTTCAAATACATGGCTTCCTTAGTCAACAAAAAATATTATAATCGATTCTTGAACATAATATGTAAAATGTATGAAATAAATACGAAGGAATTCAATAGCGATCATGGTACAAAATTTTGAATTATTTTTCTATCCTCAACACCAAGCATCTTATCAAACATTGTTTTAGACAAAGTTTTGGAAAATAATTATGATATTATTACAAACAATTTAAACAGATTTGATAAGGTGTTTACTAAGGCAGTTACGTTTTTTTGTCCGGTGAATTTTTTTTTCGAACCCATGCAGTTATGGCTGGTCGTATCAAAAATGTATTTAGAAAACATTTTTCGGCATTAGGTAATCCGAGTTATCATACGTTAAAACGGATTCGATATTATTCATATTATGGGAGTTGTTGCGATTTTTCTGTTTTTCAAAAAATCTTCCCCATTTCGAACCAATTGTTTGGATTTTTCCCATAACTTACTCGACCGAGAATTTCCATTACCGTATTTTATTTATAATTTTGGACATGACTTGTCCAAAAATACGGCATTTATCGGGCCCATGAAAATGTGATATATATATATATATATATATATATATATATATATATATATATATATATCACTCTTAGATTGCAGTACACGGCTTATGGCGCGCGCTGTTGCCAAATCTCTAACACATTACGAATTTCAGGAGATGCGTGTCTATGTAATTTGGATCGAACAAGAAGCATTTTAAGATATCATATCGTAATTTATAATATTTTATACTATTACACATATATTTGTTATAGTTTTCTTTTATGTTCTAAAAATCCCATATATATACATTTACAAATGTTTTGATACATCTGTGTACTGTTGCTTTGGAAATACCACGCATATCTCCAACTGCATGGTACTGTCCACCATTTCCCAACAAATGTAGAGAGACAAATATTTGTTCCCTTGCAGATAACGATTTATTTCTTTGTGTAGGGTGATCCAATAGATGAGCTATATCTTGTACTAGCTCCTCTAGTTTAACAGCACTCATGCGGAACCTTTCGTTATACTCAAATACTGTGCCAAGTCCCATGTTCACTCTCTCTCTAAAATTGCTTGGTCGCCTCATAACCTTAATATCTATATCATCAACAGAATCGGTAAATATAATAATATCCATTGTATTCTGATGTTATACACAAGCATAGACTTATTAATGATTTACAACTAATATAA
This sequence comes from Bacillus rossius redtenbacheri, assembly GCF_032445375.1. Classification (NCBI taxonomy): domain Eukaryota; kingdom Metazoa; phylum Arthropoda; class Insecta; order Phasmatodea; family Bacillidae; genus Bacillus; species Bacillus rossius. The sequence goes on from NC_086330.1 coordinate 156,303,479, forward strand.
TTGGACTTACACAATATTCTACCTATGTATTGACACTAGTAGCAATTTCTCACAAGTTACACATGCTTGCAAGCTACAAGTTTGTTTATGAAACAAAAACATTTATTTACTTGTAAAATTAACTTGTAACTTGTAGCATTTCACTTGTAACTACTAGTATTTACTTGTAGCTTTATGAAACAACATTATCAAAGTTTTTACAAGTTACTAGCAAAGTTACTTGTAACTTGTAGACTTGTAATTTTATGAAATAGGCCACTGGGGACTAAATTTAAAGGTGCTTGTAATTTATGTTCTCTGTGCAGTGGGAAAATTCAACAAATTGCCTTTAAAAATAATTCTACGAGGCGAAACCTGAAAAGTGAACACTGTTTTGTGATGCCGAGCCTCAAGTAAATTTGTTATATAAAAAAAGTTAAAATTTCTGCTAGTAGTGCATTTTATTTTTATGTACGAAAGATGCTTAAATAGCACCATTTTGCTCTTTAGAATACTATTTTTTTTACCGGTGGAGAGCCCCCGGACACCCCCTTTGTTAAATCCACCACTTATAATTATACTCTCCTTTGCCCCCCCCCCCCCCCCAAAAAAAATTAAATATTTGCTTCCTATGCGCCTCTCAGTACATATTATCATCTTAATGGTCTGCTGTTTTTGGGTTGTTACGAGCCATTAAGACTAGTTTCACGGCGCACACAGTTCCGTCATCTGAAAACGCTGTAACTTTACCATCATTTTAAACAATATACTCACCCTTTCGATATCGAATTTCAGCAGAATTAGCTTCAACTTCTTTCTTTTTCTTCTTTTTAGAGCCTCCCGTATCAATCACAAATAATGAGTCCATTATTTACTTTACTTTTCCTGAAACATTCGATTGAAAAAATTCCATTTAACTATTACACGCTGCTTTCAAACATGTTATTTACTGTTTTTAGCATAGAGTAAATAAAATACTAGTACAGAGTGGACACTCAATGCTATTGCAGTTCTACGTTTTTTTTATTCAGAAATGCCCTAGTTGCTATACAAAAACGCAAACTTGACAAACATTAAAACGAAGTTGCAGTGGCTTAAAACCGATATAAAATACCTTCTGGAGTAAGACTTATGTTTCAAATTATAAGTAAAATTTAATTTACTAACATGTTGTCCCACTGCGAATTGTTTTAGAGGGATTTCTCCTATTCTGACTTGATCATAGTCACGGGCCTTTTAATGAAGGCCAGTGGCCGCAGTGACTGTTAATGAGGTTAGTTGTCTGCTCCGTGCGTGGTGTATTTGCCCGGAGTGTCTACGACGCACTTATTACATGTCGGCTAATTAGTAATTTTGTACTAATTGATTTTCTTTTAATTGAATTATGGGTTCGAGTCTCCGGGGTTCCGTACCTTTAACTTTCATTATGTCTATTGGGGTCACGCCCAAGGCGCTCGCCTGACTCAATCCGGCTGGGCAAGGGGCGCGCTCCGAAAACGAGATACGGTACTGGTGGCGCACCGTGTTCCCGCTAACCGCGGTACGACGACCCCCTAGCTCAGCCAGCACCCTTCGACACGCGATCCCATGGCGCGTGGCGCCTTAGCGCCGTCGGCGCATGGAGTGTCGGCGCAGGTGGACGCCGCGTCGGTCGCTGCGTGGGCAGCTGGGCCTGGAGGCGGCGCCGCGGCGCATGAGGTGCTGGTGCAGGCGGACGCCGCCTCGGTCGCTGCGTGGGCAGCTGGGCCGGGAGGCGGCGCCGCGGCGCATGAGGTGTCGGTGCAGGCGGACGCCGCCTCGGTCGCTGCGTGGGCAGCTGGGCCGGGAGGCGGCGCCGCGGCGCATGAGGTGTCGGCGCAGGCGGACGCCGCCTCGGTCGCTGCGTGGGCAGCTGGGCCGGGAGGCGGCGCCGCGGCGCATGAGGTGTCGGCGCAGGCGGACGCCGCCTCGGTCGCTGCGTGGGCAGCTGGGCCGGGAGGCGGCGCCGCGGCGCATGGAGTGTCGGAGCAGGCGGACGCCGCCTCGGTCGCTGCGTGGGCAGCTGGGCCAGGAGGCGGCGCCGCGGCGTATGAGGTGCTGGTGCAGGCGGACGCCACCTCGGTCGCTGCGTGGACAGCTGGGCCAGGAAGTGGCGCCGCGGCACATGAGGTGCTGGGCGGCGTGACGAGACTGCTCAGGACGTACTCGGCCAGGTGGGTCGGGGGTGGCGCTGCCGTCGGGGGCGCTCTCGCGGGCTACTCCCTTCGGGGCACTCCACCGTGACCTTCATTACCCAGTGCCGGGCACGGCGGGGTCGGCCTCTTCTCTGCCGGCGTGGCGTGGTGTATGTCCCCGCGGGCTTCTCTTGCCTCGGGGAGGGCTTGCTCTCGGGGGCTTCCCCCCGTGTCGGGGCTGCTGTGTAGCAGGGGACCTCGCGGAGGTCATGTCCTGTGTCTGTTTTTGGTCCTCCGGGCGGGTGTGCGTCGGTAGGAGTGACAAGCCCGTCGGCAGCTGTGCTGGCATGTGTGGGGGGCAGGATCTTGTTTACCTCAGCCCGGTGAGCGGGGGGGACGTCAATGCGCTCGTCCACTAGGGCCAGTATCGTGTCCTGGTGGAGGGGCGTCTGTCCTAGGGCATACACTACACATCTCTCCGCCCGCCCCAGGATGAGGCGGGGAGGTTCCAGCGCTAAGACCGCGTCTTGCTGGACTAGCCAGGAGAGTCCCAGCACCACCTCCTCGCGCAAATCCTGCACCACCACCGCGGATACACAACTGTCCGATTCTCTGGTACTCACCGCGATCTCGGCGTGTCCCAGCATCCGCCCGGTGTGCGTCGTGGTAGCCAGGCGTAGCTCGCCGCCGCCCGGTCGTAACGCGCCTGCGGGCACGAATGAGGGCCGCACGAAGACGTCCACTTCCATGCGCAAGATATAAAACGACTTCACCAACAACAACCCAATTAAAAATATTTCCCTGCCAGTCTGTTTTCATGTTGTTTACAAATACATAAAATACATGGTTTCTTTACCGTCCATATTAATTCAAAAAATAAACATAAATAAATAGATTATCATATTAACACTTTGATGACAGTTTGTGCTCCCTCTGATAGCACAAACCATTATGTTGCTTCACTGCCACACAGGGGCGTGTCAGTGGTGCAAATGGTGCGAATGTAATATTAGACATTCTTCTATCACACAAAAAACAATGCATTAAAATGTAACTGCTTTATGGAATTTTTGTTACTGCCGTCAGCCGCGGTCTCGTGTTCGAGATCGGGCGCAGGTCCTAGCGGGGTGGCTGATTTTCTTAGCGTTTTCTGCTCCGGGAGGGCGCCAGACTAGCTCGGTGTCTAACCGTGTGATGGTCGTGGGTTCGTTGCCCCAGCGTGGTCCGCTAGAACCATCGGCGGTGGTGAAATTTGTTTCCTGATTGGTTCGGGTTGTTTAAATTAATTTACATACACTGTTGGTTGTTCTACAGGTCGCACGTCGCGCACGGGGGGTGCGGGGTGGACTTTTATTGTTCACGATTGACACTGGTTCATTACATTGGGCGCGAGGTTTACTCGGCGGTACATGACTGCCAATGGGGCGTCGGAACACATAGAAGTTTTGATTACACTATGATTACAATTACACTTGATAAAACGGCACTCTGTGGTGCTTTTAAGTACACGGTTACAATGCACACGTTGGCACCTGCGTGCCTCTACGTGCGTTTACTTAAGTCCTCACGCCAGTTGCAGTCGAGGGAGAGTGTTCAATTAGCATCGGCTAATTTCGTAATCTGTAATTGGCGACGCGCGGGCCCACCTGTGTGGACCGCGGCTCGCTACTAAATTAATACACGTTTACTCTTGAAGGTAGCCTGTGCCTGTGCACTAGGCGATTAAATAAAGTTCTGGGGTGGCGGGAGACGGCCCGTACCGAATACTGCACGGCCCCACGTAATGCTTTGTGTGGGGCGTGTTAAATTGATGCGGCTGGGTTAGGCCCTACACCGGAAAAAGGACCGGGCGCACACGGGGAGTATTAAAGAAAAAGGTTTTGGTTGTGACTATAATTACCAGATGGACGTTGGATGAAACAAAGAGATGCTGGCTCCCCGTGGGACGTGCGTCCGTCCCGGTCCGCGAGTCGCGCTGTACTGACGTGCAGCCCTGGCGCGAGGGGAGGGGTGAGCTCCCTGTCGCGCCAGAGTTTCTAAAGTTCCGTTAATCGTAAAAATCTATATAATTAATTAAATTTAAGTGGCTCTAAATTCACATAATAAAACATAATGATTAATCTAATATCTATATATGTTATAGAAATGACATTTAATAAGTTTGTCTAAACTAAGTTTGAATATTAGGGTCAATCTGGAGACTGTCTGTTTCTTGAAAACTACTCCAGTGGCGAACGATAATGCTAATTTAGGGTGGTTTGAGTTACGTCACACGTTTCCCTACTGAAATTAGGCTGAAGGCCGCAAGGGTTGCACTCACAGCTGTTTTAGCGGAAAACTACACGTGAGTGAGCCGGGCACTCCTACGTCGCACTTTATTAATTAGGGGCTTTTGTTTGTTTTTGCTTACTGTATTATTATGTGGGGGATTTTATAGGCACGGGGATTGCGTTGCATGCGTAATTAAAAATGGTTCGCTATTCTCTACCTTGGGCTGCGGTCCGCTCACTTGACTCAGGTGGGCCATGGCTAGGGGTGCTTTCCGTTAGCGGAGCCGAGTACTGGCGGGTGCAGGTCGGGCTTTGGGGTGGCCTTCGGCCGTACGACGTCATTACTATACCCGAAACATAGTTTGACCTAACCCACTGCACATGTCACATTTGCATGCGAAGCCAGTCCTGTTTCGAGTGCTGCGAACCAGGACTCGGCAGTTCGTCGTCACCCCTATGAGCGAACTGTGAATGTCTCTCTGCGGAACCCTACAACATTTTTTCTCCAGTTTCATCTTAGCAATAATAGAATTTTCGGCAAATCATTTTCTATTGGCTCCATGGCTAGCCTCTCAGTCGGCCCGAACTCACCGACCATTTCAATTAACCATGTGTGCCCTCGTAGGGAATTTTTCTTTGTTCTAGGTAAATCTTATTAGCTGAGGTACGGATTGTGCTCCAGGTCTCATGTCATGGACATTTTCCACCAGGCAACTTTGTGGTTTCGACCGCACTGGGCTGCCACATAAGGCATTACGTGCCAAAGACATTATTTTCGTTAAGATGGTCCGAGCACTTTTGGGCCTGCTGTCTTACCACTAACGTGGCATTCTACGTAATTGTTGTACCATTCTGGAGTGGTTTTTGTTCATATATTATGTTAGGGTTCAGCCATGTCTTTGTCCATGCAGTGTGTTGCAATGAAGGCATCTGCAGTGAGCCAACATTTGTTATGTCATTAGATTTCTGTTATATCGAGTCCTGTGTAGTCATGTCACCATTTATTAGTGTATGGTATGGCAAGTGACCTGTTATATTTAATTTATGCCAAGTTACATCGTACTTATCCAGAGAGCACTTCCACATCTAGTGAGCGGGGTGTACCATGAGTACCTGCATCTTAGTATTCGTGATTTAGGCTAGAATAGGGCAGTACAACATCAAAATAAGCCAGAGATTTCCAAACATCATTACTTAGAGATAACGAGTTTTGGAATTGCTGAGAGTTTATAATAGTCTAAATTCCGAACTAGAAACGACCTTCATGTTTAATGGACGAAAAGTATTTTATATCAAATTTAATATATTAGAAAATATTGACGTGTCCCGACAGCAGCATCCAGGGCTGGAGTGTCTTGAAGTGGGGTGAACAACCTCCTAAGATGTGATGTCCTAAGTTGTCACTGCCGAACAGCTCCTGCAGGGTGGGCAGTCTGCCAGGCAGAGTGGGGCTACAGCTTTCCCTCTTGCTGGGAAACAGGGAGGAGGGGGGGAAGGCTGCTCCAGGAGGGAAGTCCTAAAGCGTAATTCTTGAGAGGCCGTTCCAGGGGGAGGGTTTCAGAGTATAATCCTGAAGGGGCCACTCCAGGGGATGAGGAATGTTAAAGCATTATCCCGAAGGGCTGCTCAAGCGAAGGATTCTAGAGCATAAAATTAAACCATTTTCCAAATTCCGACTTTATTCCCCCAGATTTCTCTGGGGTAAGAATCTCTGACTGATCGCCGCCGCCGATCCATCATATTGCCATCCGGGGCAGTTAGTGTGTGCGAGACCAGAAACCGAAGTTTCTATAACTCGCTTAGTGCATTGTAAATCAGGTGCACCCCACACTTTTGTAAAATCACTTGGATCAACGGGCGGGGCGCGTGTCTTGTTGGATAAGTTTGGCACACGGGCCTGTGTGTGTGCTGGTAGGTTGTGGAAAAGTTATGTGTACCTGTCATCGGCGGGGGAGAGAAGCTCCCCACCAGTTAGATCGGCTAACTGGCATGATGTAATGTAATGTTGGTGTGCATTAGAGGCTTGACTGTGTGCTGTAATTTCAAGTGACCTAGTTAAACTCGGGTGTGGCATGTAGTGTAAAGCTGTGCGAGCCACTCTTTCGAACCTCTAAAAAATTCCTGGCCAGACCATGATCAATTAAAAATTGAAAAGGACTTTTTATTAAATATTGCACTGATGAGTTTAACGAATAAATTTAATATCAACCAAAAGTAAGAAGCCTGTAGAATATACAAACGTTGGGTTGTCTATTTTTTTCCTGGCATAACTACTGGGTTGGCAGGTATAAACAGGTAAATCGATAATAGTTAATTTCACCAATCTGTTTAATAAATAAATCTTATATCAAAATGAGCGCTATTTAATTGCGAATACGATGATATAGGGTTGTCTGTAAAAAGTCTGGCCTGAATGAAAGGTGAAAATTTTATGCGTGTGGAAATTTGTGACAAAGAGGTCCGAGCTAACTATCCCATGCGATAGAAGAGGACACTACATTACAGCTGCGTGCGACGAGACCGCTGAATGAAAGAGAGCGTGTACGGTATGCTATTTATTCGTGCAAAAGAGAAGGATAACGATACATTAGTAAATACTGAGCATTATTTTGGAGTAGTTAATAACCTAAAAGATAACCTAAAATATTGTGAACAATTAATACAAAAATGTTATTATTGAAAAAGTTACAATCAATAATTATTATAATGTATCTGATTCATCAGAAGTGAAATGTTGATCATCGAGTTCGGTACAATCGTCTTCATTTTCCGTAATTTCGACAATGTCTTGTATTTTCATTGGCGTTTGGATCCCAATAAATCCTGTTGGTTTCAAATATTCATCAAAATGCCAACCACAGTTTTCAGGCTGCAATTTCACACATTTAATGTCTGTTGCATTAAGCCACATAGAAATAACAAAAATAGTTTGCAAAATTTTTTGTTGTAGGGATATCCAGCATGGTGGTATAGTATTCAAATCGAAACTTTTAATTTTTTTTTTTTAAGAATTTTCCACTGTCTTCTTTCGCAGCATAATTTTTCATAAAAATTCGATGTCTAGCATCATTCACTCTGGTGCAGTGATTGACGCCATACATTTTGGCTGTAAACTCTTGAGCAATATCCATTTTCTTATCACTAAAGATATCAGCTTCGTCAGTTAATGATCTAAATTTTTTTGGTACTTTTCACTCTTGGAAAATATTTGAAACGGCCTAATGCTCAGTATTTACTAATGTATCGTTATCCTTCTCTGTTGCACGAATAAATAGCATACACGCTCTCATTTATTCAGCGGTCTCGGCGCACGCAGCTGTAAAGTAGTGTCCTCTTCTAACGCACGGGATATTTGGCTCGGACCTCTTTGTCACAAGTTTCCACACGCATAAATTTTTCACCTTTCAAAACACGAACACCGTCATTCAGGCCAGACTTTTTACAAACAACTCTATACCTATCATTGTATTCGCAATTAAATAGCGCTCATTTTGATATAAGATTTATTTATTAAACAGATTGGTGAAAATAACTATTATCGATTTACCTGTTTATACCTGCCAAACCAGTAGTTACACCAGGAAAAAAAATAGACAACCCAACATTTGTATATACTATAGGCTTCACACTTTTGGTTGGTATTAAATTTATTCGTTAAACTCATCAGTGCAATATTTAATAACAAGTTGACGCCACTCCCACTGCCTGTTTAAGTTTTTTGAGAAATTATTAATATGAAAATGATCTCAGGGGGCAAAAACGAGGATTCGGCCTCGTGGCTGCAGGCAGGAGCGCGTCGCGGTTTGAAAACTACCCAGGCTGTTCAAGCCACCCAGGACGCCTTATAAATAAATGGTAAACTGATTGACACGACACTGCACTTTATTAAAAGCCGTTACACACGCCTGTCCAAGGACTGGCCGCGTCTGTTGTCTGACCGTCGCTGCGCGAGAGTCTCTAGACGTAGACGATGCGCGCGACCAGGATAGATGGCAAAACGGTATGTGCGGACTTATACTGTGGCCGTTATCGACGTGAAGGATGCGGCAAATAATCGCGGAGCTACTATGCTGCACCGGCTTATGCAGTCAATGACGTTAACATGTAGAACAGCACATACAATTGAATGTTCTAAAGATATTTGCAATCTAACCTGTTACAAAATATCAATGTCCCGTAATGTACGTAGGCCCGTCTAGATGAGAACATACAAGTCACAGTCACTTATTACAGCTTAAAACGATTATTACGTGGTTAGATTGCAAGATAGATGTGACACAGTTAAATAAGATAAATCGTAAATACGTAGATCAAAGAGTTATGACTCGACACACGAGGCTGGCTAGGAGCTATGACAATAATGATTAATTGGCTTCGAAGCCTGAAAACTGCGTAAGACTCATTTACGTTGTCCGTATGCTCAGGACATGAAAATTACATAGTAAATTGAAATCTCCCTGTTGGGAATAAAAGCATTAAGTTATGAGTCGCACGAAATGACGTACGACTGAGTGGGGTCGGGCGCAGAGCTGAAAAAAGGATTTAATAAACCTACACTATTGCGATGACTTGGACGTGGTGCGAAATCTGTAGGCTCTGCGTTCGCGGAGCGACCGACCCCTGTGAGCTCCCGACGGCAACTGAGCGCGAGGGCGCCGCGCGACCTCGCGCCAAGACACGTGAAGCGCGGGAAAACAGCTCCGACCAGTTTTGGACTTAATGACATCTTTGACAATACATGATCATTTAACAATTGTATATAATTTTACTTGAATTAATTATGTCTTAATTGTTATTAAATTTGGTTGTTTTAAAATAAGTATTAATGATTTAATTTAGCGCATTGCCACACTCGGACAGGCGCTGTAGTCGACTTGGTGTTCGTCGCGGTGCACATTCACTCACTCGGCGGACATCACGCTCGGGCGTGTTCGATGCACTTAAGAGTAAGTGTTGTTGTGACATAACGGCCTGTGCGAACCACAGGGAGCACCGGCGGTTGGCGTCAAAGTCAATTTTCAATTTTTAATTAATCATGATCTGGCCAGGAATATTTTAGTCAACCCACTTGAGATATATTTTCTAACATATTAAATTTGATATAAAATACTTTTCATCCATTAAACAGAGGGGTGAAGGTCGTTTCTAGTGCGGATCCTCTACTATAACGAGTTTTGGAAATTATGAGTGAAATTAGAATAACTTGGAATAACTGTGTGTATATAGAAACTTTATTTCTCATTTAGCAGTGCAACATGGAAGTGAATTATTATTTTTTTTTACATACAGAATAACAAATTCCAATGAAAGTAGTATTGTAAATACATTCCTACTTCCATTTAAAAATAACTTGTTCTGTACCACAAAAAAAAAGTAAATAGAATTGTCATATTTTAGAACTATTATGTGGTACAATTGCCTTGTAAAATGTTAAATACCCTTATGGCTTAAGACCCTTTTATAACTGAGTTAAATAATTATGAATCGAATGTTTGAAGAAATGAGTTAGGCTTGCGACTGATTTTTATGTTTGGGGGTTGCTGATTTGTATACTGAAGGTGTATGATGGGTTCGTTTCGTCACCATGGGTTACTACTGGTGACAGGATGAGGACTCGGCTTCAGGCCTGGCCAGATGTACCATGTCAACTCGATTCCAGATTATCAAAATCCTACTGCCATGGGCAGTAAAATAACTTAGTTCTGTCCTGTCTGCTTCGCACTTGGCTACACCAGAGTCAGTGTTAATGTGTATATGTGTAACTAGCTGCCCGAGCCGGCTTCGCACGGCTATACTAATGGAAAAAAATTAAGCCACATCTCCCATTTACAGTAATGGTAAATTTAAAATATTAGTGAAAATTTATTTCAATGCTGTATAATGTACGGGAGAGAAAATGAATAGCACCGATGGTTTCCCGACTCGTGCACGCAACATACAACTGATGTACCCGTACTTCGCTACGGCAGTCTACAGGCAGATCACTCTTGCGACGCTCATTATACATTCCCCTCCTTGTGGGTACGCCACTGCCGCGCGATGCCCGTTGCCATGGAGACGCAGAAGGCATGAACAATGCAAAACCTGTTCTCATGCAGGCAAAGTACCCACTGTTGCCTGGTTTTAACCACCCATGGGATCTAATTTTCGGAAAATGTCATCCTGCGTAACATAAGGAACATTACTGTGAAGTTTCAAGTCTGTAAAATATATATACTTGAAAAAAAGGGCAATTTTTGATATTTAAAGTACCCGCAAAATTTCAACGGTGATGAGGACTGCACTAACAATGAAATAGTCGTTGCCATAGAGACGAATGAAGCATCAACAAAGCAACAGCCGTTGCCATGGTGATTTCCTACCAAAAACTGGAAATTTTGACATATTACGCCCCCAAAACTCCCCTTGAGATCGGATTTCCGCAGAATCCGTTCTTAGTGAGCGTCTACATCACAAAATGAGTAACTATGCTAAATTTCAAGTCAATCGGGTGTATAGTTTTAGAGATCTCGTTATGAGTGAGTCAGTGAGTGGTATTTCCTTAATAAACTTCTAGCGCCTGCGGCATTGTCAACACATACTTCGTACATGTACTGCATGTTGTATCTAACCCTCTCCAACGCATTTGATTCTAAATTGGACTTTTAGTACGGATCCCTAATGTTATTGATAATTTAATATAGCCTATAGCCTTCCTCGATAAATGTACTATCCAACACTGAAAGAATTTTTAAAATCGGACCAGTGGTTCCTGAGATTAGCGCGTTCAAACAAACAAACAAACAAACAAACTCTTCAGCTTTATAATATTAGTATAGATAAGTTTGTTGATACTTGCAAAGGATGATGGATGGTGTAAAATATAACAGTACTCGTGTTATTTTCAGGTCATCTTAAGACATACTGACAGAGCTGTTCTTTTAAAATTCAATTGTTGTGTGTGATGTCACGTCCCACCATGAGCGTGGAAGTGGTATCTCTGGAGCAAGGACTTCAGTCCAGATCGAGCCATTGTCGGGGATGGATGCTGTCTCGTGGAACTCCTATCTTTTTGCAGTCACTGATTATTGGTGTCAATAGCATAAATCATTATAAAATAATAATTCGTTAAGTTCCACAAGTGATAAAATATTTTTGAGCCGGGTACCTAATATCTCCTCCAGTACTGAAAACCCTGACACCGTGTGGAACATGTCAAGACAGTTTTCATACTGTAACAGCTGACTCCAAGAGTTACATTTTCATTTATTGACCATGTCTGTGCATCGACAATCATTTTCAGACTAAAAAGTTGTGCCAGGTGAATAATTCCAAATACTCAGTTTTATTTTTTGGGTCTTTGGTGAAGTGCACTTCTTAGAAACAGTAAAAACAATAAACTCGGAAATTCCATCAAATGAGTTGTATGTTTTTAATTGAATTCCCTTCCAAGCAGTTTTTTGGGGAAATGGGCATGGTGAGCAGTAGGTAAAGAGGTTGACATCGACCCAATTGTCTACCTAGCTTCCGCAGCCCGTTATGCCATGCCAACGCCTTCTCCTGCCCTGTGTCGCGAGTGCGCCGTATTGTGCAGTGCAATGTGGCTAGAGCAGGGGTGAGAAGACTCGCGCGTCAGGGGGGCCAACGGCCGAAGAGGATTTTCGTTTGAGAAGACTCGGAGGTTGTGTAAATAAATGCATTAATTAATAATTGTAATAGTTCTGTAAATATTCTTTGTTAATTCCTTTTTATAATGTTTTTATTAATATTGAAGGGTTTGTGTTAATCATTGTTTACTGGGCGACCGCATCATGGTCTCCCGCATGCGACACGTCAGGGGCGGCGCGGGACGCGAGGGAGGGGGGAGAGAGTTATTCACACGCGGAGCGGCAGTCGCCGACATGCCTTCACGGCGGATACATGTGCCACGCAGGACGCCGAGGCGGGCAGCGCATAAGTGGACGCCGGCGTTGTGACATGGGGAGCGGCAACGGCTTTCCAGACTACTGGGAACAGTGCCCTGGTCAAGCAGCAGGCATGGGCCAATCGCGGCTCGCGGATAGCGACAGGATAGACTGCGAATTACCGGCATGTTAGCATGGGATGGGGTGAGGCCAATGATAGGACCACACGCTTTACCAAGGAACAGTCATCTCTCTTTCCCGCTTAGTTTGTACATATATGGGTTTAGAGTTAGATTTTCAGCATTGTATATAGTTTGTGCAGGAAAGTGTGTCAGTGGTGGAGTAGGTGAACAATACTCGCGTTGCCGCGCAAAGCATCAGACTGTCGCAGGCGGAGCCGGGCCAGCCCCATGTAAAGAGTCCCTGTGCGAATAAAACAGACATTCTGCTAACACAGGCTTTGAATAATTACGTATTCAAGATGGTTCCTCCTGGGCCAATCTGGCCGAACACTTCTCTACCTAGAGCAGCTGGGCATCCGGGCATAAATCAACGAGGGAGGGACAGCCTGCCGACTTCATATGGCGCCCAACTAGTTTGCCTTTTTCAAAATTTCAAACTTTCAAAGTCTAAGATATTTTTCAGATTTTGGGCGATGGCAGCGTGGCACTTCTGCGGTTGCCAATCCGCATGAATGGGCGACCCATCCACGCACTGGTGGACATGGCGGCGACCCACTCGTACATCGTGGCCCACTTGGTGGAGGAGGGGAGCTTGCAGCCGAGACCAGAGGACGTCCAGCTGGCGACAGAGCGAGTCAGCACGCCCATGTCTGGGCGCAGGCACATAACCATCGAAATACGTGACCAGTGCAGTCAGACCACCTGCCTCGTGATGCGGAGCTTACGGGAGGACCTAATCTTAGGCCTTCTGTGGCTAATCCAGGAGGAGGCGAGCGTCGACATCGCGGAGGGTAAGTTGCACGTGGGAAGGCAGAGCCGAAGGATGGTGTACTGCGTCGGCCGCCCCAAACCCCAGGTCCCACCTACCCCGAATAGACTCGTGGATATCCGCAATGATGTTCCACAGGAATACCAGGAGCTGTTCGAGGATGTGCTGGCCCAGCAGCCGGAGGTGTTCGCTACCACGGACATGTTAAGATGTACCACAGTAGCCAAACACAGCATACCAACCAGACCACACACACCTATTTTTGTCAAACCCCACGACTTTGGGCCCAGGGAGAAGCAGGTCATACAGGAGCAGATAGTGGAAATGCTCCGAGACGGGGTTATAGAGCCCAGTGAGGGGCCCTACAACAGCAGGGTAGTCATGGCTAGGAAAAAGGACGGGACATTGAGGTTTTGCGTCAATTTTAAACCTATAAATTCGGTCACCATTCCAGCACCTCCCCCGCTAATAAACATTACAGATGCTCTGGCGGGTGACGGCGATGTCACCATCTTTTCGTCCCTCGACTTAAAGTCGGGATATTGGCAAGTGCCTCTCCGCCTAGCAGACCGCCCAAAGACCGCCTTCACCGCTCCCGACGGCCACAGGTTTCAGTTCTGTGTCATGCCATTTAGACTCATGGATGCCCCCTCGACGTTCCAGGCAATGATGGTCTGCGTCCTGGACGGGTTCGTTGGCAAGTTTGTCATGGCCTACCAGGACGACGTGATCATCTGGTCACGAATGTGGGAGGACCATGATAGTCACTTAGCCATGGTCCTCGAGCGGCTGGCGAGGCACAGGCTGACCTGCGCACTGCGCAAGTGCCACCTGGGGGCGGGGGAGCTCCAGTTCCTGGGGCACCTGGTCAATGCGGAGGGGTGCAGGCCTCTCCCAGAGCATATTGACATAATAGCCATGAAACCAGCACCACATACTAGGAAGCAGCTGCAGCGACTAATGGGTCTACTTAACTGGTTGAGGACTTTCATTCCAGACTTTGCGTCAGTCACCGCCCCCTATGACTGACTTATTGTCCCCTAAGACCAAGTTCCGCTGGACGATGGAGGCCGACTGCGCTCTGAACACGGTCAAGCAGCTGTTCAGAGAATTTCACACACTGGCCAGGATGGGGCAGTACGGACCCCTGTATTTGCAGACAGACTAAGTCAGGTTGGTATGGGGGCCGTCATGTATCAGCTAGGGCCCGATGGCGAGCACCCGGTCATAGAGTACGCGAGCGCCAAGTTCGGGCCCGCCGCACGCAGGTATGACGTTGATGCACATAGCGGTCTCAGAGAAGGGGGGGCATTTGACTCCGACCGCCAATGCTCCTCTATGTCGCACAGACCGCTATGCCTCATCAACGTCTCGCGAAGGCGTGTGCACCGAACGCGCTCGTGCGCGCACCGGAGTGTAGAAAGTGCAACGGGGCGAACGCCAGGTAACAAGTGCTACGCATGGAGCTAATATACAGTAATACATCTGGAGAGGACAAGGGAAGGCTAGCAGAGGATGCAAGGTGAAGCCGGATCGGCGTTTGTTCCCTGCTTCCTACGCTGGAAGAAAACGAAAACGAGCCAAACTTGCCTCGCGCGGCCGAAAAATCCTCCAAACTAAACTCGCAACAGCTCCGAAACTATCAAAACAATCAAACTGAAAATTTTACTGGATTATCTGTAAACATTTTCCCCCACACCGCTTTAATTTTTTTTTTCGAAACATGAATACTTTCATTTTTAAAAATTAAATACCTATTTACTGCTAAATTTTTTTGTGAATACGCAGAGTAAATTACAACATCGAGGAAAAAAATTTTGTTTGCAATTATAGGTGGGGGACACCAGTGTATGAAATTAGGAAGAAGCCTCAAATTTTATTTATATACCTCTCTTGACGCATTCAACCCCATACATTTATTTTTACAGAGAGTTAAAGTGGTAATAATGTTTCAGTGGGTAACACTACCGACATATGTCTTCGGAACGCACTTCTTTTTGTTATTATACGTCTCAAAATTTATAATTTCATACACAACGTTTATAAAAACGAATTCTTAATTACCTCATTTAATCTATTACAAATCTCTTGTAATATATGTGTATAAGTAGAAGTTAGAAGTCTTTTCAATATAATGTTCATGTTCCAGTCTACTTACTCAACCAACGTAACATGCAAACCTTAGCTAAACACTGTAGAGAATTGTTTGGAATAACTGTAATGCTATGCATATACTGACAATGTAAGAAACTTTCAATTTTATTAATTGTTTGCATAAGAATTAATAATTTAAAAAAAAATCATAGAATAGGCTTTTATAGACTGAAAACCTTTCACGAAGTTTCAAGTAGCGTACATAAAAGTTTTTAAATATATATAATTACCAAATATTGTTGAATATATTAAATATTTTTATACATGTTACAACACACATATAATAACAAGTCTATATAGGATATAAAAAGACAGACGCCAAATTTTAGCATTTTGTATTTCTTTTCTCTGTGTGAATAAAATAACAGTAGTTAATGTAGTTGCTAATACTGCACTATATTTCTAAAAAAATTACGAAAACCCCTGACATCATCACTATAACAATGATAAATTTGCAAAATAATTAAGGCGCGTCTTTTAATGCTACGACGCACACTCTTAAGATAAATGTTTTAAATTTATGTTGGGATGTAACTAATATCTTAAAAGCATTGTGAAACCTTTCCTTTGAGGGAAACCTTAATATACCGAACAGCATACCATCCTTTAATCGAGTTCGATTTTCGTTTCTTAAGACCCATTTGTCCTCAAAATGCACTGTACACAATGCATGGTTCGGAGACGCAGTCAAATTTTTCCGCTTTGTCGCTTTTTCCCAGAGCTGTCGTTGATCGTCACATTTTGGAAATCTATGAAAACAGTAAAGAATTGTACTTACAACTGAAACAACTTCTCTTTGATAATTAGTTTTCTTAGGTTTGACGAAAAGTTCGAAGATTAGTAGTTACTTCTGTTTAAAACATTTGCCACTTTTTTCTGATGCTTCAAAAGTTTTGGGAATTAATTTAGTTAACAAATGAAAAAAAAAATTCGTTATTACCCGTGAAAAGCAACGCCATCCGGCTTGGAATTCCATCGATTTGTACAGCCATATGCGCAACAGGAAATCACCATTGTAGCCGCACACCAGCGCCACTCAAACCTCAAGGACAAGTGGGCTGGGGCTGTGTTTGCAGTAGAAATACCTTCTCTTCCTCTTTATTTTCATCCCTTCTTCGCAACCGGCTGGCTTCGCTCTCGCACTACACATGTCCACTCCAGATCTTCTTACATGCTCCTTGGTGCTACGTCGGCGGAAGGATCCGACCGGGTGTGGCATATCCCTCCGCCGAACTACAATAAATGTAATGTTTGTAATTTTTTCCACAGGATATTGTTAGACATTATTTTCATTATTTAATACTTTATTTTCTCCAAAATTATGTTTCACCGTGCAACTTGTCCTGAACCTGGCCGGTTCAGTTTCCCGCGAAAATCACACGTTTCCGCGGGAGGGCTGGCGTGGGAGGGGGGTCGCGCGCGGTGAGAGCGGGAGTATCCTTTCGGAGCTCATAGAGGCCGGCAGCCTCCGCGCAACACGGGACCAGCAATTCTTACTTTCACTGATATGTAGTTTCAATAGTTCTAATTTTTCGCAAACCTTTCTCTTTCAGTTCCGTGGTCGGCCTCGACTTACCAAGTGGTATTTAACTTAATTATTCTGTGCTCCAAGACGAGCGTTCGTTGTAATACGTAAGTACTGTGTTTGAACTACGAGATGTTACTTCGGCACCTCACGCGATAATCTAGCCAACCGGCTAACTAGTGTCAGCCCGCACGGGGCAGCCAGTAGGCAACACGTACATTTAAACTTACTAATGCATCAATTTCTGGGACAGGCCTAAGAGTCAGATAGCGTCGCCGGAGTTACGGGCCTACGTGTTCTTAGCCCAGTGTACTACGTAATTTGTAATTGTGCAGTGTAATTTTTAATCAGGATTGTAGTATGTCATGTTAGGGTTTGTTTTGTAATCACCGCATCGTGTCCAAGTGTTTGACCTTACCGGGGAATAAAATCGTGAGCAGCCACTGAGAGAGTGGTCGCGCGTGTGACAATTCAATTCGGGACAACCGTTACGGCCAGGACGGGCAGCACTATGTATAGGGCTGTGCCGTAATAAATTAATCAGACATCAGTTTGTCTTTTCTTGATATTTTCAGGCGTCCCGAGTGGCTTAAACAGCTCGGGGGGGCCCTACTGTGTCGAACCACTACCTCTAGCCACAAGGCCGAACCTACCCTGAGATTTCGAACAATACTAAAACCATGTAAATTTTAATAGAGGTAGCGGGGTTCGCGTCAAGTTGTTTTATGTTTACTATTGGTACCTAATATTTTTCCTTTTGCGTGAATTGTTTTTTGAGATATAATTATCTTAAAACCATTTTTACCCCTTTTTCGTGCCCTTAGGGGTTAAAAAAAGGGATAATTAATAGCTTCGCTTCTAAGTTAGCAAACGAACTTTCAAATAAAAAAATAATTCTTAAAAATCCGTTAAATAGATTTCGATTGAAGCTGGAAAAAATTTAAAACAGGCAAACAGACAAAAAATTAAAAACTATATGTTTGTGTTTTCGATAGCGTAAATAGCCGTTTGGAATAGTTTTTTCATAATTTCACCCGATGAACTGACTTTTCATCTCGAACAGTTTTATTAATAGTATAGATGTGCTGGCACTGTGATGTGCAAATAATAAAAAATGAAACGATCAAAATCTATAAACAAAATTTAATCACAAATATTGTAACTTATTAAATACTTACAACATATTATGCCACTACTTAAATTCAATTAAAGCTTTTTTTATTGATTTTTACACAGTATAAAAAATAAATACCTCTCAAAGCAAACTTACGACTAAATCATCTAATATAATAAAATTTTATTTTAAACACGTTATTTTATGTACGTTGTCAAGAATGTTTCCTAAATTACTTTAAACAAAAACCTTAAAAATGTAACTGAAAGCCAGAAATGCGAAAGCTTGGCTACCTTAATTAAATATTATAAAAGTACATACGTTTACATAAAATTATATTACTTATATTTCTCATAGGCATAAAGTAATGATGTAAAATTATAACATTCTTATAATAGTGAAAAGCGAAGAAATTTTTCTTGATAGTTATATTTTGGAAAAATAAATGTTTTCAGTCCATGGAAAAAAAAAACTATTATGTGAACAATTGTTATATTTATTGATTAGATTAATATAAAACGTAATAATTAAACTACAGTAGGGCTACACTGCAAAATTTTAAATCATGTGCTTTTTATGTAGTCTTTTTAAGGCGAGTAAACAATGTAATAAAAATTTTTAATTGCAACATACAATTTACGTAAATCAGTTGCAGATAAATAATTTTTTGTTTGTGTTTGGTAGTACCTAGTTATGTTTTCACTATTGGTACCCAGTAGCTTTTCTTATGCGTGAATGGTTTTAAAGATAAAATTAATTATTGTAAAACCATGTTTAACCCCACTTCACCCCCTAAGGGGTGGAATTATGCAAAATGCAAACATTGTGTTTGGTAGTCGTTGTTTGTTCACTATTGGTAGTCAGTATCTTTTCTTATGCGTGAATGATTTCAGATATATAATTAATTATTTTAAAACCATATTTACCCCCTTTACACCCCCCAAAGGGTGGAATTATGCAAAATGATACATTTCTGTTTGGTAAGAGATGTATGTTTACTATTCGTACCCAGTATCATTTATTTAGCGTAATTAGTTTTTGAGATAGAATTTATTATCTTGAAACTGTATTACCTTTTCACCCTCTTAGGGGTGAAATTACGCAAAATGATAAATTTGTGTTTGGTAGTCGTTGTATGTTCACTATTGGTAGCCAGTATCTTTTCTAAAGCGTGAATGTTTTTAGATAAATAATTAATTATTTTAAAACCATTTTACCCCCTTTACACCCCCTAAGGGGTGGAACAACGCAAAATGATAAACTATGTGTTGGTAGTCGTTGAATGTTTACTTCTGGTACCCAGTATCTTTTCTTAGGCGTGATGGTTTACGATATATAATTTATTATTTTAAAACCATATTTACCCCCTTCACAACCGATAAGGGAAGGAATTATGCAAATTGATAAATATGTGTTTGGTAGTCGTTGTACGTTTACTATTGGTACCCAGTATCTTTTCTTATACATGAATGGTTTTAGATATATTATTTATTATTTTTAAAAACATTATTACGCCCTTAACACACCCTAAGGGGTGGAATTATGTAAAATGATAAATCGGTGTTTGGTAGTTGTATGTTTACTATTGTTACCCAATATATTTTATTAAACGTGATTATATTTTAAGATATAATTTATTATCTTAAAACCATATTTACCCCTTTTGCAACCCCTTAGGGGTTAAATTACGCAAAATACGAAAATTGTAGATGGTAGTTGTTTTATGTTTACTATTGTAACCCAATATTTTTAATTTTGCGTGAGTATTTTTTTGAGATATAATTAATTATGTTAAAACCATATTCATCCCTTGTTTACACCAAGGGGTGGAATTACGCAAAATGCTAAAATTTTAGATGGCAGTTTTTGTATGTTTACTATTGTTACCCAATATGTTTAATTTTTCGTGATTAGTTTTTGAGATAAAATTAATTATCTTAAAACCACACTTACCCCCTTTTCACCGCCTAAGGGGCGAAATTACGCAAAATTCTAAAATTGTGGATGGTAGTTGTAATTTTATTATTGTTTCCCAATTTCATTTTTTTTGCGTAATTCGTTTTTAGATATAATTAACTATCTAAAAACCATATTTACCCCTTTTTCATCCCCTAAGGGGTGAAATTACTCAACAATCTAAAATTGTGGATGGTCATTGTTGTATGTTTACGATTATTACTCAATATATTTTATTTTACGTTATTAGTTTCTAAGATATAATTTATCATCTTAAAACTGATAATTGAACTGGAAATGGATGGGCAAATGAATATGATGTTTAACGAAATAATTAAATGTTGATTACAAGTGTGTACAATGTTAAAAAATTAGAAAATGCCTTAAGGTGGCGCCATTCCCCCTACCTCCCCTACCCCTTTTAGTCCAGTCGGTATAGGGTTTGGACCTTGCATTAAATCGGAACTTAATGAAACTTGGAGGGGTTGTTTATGGATGCCATTAAGAGCTATACTCAAGTTTTCTACCAAAAAATCCTTGTGGAAAATTGGTGGCGGCCGAAAAACAGCAAAATTTTGGCACTCGTTTCAGTTTTTTACTTATCACTTAAAAACAGTGGTTCTTAAAAAAAATTATACTCTTACCAAAATAAAAGAAAATAATATTTCACTTCGAATAACTTCTTTAAACGTCAAAATCAGTGCAGCCGTTTAGCCGCAATTGATCGTCAAAGTTCAGAAATCTTGACTAATTTGGCTAAAAAGTGGGTTATGCTCAAGTTACAATACCTGTATCTCAATAATAGCTACTCAAAATGAAGAATGTCATATAATGAAAGTTTTAGAGCATCAAATTCCATGTAAGAAAAGCTCCTGCAATTTAATTACGCTTACCCCAGCGTTGAGCTAAAATCAAAAACCCAAAAACACCCTTCTTAAAGTTGAAATAACGTGGGTTGGAAAAATAAAAACATAAAATAACAGTATTTATGTTTTAACCACGTAACCATTTATTATGTGCAATAAATCGTATTTAAGTAAGTGAAATAAAATTAAATAATTATGTACAAACTACAAAGTTTATGCTTTTAGACATGTTGCGCCTAATGGAGTTTCCTCCTCTTCTCTTTCTTCTTCAAATAGGGATTCCACATTCCATTCCTAATCATAATGTACATCGGCATCCTCATCTTGTAATTCTAGTTTGCAATTCTCACAGGCAAGGCCTGTGCAGCTCTTGCAAAGGGTGGAGCACAGTAGTCCTGCTTTCTTGCAGCTGCAGGCTGCAGTACTACAACCTTTCTTGCATTTGCAAGAGATTATGGTTAGACTGTGGCGCGGGACTGCGTTCTGCGTAGTTCTTGTAGGGACCACCCAGCGTCCGGTCAGTGACCACCCCCACTCTGATGGGACAATGTAATTCCCCAGCCATGTTTTAACCTGGAGATATGTTCTAAAAATGTGATGTGTAGCTACTTCTGTAGTCGGTGGCAGTCTTGCCAGTTGAAATTTGGGTTTGGCCACTGATTTTTGGAAGAGCTGGAACCTCAGATTGTCCAGGGAATCGGTTTCGATGATCCCTCCATACAAGGCCTTAATAAACTTTATACCAGCTTCAGCAATCTGCGAGGGGGTGGCTTCAGCGTCTGTAAAAACGGCTGCGATATTTTGAATGTATGGGGTCTTCTCATATACATATCTTGAAGACCTTCTTCTTTCCTTGGCCAAATGGGGTTGACGTCGTATCGCATCCACTCACAGCGTGTAGGAAGAGAATATATCTTCGGTTTATGATGTTGCATGATGCTGCTGAATACAACAATGGCGGTGCTTTGCCTCTCCCACTCTTCTCAAAATAGATGTTTTGGGGCATATTTGTTATTGAGGATAGACCTGTCAATATCACGAGAAGATCAATATCTTCACCTGTTATGACAACACTGTCATATTCAGAAGCGTTTGTGATTGCTGTGCGAACGACCATTACATCTGCATCTTCAGCATCCTGTTTCACTGCAACCCCATTGGCTGTCAGTTCTGTCATCAGCATTGTTATGAGGTTCTTTTTGTTTTCATCATTTCATAAAAAATTATCTTGGGCTATTTTAACTGCAGTAGTTCCGGAAAAGATAAATTTGGTGGCTGTGTGAAGTACAGCTCGGCGAGATCTTTCTGCTGTTTTAGTGCTTTGATAGTTAGTGTCGTCAGGATACCCATCGAACACTATTGTGGTATTACATCCAAAGTATTTCAGCACATAGTGTACATAAGTCTGGCACACTGATTGAAAAGTAGGGGTTGTGGATTTACTCCATACAACTTTATGGAGTAGAAATCCTCCATAAATTACAGAATATTTTCTGCTACCAAAGTTTGTCTCACCTTGGAGAGGGGTGAATGCTGCATCATACAATGCTGATTTGGTACCCTTACGCATTCCTTCCTCAGTAAAGAGTGACATGGGGTACGGTGCAAGTTCATATGCGAACAATTCCTTGAGGTCTTCGTCAGACTGCTTGGTAGTGCAGACTCTCTGAAACAATGTCAGTGGATCCACTGTGAATTTCTTGTCTGCAATTTTGATGGAACAGGAAATGGATGCGAGAGTTGTCACCTTGTCGTTTCGTTTCAGCTTTAAAATGTCAAACGGTTGACCCACAATAGAAAAAAATATATGCTCGATTCCGATACACTTAAGAGATTGGTTTTTAAAATTTAAAATAATATTAAACTTTTGTTGTTGTCAGACATTTGTGAGGCAGTTATAAAACGATTTCAATTATATTTATGCCTACGGAAACCTACAAAGCAGACCTTTTAAACAAAAAATAAAAAATGTTAAGATCGGAGCTTTAGACGAAAACCTATAATGTTATATATACAGAGGATACAATTTTGGCATCTTATTTTGTCCAATTTTAAAGGGGAGGAAAACAAAATTTATATTCAAATTGCACAACAACCCATAAAATTTATGAATTTAAAAATAATTGAATAATAACCGGCCAAACTCCTTTCACTGTCCTGGCCCGCTCGACGAGGAAGCCATTGTGGGTCGCGCGTTCGCATATTGGCTATTATTTTGAAAAATGTCACTTCGAAACGAACGAGACCGCACCAGAAACACAACTGAAAGATATCTGAAGCTAGGATATCATGGAGGTGGTGAAATGAACAGTTCAGTGCTCCCGAGGGTCTGAAATGTCCCGTTAGGAATAATACAATGGGAAGGGGCTGGAGGGAACCCTCTGGCACCCCACCCTCCATTCCGACCCCCACAAAACATTATACCCACAAAATTGTAGGAGTTTTTCTAACATGGAACTTTATTCTCTAAAACTTTCATTATGTGACATTTTTTTTTATTTTGAGAAGCTGTTCTTAAGATACACGCGTTGGAACACGAGCATAGCCCATTTTTTCATCCAAGTGAGTCAAGATTTCTGAACTTTGACGATCAATTGCGGCTAAACGGCTGCACCGATTTTGACGATAAGGAAGTTATTCAACGAAACATTTTATGTTCTTTTATTTTGGTAAGAGTAGACATTTTTTTTAGGATACATTGTTTTAAGTTATAAGTAAAAAACCAACGAGGGCTAAAAGTTTGCGGTTTTTCGGCCACCACCAATTTTCCACAAGGATTTTCTGGTAGAAAACTTGGATAAAGCTCTATTGGGTACCCATAAACAACCACTCCACGTTTCATTAAGTTCCGATTTAATGCAAGGTACCCCCCAAATTGAACCTCTGCCGACTGGACTAATTTGCACCCCCTTAGGGATGAAATTACGCAAAATGCGAAAATTTAGATGGTATTTGTTGTATGTTTACTATTGTTACCCAATATGTTTAATTTTGCGTGATTAGTTTTTGAGATAAAATTAATTATCTTAAAACCATACTTACCTCTTTTTCACGCAAATTTTTAAATTGTGGATAGTACTTGTTGTTTTTTACTATTGTTACCCAATATATTTTGTTTTACGTGATTAGTTTTTAAGATATAATTTATAACCTAAAAAACATATACTTATACGCAAAATTATAAAATTGTGGATGGTAGTTGTTGTATGCTTACTATTGTCACCCAATATGTTTTATTTTGCGTTATTAGTTTTTAAAATACAATGAATTATGTTAAAACCATATTCACCCCTTTTGCACCCCCTTAAGTTTGAAATCACGGAAAATGTAAAAATTGTGGATGGTAGTTGTATGTTTACTATTGTTACCCAATATGTTTTATTTTGCGTTATTAGTTTTTGAGATATAATTAATTATGTTAAAACCGTATTCAACCATTTTTCACCCCTTAGGGGTGAAATCATGGAATAATATATAGCCAATTTTCTCAGTTAGCAAACGATCTTTAAAATAAAAAAAGTTTCTTCAAAATCTGTCAAGTAGTTTTCGATTGATGCTGGAACAAACAGACAAACAGACAAATAGACAAAAATTTTAAAAACATAATTATTGTGTTCTAAATAACGTAAAAAGTCGTTTCCAATATTTTTTTCATCATTTCATCCAATGTACAGACTTTTCACCTCGAACGGTTTCATTAATAGTATAAGTTACGGAAACGCAGTGATGTTAGAATGTTCTGTATCTATGAAAAGCTGAGTGGGCCTAACTGCCATTTGTCAATTACTATGCATCACTTTAGTGGATGTGTGATGTACAAGGTCCTAGATTTGGAAAACCAGCTTCAAAACAAGTAGGCTACGTGCCAATAGTGTTTGTTGCGCTGGCTGTCAAGTTAGCCAAATAAAAATTTTGTCACGACACATGATCTTGTAGTTTATTTTGCACATTTGATCAGAGATTTTATTTAAGAATTTTTGCTAGCATACATGGTAATATTGAAGAGAAGCATAGATTTTGGAAAATTTGGTGAATAACTATCCAAGCGAAAGATTTTAGTTGGGAATAAAAAAACATATTTACAAGAATTGAAATGAGTCAACAAAGGATTGATGTATTATTATCATAGTTAACCTAACAAACCTTTCACATAAGTTTTTATCACCATATTTTTTAGAAGTCGCCACACTGCAGAATTCCAGCATATATTTAATCATATTAATTCATACATAATTATTAGGTTATTAGATATATCAAATCACATTTTCACTTTAAAAACGCAATAAAGAAGCTACTCGGCTAAAGGAAATGTGCATATTTGAACAAAAGCTAATGCTTATACTGAAGTCCAGCCAAAAGTGTGATAATAATTTTGCCGCAAAGAAACATGATATTTAAGATTTACAGAGCCAATTATTGCTTAACTAATATTCAAGAATAATTGCTATCATACAAACTGCTATGCTAAAAAAATCTCATTGATACACAAAGCAGCTTTGTTTACTACTGCAAATGGCTATTGCTTATTGACACTGTAGCATTTTGTGGTAAAAATATAACACTGAATATGACTTCAGCAATGGTAATTATTTATTTCGAAGGCAATTTAAAAAAAAATTAACAGATTAGCATTAAATTACGCAGTGCTGTTGAACGTATTACAAGAAAAGCAGGCCGCACATACTTCATGTCTGCCAACATTACACAAGAAGTACGAAAATTTGAGCACGGGCCTTTCAGTCACGTGTAAATTTTGAATTCCCGCGGTAATGTGGTCTGGCATGTACGTCATACGCGATTGACTAATAACAACAGAATAGCGGGATGAAATGACCTGGTTATATAGACCTTGATTGATGACCGAAATATTATCACTAACTTTCTGCCTTTGCCCAAACAAAATTGATTTTAAGAACTCCATTAGTGTAGATATTTTTGTATTCTTGAAACTCAAGTATAATTTGGCAGTTGGCCTATTATTTCTGAAGTATAAAAAATTTAAAATTAAATTTAAAATACGTACAATGTTTTTAATTGCGTGTTTTTAGGATAAAGACAAGTCCAGTCCCGTAAATCAAAATACATTTTTAGAGTAATTTTACAAAAAATATTGTTCACACTAAATATTTCTTTTTAGTTGACATTATCCAGTTATTCGCAACACAGATATGGGTAGTAAATCTTTCTAAAAGCAAATAAATTATATTTGATCATAAATTCATATGCAAATGTTTTGTGTACGCAATCTCTCGTGTACAGATAACACTGCTGCCATCTAGCAACGGGTAAATGAGTCAACTGCACGCCCTCAGTGGACACTTTTCCGAATGGATAGTTTTCAGAATTATTAAGAGATATGCAACAGCGGCGAAAACGGGAATGGTAACCATTCAGGATTTTAGGAGCTACTTTTATATCTGCGCTCATAAAACTGGAATGGTAACCATTCACACTGCGGACACTTTTCCGGATTTTTTCTAGCAGCATATTTGTAATAAAAGCCGGAATTGTAACCATTCATACAGTGGATACTTTTCAGGATTTGCAATTATACGATATTTGCCAGTAAATACTGAATGGTAACCATTCCGGATTGCTCTGGGCACATGAGGATATATAATTTACGGAATGGTAACCATTCCGATTGGATACTTTTCTGCCCCCCCTCACAAGCCACTAAGTCCAGAAGTATGTGTCTAACAAACTGCTTTGAACGACAACGTCTTCCCAAAATGACTATGTCAAAACTTATCTTAGAATATTTCCAACCTTTTCCTACAGTGTTCACTATGGTTGCTCACCTGCTTCAAATTTTGTTAGTCATACTAAGATGACTCTACTTCTGGCTAGACAAATCAGGTGAGTCCACAGATAAGCTGGCAGTATGGGAATTCGTAATACAAATTAATAAATTATCATTAGCATAATTCTTTCTTCAATGGCTTGATATATTAGTATCCAAATTACCTTAAAGAATACTTCACTGCCATTGACTGCCAGTGCTATATATATATATATATATATATATATATATATATATATATATATATATATATATAGCGAAAATTAGTCGGTATATAATTTTATGTGTTAAAGAGCGCCTTGAAACTACTGACTTGTGAATCAGACAAACGAAAAGGATTCCTTCGTACAATTAGTATTTAATCTCGTTTACTTCTCACAGTAATCAACCATATAATTGAAATTATTCATTTATATTTCCATTATAATTTAATATTACTGTGAGAGTCATAACTTCCTTTAGTACGCAAGAGTAAAGCCTTTCCTAATTAATAGTATTTACACCGCTGTTTTGTGTGTTTAGTATTGTCTAAATCACGTCAACAGTTTACCGACTAAACTAGTGTCTCGGAGAACATGAGTGATAAACTAGGACTACTGGGTTATTCCTGGATTTGGGTAGACACTGGATTCGAACTGAAAAGAGGGTTCAAAGCTACGGCGAATTCGTCGTCTCTTCCTTCCGCGACTGGACGTCCTTCTGGCTCTGGAAAGTGGTAAAATCAGAAACGGATGGACCTCACAAACAGTCTGTTCACTGAAGAAACTGCAGTCCCATCTGTAGACAGCGTAATGTTGTCACGGCCAAGACTCGTCCTCCGGATGTTCGGGGTCGGCATCGCCAACGCTAGGCACGCCTGGTGGTTTCCTCTGGAGATCTTCCGAAGATTTTAAATGTGTTTCTCGTACATAATCCCTAACGAACGAAACGACCGACGCGGTTGTATGGTTTTCCAGAAGTTCGGAAATTTCCCTAATTCCGTCACTAAAAGTGCAGAAGTTTCTATCCACTCGTCGTTGTCAGCTAAAGAACGAACTCCGTGGTTGTCCCGGATCAATATTATAGTATTACGGGTCAAAATAATGATTCGACCCGAATACATGTCAATTCCCTTTAGAGATCTTTATTAAAAGCTCTCGAATCCTTCAAACATTCTAAAACAAACAACCAAATTATTTTGACAACCATCGACAAAAGAACTTTCATAAAAAAAAAACTAGTAAGGAAAAGAAGAAGATAACAGCGCTAAATTTGAAATATCAAAATTTATAAATTCCATAGAAGACATGAATGACTAATCAATACTTCCAAAACTATTTTACCTCCTTAAACCATAAAATAAATAAAATGTAGGCTTCACTCGTACGTCTTCCAGAACTATAACTCCCGTACATAATTTGTTACATTAATTTTATCAAGTTAGTTATCTATAAACGAATTGAGCGTTTACATCACTTAAGAAATTTTCAATCACCTCAGACTTGGAAATTATTCCATCACTTAATTACGACAGCATTTCGTCGCCATACCGATACCCAGAGGCAATGGTGTTTGGGCAGCGTGACGGTGTCTATGGAGTCGGAGCGGCGGGCGTAGTGGCGATGCTTGGGGCGGCAGGCACCGGCGGACTCCATGCTGTTCCTCGCCCTCCAGGGGGTTTACATACCCGAAGTAGCGCCGATAGGCTCAGAAGAGAACGTCCTAGAACACTCTTCTATGTATTCGCAACAATGGCCGCCTTATGATATGATGTCATCACCGTATTTTGACAATAGAATCGATTTTTCCTTGGAACATTTTTTTTCTTAGCAGAACTACTGCTCCCCTAGCTGTTAGACTGCTCAACACACTTGGCACACAAGCATTGCGAGTAGCAAACCCCGCAGGCGTCGTGTTAGAGATCTTACTACATAATTACAAGACAAGTGCTAGTAGGGAAGGGCGCCCACATAAGGCACAACAGAATCATCTGCCAAACGTTGCCAGTGTTGTTTAGACGTTACCTAATGTTCTTCGCTTTATGTTTTCAGGTAAAATGTTTTTAGTAACCTACAAGTCCTCAAACAAGTAATGGCATCTCTTTTCCTGACCCAGGAACAGAACTCGATACCGTGAGAGCTGAAACTTAAACAAACTTCGTTGCCATTAGTGGACCAACATGTAAATTAGGCGAAGTTCCGTACAATGGGTGGGGGACGCAAACTCCATTAAGTGCTATACGCAGGAGAGTATGGAAATTATTTTTAGGCGGGAGGTAAAGGGGAAGTACTACTTTGCCTGCTTATTGCATTTAAAATCTTTCCTTTTGTTGCTTTGTATATATATATATATATATATATATATATATATTCCCCTCCCATCTCTCCCCACCCCCGCACATATTACGCCGTTGATGGTAAATGACATGAGGTGTATTGATGCGGTATGTTCGCCTGATATAATCCAACTGTTATTTTCTTCCTTTGGGTTCGTGTACAATGTGACCACTATTTACAGCTGTGGCAGCACCATAATCACGTCGGAGATGAGCTACACAGCTTCTTGCAACTTTATCGTGGCGTTTTCAGAATGGGGTTTCCTTTCTCAGATCGATGCTTGGCTACCTTCTCCATTATACTTTTAGGTAGATTTCAAACAAATACTACCTATTCTAGCTGTTACCATGGTGCGAATTCCGGAAAATTTAATATAGTTTTTCGCTCCATGGCCCATAGACTCCAAAACCATCAACTTAAGTTTTTAGATAAATAAATAAATATATCACAATTTTGTGGACACGATAACTGCTGAAATATATCACAAATCACTTCCAAACTGATACACAAAATCTAGCAGTGGAAAATATTTGTTGAGTTCATAAATGGACAATATCTGACAAAAGGAGTAGAAATGGGGAAGGTTTTTGAAAAACAGAAAAATCACTGTAACTACCATATGGAAAATATAACATTGTTTGAAATTGTTATAACTCATATGAGTAATACCAAAATCTTTTGTCTGAATAAGTTTTTGTTACGACCAATAATAACTGCAAGGGGTTAAAAAAAAGGGTTCGATGACAAACAAATATAACTTCTTCGTAGGCACAACATCGAATTCGTGAACATTGTTTGGTAATCTTATAATTTGTATCTAAAACTTTTGTCTGAAACAATTTTTGATTAAACGAACCATTGCTCCAACACATTGAAAAAAGTAAGGGTAGAATTAAAAAAAAATTCATAACTCCTTTAGTAGGTACACTATCACAACCGTTGAAATTGTTTGTAAATTGTATCATTTTTATATAAAACTTTTGTCTGCAAGAATGTTTCATAATATGAGCCATTGCTGCAGGGGGTTGAAAAAACAGGGATAGAATTGAAAAAAAAATCATAATTTCCGTAACATGTACACTATTAAATTCGTTCTTAATTATTGTAAAACCATAAATTATTGTCTACGACATTTTTCTGAAATAATTTTTTTATTCTATTAATCATTACTGCAAGGGGAGAAAACAAAACAAAGGTTGGAGAAAAAAAATTCGTATCTCCCTTCGTAGACACACCATCGAATCCGTTCGAATTGTTTGTAAATAAGATAATTTTTATCTAAAACTTTTGTCTGAAACAATTTTCGCTTAGACGAACCATTGCTGCAAGGGGTCAAAAAATGAGGGTTAGAATTATAAAACAATATAACTCCTTTAATATGTATACTATCAAATCCGTTCAAATTGTTTGTAAATCTTATAATTTTTATGTAAAACTTTTGTTAGAAACATTGATAAGACGAACCATTGTTGCAGGCGTTGAAAATATTAAGGGTTAGAATAAAAAGAAACCAAAAATTTCAGTACCATATACACTATAAAATCCTTTTTGTCTTATTGTAAAACCTTAAATTATTATCTACAACATTCGTCTGAAATATTTTTTAGTATGACCAATCATTACTGCAAGGGGTGTAATAAACAGGGGTTAAATGACAAAAAAAAAAATAAGGAAAAAACAAAACTCCCTTCGTAGGCACACCATCAAATTCGTTCAAATTGTCTTAAATTTTATCGCTTTTACCTAAAACTATCTTAGGAATTTTTTTTGGTAATACAAACCATTACTGCGAGGGGTTAAAATAAGAAAATAAATTATACATCCCTACCAAGTAGGTTATTTAATTATTGTTAATTTTTGTTTAAATTTTTAAACATTTATGAAAACTTTTGTCTAAAGTAATTTTTATATAACAAATTATTACAGCAAGGAGTGGAAATAGAAAGGGTAGAAATACCAAATTTCATTACTTTTTTAAATAGATATACTATAAAATATATTTTAATTTATTGTAAAACTCCTAAACTTTATCGAAAACGTTTGGCTGAAACAAGTTTTGAGGAAACGAACTTATTTCCGTAAAACAGGGGTTTAAATTTAAAAAAAGAAGCTTTCTTGTATCAAATTCGTCGGATTTATTAATAACCATCTGAATATTACCTTAAACCTTTGTCAAATAAAATTTTTTATACGACTGCGTATTAGTGCAAGGGATGAAAAATAATGCTTGGAGGTCAAAAATAACTGCATAACTCTTTTAGTGGGTATAAAATGAAATTAGTTAAGACATTCACTGCTGGATGCATTAAGTTAAAAACATTCAACATATTTTTGCTGCATAGATCTTTTTTGAATACTGGTGAACATATACGATGTTATGTAGACTACATTAAGTTGTTAAAATAAAAGGTAAGAATTTTAACGCAAACAGCAAGCAAAGAGGTCCTATCCTCCCCCGAAAAGAAATTCTGCGTACGCTATTGTTTGGCGCTGCCTCTTGAGAAGTACTTTTTTACTCATTGTGTGTACTCCACCTGGAACTGCCCTTGTGACTTGTGCTCATGTCAAAGACTGTTCAGCGTTTAGTTTAGTTTTGTTTGTTTTTGAAGTGAAACTTCTTTGCTGAAGGGGCTACAATTTTCTAGCGATACAAAAATTCCGATCGCACGAGGGGAATAGTTAGGTACGTTGTGGGCGAACCAGTAGGGGAGAAGAGTGCGTCAACAGTCAGCGGCGACACCACTCCAATGCATGCGCTAGCGGTCGAATGATAAAATATAAATAGGAGGGGGGGGGGGGGATAGGTATGTAGCGTAGGATGCTGTATGCTAGTTGTAACGGCCGGAAGGGAAGACGGCAGAGGGGACGCAGCAGTGATGCTACGGAATTCGCGTGACGCTGCTTGTGTTTGTCTTCTCCTTAGTTTTCGTTACGGCTAACTATTGATGTTACCACATTATTTCATTTAATGTAAAGTATCTACAATTTATTTATTTGTGTTTATTTGTGCAATTAACTTTATACTTTTAAGCGAATAGTGTGATTGAAAATGTAAATAATTTATCTCTGTCTATACCTAATATGCAAGAAGTTTGTCACGCGTAGTCTCCAAGCACACGCTTTTTTTCTTTGATAGTGTTTTCCGCGGCACGGTTCTGAGATGGCGGGCTGTTGGCACACCTGCAGCTGCTGCGCGCGCCGGGAGTCGCGCGGGTTGGCAGCCCTGCGGCCCCTCGGTCGCTCGGTCCTGCAGGCAGTCGCCCGGAAGCTCCTCTCCCGGATGGGTCGACGCGCGCCGCGGGACTCGTGCAGATGCGGCCGGCGTCTCCCGCGCGCCGAGTGAGCACGACTGAGTGTCGTCGCCGCGGGTAGCCAGGATGTGACTCCTCACCGCTGCACGCCGACACCGGACTATAATGGGCTGCGGGCAGAGCAAGATAGGAAGCATCTATCCGAGGAAATCGAAACATAAAAACGGGAAGAAAAGAGGCGGTGAGTGGACTACTCATTGATTACATTACGTTCTCTGTAAAAGCTGGCCAATTCTGCGGCTTAATCTCGCGATAGGTTGTTCAATTGGAATCTGGCTACTGGCTCTACGCTTCTTTCAGCACGATACAGTTTTTCATAGTCGAACAACGAATCAATTTATTTCCAGGCACTAATATATGCAAGTTATGTGCTCAAAACTTTATAAACAAAACTGAGTTTGTTATTTTTAATATTTACTGACGTTCTGCTACCGGTAATGGTTCACACACTAATGAATTTGTTAAATTCTTAAAACGACTTTACCTTTTATTTTACATCGAGCAACGAGCCTTACTTAAAGGTTACCGTGTGTTAATTAAAGTGTATTATTCCGGTAACATGCCATAAAAAACGATAGTGACTCGCTTTCGTTGAGCAGCTGTAGATCTGTTTGTTCTAATATTTCAATTGCGCAATATGTGTATGGGAACCGTCAATGAATCTATCGACTCCCTTTAGCATTAAAATTAGAATAACATTTTGGCTACCTACCAAAATGTTTTGTTTTTATTTTCACTCCTCGATATTTGAAGCGTATCTCACAGACTATAAATTTTAAAACCCGCTGTCATAAAATAAGCATTGATTGTAACTAACCGCATTTCCAGTCACGAAGTTCGTTACACCCACGTGTATAGTCTTCGAATGAAACAAATACCGCACCTATTGTAAAACCACGTATTTCGTTGTTTAGAGAGTTGTTTTTGCGTCAGCATAAAATTAAACGTAGATAAATTGTAGTCAAATTATTGTAGTCACGAGATTAATCAAGGAGCCCAACTTTTTTTTCCCGCAAGAAAGACATCGTTGATACATCTTCACGTAAACCGGCGCAGTGAAGTTTCGATGTAGTTCAATAATAAAAATTTCCTCGCCAAGTATAGTAATAATAATAACTTCTAATAGTGCCAGACGATAGTCAGCCGTGGTTGTGTGGGAGAGCACGGGAAACAAGTTGCCGGCGAGGTGGCCGGCGCGGCGGGTCGCTCGATACAGCCTGGCCACACGGCGCGCCCTCACCCGGGGTCGCGCAGCTGCCCTGTCCAGGTGTCGCGGCTCGTGCCAGCCGGGTAGGGGCTGCCGCAGTCGCCACGTGCGGCCGTGAAGCTTCTTTGATGAGGGCAGGGGCGCAACAACAGGGGGGGGGGCAAGGGTATTTTGCCCCCCCCCCCTTCTGAAACCTTTGAAGTGGGGGCAAACGGGGGCAGAGAAAATGCTGTGTAATCAATTTTTAGATAATAAAACTGCTTAAATAGCACCATTTTCCACCTTGAAATACAAATTCGCTTCAATAGAGGGGATCGATGATTCTTTTTAAATAGGTATATTGCCCCCCCTTTGGAAATTTAGTTGTTGTGCCCCTGGCTGAGGGGGCTACAATTTTCGAGCGTTACGAAAATTCCGATCGCACGAGGGCAATAGTTGGGTATGTTGTTGGGAAACCGGTAGAGGAGGAGAATGCGTCTGCGGCGACGCCACTCGAACGCATTAATTAACGGTCGAATGGGAAAACGTAAAAAAAAAGGGCGGGGGGGGGGGGGGGGGAGAGAGGTTGCGATAGGTACGTAGCGTACATGCTAGTTGAAACGGTCGGAACGGGAGACGGCAGGGCGAGGTGGAAATGACGCAGCAGTGATGCTACGAAACTCTCGTAACTCTGCTTGTGTTTCCTCAGATTTTTTTTTTGAGATCATACCCGCATCCTTACTATTCTCAATTATTAATATTCAATGAAAATACTAATAATTCATGTATATATATGCAAGATGCAGAAGTTTAACTTCTGTCGCGCGTGGACTCCACGCACAAACGTTTTTTTAAGCTGGTGTCGTGAGTGCGGCACCGAACATGTATTTTATTTTAGAACGACCTAGGCTTTGATAAAGAATATGAATACGTTTTGAAGAGAGATAACCTCAAGCAGGGGTGTACGCAAGGGGAGGGGAGTAAATATAATGGGATATATCCCCCCCTCCCCGAAATTCTAAAAAAAACTCCTTAAAATAATATTATTCCATCAACAAAATAAAATTATTTAAAAGCAAAAAGCAGGCAAAAAGGTTATATCTCCCCTCCTCCCCTCCTCCCATCCTCCCCTCCTCCCCTCCACCCCTCCTCGCCTCCTCCCCTCCTCCCCTCCTAGAAATAAAAACCTGCCTACACTCTGTAATAATGTATGGATAACATTGGTACGGTTAAAACGATTTTGTGAATAATAAGTTAATTAAGAAGAGTGTTTATGGTCGTTGCCAGTAAGCTGTTTACCATTAAAAAAATTAACTGTCGATTGTATCGGGAAAGAACACTAGCAACTCGTCGACGCAAAAAAAAAAAAAACACTCCCGTGCAAGCGTGATCGTCGCGTCACAAGCTCGGCGAGTGCTGATTTCACTGGGCGAGTCATGCTATGTAGAGTGTTACCTTCAGGATTAATTTTTATTATTAAATCACGTTCCCTTCTAACTCTATTGATGGTGAAATCACAAGGGCGAGACTCGAGTAAATATTCATTTTTATTTTATTTCTTACATTAACGTATGTCACATATATGACGTACCTATGTATGTGCGTCAAAGTTATCAGATGCGACGGACTCTGGGTTTTGAAAGTCTCACCCCTCACCCCCTCCCACCATATCAAGTTGCGTGCGCTATGTTACTGAAATGAACACCAGAGTTTTGTTTTCGAAGTTTGGTAAAATAATAATATCTCCTTTATTTTAAATTTCTGTTTACTATATACGTTTGTAACATTTTTGAAATACGTTCTCTACACAAGGAATTTTCAACAAAAAAAAACAATTGTCGAACAAA
Organism: Bacillus rossius redtenbacheri; assembly: GCF_032445375.1. NCBI lineage: Eukaryota > Metazoa > Arthropoda > Insecta > Phasmatodea > Bacillidae > Bacillus > Bacillus rossius. The sequence continues at coordinate 156,338,792 of NC_086330.1, forward strand.
TCAATTAAATCCTAAAACATTGATTGCTGTCGAATATGAGGTGCAATTGTAATGCAAGAACAATTGTATACATAGTTGTTTATTTCTGTTTGTCGCGCTGTTTAAAACCGCTATGTTGGCAATAATGAGATACTTGGCTATCGTACCGTGTTATTCAGGTCACTTCCAGAATTATTTGGTTTTTATTAGACCATGCAAGCCGAAATTTAAATAAAAAATATATTTATTTATACAATTTCTTTTCTTCAGTTGTTTTTCGAGACTTTAATTTCGATAAAATTGCAGCAATGGTGCACGCAAGAAATGAGAAGCGTAGACCGTTATTATACGTAACTGGCTGGAGCCAAGTGAGCTGCGAGAGCATGTCAGAGCGATTATACAAGGCAACTTTGTTCGCAGTGACAGGGCCGTTGTTAGAAATTAAGGACAAGAAAAGGGGGGTCCTCACCTCATTTCCTAATGTACACATTTTCAAACCCCACAATTTAAATAAAAACATATAGTAATGGTGACTGCCGACAGAAGTGTAAACTTAAAACTTATAAATAACTGTGTTCTGGTTTTGAATTTTTAAAATAATTATAGGCTGAATAATTAAATTATCATAATTTGTAAATTTGAATTATTAACATTACTCTTATTTTCACATCTATTGGCACTCCGAACAATAACTAAATACATTTGTTTCACACTTATTTACATCAGATACTGAGATAACATAAATTACGTAATGATGATAGCATGACATCATTATGATCTCCCTTAAGTGAATTTTACATACCGATTACATAGTAATGATCCTCAGTTTAATCGATTAAATCAGGCGTATAATAATAATGATAATAATAATAATTTAAAATGTCTAGCGATTCAGGTTTGAATCCCACTCGGATAATTTTATTTATTTTTAATAAAATAATAAATAACAAAAAAGGACTCGAGTATTATTATGATAATTATTTATGAAATCATAATTATTAAGTTATAAATATATAATAGAATAATTCAATGTGACCCAAATACAAAAAAAAATTATAAATCATTAATCGACATAGTCGGGATCCCAACCTAGTTCCTACTGCTCGCCAGTTTAATGCACTATTCTCAACGCTATAGAACCGATTCGTATTAAGGTTTTTCAGTAAGTATATACAAGGTAGTCGTAAACCACGCCTCTACAAATGACATTGCATTATGTCGAATATTTAAGGGAGAAGGGATAAAAGGTCACGATCACATGTAAAATTATTACGTACGCAGTTGGCGGTTATATAAAAGTTGGACTCTATATTATTGGCTATAAAATATATCCATTTTTTATTTTCTTGTTTCACTTTTCGTAAGGTAATTGTAAACAATTACTTTTAAATTAAGAAATTTGAAAAAAAAAAAATCTGAGTTGATACATTTTGAAAAGCTGTAGTTCAGAAACTATTGGGTCCACAGAAACGGTTCTAAGCTCAAATTGTAGAAATTTTAGTCAATATTAAAAAAGTTTGCATAGTTATAATTGAAAACTATTCCTTTAGGATTTTTTGTTGGGCGAGTGTTTCAGAAGATTTCATACCGATTTTCTCAGCTCTCTATACCTCGATTTCTATAAATACCAGTATGATGTCAACATGATATCATTTATCCTTGCATAATTTTTTAGTCACAACAGATGTCAGTGGTATGTAAAAAATACGTAAAAATTCATTACCTAGCTATGACTTGTCACTGATGTCAGACATAGGTAATGTGTTCAATGGGCAATGCACAGTATACAAAAATTAAACTTTTCACGTGGTCAATTTTACTTCACTTACTGCTACTACAGCATGTCGGTGACGCGAACTCACAAAATTTTACCCATCCAAAAAGAGTCCAACACGCACTTGATACAGTCGAGTATATACAATGTATTTGTGTATATATGCGTATACATGTACACAGGCGGCTTTACGTCGCCAGTCTGGCACAACACGTCACTAGCATGTCGGTGACGCGAATCCATAAGGTTTGCCCCTACCAAAAATCGTTCAAAGCGGTTCAAGAAGTTTTCATTTCAATGATATTAAATACTGTAACCGTTAATATAGCCATAACTGTAAATGTGATCTGCATGATCACGTAACATGAAAGGTTTTCCATGAATAATTTTATCAATATACTTTAGTCCTGACAGAAGAAACTAATGAATTAAAAAAAAAGTGTGCGTGGAGTCCACGCGTGACAGAAGTGAATCTTCTTGTTTATTAGGTATAGAGATAAATTATTAGTAGTTTTTAATTGAATAAGTGACAATAATTGAAAATAGTTAGTATGCGGGTATGACCTCAAATGAAATATGAGAATAAACCGCCAAAAGAGGCGCCAAAAATGCCAGTGAATGAATGCGAGAGTACAGGGCGCAGAAAAAAACTTTTTTTTTCGAGATCATACCCGCATTCTATTTTCAATTATTGTCTCTTGCTTAATGAAAAACTACCAATAATTTATCTCTATCTATACCTAATAAGCAAGAAGTTTCCCTCTGTCTTGCGTGGACTCCACGCAGACTGTTTTTTTTTTTTTAAATTCATGAGTTTCTTCTGTTAGGACTATAATTATAAGTTTATTGATAAAATAATTAATGGAAAACCTTTAAAGTTATGTTATTATGCAGATCAAATTTACAGTTATGGCTATGTTAACGGTTACATTCTTTAATATTATTTTTGAAATTGTGGGGTTGGCAATTGTGTAGATACATTAGGTAACTAGGGGACACCCTATTTCTTATTTTCTATCAAAGGCCCTGTCACTGTGAACAAAGTTGTCTTGTATAATATCACAAGTATATAGGTTCTTTTGATATTTAAAATCACAGTGTTCACATACTAAAAATTAATTACACTTATAAATCTAACCTCTTTTAAGTCTATATGTCTTTTCTTACATTTTAAATTACACTATTCATATTCAAATGAATGATACTTATAAAGTTAATTGCAAAAATCAATAACTCGTTTCCACACGAATAAATTATTTGTAGACACTTTAAATAAAATAAATATGGTAGCGTCAATTGTTAGCCGTTACGAAAACTGCAGAGTAGACAAACACAAGCAGCGTTACGAGAGTTCCGTAACACCACTGCTGCGTCATTTCTAATTCTTCCCTACCGTCTCCCCATTCAGCCGTTACAACTAGCGTATAGCATGCTCCGCTACGTACCTATTTCCCCCCTCCTTTTGCCGTCTTCCCATTCGACCGCTAGCGCATGCTTTGGAGTGGCGTCGCCTCTGACACTCTCCTCCTCTACCGGTTCCCCCACCTCGTACCCGACTATTCCCCTCATGCGATCGGAATTTTCATAACGCTTAAAAACGGTTTCACAAAAATCTATAAACTCAACCCCCCACCCCAAACTCCATTGGACGGCCCTGCGCAGCGAGTTGCTTCGCGGGAGTAGCTAGTGTAAGTGACGCATTAGCGTGTACTGCAATCCCTGCGTGACGACTGAGACCTTCATTTTATTAAATTTTAATTCCTGTAGGAGTTTCAGTATTTACCAGTTTTATCCTACTTAAAAGTGAAGTTATTACGGGCGAAGTTCCTCCTATTGTTCCTATTTGCCTACTGCAATTTTTTTAATTGAAAAAAAATAGGCTATATGATGAAAGTGTATAATTTATTTGAATCACGGTTAATGGGGCATGTAACTTGTTCACATCTAGTGACTACTAAGTTGGAGATTTAAGTTAGTGTTTTTCCCTGTCCAGGAACGATGAAAAAAATATATAAACGCCAAGTAGACAATTTTGTTTTATTTAGATGTTCATTCGCTTCTAGGAGGTGGTAAAAACAGATAAGTAAAGGAGTGCAAGAGAGAGGAGAAGAATGGATCAGAGTGAAAGTTGTGGAATGGTGGAGGCACAGATGAATATGGAGGCATTTTACTTTGCTGATCCGGCCGCAGGCTGAAAGTTGAGGATCATGATGATGATGATGATATTTCACTTATGCAATATTAATTTTGGAGGAAAGTGAAAACTTAATAGGTCTAGTTTATATATTGAGAAAAAAATAATACTATAAAAACTGTCATTTTTAAGGTTTATTGTAATAGTTCACGAGTATTATAAATTCTTCTCTAGTACTAAATCACCTGATTAATTTTTTGTCTTAACTTACTTTGCAAGAGTACAACAAGCCGAAACGTAATTAAAAGAAAAGTAAATTGTATCTTTTATTAAAAATTACTTCCCTATATTTTTACAGCTAAGGAATTTTTATTCTTTGTATACAAAGAAGGCGGAAACTCAAGTTGTAATATTTAGTTTCGTCCGTATACCGCGAAAGGCAATGGCATAACATCGCAGAATCATCCTGCTTCGGCGAGTACAGGCCCGTCACGGCTTCACCGCCGTGGGTCCTGTGCTCCCGACACACAGGACTGGGCAACACGAGTCATCATCATCAACTTTGCCGTTTTGAAATCATTTTGTATGCTATGTTTGAGTGAACGCTTTAGTCATTAAAAGACTCGTAAAATAATTTTCACTTAAAATTTATAAGGATTAGCACACTGAATGGAAATATAAATATTTAAAACTTACAATATTTATTAACGAAGTTTCAACATATGCACATATATCGACGGAAACTTAAGGAACAAAGGTAGGAACATAAGTAGACAGTCATTAATTAAATGAAATTAAGCGTAACAATGTAGCCTTGCTATAATCAGATGAACATTTTAGCTGGCATAACATGTATTTATTGGGAAAAAAAATAGTGAGCGTCTTTCAGTATTCGCCAGTGATGTGTAAACATCTAACCTCGTTAACGAGCAAATTCATGTGTCCTCATGTTCTTCATGTTGCAAATAAACTTATATGGAACTCGGACACGAAATTTAAAGTATTTCTTCTTTAAAATAATGCCGAGTGTGATAAATATACCGAAAAATAAAATATTCGCTCTTCAAAAACATACCGAAATTTCGAGACGCAATTGCACGGTTACTTTCTGCGCCCGCCGCTATAATTCGCTGCCTGATTCGTAAACGATGCTTGCCACCATCATGCTCTTGTAGCAGCACGACTCCGATAAAAGACTTGAAAAAATTCCTAAACCCCGTCTTTGGACCTGATTTTCGACAAGGAATTTTATTAATATACTGCCCATCTTTTTAAAATTTCCTAAACAGTTAATACTACGAAGTTTCAGCACACTATAGAAGTTATACTTCTAAGACATTACTAAAATATTAACCGGAAACATTAAAAAATACACTAAAATATGTTTGTATATTTGTTTTTGCCTAAACGACTGAAATTGGCCTGAAAATTCTTTCTACAAACAAACCTTAACAATATTGAGTTGATTAAACATTATTATTACATAATATTATATTATTAGAAAGTGTAAAAAAAATTTCCATTGGCGAGATTTGAAGCACGTTGCTTAAGGTTTTCAACCGCGGGCTCTACTGCTGCGCTACCGAACACATTGGCATAAAACAAGGATAATATGTATTATAATCATTGTAATGCCTGTTTTCTTAAGGTTTTAATGCTTAAGATTACTTTTTACTGTGACTATTTTAGTTCAGGAAATATATTCCAAGGTAGTTTTACTATCATAATAATTCATTTGGCACACCAATACGTTTGTTTACGGAAGTGACTATATACGGGTTACATGTGGGTCTGCCATCTTTGTGACACATTTCCGTTTATTGACTTCTGTTCCATTTCTACGAAATCAGTCCTGCGAAATGTCGTATACGGAGAGCTAAAATGTTATAACCTTATAAGATGGCTAATGCCATTTATAGAGGTAAAAAATTATGTCTGTCACAATTGCCCTAGTACACCAAAAGGACATGTGAAGTATGCGCGGTATCGCAAGTGCGTACTTGAATTCCAACACGGTCTGAAGAACGTGTACTCTGAATCATGTGCGTTTTTCATTTATTGCGCATTGTGTTTTTGCATTGGCTGGTCATAGTTTATAAAATAGGCGTGAGACCAGTGTCACTCCAAATGCAACATGTCGCAACTTCGCCGCACGACTTTAGCTGGAAAAATGATCCGTCGCGTCAACCACGTGACCTCAGACCAATCAGAAGGGCCGAAAAATTCAATCCGTCCCTCAAAAGCGTCCAAAACTTTGACTTTCGACGAACGGACTAATGAAATTATAACCTCCTAAATGTTAGCAAGGTATTGTCGGCAAACTATCTTAAAAAGTTTTGAAGTTTTTTATTTGCTTGGTTGCTTCCATTTATTGCTTTTAACTTACGCTGCAACTCATATTAAATTGTGAAGTTTAATACAAAATTAATTAAGAATGGTGAAACTAAAACCAGTTAGAATAAATATCAGGGAAAAATTAGTATAATGATATATAAGTATTTAACTTTCATGATCGTAAATCTAATCTACCTATGATAGTGATGAAGGTGATGAATCGTTTCTAACCCATTACTGTGTGTCATGAGCGCAGACAACACTACGGTGGTGACAACCGTCACGTCCCTGTGCTCGCCGAAGCAGTATGAGTCTGCGATGGTCCACCATTGCCTTCCGCGGGATGAAGCTGTAAGGGACATCACAAAAAACCAGTCCTGAATGTCAGGGAGAAGGTTTGGAAAACCCCTTCGCCGGCCGGGAATCGAACCCGAGCGCCTTTCACACCAGCCAGACCCACTAGCCACTACACCAAGTGGGCGGACTGAATCTACCTGTACGAGAGACATTGTCTCCACTATTTAAGCCTTCTAGTCTGTTGGCAACATGAGCATTAAGAGTATTTGACGGACGGATGATCGCACGCAGCAGCACCGCGGCTGGCAGCAGTCGCCGGGTACCAAGTCAAGTTGTGAGTACATTTTTTCAAGTCACTTGCGAAGTGCATGCGAAGGTCTTGCAGCCATAAATACAGCTATCGGATTTCCCGTTTTTTTTCCACGTATTTAATGAAATGAAGCAAATACATTTAACATTTTTTTTGACGTGACAACGTCTAATAAATCGATGAACGCCGGCTGCACGCATGAAAAAAGTGTCCCAATACGGATGTATCACTACGAATGTGTCCTGTTTGCTCATTGTACGCATGCGTGGCATCTCTCTTCCACTCGATTGGAAAAACCATCGATTTGACTTTTCAATCATATTTTCGTCGTTTAAATTATTAATATTATGTAATTTAACGATCATCCACCGATTTTCAGCACAATCGGTACGGTTATTTAAAAGTAATGTTGAATATTCAAATACGTTTTGAACCAACAATGGTGTTCTACAGTTACACATAATAATTGAAATTACACCCGGGATCTTTTGCACAATGTTTTAAAAAATATTGTAACACATTATAAATAAGTTTGGTGTATTTGGGATGCGTTATAAAATCGTGTTATAAAAACGAATAATATTATTCCCCTACCGTGAACAAAATTTTTATAAATGTGTATAGACCATCTGAAACAATTATTTTTCAAGTATGGCCTCGTGGCCGTGCAATCAGCATCGCTAAAAAAATTTTATTCCTCAAAGAATATAATATTTTTAATGCCTAAATGGTTTTGTTGCAAAAACCTATTACGGCTCAGTCTCAGGCCGAATATGATATTTCCTTTTCTTCTGGATCAATATTTTCATCAATGTTTTGTTATGACGTTGTCACGTTAAACTATCGTCCGTAAACTGACTTTACAGACAACCAATTGTTTTTTTGTGGGACATGCGCCATTTCTGTTTTACACTGTGCGTCACAGAGAAACCTCAAGAACGGACAAAGAGAAGAATAAACAAACAGGCAGAAAACAAGCCCAAATCAGCCGATGTCAAAAGTTAAATGCATAAAGAATTCCTTATAAGGAATTAGTCGGGAAAATATCTCAGCAAAGACGAACACAGCGGGCTGACGACTAGACATTTACAGCCCGACTAGTCTGATTTTGGCTTCTTTTCTGTTGTTTGTGTATTTATCTATTTGTCCTTTCTTGAGGTTTCTCTATGGCATACAGTGTAAACCAGAACTGACGTCTGTCCAAAAGCCATTGCATTGCCTACCCACTGCAAGAATCATTTAAAGAACGTAATGCGAGTAGAAAACTCTACAATCACGGCACTTAATTTATTTCCTAATTAAAAAATTACACAAGACATTCTTTACATTTTTTAATACAAAAACTACTTCCGTAATGGTTATTCGCCATGAAAGAGACAGCGAGATTAATTTATTTATATACACACAATTGACATGTTCCAGAAAAAAAATACGAAAATGGACTGAACGGAACTACGAGCCGAAACACACCAGGTTTATGCTGTTATAAATATCGTATCGCCAAATACACATGTATTTCACGAAAACGTTTCGCGTCAAAATATTTCTCAAACTACTGCAGCTATCACCGTTCTGTCAAGATCTGCTATAATCGTGTTTGACCAGGTTTGCCACATGTCTGGAAAAATATAAAAAGTAGTCAGTGAAAATTTCGAACTGTCGGGGAAAACAATCACATAACTCAAAACTGTTTTCTCGCAAGCATGATACGTACCTAACAGAAATAAACAGGCGGGCATTGGCGTTTGGCACAGCCTAAGACTGTTGCCAACTGCAGGTTGGCAGCAGTTGCGGACTGCAGGATTTTTTTCATTCGCGCTGTGAATGTAACTTGCAACATATCATCCGGGTGTCTCCCTCCCCTCTCCTCGTCATTCTCAGCATTGTGTTTACACTTGAAAACGATAATGAAAAACACTCGTTTTAACCACTCGCACAAAGTATTTTTTTTCTGTACTTTCACAAGAGATTACTTTGGAAACCAGTTGTCAAGAAATACTTTGTAATATTTTAACGTCGTACAACACATGACTATTGTTATTTTTGCATATATGAAATGCGTTTTTCGAGTTAATACTGAGTATTTCTTACGAACATTGTCGCATGATTTTATATTTTAATATTTTTAAACCATGGAAAAATAATTGAATATTTAATCTTTGAAATTTCATTTGTTTTATTTGCTTATTTGTGTGCGTAGTTAACACTGGAAAGCTATTCAGGGAACGGTTTTCAAATAACTTTAATCATTGGAGGTACTGGGGCAACACTAACCATAAATTCCCGGGTAAGAATCCGAACTTTGAACACTTTTTTTATAGTGATACAGTTGTTTTCATGTAAATTTTTGCAAATGTACAAATATTTGTAATTTTACATAAATAATTCTGTTCCATTTACAAAAAATAATACAGTGCAGTGGGTATTTTTTTATTATTAAATACTGCTGAACGTCTCTGACGTCGAGTTCATCAGAGACAGGCAATAGGTAGGGACCGGAAAAATTTGCGAGTTAATTAACCTCATAGGATAGATCCACAGACTTTAAATAATACTTATTGGCTTTTCACTCGCGAGACGTCTCAACTAGGTTGTTCGTAATTTGGCACTTTCTTGGTTTAGGGTTTCCCATTGGCTTACTGTTCCCCAGATAAAACGTGGGCCAATCGCAAAAGCGGTATGAAGGCATACTTGTTTGGATATTAGCCTATCGCAAAATGAATCCGCGATTTTTTCCGGTCTCAAGTGGTAGGTTGAGACGACGAAATTTATGTTTGGTTTGGTGAACCGAGATGCCCCGGAATTACAACCCCCACCAATCTACGTTTACCATTTGAGTGGAAACCCAGGTCAGACCCGGTGGCGGACTCAGCCTAGAGTCATGCGAGGGGCGAATGACCAGAGTTTTGGGTCGTGTTGAAAATTTCCCAGCAAAAAGGTAGGTGAAAAAAAAACACTTAATGGCGCCGTCTGCCCGGGCACACATAAGGTGCGCAGACCTTCAGGAAAAACAACGCAGTTTAAAAACTACTCAATATATCCGAATGGGGTCTGTTACGAACAGCATTTAAGAATTCGCCGAAGGCTGAAAAGTTCTTGTGATTTCGGATTAAGTTTTGAAACTATTTTTTAGAAGAGTTAAAATGGCTAAAAGGGTGTTTTCAGAGCAATTTTAAGGCATAAAACAACAGGTAGCAGATTCTTGAAAGCACTTATGTGACTTGCATTACACCCTTACCTTCATTTCAATGCCATATAAAGTTACGGTCACCGCTCAAATTTCACAGTTGTCCTATAGATGACGAGAAGACTGCGCACCAGTTCACAGCCTTGCGCTTAGAGGCGACACCACGCTAGAAGCACCAGCGAGTGTCGCGCTTATCACCCCGCCTCACCAACTCACATACACACCGACTAGACGGGCCTCTTAAAACGATATTTTTATGCATTTATAAAGCCTATAAAACTTTAAAAAAAAACTGAGTTTTTAGTACTCGTCAGAGATGTGTAACATTTAACCCCAGTAACAGGCAAATTCATGTATTCTCATGTTGCAAATACACTTATAATACGAAACTCGGACACGAAATACAACGTAGAATTCTTCAAAATAATGCCGAGCGTGATAAATATACGCATTTTGTGTTTACAAATACATTCGCTGCCGGAGCAGCCACGTCAACTATCCAATCATTCCATTTGCAGAGCGAAAGGTTTGACTATATAATGAAACGGCTCCGATAAAAGTGAAAAAGACTTGAAAAAATTACTAAAACCCGGCTTTGGACCTGATTTTCAACAAGAAAACGTATTTAAATACTGCTTATCTTGTTAAAATTCATTGAACAGTTTATACTATAAAGTTTCCCTTTGGCTTTGTTAACTCTGGTTCACGCCTTCTGCCACTAATGGCAGCACCGTGGTTGTTACACATTTCCGTTGCTTGACTGCCGTCACATTCACGAAATCACTCCCACCGAATGCCGTGTACCGAGAGCTAAGATGTTACACACAAATATCGAACTCACGTGAAAGGCCAGGTGCGGGTTGCAGCACCACCACTCGCCAGATCCTACCCGGCGTTGAACTGGGATCGTCCTTCAATAGCACGTATAACATAATTTTGTGTGTTTTACAAATCATTTCTTTGGAGACTAGTTCTCAATATTACCTTTTGTAATACTGTATATAACTTTAATCGTACACCATCCTTTCAAATACTTTTATTTTGTACATACGATAGATAAGCTGTTCACTTAAATATTTGGGAATGACTTGCTTTTTCGGATAAAAATGGTAGTTTTTATTTATTATATCGTAATGCATTGTATAATCAACACTTATTTATTTGTAGCGCTATAGAATGATTATTTCGGCAGCAAATCTCTACAGATTACGTTTGTAATACTTGTCAAAAATATGTTAGGTACTTTATTGTAAACAGAAGCAGGGAGACTCAGAGTTCAATTGGTGAACAACTTTGAAGCAAATGGGTTTTGAAAAATAGCTTTCAAACGTCTCCTTTGATGAAGTGGGCGTTTCCCGGCTTTGAAATTTGCAATTTTTGATTAAGACGAAAGGCGTAAAATCCGGTTCATTTTTACTTCCTGATACTTTTCATGCGAGGCCGTACTTAAACTGTAGACTTGCTTTAAACAAGTTGATGAAGAATAAAGGCCCTGCCTACCTGGCCATACACGGCTGTAGAAAAAAAAAGAAAACACGTGATTTGAAAACGGGTAAAGGTATCCGAGCTGTGCCCGTTTGCGAAAATGCATTTAGGAATATGCCGAGGGCGGATGAGTAGGTAGTTATGTTTCCGTATTTCGTTTTTCAACTGTGTTTTATAAGAGAGAAATAATGGCTAAAACACGTGTTTTCAGTATAATATTTAGGTATGAAATTTCCAGTACAGATTCTTGAAAATATTCGAGGTATTCGCAGTACAATTTTTACTTCCTTTCTCAACCATATAATGAATGTTGTGGTTACCAGTCGAATTTCACAGTTGCCCTTTACACTACGAGAAGACTGCGCGCTAATTCAGAGTCTTGCACTTGGATGCGATACTGCGCTAGAAGGACAAGCTAGCGTTGCACACATCATCCAGTCTCACAACAAAAGTTCACCTATGACCAGGCTTCAGTCCAGATGCGTCTCGTCTGCTTGTCGACAATTTTTTTTGCCTCATTCGACCTTGAGAGTCACATCCTTGGCGAAGCACCTACTTACTCCCGCAGGTCTCCAAATACGAAAATAAACTAGGATAAAAAAATAGCAGCAAGTTCCCCTGGAGACATGCCATCAAGATCCCGCTCGGATATAAGAAACATTTAAGCTGTTGCCGTATCTTTGACGCAACGAAAGATTGTAGAAAAGAAACCCAGTTATTTTAAATCACTTGCAGAGTTAATTAGTAAAATTTGCCGTATTAACTTTACAGCTGAAACTGCATGCTCTAGCTGCTAACGATAAAAAAAAATCTCAACCGAACCTTCATGACGGCTCGTATCTCCAATTTGAAATTTGGGGTTTGAAGCTACAACGTTTTGACTGCGTTCATTTTCACAATGCCAAGAACCTTTGTATGTAAGGATTGATGCCGTTGGCTTGGAGACCGGTAGTGTGAAAGTATGTTTAATTTTAATTAGAATAAGTGCGCTAAAATATATATTTCGGAACTCACGAATAGTGTCTTTTGAAAAAGTGGCTTTTGGCACCAGTCATAAGACGAGGATTTTATAAATTGCAGATAACTGACTTGTGTTCAGTTATTTTCAACGTTACTGCCACCTCATCTGATAAACGTACGGCACACCACACTAAGTATAACTACAATTCGGGTTGATTAACTCGCCCTTTCTCCTTCACCCTCGACGGGGCAATTGAATCCCGATGCCCGCTGCGTGACGGGTTCTGTGCACGTGTTTGCGCGTGAATGCTGTCGTCCCACACACCTGAAATAGTGTTCGCTCCTGCGACCTCGTGCTTCACTTGCAGCTAGGAGGGAGGGACTCGATCCCTGCTGGCTGGTTGTGCATTGGAAGGGTTGTGCTTTTTCTCTTGGCGACTTTTATTGCCCGTTTCCGAGGAAATGTTGCTGCGAATATAGAATATGTAGAATTTACGATTGTGATGTGTAACATCTTAGCTCTCAGTACACGGCTTTTGGTAGGATTAATTTTGTGAATGGAACGGAAGTCGCTGGAACGGAAATGTGTAACCACGGTGCTGTCATATGTTGCGGTTCACAAAGCCATAGGGAATCTATCTCGTACTAACCGTGTGGCCGGCAGGGCCACATTTTTACTTGTAATTTATTTTTGTTGCTGGTCTCTAGTTTTATATGGTTTTTATTTCACGTATTTTTACGCCTTTTTTAATTAATGTTAATTTATCTGTAAATTTTTTTTAATTATATTTGTTTCTGTTAATTAGTTATACGCAGTTTGGTAGCTATCGATTATGAGTTTAAGAATATCGATTGTGTTTCACGTAAATACCACTTGGTGAGCGCCCGGCGGTTGGCTGATGACGTCTGACATTCGGCTTGCCGGGAAGAAAAAATCAGCTGGGCCGAGGAGTTGGTGCCGAGCGACCGTCGAGGACAGAGCCATGTGACGGCGCGGACTGGTATGCCGGACGGCAACGGGCGACGAAGAGTATTGGGTTGGAGGCTCCACGATGGGTGACAGGGCAAATGGATTGCCCTGTGGTACAGAAGAAATCAAGGTAAAGAGAGGCCGCGATTTTGATTTTTACCCTCGTGGTGCTGCACTGGTTTTTGGCAAACCTAGTGAACTGTGTATTTTCCCATACTAAATTTTATTTGGACGGAACTTTTATTAGCCTGTTTGGTGAAGAGGCCCATTTGTTTCACACGTTGTTCCAGTGTGGGATTTTTTAATAAGGTCGCCCGTTTGCCTGTAGTTGTAATAAAAGTATAAGTTTGGAAGAAACGAACATTTTGCAATTTGTTTTTGAGACTTTGTCTTCGGAATTGGCATACTTAAAGTTGCATTTAGCTAATATATCAGCTTGTGCAGTATTATTAAAAGTATGCGATCGGTATTGGACTACATGCGCAGCCTGATGTTGGTTGGTGCGGCCATTCTACGTTTTTATGAAATCATTGGCAAGTTAATAAAGAAATAAGACTTTGTTTGAAGTATATGATAAAAACTTCGGTGGTAACATAGTTATGTTACGTGAAGAGTTTTTGCTACATTTCCCTTAAAAAAAAAAAAAATAAGATAATTTTTTTTTGGTCATCGTTCACGCCTTTGTGAATTCGTACCTATGGCCCGGCGTGGCATTAGACTCTGGAGTTGGTGAGGAAGGTCAGGAAAGCCAGCGCACGCCTAGGATATTAACTTTGTTTTTTTGGCAAGTCTTTAGCAACGAACATCTGAAGAAAGACTAAACCGTTGATTGAGAGTTTAAGAACTTTATTTAAATAATTTGTTTGTACTTCAGTATTATTTTTGTAGATTTTTTTTATATATTTGTATTGATTGTCTTGTTTGATTTTTGGTATTAGGGCAGTCAGTAAATTTTGATATTTTATAGTGGCCACGCCTCACGCCCTTATATATTTTTATACTTGTTGTTATCAGTATTTATATTTTTACGATTTTTTAAAGGTTATTGTTAGTATCGCAAATGGGGATAAGATGCTGCCATTATTAACGTCAGCTTTTGTAACTAAGCTTGTATGGTTATGTATAGTAAAAATTATTTTTGCAAATTTCTATTTTTTAATAACATACGTCCAAAGTCTTGCCTCTTGTTTGTTTAATGGTTACTCTACTATTATATCCTTTGAATTTTTTTGGCCTGACCCCTGGGCAGTGGTGTGGGGAATTTATATTGTTTAGCTTTTTATGCCTGGTTTTAATATTTATTTTTTCCCTTCGCGCCCAGAGTGAGTCGGGGACGCAACCCCTCTTCCAATTAAGGAGGAAGAAGGGTTACAACCTGCGCCACTCTGCTAGGCAGAGACTTTGGACTTTTGCGATTTTGCTGACTTTTTTGATTTTTTTAATAATGGCAGTTTCTTGGATTTATAAACTTCCCAAAGAACAGGTTTACGCTAATTTGCAAGCAGCGGGAGTAGAGAGTGGTCTGGAGGATGACATTGATACCTTACGCAGGAAATTAAGTACCCACATTAAAGAAGGGAGGAAAAAACCTGTTGAGGAAAATGTGGAGAATTCGGAGATCAGCCAAGTAAATTCATTGAATACTGCTATGCAAAGTAAATTACTTTTCAAAGAACTGGATAGGTTGCCATCTTTATGTTCCGGTGGGCCAAGAGATTTAATAAAGTTTTGCTTGGGAGTAGATAGTTTGAAAACTAATTGTTGTTTACAAAATGAGCAAGAATTGTTAAGGTGTATTTCGACTAAATGTAGCGGGATCGCTAGAGACGTGATTACGTCAGGTATAAATAAGTCTGTTGGATGGTCGGTAGTGAAAGAGAATTTGTGGGAATATTTGTGCCCTAAGAGGGTGAAGGACGATCTAATTAAGGAATTGATTTTCCGTTTTCAACGGGAAAATGAAAGCACCTTAGAATTTATACAGGATATTAGAAATCACGTTAATGTATTTGGTCTGCAGTTAGATGATCACCGTTTTGTAGCTATTATTTTGGAAAATCTAAATCCTGCCATCAGACACGAATGCGCATTTATTGGCAGACCTAATAGTGTGGAGGAACTCAACACTTGGGCTATCCAGGTAGATAATATTTTTTACGCTAAATGTGAATTCGATAAGTGTAAAGGCAAAATCAATTTTAAACCGGTTTGTTTTAAAACGCCGGGTAATGAAAAAATTGATAAGACTTGTTTTAAGTGTAATAAGGTAGGGCATTTTGCTAAGGATTGCTCGGTTTCGGAGGTTAATAAATTTGTTTGTGGTTTTTGTGGCAAATATGGTCATTTAGAAAAATTTTGCTTTAAAAAGAAACCGGAGCAGGAAAGACACAAGACATGTTTTAGGTGTGGCAGCATGGACCATTTGATAAAAAAATGTAATCGCAAGAAAAAATTAGTTTGTGGTTTTTGTAATAAAGATGGTCATAATAGCGGGAAATGTAATTTCCGTAAGGAAGTTAAGAAATATCGATTTAACAATAAGCATAGTTTGGCGGTCATTCAGGCAAAAATAGGTTTATGTGTCAAAGTTTGGTTGTATGATCGTGAGATAGAAGCTTTACTTGATACGGGGGCTAGTTGTAGTTTCATCCAGCAGAAATTTTTGAGTAATTTGGTGCGCGATCATAAATTTTTGAAAACTAAGATCGTAAGTAGTCAAGGCATTAATGTGGCCATGGCGGACGGGCAAAAGGTTCAGGTAAAGGTAAAAGTATTTTTACATTTTAAATTGGAACATTTATCTTGGACACGTGAATTCTGGGTAATGCCCGATTTGATCCATGAAGTAGTTTTGGGAATGGATTTTTTAAATGATAGTAAGGCTATAATAGTGTGCGGCGAGAAAGTAATGAGGTTCGATTTTAATGATAAAATTAAGATAAAATTGTGGGAGAATAAAAAAAAAAAGAAAGGTGGTTTGTGGTGGTATCGAAGGGTTAGAGCAAAGGTTGGGTGAGAAGGAAAAATTGCAGATACAGCAATTAAGCGAGGAATATAAAGATGTTATCACTACTAAAATTGGCAAATGTACGCTAATGCCATACAAGATCGTGCTGGTAGATGAAACCCCTATTAAATGTGTGCCGTATCAATGTGCCCCGCCTAAAATGAAAGCCTTTCGAGAAATTATTAATGATTTACTTGATAATAAGGTAATAGTCCCTTCTAAATCCAATTTTGCCTCACCTGCCTTTTTAGTAGATAAGAAAAATAAGGGCAAATATCGTTTGGTCCTTGACTATCGCCTCCTTAATGACAGGGTAAAACTAGATCCGTTTCCCATGCCTAAAGTTGAAATTGTTTTGCAATATTTGGGAAAAGCCAAGTTTTTTACGGTGCTTGATTTGAACTCGGCGTTTCATCAATGTGAATTAGAAGCAAGTAGTCAGAAATTTACCGGGTTTGTCACTCCTTGGGGGCACTTTGAATGGACTAGAGTGCCTTTTGGGGTGAATTTTGGGGCCCAATGTTTGTCACGAATTTTAGGGCACATATTACAAGAATATCAGTATAAATTTGTAATAAGTTTCTTGGATGATATTTGTGTTTTTTCAAATAGTTTTGAAGAACATATAGAACATATAAGAAAAGTACTTGAGAAACTAAAGGGAGCCGGCTTTACCGTAAATCCGGAAAAAATAGTTTGGGCCCGTAGCGAGATAAAATTTTTAGGATACATAATCCGAGAAGGTGAATTGGTCATGGACCAAGATAAGATAAACCCCATAGTTAATTTCCCGGCCCCCCGTAATGTTAAGGGAGTGATGCGCTTTTTAGGAATGCTTGGTTATTTTTCCCGTTTTATACCGAATTACGCTAACCTATGCGCGCCTTTAAATAATTTGAAAAGGAAAGATGTTAAGTTTGTATGGGGGGAAGAGGAAGAACAGGCCTTTAGGAATTTAAAGAAAGCCATAGCTCAACCCCCCATTTTAATACTTCCGGATTTTGAGCAAAAATTTATTGTGCAAGTGGACGCTTCGGGAGTAGGTCTGGGGGCGGTTTTGTTGCAAGAACGTGAGGGAGGTTTAAAACCGGTTATGTATGCTAGTAAATCCCTAAATAAGCACGAGTTAAAATACAGTGTATATGAGAAGGAAGCATTAGCGTGCATATTTGCGTTGGAGAGATTTGAGAGTTTTCTTGAACATGAGAAATTTGAATTATGGACTGACAACCAGGCTTTGACATGGCTTTTTTCCCACCCGCGGCAACTAGGGAAAATAGGGCGGTGGATCATGCGGTTGACGCGTTTTCGTTTTGACCTCAAACATATGAAAGGACAGGATAATGTAGTGGCCGATGCCTTATCGCGCATGTTTGATGAACATGAGTTTCAGTGTAAAGACGAAATGAGAACTGAAGACAAGGAAGAATGTAACATCCTGAGGGAATTCCCTCAAGGATTTATTGATTTGCGCGAAATACAAAAAGAGGATCCTGAGACTAAAGATTTAATAACGCGTTTGGGACAGGATACTACTATAGACTTAGGAATGAAAGACGGGCTTTTGTGTTGGATGAAAGATGGAGAACATAAAGTTTTTGTTCCTAAGGGGGTAAGGAAAATGATAATGCGGTATTACCATGATTCTAATATAGGCGCGCATGGCGGAATCGAAAAAACTATAGATAAAATCTCTAAAGAATTTTTTTGGCCAGGTTTGAAAAAAGACGTAAAAGATCATGTTTTAAGCTGTGAAGATTGCCAGCGCGCTAAGCAATCTAGACATAGTAAGATAGGTAAATACTCTGTTGAAGCTCTGACTAGACCTTGGGAAAGGGTTTATTTGGACATTTTTGGGCCCCTACCTAGATCATTAGGGGGGAATAATTGCTTACTTATAGCGGTAGATGGTTTTTCTAAATTTTGTTTTTTTTTGCCTTTGCGTAATATGAAAAGCGAGAATATTATTAAGGCTTTAGAAACTAAAGTGTGGGGTTTGTTTGGTAGCCCGGAGCAAGTAGTATCAGATAATGCTACATATTTTAAGAGTAAGTGTTTTGAAGGGATGTGTTTAGCTTGGGGTATAAAACATATTACTACCAGCCCCTATTATCCCAACCCTAATTTGGTTGAAAGGGTGAATAAAAATGTCAAAGTGGCCCTCACGATTTTTCATCAACGTAACCAACGGAAGTGGGACAGTGTTATCCACGTATTAAATTTAGCTTTTAACATGACCATACACAGTGGTACTAAATTCACACCATCGGAAATTTTTTTGGGAAGAAATGTACCCCATCCTTTACTAAATTGTTGGGGTTTGCGTCCAGCCCTTTTGGAAACCCGAAGCCCCCGTTTGTTGGAAAAAATGTGGGAAGAAGCAGCCGAAAATCTGCAAAAGGTTAGAAAGAAAATGAGTAAGTTTTATAATAAGGGGCGAGTGGATAATGTATTTAAAATTGGTGATGAAGTGCTATGCAGGCAATTTGTTTTGAGTGACAAAGTAGGGTATCAGAGCTCTAAGTTAGAGAATAAGTATGATGGACCGTATAAGATTGTAAAGATTTTAGGGCCGGTTACTGTCTTGTTGGAAGAAGTTGAAAGAAATAATAAGGTAAAAAAGGCCCATGTTAGTCATTTGAAAATGTTTGTAAGGCGGAGTTCCTAAAATGAATGTGGATGACCCTTTTAGGGTGAATATGGCTAAATATTTTTATTTTTATTTTATTTGGAACTTACTCTGGTATGTTTTTTTTTTTATAATTTGTAGTTGTGGTTATTTTTAAAATTTTCTTTGCTGTTTAAATTTTTTTTTGTTCAAGGCGGAGGTTGTGGCCGGCAGGGCCACATTTTTACTTGTAATTTATTTTTGTTGCTGGTCTCTAGTTTTATATGGTTTTTATTTCACGTATTTTTACGCCTTTTTTAATTAATGTTAATTTATCTGTAAATTTTTTTTAATTATATTTGTTTCTGTTAATTAGTTATACGCAGTTTGGTAGCTATCGATTATGAGTTTAAGAATATCGATTGTGTTTCACGTAAATACCACTTGGTGAGCGCCCGGCGGTTGGCTGATGACGTCTGACATTCGGCTTGCCGGGAAGAAAAAATCAGCTGGGCCGAGGAGTTGGTGCCGAGCGACCGTCGAGGACAGAGCCATGTGACGGCGCGGACTGGTATGCCGGACGGCAACGGGCGACGAAGAGTATTGGGTTGGAGGCTCCACGATGGGTGACAGGGCAAATGGATTGCCCTGTGGTACAGAAGAAATCAAGGTAAAGAGAGGCCGCGATTTTGATTTTTACCCTCGTGGTGCTGCACTGGTTTTTGGCAAACCTAGTGAACTGTGTATTTTCCCATACTAAATTTTATTTGGACGGAACTTTTATTAGCCTGTTTGGTGAAGAGGCCCATTTGTTTCACACGTTGTTCCAGTGTGGGATTTTTTAATAAGGTCGCCCGTTTGCCTGTAGTTGTAATAAAAGTATAAGTTTGGAAGAAACGAACATTTTGCAATTTGTTTTTGAGACTTTGTCTTCGGAATTGGCATACTTAAAGTTGCATTTAGCTAATATATCAGCTTGTGCAGTATTATTAAAAGTATGCGATCGGTATTGGACTACATGCGCAGCCTGATGTTGGTTGGTGCGGCCATTCTACGTTTTTATGAAATCATTGGCAAGTTAATAAAGAAGTAAGACTTTGTTTGAAGTATATGATAAAAACTTCGGTGGTAACATAGTTATGTTACGTGAAGAGTTTTTGCTACATTTCCCTTAAAAAAAAAAAAAATAAGATAATTTTTTTTTGGTCATCGTTCACGCCTTTGTGAATTCGTACCTATGGCCCGGCGTGGCATTAGACTCTGGAGTTGGTGAGGAAGGTCAGGAAAGCCAGCGCACGCCTAGGATATTAACTTTGTTTTTTTGGCAAGTCTTTAGCAACGAACATCTGAAGAAAGACTAAACCGTTGATTGAGAGTTTAAGAACTTTATTTAAATAATTTGTTTGTACTTCAGTATTATTTTTGTAGATTTTTTTTTATATATTTGTATTGATTGTCTTGTTTGATTTTTGGTATTAGGGCAGTCAGTAAATTTTGATATTTTATAGTGGCCACGCCTCACGCCCTTATATATTTTTATACTTGTTGTTATCAGTATTTATATTTTTACGATTTTTTAAAGGTTATTGTTAGTATCGCAAATGGGGATAAGATGCTGCCATTATTAACGTCAGCTTTTGTAACTAAGCTTGTATGGTTATGTATAGTAAAAATTATTTTTGCAAATTTGTATTTTTTAATAACATACGTCCAAAGTCTTGCCTCTTGTTTGTTTAATGGTTACTCTACTATTATATCCTTTGAATTTTTTTGGCCTGACCCCTGGGCAGTGGTGTGGGGAATTTATATTGTTTAGCTTTTTATGCCTGGTTTTAATATTTATTTTTTCCCTTCGCGCCCAGAGTGAGTCGGGGACGCAACCCCTCTTCCAATTAAGGAGGAAGAAGGGTTACAACCGTTTAATGAATTTTAGCAAAATGGGCAGTATTTTAATAAAATTTATTGTCGAAAATTATGTCCGAAACCAGACTTAAAACCTTTTCAAGGTTTTTTTCTTCGCTTTTATTGGAGCCGTTTCATTATATAGTATAAAATTTTGGTCAGCAAAATAAATGGTTTGATAGTCGTCGAAGCTGTTTCGGTAGCGAATTCTAGCGGCGGGTGCAGAAACTACGTGTGATTCGCGTCAAGAAATGTAGTTGAAACAATTCGCGTATGTTTATTACGCTCGGAATTATTTAAAAAAAAATTCTACGTTAAATCTTGTATCAGAGTTTCGTATTATGAGTATATTTCCAACATTAGAGCACTGACGAGTTCTGAAAAACTCGCTATAATGTTATATTTATTTCTTCAAGATCACGAGGTGTTGTCTGTACTGTCGGCATTGGTAATTATTAGAGGAATGTAATTTTCGCGAAACGATTTAGAGACTAGCTAATAGTTAAAACACGGTAGTATCGTCTGAGTTTTGTGAGTATCTGAGTTTATTTCAGGTACTTGTCTACTTCTAGCACACTAATCACAGACATTCAGTGTGGAAGCAGACGCTTTCTGAGTGGCTCAGTCAAATACGGTAATGGCTTCTTTTGCAGACGGCCGCCAATTACAAGGAAGAAACTGCTGTCTCAGATATACCACATTGCAGTCTAATGGAATTTCACACTCGCGAGAAATTTCTGTCTCTAATAAGTGTATGTATTATGTGCCAGTCTTAGTATTTACTTTAAATAGAGGTTTCATTAAAATAGCAATTGCAAGTCGAAACATTGGGAAGGGTTGTAAAAGAAACATGCGGTTTTATTAAAAATTTGTTGTTTAGAGTGAAGTAGTGTAGTGGCAAGACACTGGACTCTCGTTACAGAAGATCCGGGTTCAAATACTGGTCGGTTTTTAAGGTTTCTCACTTTAGGTCATGGCCGGCACCTGTCCCGTTGTCCCTGATTTGTAGGGACCGGAAAAATTCGCGGATTCAATGACCTCTAGGATAGCCTCCATTATCCTCTGCACTTCTCAAGTAAACACGCGTGTTCATTGGTTACTAAATTGTGAGTCGTCTCCACTGGGTAGCTTGTGATTCGACGCTTCTTTGGTCGATAGTCTCTCTTTGGCCCAGAGAGCTCCAGTTAAACCGCGAGCCAATAGCAGAACCAGCAGAATTATACACATGTTTGAATTTCAGCCTATCACGAAATGAATCCGCGAATTTTTCCGGTCTCTACTGATTTGTGTGGTAGTGAGTTAACGTCTTTAATGTACTCGATTACAGACTGGCGTTAGATAAGCGGATGGATTTAAGATCGGTAGCGGCAGAGTTCTGTTTCACAATATGGCCGGACGCAGCACGAACAGCTGATCTGGCAACGCCGGGTTTGCTTTACCTCAACTAGCTTCACCCTCCGGCAGCCTCCTGCAGTGACACGCCTCCTGCGACTCCATGCATACTAATTACAACCCTTGAGCGCGCATATCCCTCCCCCTACCATCCTTATGTGGACGACATGATTAGGGGTAGCCAATGGAAGTGTACCATTGGACGTACCATTAACGTGGCACATGTTTCATTAATATAGTATGTACTTGTGCATTTTTATGGTGCTTGTGTACCATTGTTATGGTGCGTGTGCCATTTCCATTGTACTTGTGCAATTGTGGTGGTACTTATGTTATAATAATGGTTCATATGCAATTATCGTGGTAGGTGCTTATTATGGTACTTGGGCCGTTGTAATGACACTTGTGACATTACCGTGATACTTGTGTTATTATCAAGGTACATATGCCATTATCGTCGTATCGTTGCAGTACGAAAATGTACTATTATTTTACAGCAATGTAAATAAACAGTGATGCAGGCACACACTATTTCAGTTTAATGTTTTAGTGTTCTAAATAATATTATCAATATTTTAAGCTCAATCAGCCTATGTGTGTTTATCATAAGGCATTGCCTGGGCAAAATTTTTTATACATTATTTCTTTGATTCTGACAACATAAATATATATTAGACCTATTATCTAATTTAAATAGCATTGATCTTTATTATGAATGTATATAGAAACATATTTTGTTATTTACAATTTTTATAGCATCTTATTATTTTTAATGGAAGTCATAATTTTGAAGAATAAATAAACAAATGATTTTAATTTATTTTGTTGGAAATAACTTGGATATAATTTCGTGTTGAGCAAAATTTTCAACCAGCGCTGGAAGATGTAACTGTAATAAGACTGTTTCTCGTCAACATCACCGAGGTTTAAGGTGTCCTAAATAAACACCACAGCGTTTCGCCGTGATCATCTCGGGGTAATTTATAAACAAATCTCATTTTTTCTACTCCCTGGAATAACTTTATTTCATCTCGAGGCCTCCCAATCAACGCGGTGTGGGGTGGTTTAAAAATTGTAGCAGAAGAAACAACCAGCGAGTTTTATTAAAAGTCGGATTACTTTTGTTCTTTCTTTCTTAATATGTTCTTCATTTCTTTCACAACTCGTTTAGGGCTACCACAGGTATGGATAAAATGAAAATCTTATAAAAGTCATAAAACCTGAAATTGGTCGGGGAAGACATGAAAATGTTAAGGAAAAATAAAAGAAGCCTAAAAAACAATTATTTCATTTGCAAACATTTATCTGAAATACAGCGGTAGCTAACGTGTTACTTATTATTTTTAGAGCTTCTACATTTTCTTAGCTGCGAAAAAATGTCCATTGCGTCAGTTAATACTTATATACTATTATAATAGTCTTACTATGGAAAATAAAATCGTTTTGGGTTAAACCAGCTGAATATTTTATAATTTTGTGTTCACATTTGATTAAAACACGACCATTGATTTTTTTTTTTAAAAAAAATGACGTTATTTTCTTTGTCAGAGAAACATGAAGTATTCACAAGTTAGGGATTTACGATCATAACACTCTGTAATAACTAAATCCTTTCCTTTGATAAATATATATATTTTTTGTAAGTCCATATACAATACCTTTCAAGTTTATTTTCTAAAGGGAGAACGAGGGATTTTCCACGTTGCTATTTTCAGGCTTACATCCGTGTCATTTGACTTGCGGGTGTTTAGCGTTTTTTCGCATATATTCGCGTGTTCCGAGGTTTTCAATCGTTGAAACTAGTTACTCCCTATGTAGTGCCATTAAAATAATTATTGCAGTGGGTGTTCCCCACTCACCCTCCACCCCGCCGAATGATAAAACGACGCTACTGCGTTGGTGCACAGTTTCAACAGCGAAGAATGAACGTTAAAATCGCCATAAAATGATGTCAAAGTTACGTGTCAAGTATTTTTTTTTACATAATTTTATTCCGACCCTTATTGTTTGATTACATTTCACCATAATCTTAATACATCACGTTTGTAATCGGGCATAAACGGGTGGCAATAATTTCTGATAATACACTAAGCTCTCAAGTAAAGATAATCTTTGTTAAACAGTTTCAGGCCTGTAAGCATTTGGGTATCGACTACGGAATCATGAATTATGAACCATATCGTCATTTGGGCGTGAATCTTTGCACCGGGTATGAGATCAGAATACTTAAAAGGAAATGCGTGAAGAGATGAATGGAGTACTAAGTCAGCGGCGTATAGTCAAGTTGTTTAAAAGGTATCACGTGCACGGTCCTGGTACTCTAATATAAACACGTTTAAAGTAAACCGTTAAAATAAAATAATTTCCCGTTATTGCGAGTAAACAAACTTATAGGTTGCCTGGCACACGTGTTGTGTTGGCAGCGAGCTGGGGAACGTATTGATCCCGTTGAATGAATGTAGAGTACGCACTGGGCTGCGCAGCATCTATCTACGTGGCCTACAGACACGTGACCGACATGCATTAATCGCAAGCCAACAGACATAGTCCAAAATTGGCTGGCCCTATACAATTATAAAAAAAAACACATACAAAAAACATAAATATAGAAAATAAATAAGGAAACAAAATCAAATCAAATGTGAAGTGTAGACGCGGATATTCAAGCAATCATACACAACAGATTGAAAAGTGAACCAGTCAAAATAAAATAACAAATTAAAAAACTACTACTAAAAAATTAACACAAAGGAATTCACTATTAAGTTCGCATTCAAACTTCATGTACAAGGTATCATCAATGGAAAGTTCAACAAAAAATTATAGTCAACATTAAAAAAAAATTGTCAAACACTTATGTAATTCCTAATACTTGTGGTCGGATTTTGCCATCTCCCGTAGAGTGTGGTCTTTGAGCGTGGAAAGGAAGGGGGGGGGGGGGGGGGGGGTAGTACAAGGTTTGGCTACACAGTGGCGTGCGAATATCTTGGGACGGTGAGCAGAAACTTAATCTCAGTTTATTATCGTTATTCACTGTACAGATTGATCTACATATTGATTACTTATTATTGTAACTGCAAATTTTCTTTTTGGTAGCCAGTGAAATATATTCATGTAACGTTTTTCATACATGTAAGCCAAGGAATCGTAATAATTACGTTTTTATGTTTGTAAGAATTTTGTTTCACGTAGTTGGACCCATGTAAATATTAATTTCGTTCCTCAGAGCCAAAACGGGCCCAAGTCCAAATTTTTCAATTTTTGTTGCTGATAATGTCTAAAAGCTCTTATGGTACTGAACCTTACAATTGTAACTTACCTAAATTTTCTAAAGCATTTAGTGAGCTTATGTATAAAACTTTAGTTTAGTCATACAAACTTAAGTACAGTTACAATATTATTGAAAAAGTAGCTACACATTTGGGAAAGAAATTAACAATTTTCTAAAATTTCATAGAGAAAATCCAATCATCATCCTCATAGCTGACCTAGTTTTCTGTCCACACTTTCTTTATTCAAACAGAACCTGGCATACGTTATTTTATAGTTTGACTATGCACTAAAACACCATATAAAATGATTTTAAAGTCTGCGTGAATGCTTGACTAAAGCATGACTTTACTGTTTTTTTTTTAAAGTAAATTCCACATTTTCCTTGACCAATTCCAAAATCCCTGGCTTTTTCCGATTTTCTCTGACATTCCGGAATTTGGACACCTTATAATATACTTAATTACTGAAAATGTCATAGTGGACACTTTCCACTCCTCCTTTAGATAGGTTTTTGTCAGACTGTACTCTATTTACTCTATCGCTCATTCTCTGTACACATTTTCCACGGGCCCCTTTTAAAACAATCACCCTGTATAACAAACATGCACGTACGATTACAGCCCGCACGGTTCGAGTGACGTGCTGTGCCGGCCACATGGAGCGCAGGAATGCCGGCGGCGCCTAATCGCGGCGCCCGTGATAACACCGCGGCGGTGATAATGGCGCGCGGCCGGCTCACAGCGCGGCGGCGGAGTGTTGCCAACTTAGCGGCGTTACCGCCAGTTTAATTGTAAGCGAGGTGAGGTTGTGTTTACAAACTCCGCAACACGCAACCAACACAAGGAAGTTGCAGTCGTTTATGAAGCACGCAAGACGTTACCAACTCTATAATTTAAACAGTTAAAACAGTGTTAAAACATATGTTTACCCCGAGCTTCTTTGGATAATTCAAATTTATCACGGAAACAAAATAAATGGTCAATAATTGGTCTTTAAAAAGTTTTTTACTAACACTATGTGAAAGTTTAACAAGTGTAAATATGATGTGTATAATAATAACCTAGTGGGCTTCTATGCACTTAACGTTTGCGTCTTTAAAATATTTTGGAACACTTCTTTTCAAATATGGCCGTCGAAAACGCAAGTCAAAACGCAAGAATATTTGAAGTTGAACAATACTAGTGTTACGCTATTGCGCTTTGCGTAGTTTATAAACCGATACTCTAAAATGTGATTTATGAACATTTTGCGTCTTGTGCTTTTGTGTTTATTGCGTAGGTCATAAACCCGGCATTAGATATTTTGCATCCGAAGGACGCCATATTGGTTTCAACAAGTTTCATGCAATAACGATTTTTTAAATCTTTTAATATTGCAATTTTACCTTTAATTTTTAAAGGCAATGTACACTTTTTCTTTTGACAGTATTATTACAGTTGCCATCCCAAAAATGGTATTTATACTGAACTCCAATAACTTCACAGTGGAAACAAAGCCAATATTTGAGTATCGAACGGTAGAAAACTGTTATGGCATAAAATCTGTTGACAACAAGACGGTGCCTTTTGGTTCCTATCTCACCCCCTTAATGGGCTGGGATTATGTGGTGATGGTTTGAGGGAGGTGGATTTCTCATATTTGAAAATAAGTGAATTTTTTATTGAAAATTCTGTGAAAAATGTTTTTTGGTTTTTAAATCATCTGATATTATCAGAGATTAATTACTCTAATTTCGCAGTGAATTCCACTACATTAAGCACGGATTTCTGCTGAAGTCCGTTTGTTTACCAATCAGAAACAGCACATGAGAATGAGGCTAGTTAATACAGGATGATACAACGGCGATGTCTTAACGTGCAGGTGGAAAGGAGCGGGGTTAAAAGAGAAAGATGTGAAGCTCAACATTTGTGCGAAATGAAGTGGCTGTTATTGTTTCAGTTTTATGATTAAAAACTATTTTTAAACCATCATGATTACGATTTTCCGTTTTTGTTTGAGGTGCCACGGAGGAACTCACAACTGCATTGTTTTTCAAATAAAGTAATGATAGTGTTACTTGGTTAACAGGTAATAATTCCTGTTAAAAGAAATCGTTTTAACTGTAACCAGTTTATTATAATTTTGAGGTTAATATAATGTAGTTTGGGTCAAGTTGGTACGCTTTACGTTACTTAACCCACATTAAAATGTTCGAGACGACACAGGTCTTTTTCGCTGGCCTCTACGTTCACCTGACATAACGTCATGCTATTTTTTCACCTTTGAAGCTTTATAAAAGATTGGTTTACGTTGCCAGAGTTGTGACACATAACTGAAGTGGCTATTGCTTCAATTACTCCGGACTTGTTAACCAGAGTATGGGAAGAATGAACGTTAGGCTGGAAGTGTTCTGTATAGCTGAAAGTTCACATATTGAAATTTTCAAGAAAAACTAGGTTAGTTAACCTTAAATTTGATTCGTTGTAAATAATCTTAACTAAACTGTTATAACTTAATATACAATTAAAACGGTGACATTATTTTATGTACATTCTGTATAATATTCTTAGTATTGTAAGAGATCCTTTCCCATACAGCACAAAATGTTACAGATATGTTTCAGAAATATAACTTTTGAAACATTGTAACATTTTTGAAACATTTCGCAACCTACTTGAAACATCTCGGATATGTTTCAGAAACGTCAAAATGTCCGCCCTGTGAAATATTTCAATGAAACCTCCCTGCAACATCAAATGGTAACGTTTCTGAAATGTTCCCACCAATGTCCCATCAATATTTCTGAAACATTTAACCGAAATATTTCCATAAATGTTCTGAAATACGTATAAAATGTATCATGTGACCTAAAATACCTCTGGAAATTAGGATGACTGAGGGTATATTTATAATTTAAAAGAGTATTGCCCTTTAATAGATACCATAATGTTACAGCTGCATTGGTCAGCTAGTTGCAGTGATGTGCAGTTACTGTCTACACTTCCTCTTGATCACTTTGTGCATAATGCCCCTTGACCACTCCCTTAGAAAGTGTTCATCGGTGGATTGATATGATCTTGTTCGTATCTTCTTGTTTTCGTCAAGTTTTGCTTGTCCTTAGGAATGTGTTTTTTTTGATTGTATAAAAAATAGATATTGTAATATTATTTTGTTTCAGATTATTTTAAAGATGTGCTCTGGTAGAGCATAGAATGCCTTAAAAAAGTATGAAGCCGGCATCTGAGACATTGGGACTTTTTAGGATCAATTTTTAACACCCAAAGGAACTTCTGTGCCTAATTTATAACCTACATTATTTTTATTTCTGGTAAAATGCTATAGTCAATATTAACCTAAATTGCTCAAAAACCCATTGTTGTGCAGTAGTTCCTTGTAATCCTTAATATGTCAGTCAATTATTATCACATACACATGTTTGACCCACCAATTTAAAGCTAATAAATTAACGGAAAACGTTTATAAAGGTATATTTTTGCCTATCAGTGGTGGATTTGATGTAACTGGTGATTGTATAGAGCAGTATACATTTTACTTCCATTAGTTGAATATAAATTAGGTTATAAGATAATTTTTACGGTGTATAAAGTAATAAAAACGAATGATTAAGGACTAAGGCCCCTTAACTTTAAAATTTTGACCAAATTTTGATATATTAGAATGAATATTTTTCGCGCAAAGGTCGTGATATGCATATTTCGGCACTTACGCACTTATTGCCTTAAAAAAGTATGAAGCTGGCATCTGAGAGATGAGGACTTTTAAGGATCAATTTTTAACACCCAAAGGAACGTCTGTGCCAAATTAAAAACCTACATTATTTTTATTTCTGGTAAAATGCTATAGTCAATATTAACCTAAATTGCTCAAAAACCCATTGTTGTGCAGTAGTTCCTTGTAATCCTTAATATGTCAGTTAATTATTATCGCATACACATGTTTGACCCACCAATTTAAAGATAATAAAATAACGGAAAACGTTTATAAAGGTATATTTTTGCTTATCAGTGGTTGATTTGATGTAACTGGTGATTGTATAGAGCAGTGATACATTTTACTTCCATTAGTTGAGTATAAATTAGGTTATAAGATAATTTTTGCGGTGTATAAAGTAATAAAAACGAATGATTAACGACTAAGGGCCCTTAACTGTAAAATTTTGACCAAATTTTGATATATTAGAATGAATATTTTTCGCGCAACAGTCGTGATATGCATATTTCGGCACTTACGCCCTTATTGCCTTAAAAAGGTATGAAGCCGGCATCTGAGAGATGGGGACTTTTTAGGACCAATTTTCAACACCCAAAGGAACGTCTGTGCCAAATTTCAAAACTACATTTTTTTTTTAGGTTTGCTCGATTTTTTCCTTAAAATGCCTGGGCTAAAAATACTTGATATAGGCCTACACAAGAAAAAAAATTGCATTCAACCTCAAACATTGTTATAGAAATAAAAAACTAATATTACTTACCTATATACAATACACTAACATATTATAATAGAAAATTCCTACTTGTATGTTGCACAGGAAACCGGTATTAACATAATGAACAGCCATGAGACTTGACCTGTGCTCGTATTGTGATGTACTTTTCTCCTTATTTAATGCTATAGTATATATGGCTGGTGCTTGTGATTTGGACATTTGCAATAAAAAAATGTGTGCTTGAAAACCCTCAAAAGACATGTAACAATTTTATGTTATAATGAATGTCTTTTTCTTCTTAAACACACATATACTAATTTACAGATGGTCTAAATATGAAACAATGCAGTCTTAATACAAATTCATCATATAGGTAGCTTTATAATCGACATATTGTTTTCCATTTCACACAAGCTCAACATAAATAAAACTGGACTGGAATCGGCTGTCCTCACTAAACAAAAACTTGTCTGACCAGCCTAAATGAAGTGAGATGGTGGTGTAGTAGTGGAATATAAATGGGAATGAAACCAATGTGCAATGAGAAATACTCTTTAACATTGCAATGTCACTTTCCCTAATTGAAAGACTTATTGTATCAGACAAGAGCTCAAATTTATCCAGCTTCCCTAACATTGAGATGCCAATGACTTGCTGAAGATACAATAGTGACAGTTCATAAAAAATCTGGTTTCCTTAATTTTTTCTATAGATAGCATGTTAAACTACCTAAAGTTCGTGGATTAAGCTATGTTTTATATTTGTATTTTAATACTACCAAATTGACTAAATAAGGATAAAACAACAAATACAATATGGCAATAGTGTATAGGGGCTCTAAAATCTAAATTTTAAAAATAAATGCACAAAATAATATTAACACAACAGTACTTCCACACAAACTAGATTCAAATGAGATCACAAATTCATTGTAAACAAATAATATAAATAATTTTGTAATATGCAGTACAAAATTTTAAAATAATATGCATGGCGAGTTATACTTTGTACAAAATAGAAGGTAGCTAGTTTAGCCTAACTCGTCATCAATGAAGTCATTAGAGATAGAGAAACTTATTCAAACAGACAATAAGGTTTTGGATTGTAACTTCTATGATCTATGTTATGAACCAGCCAAGAATGCACCTGAAGTAAGTTAAGAACCATGTATAACCATAATCAGAAAGCCACACCAGGTCAAACCAGGTTCTTTCCATTTGAATACTTAACAATAGAGGCAAAGATGCAAAGAGGTATTTTCAATAACAAATAACAACGTAGTCTGAGAAGTAGACTTTAATAAAAAAAAACTATATATATATACATGAAATTTTTAACTGACTCTATGCAGATGTTCTTGGAGATTTTGCTGAAAAAGAAAAGAAAAGAACACAATTATTTTTAACTCGTTTCAAGTCAATTATGACATGTATGTGAGATTTTTAAACATGTAGACACTAAGTTGTTACATTATTTATTTTTAAATTAACATGCAAACAGGAAAAAAAAGTTTCTGAAGCCAATGATAAATTTCAAAACTGAAAGCATCTTAAAAGGGACAAATTGGTATTGCAACCTATGCATTTTTTTTCAAACTTATTAAGCAGGAATACTTCTTCACTGGGAATTTCTTAACGTGCTATTTACATTCCTAATAATCAATTTAATGGTGTCTGGTTAATGCAAAGAGGCCCATGACATTGTATAATAACACATTTTAAGCAAAGTTTTAAAAGAAAACTTAAATTTATCATGAAAATCTTAATGATTTCCTAATAAATATCTGTGTGAACAGTGCCTGTGATGTTACATCATTACAATTCAGCCCATGTTTTTGTGCAAGAATACTCTAAAATTTCTAGTAATTTTTTGAGCCGATTCTCAATATTATCCTTTGTAGTGCACATTTTATGTTTATTTTCATTATTTAAATTGCTGCCACTACATAACTATACACATGTAATCTAATAAATCATCATTAAATGTGTTTCCTTTATTGTCATATAATGGATGGAATTAGGTTTTGTTAAACTCTCCAAATCAAACATAATTGGTTACTACCATAATTTAGCATAAGAAAAACTAATTTAAATAGAAATACCAATGATGCTTATGCTTAGTACAACACAACTCGAAGACTTGTACCTTCTCTGCGGTAAAGGACAAAATTTATTTCAATTATTTTGTGCTGCAATCCCAGCCCACCAATAAAATGAAGGCCAGATTGCAGAGATAACTTTGTTAAACGAAATGGCAATTAATGAAACCGCTGTCTATGTGTAGGCCTAGTACATTCACTTACAATAAATTACATTTATGACAAGCCAGATATAATAGCAGGCTTTATTAAATTTCCATTAATAGTAATATGTAGGCCTATAACATACGATGTAAGTACTACAGAGTGCAGAACATAATAAAAATAATTACTTAACCAGTAGAATTGTAAATTATTTCAAATTAAACACTTCAATATTTATATTAAAATAAACACAACATAATTAATTTATGCGTTGTGCACAGTAAATAAACATAAATTACCCTTAACTACATATTATAGGTTATTAAATATATTTAATTAAGTATATTATAAAAGCCCGAAGGTGATAACTGAATAAAATAATTTGGTTTAATCAAATGCTATTAAAACCAAATATTTAGGAACCTATAAGCATATATTTGTGTGATTTTTACCTAAAGATAACATTAAAGGGACTAACCCAATACATTAGCATTCATGTTCTACAGTCAACGACCATATAGCGGCATAGGTACAGTAAGTAGAAAACTTGTTAGATGCTTTAGCAATTTTATTAAATCGCAAATATCCTGTTAATGCATCACATAAATTAAACATCAGACTGAAAAAAACGCTCATATAAATATGGCACGGGAATGTTTGAGCATAACCTACAGCTGTACACATTTCGAAGACGCATAAAAGATTGTTTCTATACTTGCTTAAGTGCGAAAGTAAAAACAAAAAATAGTAAACTAACATGAAATAAATAATGTTCAAACTTACAATTTATTCACCACATATAAAAGTCCAAGTACCAAAATACTGCGCGAAAACAAAAAAAATAATACACAAAGACATCAAAGATTTCTAAACTTCAGTGCCAACAAGCATGATGGGAAGTTTCAATATAATGTCTCAGATACATTTCAGTATCAACCACAATGTAATATTGCTGAATCTTGCTGAAATGTATCTGAAACTTCATTTATAGACATGAGTACTATGTGTTCAATGAAATGTTTATGAAATATTCCAGAAACATGACAGTTGAAATGTAATCTATTCGAAACATAGTAATGTTACTGCAATATCACAGACATGTTACTGAAACATTGTGTGCTGTATGGGTTCCTCATGACATGACTCCGAACAATATTGTGGTAGTGTTTCAGGCTACTGGAATTATGCCTTAGGTATAATCCAGGTATTTTCACTGATGAATATATTTTGTCCAGCTTCGTAACCGACAGCTTCGCAAGTAGAACATCAACAAACGTTGAACCGGGAGCATCTACATCAGGAAAAGTCACACCCACTGACAAGGAGCCAACAAGCGATGCAGCATTAGAATCTGATAGCTGTGAAGCTCCTTCACCAGTTGACATGCCAGAAGAAGTCGACCTCGACCAAAAGCGTAAAAACCTCCAGGAAAGCGGAAAAGGCAGGCAACCTTTGAAATCATCTATTCTTACGAATACTCCGGCGGAAAAAAAAAATAAACAATAGAAGATGTATGAGGAAATATATTTAAGAAGAAAAAACAAGAATGAAATTATTTAAATCACACAGTTATAAAAGTAAGCAAGGTAAGGGAGAAAAAATAATCAAAAATATAAAAAAAACTCGAAACTTGATCGGATTTAGCGAAGATGAGATTAATTTTTTTAAAATCTTATTTTACATCCAATCCGGACCAAGACTGGATTCAGTGTATTTCCTGTAAAATGTGGACACTTATAGATTGCGGAGAAGAATGTCATACTTATACGTGCATTATCGTATCAAATTAACACAAGCCGGGTTAAATTAATACTTTGCATTTTTAAAACACTTTTTGGTGTAACAATGTTACTGAAATAGATAAAATAAATTTATAATTCGTGAAGGAACAGCCATAGTATAGTAAGACATTTTATTAAAGCATTTTTTTAAAATCAAAATATTGAAAAATCAAAGCTTAAAAAGATTACCAACTTGACCCGGTCTCCCCTACATTACAACATTTTAAGTTTTATAATTTCAGATTAAAATTGGTTAATCTTTATTGGACAAGCTTTAACTTAGACAGTAGATTTTTTTATTTGTTTATCTTTTTTTCTTCTTCCAAATAACACTTGCGAATAATTGTCTTAGCTGCAACTCATTCATAAGTAAGACCGCATACCTATATTTGTTTTGTTTCATTTCTAGGTGTAAAAACTATTTCCATCATTTTACGTTGAAGCGGAATTTTGATGTGTTTCTGAGTGAATAATTTGGCAACACTGGCCGGGGCGCGAGCTGACTGCGTGGCGCGCTCCCCGCTTCGTGTAAACTCCATTAGCGTCCCTCATCTCCCGCCGGGCGCGTCCCAGCTACACTGAGGTCCAGCTGACCTTAGCACTGCAACAACGTCCACTCTCTGCGTCTGTCATGCACCTCTATTTATTTATTTACTACACTTTTTTCTTTTTTGTAAATTACACATTATGTAAATTCATACATTTACATGAAAACACATGTATAACTGCAAAATAGTGTTCGCAGTAATTCTGGGTTCGTATTCTTACCCGGGAATTTATGCTTTATGTTGCCTTAGTAGGCTACCTCCAATAGTTAAAGTTATTTTTAAACCGTTCCACTATCAACTGCGGACATTAATAAGCATAACAAAACAAAAATAAAGTCCAATCATGGAAAACCCTAATATATTTTCCACGAATTACATACAACTATGCTTCAGTGAAACATCAATTAAAATACAGAATTATGCGACAGTTTTCGTAATAAAAACTCAGTATTATCTCGAAAAACGTATTTTATACATGCAAGAATATCAATAGACATGCGTTATACAAATTTACAATATCTTTCTTGTAGTATTACATACTATTTCTTGGTAACTGGTTAACAAATGAATATTTTGTAAAAGTACAGAAAATTATTTTCTGTGTAGCTTCGTTTCATAAGTCTACAGACAAAACACTATCGTACCGCTCATTACACCCTGTACATGCCCCACCTCGTGGGTACGCCACTGCCGCGCCTCGAATGAAAATATAATTTGAAATTCAAATAATGAAACAAAAATCATTTAAACTAAAATAAACGGGGAAAAAATATAAATCAAAGAAGTCATCTTGTTTTCATGGACCTTCAAATTCGCGTTTATTTAACCAATACCGGTTCGATATGATGCAAAGATAACAATTACAGGAAGACTGGATTACGACCCGAAAGCGAACGAGGCGTCAACATTGCGGTAACTGTTTCCATGGAGACGAAGGAAGCATCATCAACAATGCTACAGCCGTTGCCATGGAGACTAAAGAATCATCAACAATGCCATGGAGACCATAGAAAAATAAGTGGTCCAGAATCGCTGGAAAAAAATCAAATAAAAAATAAATAATGTGAATTTCGAAATAATTCTCTTCGAAGTTCATCGGACACCTGGAGATTCCACGTAGGCCTACCAAATTTCAGAGCTCTATGCCTGATGCCCGCCTCCACGCTACGCGAGTTACAGATACAGACAGACCGACAGACAGCCCGACAGACTCTCTCCTTTGTTAGTATAGACTAAAAAATCGACAGCATATTAGAATAAGCTTGTTTCTATCGAGTGAATGAGAACACACAGAAAACATTCTGAAGTTATCATATTATCTGTAATGCAGCCGAATGCCCATTACTGACGGAGTAATCAAACAAATTGTAAATGCCTTGCAGTGAATATCTTATTGCTTGCGGAGATGGATGAAACACATAGTTTACCATAGGACTACACAATCACGTGAGAAACACATAGTTTACCATAGAACTTCACAAACACGTGAGAAACACATAGTTTACCATAGGGCTGCACAAACACGTGAGTAACTGCTTGCACGTATCCCGTGTGCCACTAAAGTAATAAATGATAGCCACGTGGAGCGACATAAGCGTGCAGCAATGTGAACGGAAGTAAACGGAAATTTTTTCGAACATCTTTTGCAATCTTGTTACGAGAAATTGTCATGCTTAACTGTAAAATATGTGTTGTGAAGACACATAACTGTATTTACACCTGAATGGGTTTTGTGTTTCGAATTTCTCTGAAAATATTGGGTACAGTTGAGTTCCAACATTTTTCTCCCCTCGGAAAAGGGCCCACATACCTACAATAGAGTTGTTTGTTTGGACAGAATCAAGGAGGCGTTAAGGGTGACACCGGCACGGGCTTTAAGCGCCCCGTCACCTCTGCGTGTAAGGTGTGCAGTTTTCTCCGTTTACTGCGTGTAACCATGGTATTTTAAGCAGCGACCTTATAATTTTATCGCTGGAAGGTGTGTAACAAAGTCCGATGCATGCTTCTAGGGTAGTTGCAAAAGATATTTACGGCAGATATGTAGTGATTTTTATTGTTCCTTGAATATCACACGCCATAGTTACGTGTACGCGCGCTCCGCAATATCTGTGTGTTGACTTCAGGACGAAATGTTTTTGTAACGATGATATTAGAGTTAGGCAGCACTTTCAGTGAGCGCCGTAAATTCGTGAGTGCATTTTTACAAGGAATATTTTTTGGAAACAATTTTGCAATAATACTTTGTATTATTCCTTTTATTTGATTATGTTTTTTATTTTTTTTTGCGAGGCAATGAATGGTGGACATACCAAATACTACAGCTTAAGGGGCCCACCCTGTCAATGCTAGTGAGGCGGGATGATAAGGTTGACGCTCGCTGGTGCTTCTAGCGCGGTATCGCCTCTGAGCTGGCGCGGTGTCTTCTCGTCGTGCATAGGGCAACTATGAGATTTGAGCGTGACCATAACATTAGATGGCGGAGATATGAAGACAAAGGTGATATGCAAGGCCCTCGAGTGCTTTCATGAATCTGTACCGGGCGTTTCATGTCTAAAATTTATTCTGAAAACACGCACTTTAGCCATTTTCACTCTTCTGAAAGCACAGTTTAGAAAATAAATACAGAACCAGAACTACTGATCCACCTTCAGCGTATTCTTTAAATGCTTTTCGTAAACAGACCCCAATAAGGGTGAATAACTTCATTACGAACAAAGTAATAAGCTTATATCAAATATGAACTAATCTCCTTTTAAAAACTCTCCTTGGCTATCAATGCGCACCTATCCCAATGTTGATTCCCTGATTGGAAGTATTTCTGGATGTGGACAGACAGGAACCTTTCGCTCGGCCAGAAACTCGCAGATCATAAGCGAGGCGTGGCACGGCGCGTTGTCGTGATCACAGAGGAAGACTTTGGCCCATTTTTTTCTGGTCTGATTCGCAAACAAAACTTAATGTGAAAGCGTTGTTCCAAATCCATGATTCTAGTTACGGAAATTTCACGCGTTCATTAGGTGCAAGTTAGAATGCAAACCTTGACACTCTCTCACTGTGTTCACGATTGGACCGCAGTTATTTGGACACGCCCCTCTACGACCGTGAGCCAACGATGCAAATAGGCGAACCAGGTAGTGCCAATTACCAAAGATAAAAATATCCTCGCTAAAAAATGAACCAATGGGAAAGAAAAATGAGTTGAGCACATCTACGACTTTTAATTCTATCCTGAGGCCAGTCGAATCCGCGAAATTTCCGGGTGTCTGTCCATGATGCGCGACAGGTACGGTAAACACGACCTCTCTTCCGGCTGTGGAAGCCAACTGACAAGTCACAACTTGTTCAAACTTGAACCTCAACGGATCAGGATATCGGACTTATTAATTCAAATAGATGTAGCTTCAGCAGTTGCTGCTATAAAAATTCATTCACATTTTTTGTATTCACCTTACATATACAGTCGAAATTAGGATGGCGGGCGGAGATCCATACTGTTTTTTCCTTCCACTTTCCTCTGTGCTGCCTCGTTCCACTTACTACAAGATACGGTTTTCAACACGTGTGCTGTAACTGGCATCAGGTTAGACTGGCAAAGGTTGAAGTAGCTCGCAACTGAAATTAAAACACCCCATTTTAGCAGTAGAGTACTAATAACTTACAAGTCGTATCTCCTCCTAAAGGAAGCGAAGGTTTGGGTGCTGAAAAGAAACCTCCAACATTAACCAACAGTCATTTTTATTTAAAAGTTAAAAGATATAACTTTATTATGATTTCATCTAGTTCACTTGTCCATACACTCGGTAT